>NC_138504.1:45747555-46347555 GCF_964252035.2 Podarcis erhardii
ATATCAACAATGGCTAACACTGCAGAACTCACCTTCTTAGTCTCTGCCAAGGACAGTTCCACATTTTTGCTGAAGGCAAGGATGCATTTCAGAAAACACAGAATCTTTTGGCATTTAAAAAGCTAACCTGACATAATGCATTCTGAGAATGCACCTCCGAAGATGGAAGATAGGGAATGGGATCCAATTTATACAGAGCCCCTCTATGGAATCAGAGAAGCTCAGCAAATGACAGGCAAAGCACAGGGGCTACACAATCTGTTAGCCTTTAAGGCGCTGCAATACTCCACCTCCCTGTATTTGATACAGTAGACCAAAGGTTTTCAACCTTTTTGAGCCCACGGCTCTCTTGACCAACTGCATTCTTTCTCCAGCACCCCTGTGGGGCTCAGGGGCCCAGTTATGTCACCTTTGCCTGCAGAGCTGGCAGCCCCTCACTCTTTTTTAAACACCCTCCCTTGTGGAGTGCTCCCTCAGCCTCCTCTCCTCTTCCCTCTCTGAGCTGGTATCTGAGCTGCCCTCCCCTGCCCTGCCCCAAAGAGAGGTGCCCCCTCACACTGCCCCACAGGGGCCTGGGACTTGTCTGTCCATTCCCAACAGCAAGAGCTGGTGGACTGGCTGGCTGGGTTCCCTCGCCCACTTACTTGCTTGCTTACTCTGAGGCTGCCTCAGCTCCTGGCAACCAGCACCCCCTGGCCAGCCACAGAGGCACCATTCAGCTGTAGAAGTTTTTGGGAGGCAGAGATGCATGAAGACATCAGAGGAAGGAGGGAAGGAAAGAACAGATGCCAGTGCTGCCCACGGCACCCATGACCATCATTCAAGGTACCCCACGGCACACTGGTTGAAAACCATTGCAATAGACCAACAGAATTACCCTCTGAGGATATTTCATGGAGGAGGAGGCGATTCTCTCAGAGATTTTGATTGCTTTATATTTCCATGTCAAAATCAGCACAACTACACCCCAATCTGAAGAAGAAAGGCCATATACCACTGGAGCGGCCAAAGCGAATATAATTGAGAGTTGTGTAGCAACACTGACAAAAAGCGGAGGGAGACTCACAGCTGTCCCCCTCAAAACAAAAACTCTCTTAAACTCTTTCTTTCGCCAGTTAGGTGCACATTCATAGAGGTGCTTTCTGAATATATTCTACTTAGGCAGACTGGCAGATGAAACTACGGGACTATGCAAAGATGGCTGGATTGACTGGGAAAACTAGAAATCAGGAGGATCAAAACTTCAATAGAGAATGGGACAGATTTAGATTGTATTTAAAAAAACACGAGGCTCTTTTACTGCAAATGTGACTAACCATTTTCAGCATGAGGGCCAAACGTAAGGGTGAACAGCTCTCTAATGACTAGCAATGGGTTGGGCCAAGGTGTCCAACACACACTCACTCATGTGTGTTAGAAGATACACACACACTCACCACACACAGAGTGAAAATACACAGGGGCACACACACACACACACACACACACACACACACACACACACATTCAGACAGATACATACAGATGTACACATATTCAGGCACCCCATTCATCACCTACAAATCACCACAGGTGTATGCGTTTGGTGCAAGGGAGGGGGGAGGGAAGTCTTCCCCATCACAGCAATGGGCTAGGAGGAGAGGATGCTCCCTTCTGTCCTCCCCTCCCCTCCCCACATCACAGCATAGCCCACCAGAGTGATGGAGTGAAAGAAAGCCCTGTGCTTTGTTTTCTGAGCCTCTATGGTTTTCTACTAATGGTTGTGTGCCAGGGTGAGAAGTACTTTTCCAATGTAATAAAAGTGTGAGTTAACAGAGGGTTGGCAGGTCACTAGAAGGGGTTTCATGGGCTGGATAGATAACCCAAGAGGCCGATACAGTGGGTATTGATGAACCAGGTTCAGAACCAGCAGGGACCTACTTCTCTCAAGGTTATGAAGCAAAATGTACTCAGCTAAGCAATTTCTGTGAGATGAGCCAGCCTGGCTGTTCCAGTCTTTTAGCGTTTTTAGCCAGTAAGTGAAGCCAGAACTGTGATTGATGAATGAGTTGTTTTGACACTGGGCAAAAGGAATCCCTGGGGTCCTAAACAGCTGCTGTTTCCCCCTCCCCTTTTAGGTGCTTCTGTCTCATTTTCTACTCCTTGGAAATTGTGTTCTTCTTTTCCCTATCTAGCAACCAGGACACATCCTTCCTGTGGTGGGTTTCCCTGAGATCAGGTACTCCCTAGAAATTATTTTCTGCAAATACTACTGCATGATAAGTATGGGTGGATGTTAAAGAACACCCCCCCCAAAAAAGTAGCACATGGACTTTCATACTTTGCAAGTGGGTTGGAGGGCTCAATGCACATACAGTGTACTCGGCCAATAAAACCATTTTTGTACCCCTGGGGCTAGATCTGGACCACAGGCCACTGATTCACCACCCCTGTGCTACAGGCAGCATTCTCCAGAAATAGCTGTGTTAAAATTCCAAGTGTTCCAATATCTGGAACACTTACAACAGTGATCTTCTCCACTTGGTTTGAAAAAAACCTAAGAAGAGTCCTGCTGGATCTGACCAAAGGTCCATCTAGACCAGCATCTTCGCTTCTCACAGCGGCAAACCAGATGCCTCTGGGAATCTCACTGCCCTGGCTCCCACCCAAAATGTGCAGACAGAAGCTCTTACTTGTATTTATTCAGCCAAGTAACAGTACAGACTTGGCAGCAGACACAGCACCCATGAGTCATGATTCAGGAGCAATGCAAGAAGTTCAGAAATGGATGGAAATGACAAAGGTACCCCCACCATATTCCCTTCTGTACTCATCAAGCTTTCAATGATTGCTCACTTGCAAGACTCTTGTGTTTGAAGGAATGCTGAGTTTGCAAGTGCACACTCCACTGGAGCAGAAGGTCCGCTCCCATCTGTGAAGGTGTTGCCTGGTTCTAAGCCACAAGGATGCATCTAAGCCACATTTTCACAGCACTTTGCTTTTTTAAAAAAATGAAAATTCACCAGAATTTTAGTGCAAATTTCTCCTGTAGTGCAAATTTTTCTGTATGAAAATTTTGATGGATTTACACATTTTTGCATGCAGTGAGCTTCCATATTGCACTCACTTTACTTATGCAATTACAACCTTTCATTGGGGGGGGGGATAAAATAAAAAATGGAGATGTGGGGAAACCCACCACCCACTTCTCTCAATTTATTTATTTTTTTCCTCACCCATGCACCCAGCAGTTTTCCTCACTTAGTAGGCTTCACTTAGTAGGTGGTAGAGGAAGAAAAAGATGTAGGAAACTGGTGCTTTGGTGGGGTGCCCAGACGCCCCTGCCCAGCGCCTAGCTGCTGAGGGGTAAAATGAATGGACACAACTGTCTGGTATTTGAAATGGCCACAACTTTACTGATTTCAGATATACGAAGCCTTGGCATATGCATTGGGTGTGTATTCCCCTCAACCCCTCCCCTGCTGGAGGACTGACGCACAACAGGGTCTATGTGGGGGTGGATCCATCACAAAATGCAAGTTTATGTGGATGGCCCCCAAACGCTCAGGTAAGCTCTATGGCCCGCTAGCCCTAACAACTGGCTTTTTGGACAGAGACTTCCCTCCAGACCCCTCTAACGGGGTACCCTGTTAACGTCACCGTTAACAGGGGGTGGGTGAGTCACCACTTCACCACACCCCAATTGGATGAAAGACTATAGGATTCTGCCCAAGGCCTAAATCGCCAAAGTTGTGACTAATGCTATGGGAAAGGCAAAACCTGAAGAGCAGGGAAAATTCCTTCCTGGCTCTGAATACAGCACCCATCAAAAGACCACAGCAAAGCCTGGCTAGCCGAAACGAAATGGTTAGAGCAGTAATCAACTATTAATGAAGGGAGGGGAAAGGTGGGTGACTCTTCCGGCCAACTGAATGCTGTGCTGATTGGTCGGCCGGGCTAAGTAAATGGCCATGCCACATCCCCAACCTGCCATGTCTTGGCTCATTTGAAGGATGGGTTTGACGGGAACCCATGAGCCTCTGTGGTGGCCAGAGGGGATGGGGAAACATTCAAAAATCACACTGTGTGTCATGCGAGAGAGGAGGCATCGCACTGGGCCGCAACCGGCAAGATGGTAAACGGCCATTCTACATGCGATCCTAGCTGAATCCCACAAACATTTCAATATATCGTTTTGAACATCTGATCTGACTTTGCAGAAGCTCCTCTTCAACATCATATTGCCGTTTGCCGTATTTCATCCGCCTGCATCAGCTACTCTCGCATTCTCACAAAACGAAAAAAGCAAAGCAAAACAAAACCCAAAGCACAACAGGCCCATAAATCTTCAGTCAAGCTCAGAGCTCTTAAATCTATTACTCCCCTCCACCCTGCAAAGTTAGCAGCCTTCCCTGAGGCAAACTATGCATCAGCTTGCCCATTCAGAAATCACACAAACAGGTCAGCAAAAAAAAAAAAAAAAAAAAAAAAAAGAGGGAGAGAGAAGAAAATGAATCCAGCATTTGATTCAATTTCCATTTGAGTCACTTTTAATTTTATTTTTTTTTTAATTAACTTCATTTGCTCTGCTTGTTTGGCAAACAAAATCTATAGATAAAAAAAAACCAAAAAGTGAAACTGGGAGGGAGTATAGATTTTTAAAAATCTGGATTCACACCTTCCTGCACCATTAAAATTGGCTGAACACAACTTTCCCTTTCAGCATTCAGCTCTATTCTGCTTCATTTCCGGAAGGGCAGTTGAGTGTCAGCACGTTCCTTTAGGCTATAATTGAATATAGAACATGCTATTTCTATTAGACCTTTGTGAATGGGACAGAGAGCATCACGCTGTTAATATAACCACTCCATCTTTTCAAAGTCAGCGGCACATATTAAATGCTGCTGTCTCGGTCGGGGCATTCACACAGTCAAAATTGCCCCAGTATGGGGCCATATTGGGTCTAATTTTGTGCAAGGTATATTCTAGTAAACTCATGTCAGATGTGTGGCAAAGACAGAGGCTGAACAGTGGACCGTGAAGCTGAGTCTGGATATCTGTTGAAGAAAACACACTAACTTTCCCCCCTAAGTTGCTGTCATAATCTGAAACCTAGGCCACTTGAAAAACTGCCTCCTGTTCTAACTGGACTCAGCTTGCCTGCTTCCTAAAGATAGGGGAGAAAATTGGTTCACATTTTAATGTGAACCAAACTAATCATCACTCCCTGAAATCAATGTGTCAACTTTCTAGGCTTGTGGGCATATTTGGATTTTTGACTGAATGCAATGGAACCACCATACTCTGGTCACTTGAAGGAAAACAAAGAGAGAGAAAGAGGGTCATGGCACTTCCACTCACTTTCAACTTAGTTAACTTTGAACAACTCCCAAAATGAATAATAATGAAAATCCTATTAGAAACACGAAGGATGCAGAGAGCGTTTGATAATCACACTATTTAGCTGTATTTCCTTTATTGCAGGGAGTTGGACTAGATGACCCTTTGAGTACAATTCTATGCTTCTACAACTTTACGAGCGAGAGCCAGGTGGGAACCAGGACAGTGAGATTCCCAGAGGCCTCTGGTTGGGCACTGTGAAACATGAAAATGCTGGGCTAAATGGACCTTTGGTCTGATCCAGCAGGGCTCTTCTTAGGTTCTTATCACATCAAGTGGAGATGATTGCTGTTGTAACTGTCCCAGATATTGCTGGCTTTGAATACAGTGGTACCTCAGGTTAAGTACTTACTGTATTTTTCGCCCCATAGGACGCACCGGTCCATAGGACGCACCAAGTTTTTTGGGGGGGAAATAAAGGGGAAAAAAATTATTTTCCCCCCAGGCGCTTGTGGGGCCGGCAGCGGGGAGAAGCGCTCTTCAGACCAGGTCGCCCGCCCGCCTTCAGACCAGGTCCGGGGACAGCGGGAAGACGCGCTGCAGACGCGCTGCAGACGCGCTGCGCCTCCCAACTGTCTCCAGAGCTTGCGTTTTTTTGGGGGGGAAATGAATAAAAAAATATATATTCTTCCCCCAGCTGCGGCTGCCGCCCCAAGCCTTGCGCACACCTGCCCGAAGCACGGGGCACCCTCCGGAGGGCTCCCCGTGCTTCGGGCGGCAGGCTGCCGCCCCAAGCCTCGCACGCTTGGCAGTACCTCCCGCTGGGCGCGCAAGGCTTGTGGACACTCGCCGGAGCTGCAGGCTGCTGCCCGCAAGCCTTGTGAGCCCGCGGCAACTCCTGCCGGGCTTGCAAGGCTTGCGGATAGCTTCCTGAAGCCTGGAGAGAGAGAGGGGTTGGTGCGCACTGATGCCTCTCGCTCTCCAGGCTTCAGCGAAAGCCTGCATTCACCCCATAGGACGCACACACATTTCCCCTTCATTTTTGGAGGGGAAAAAGTGCGTCCTATGGGGCAAAAAATACGGTAATTCATTCCGGAGGTCCATTCTTAACCTGAAACTGTTCTTAACCTGAGACACCACTTTAGCTAATGGGGCCTCCTGCTGCTGCCGCACTGCCGGAGCATGATTTCTGTTCTCATCCTGAAGCAAAGTTCTTAACTCGAGGTACTATTTCTGGGTTAGTGGAGTCTGTAACCTGAAGCGTATGTAACCTGAAGCATATGTAACCCGAAGTACCACTGTACAGCTATTTCTGGAGAACAGATTCTTCAGCTATGTCATTCAGTTATTTGAAATACCAGTTACCAGGGATTTCTGGTGGGTTCATGCCCAGTTTACAGGCCACTGTGAGAATAGGACACTGGACTGGATGGGTCATTGGCCTGATCCAGAAGGCTCTTCTTATGTTTCCGCTTCCTGGACCAGATGCCTCCCTACCCCTGGCACAGAAAGATAATGGGACACACACACACACACACACTCACACACACATGCACCACATGCTTTGCTTTATTAAATGCTGTGGATAAAATTGAGAGAAAGTAGAATACTTCTGAGCACACAGAGCTAAAAGAGGAAGTGGGAAAGGGGTCACTTTTCTGCCTTCCTTTCCCAACTTTATTTACTTCTCCAGAGAGAAAGAGAAAGGAGGCAGAGGCCACATGGGCACCAAGGCCAATCCAGGATTTGTATGTGTTTGTATTGACCTTTGTATGTGTCAAAATTTGCACATCTCCAATTTTGCAGTACAGTCCTCCTACCAACAAAATGGGACAAGGAGAAGCCACTCGTCTATAATGCTGACCAAATACCCAGGAGTCTCCTGTATTCATGTACACAAGTAGAGGATAGACAAACCTGTCATTTATCCCCTATCCATTTTTAATTTTTCAAATCTTTTGTACCATTTGCCCCATTTATGAATCAGTTTGCAATTTTTCTTTAAAAATGCATGAAAATTCATAGGCACTTGCATACACATTGCTCCTATTCCACACATTATCGCAAACAATTCCCCCTAACATAATGCATTTTTGCAGTATTATTTCCAGTAATGTATACATATTGTGTGCAATTATCTCTAATCTGTACAGTTTTGTACAGACTGATTTCTTGCCCTGTGGACAAGGATTCACAAATATCATTTTGGATTACTAAACAAACCACAATTTTCTCCTCAAAGGAAGATTAGGCAAATCTTACAATTTCAGTTTCTCTCCATTTCTCATTTTTAAGTTCATTTTACCACAAATCCGCATCACTTTCTGAGGGTTTTTTTTAAAGTCCTCATGAAAATGTATAATTTTGGTGTGAATTTCTCCTAATGCATACATTTTTATACAGTTTTGCATAATCTATGCATTTTTGCAAAGCATTTTGCTTACATAAATCTTCTTTCTTTCTTTCTTTCTTTCTTTCTTTCTTTCTTTCTTATGTTAGTTTCACTAATAGATGCACAGTTTAACCCATTGTACAGGTAACTCTCATCTTACTCAAGCATTTGGTTCTGGGGGTCCAAACATACAAGAAAAAACACATAAAGCCAGGAGCCCAGGGAAGGCAGATCAAGACCTCACAGTTTCTCAGGGCCCTTTCACCATCACCCCAAATCCCAGTAAGCACTTGCCCAACTTTGGGAAGGTGACAGGAGAGCTCTAGGACCCAGACAGAACCCTTGAGCCTCATTTCCAAAGCAGTGGGCATTGCTTATCAAGTTTTGGGAATGTGGCAAGAGGGCTCTGAGATGCTGCCAGAGTCCCAGCTTTGTGCAGGTGTATGGAGAATATAAATGGAGAGTGGGTTTCCACAGTTCTCCACCCACCCATTTACTTACTTACTTACTTACTTACTTACTTACTTACTTACCCACCCTCCCTCCACACACCTGCACAAAGCTGTGATCATGTAAGTAAAGTAAGTGAAAATGAAAGTTACCTGTTCATTACTTGGCTGGTGAACAGCACTGCAAAATTTTGAGAACTGTGAATTTCAAAGCATGGCATTGTTTCAGTTCATCTACTGTTTTGCAAAGTGAGTATTACGTAGGTTCATGCTTAAATGCGAAGTGAATTGAATTTGTCTCCCTTATGCTCAAGTAAGCATAGAGGGCTATAGAGAAAGCTGGAGTCTTGCCTAATTTGCACCAATGCTCAGATGAGCAAAGAAAGAGCAGTTGTCTCTCCTGCTACTTTTGTTTACTGAAATCTCTGAGCAAATAAAAAAAAAGATGTGCACCCTTCTTACACAGAAAGTGATATACAATGAGCATGTTGAACTCTTAATGTATGGACCAAGCACTCTCTGAATACAGTATATCACCCCTTACATAAATAAGGATGACCAGTACCTTTCTCGCGGCAGCTGGTGGTTAGGGTTGTGCCGGCAACGGATACTGAGGCCGAAAAGCTTGCGGGCAGTGCGCTGGATCTTCTGGCGTTGGGTCTCCATGGAACTCTGCAGGAGTTTGTACTGGTTCTGAAGGTCCCAGTCATTCCCCCAGTGCTGGTGGATACTTCCAATGGTCAGGAAATGGTTGTTAGGTAGCCTCTTCATGAAAGATTTAAATTCGTCTGTGAAATACACAAAGACACATATAAAGCCAAGAACAGAGAAAGGGCGGAGTTGTTGTTGTTCTTGTTTTTTGGGCCTCTTTTTATGCCCTCTTTAATTTTCTATTATTTTTTATAGTTTGCCAAACTTTGGGGAGAATATGAAATTATTGGTAGAGCCCATATATTGCATGTGTGAGGTCCCAGGTTCAGTTCCTGGCATTTCCAGTTAAAACAGGGGCAGGAAATCTACCGCTTGGAACTTTCCCCAGGCTACATCCCCTGCTATCCTCACCTCGTACCCTCCTTTAGTATTTTGACCTGCTCCCTGCCCAAGAACTCTGATAATGCTTCTTGCTTGCCTGGATGGATGGATGGTGTGGGTGTGGGTAGGTGGGTGGTATACGAAGGTAAATCTCACATTTTTCCCCAAGCCTGGTTTTGCCAGTGGCACTGCCAATCACTAGTATATAACTCCCCAGAGGTTTGCCCCAGAGCAGAATGTGGCCCTCAAGTTGAAAACAAGGTCCCCCATCCATGAGTTTAAATGATCAGGAACCAGGTGAGGGAAGATATCTCTGCCTGAAACCATAGAGAATGGGAAGCCAACATGACACCCTCCAGATGCCATTGGACTACAAGTCCCACATCCAGCATTGCCAGTGACCATGGCTGATGGGATTTGTCATCTAACAGCATCTGGAAGGCCATAGGTTCCCCATCTTTCCTTTAGTATGTGCAGAATACATTTCCTAGACCAGGATTGGGGACACTGTGGCCATCCAGAAGTTGTTTGATTTCCACTCATATCAACCCCTTAGAGCATTGCAGGTCAGGGATGATAGGAGTTGTAGTTCAACAGCATTTGGAGAGCACCATGTTGGGTACTCATGGCCTTGTTGATTATATCTGCCCTAGATAAACTGCTGTCAGTTGGAGCAGATGATACACAGCCAGCTGGGCAAATATCTGGGCCTGGTATAGGGTAGTTTTAGTATGTAATTCCTTTGAAAACCACCTTCTCCTTTCCTCTTCATTACCTGAATTCTCCAGGTCTTTGTAGGCTTCTGTCCAAGATTTTGCCATGTTGGCCAAGGTGTATTCCATGATCTGAATGTCGGTGATGGGACAGTTGCACTGTGGGAATTCTTCTGCACACTGACATCCACACTGGCTGTCTCGGCATATATATTCTCCCTCTCCGTTGCACATTATGTAGCTCAATGCTGACTGCACAAATTTCTCTTGTAAATACTGAGGAAAGATTAGCTGGAGGCCTATTGAAAATAATTGAGTGTAAGAAAAGAGACAGTAAAAATTCAAGGTCCAAGTCAACCCTCAACATTCTGAATATCCTGGAAGCTGACAGGTCTTTGTCTTGTTTTATTCATTTGTATCCTTTTTAATTGCAAACATGCACACTTCATTGTACCTATGGAGACTCCTGCATATGTAGAAACTGCTACCTTATTTTTAGGTGCTCCCACATTCTGCTTCCAAAATGATAGGCACTCAAGTCACCTGAGTTTGCTATTAGAAGGAATGGTGTATGGGTTCTATTTGTGTTTTATTTGTTTATTTTAATCTATTAGCAGTTCAGGGATTGTGGCTAGTGGCAGCAAAACCTTACTGTGAAATTACAGTATAAGCAAGGGATTGAGGGCATGGAAAACTGAGTGTAAGTTCAGCTGGGATTCTGCTTGAGTTGAAAATCTTATCACATCAGCCAGCTACTATAAGGTTATGCTGTGACGTATGAAGCTCTGGAAGGCACCATTTAGAACATCAAACACAAATTGATATAAAAAAAGAGTGTCCAGTTCAAACGCCTTTCTGTCCACTCTGTATAGCAATGCTAGCAACAGAAGGCGTCAGGCTGCAAGGTAGATTTGCATCTACTCAGGCTCAAGGTCAAAAATCAAGGCATTTCCTAAGGCTGCTATACATTCACCACATATTGTTTTGGAAAGTGTGAATTAGGAAGGTTCACTTCTGAGTGGATCAGACTACAGTAAGCCCCCAATTGGCACTTGCTCTACTTACATGTTTGTGGCCTTATGTGGTTGGGGTAAAAAATAAGTAAATGCTCTTCATTTATTTCTCACCTGTACACCCAGCAGGTTTTCCTCCCTTACCAGGCTTTGGGAAGGGAGAAAAAGGGTCACACAGCATCCAAGAGCCCCCACATGACCTCCCCAGACCCCAGTAAGCAGCCCTCTGCCTTGCAGGCACATACGTGTTTCAGGGGCTCCTGACTTTCTGCAATTTTCCTTGTGTGTGTGGAGCCCTAGAACAGAACCTTTGCAAAAATGCCTTGAGTTCCTTGGCAGAAGGGCAGGATGAAAAATGTTAAGCAGGGGTAGGAACACCTCTTGCTTGGGGGGTGAATGTGGTATGCCTGCCCTCTCCCTCTGGCCCTCAGAAGTAGGAACACCTCTTGCTTGGGGGGTGAATGTGGTATGCCTGCCCTCTCCCTCTGGCCCTCAGGAGTAGGAACACCTCTTGCTTGGGGGGTGAATGTGGTATGCCTGCCCTCTCCCTCTGGCCCTCAGGAATCTCCCCAGGCCACATATTTTCTCCCTAGGCCACAACCCTCACCGGCCCTTCTTCACACTTCCTCAAGTATTTTGTTTTCCTGGCTGGAATATGCCCTCAGACCAGCTCAGAACATGCCTCTTGCTTGTCTGGATGGAGGACATAGAGTTGGGTGTGAGTGTGTGTAGGAACTAGCTTACTTTACAAAGGCAACACTTAACATTTCTTGCTCCAGCCACTTTTCCCTCTGATGCCCTGGGATGTGGCCCCTAGCATGCTCCACAAAAGGGAATGTGGCCCTCAGGCTGAAAATGGTTCCCCACTGCTGATGCAGACGATGAAATACTAGCCTGCAACTATGAAGGAAAAATGCCACCTGCATTCATGGACTTTGCTTTCAACATTCACTGGCATATGAATGAATGGAGAAGTGAAAAAAAATGCCCTGGTTTTGTCAGCATTGTTTTCATAGACTCACAGAATCATGGGCATGGGGCTGGGGCTAGGAGGGGACTAGCCCCAGGTGCAAACAAGGACGCAAACAAGGCGCTCCCACACAGGGATCCCTGTTCCTCCCCACCTGACCGGCATGTCCCCAGCCCCAACGTTGGCTGGCTGGGCTCCCTCCTCCATGGGCAGGCAGGTGGTGCAGCATGGCTCTGTTTAGCTCCAGTGGTGAGAACTGGGCTGGCGTGGCAGGCTCTGTGAACCCTACACACTCCACCCAGTGCACACCTGCTTGGTAGTGTCAGCATTAAGGGTTGGACTGGCACGGTGGGTTCCGTTTGCCCTTCGTGCCCTGCCCAGCACACACCCCGGGTGCCGGGAAATGCTGCAATGCCACTGGATATATTTGTAGAACTGGAAGGGACCCCAAGAGTCATCTAGTCCAACCCCCTGAAATGCAGGAACCTCAACCAAAGCATCCATGACAAATGGCCATCCAACCTCTGCTTTAAAACTTTGAAGGAAGGAGATTTCACCACCTCTTGTGGGTGTCTGTTCCACTCCCTAACAGCTCTTGCTGTTCTTCCTGATGTTTCGCCGGCATCTCCTTTCTTGTAACTTGAATCCATGGGTTAAAATACTACCCTCCATTCTCCATCTTCCACGGGACATGTAGGTCAAGGAATAAGAATACAAGGTGGTGCTTCCAAGGTCTCTGTGTGGAGCCTAAATCTCCCTGTCTGGCCCAAGGCTTGTACAGGCCTACACACACAATACATATATTTCCATTAGCTTTCTTTAGATCAAATTCTGCAGCTTTCTATTTGTGAGCCAGAGGCTCCAGGAGGAATCCCAGCTGTTTCCTCACACCTGATCAGTTCTGCTTGTCAGACTCACGTCAGTTTCTGGCAGCATGGGAAGCAGTACAGAAAGTGAATCCTTTATGATAATTCCCTTGCCCAGATTTGTCTGGCCTCATCGTCAAAGTCTGGGGTTTTCAGGCTGGCAGATTTAAAAGGAGTCTGAGACCCCAACAAGCCCCAGTGAACTACAGGCATACAGAAGGTGGGCTGGTCAGTCACCCATCCTGTTTGTGGTTCTGCATGGCACTTTTCTAAAGCTGCCAGCCCACCAGAGGAGAGGGGGAAAGAAGTCGGAATTCACAAGGTGGAGCTGGGCAAAAAGGAGAGGACAGTTGTGAGTGCATCCTGGAGTTTGAGTCCTGTCCCTGGGAGGGGTTACTTTAGTGACCTAGAGAGGCTGGCAAAAACCATAACCGGAAAAGGCTCAGCCGAAATCCACCCCACCCCTGGCCAGGCAAAATTCACAACCATGTTTGCTGTCTGTGAACAGTCCACTTCCCATTTTTTTTTAATTTTCATGAGGGCAGGCAGGCTGTGAATGGGACTTATGTGTTCATCCCACTTACTGATTAATGTGCTGGACTGGGAAACCAGTATCAAATCCCCACTTGGCCAGAAAACGAACTGAGTGGCCTTGGGCCTGTCACCATCTCACCTGCTTTCACAGGGTCATTGCAATGATAAAATAGAGAGAGGGAGAACCGGGTAGCTTGAGTTTTCTAGAGGAAAGGTGGGATTATAACTTAGTAAATAAATGTCCAGCTCCTGCTGGGTACCCCATTATCTTACCCAGAAGAAGAGCAGGCATGTTTGCCTTCAGTCTGATTTGGCTCCATTATGATTCTGTGTAGCTGCTAGTCATTATTTCTCAGTCTTGCAGAGTTGCTGCGAGGACAAAGTGGAGCAACTCACTCCTCTGCATGCCAGCAATAATTTGGCCTCCATGCTGCCTGAAGCCAAATCAGAGTGAGGGCAATAGTTCGCCCCCTCAATCTAGCATCTTGGGTGGGTGGGTGGGGAGGAGAGATGAAAAGAAGAAGAAGACAAAAGTAGGTAAAAACTGAGCAGAAAGGGCACCCAACAAGAATAGGGACCATGGCTACTGTAAGTGCAGCCAGGACACAAATAGCCAGTGAAGAAGGGGGTTAAAAAGGATGAAAGGAGCACAGTTTTAAAATAAATACGTAAATAAAATGCCTTATATAGTACTCATATATAGTACTTATATAGTAGCTGCTACAGAATCTGACAGATGCTCAGCAGTGCATGAGGCAGAGGTAGGTAGAATAGAACAGAGATGCTATGCAGTGAGGATAAGAAAGGCTGAGGTTCAAATCCTGACTGCAAGGCAGTAGAGGCTGGGCCATATGGCAAATGGGGCACTGCCCTATCAATCGCAGTCTGCCCTCAGCCAGCACTTCCCTCTCGCCTGCCTGCCTTCCTACCTAACAACCTGTGTAGCAGGGTCGCTCTGACTGACAGCCTCCTCTTCCTTAGTCTCAGTGTTGCCCCCTGCAGAATTCAGCAGGTAGGAATTCTAACCCTAGCATTTCCAACCAACACCAGCCACCACTGCACCAGGGGTGATACTTTCTCACACAAACCTACCTTTCAGGGTTGTTATGAGGATAAAAATGGGATGGCTCTATGAGCTCTTCAGATGGAGAGCCAGATGCAGATAATTATGATCTCTCCAATAGCAAGTTCTGGTGATGAGTGCCACCAGGAATGTGGGCACCAAAGAACAGGAGGGAGGTATCAGCACAGTTGGTTTAACTGTAGTGTTTGAAGAAGTTATAGAAAACAACAAGATCTTCAGACTGGAGAATCTGTGGCTAGCTGGCTGGAACCCTGAACAGAAGCTCTCTGATAAGGAGGTGAGAAAATGCTGCAACATTTTGTTGCAGGACCCGCTTGTTCATATTGGTCATAATGATTCATAGAAAACAGGCCACTCTCTTCTGGGCTGCCTGTCCAGATTAGAACTCCTTGCCCAATGGCAGTGAATCACCCAGTTTTGTCTGACCCAATTTTCAAGCAAGAGGGGAGCAGTGGCAGCTGTCAGAGAGGATAAACATAGCACTGCAGTCAATAGGAATGATATATGGGACACAGCAGGAAAGGGGAGGGCCGTGGCAGCAGATTCAGGTCACGATCTTTTTCCTTTTTTCCTCATAAGAAAAGGACATGTCTAGCACCTGCAGATCCTACTGAATTGAGCTGGGAGTTATAATCCTTAAGTAGCTTCCATCTCTTCTCTCTCTCCCCATCTCCCTCCTTCCCTACCCCCCCCCCACATTTTGAGAACTTATAGATTCAGCATCAGCAAAACAGCACTAGGCAAGTTAGCTTAGAAAGGCACCTCAAGGAAGCAGCATAACAGGGTGAGCCAGCATGCTATCCACCCAATGTCACTGGACTCTAACTCACATCATCACTGACCATTTGCCATGCTGGCTGGGGCTGTGGTACAATGGTTAGAGTGCTGGACTAAGACCTGGAAGAGCAGGGTTCAAATCTGCACTTGGCCATGAAGCTCCCTGGGTAACCTCAAACCAGTCACCACCTCTCAGCCTAACCTGCCTCACAGGATTGTCACAAAGAATAAAATAGGGAGTGGGAGAACCATGTGTACAACCCCGATTTCCTTGGAGGAATGGTGGGATATAAATGTAATAATACTAATGCTTATAGTACAAGAACAATACCATTGCCTTTAAAACATGGACAAAATCTCTGAGTGTAACACTTCTTTGTAGCATTTGGCACTATGCAACAGGAGCATAAAGGAAGAGGCAGTCCTCAAGCTGGTTAATGAAACCTGTAATATACTATAGAATGCCCAAAGAGTTTCTATTATTCCAAATATTCCCCACAGATTCAGCTGAGACTTTGAGTCATGGGGGCAAGGTCTGGGACCTAGTAGATTAGGGTACATTAGGATCTTGGTTGTGTCAGGAAGGATTTCAGCAGCACCTAATAGGGGGAATTAAAGAACCTTTTAATGAGGGTGAAAGAGGAGAGCGAAAAATATGGTCTGAAGCTCAACATCAAAAAAAACCTAAGATCATGGCCACTGGTCCCATCACCTCCTGGCAAACAGAAGGGGAAGAAATGGAGGCAGTGAGAGATTTTACTTTCTTGGGCTCCATGATCACTGCAGATGGTGACAGCAGTCACAAAATTAAAAGACGCCTGCTTCTTGGGAGAAAAGTGATGGCAAACCTAGACAGCATCTTAAAAAGCAGAGACATAACCTTGCCAACAAAGGTCCATATACTTAAAGCTATGGTTTTCCCAGTAGAGTGAGAGCGGGACCATAAAGAAGGCTGATCACTGAAGGATTGATGCTTTTGAATTATGGTGTGGGAGGAGACTCTTGAGAGTCCCATGGACTGCAAGAAGATCAAACCGATCCATTCTGAAGGAAATCAGCCCTGAGTGCTCACTGGAAGGACAGATCCTGAAGCTGAGGCTCCAATACTTTGGCCACCTCTTGAAAAGAGAAGACTCCCTGGAAAAGACCCTGATGTTGGGAAAGAGAAGGGGACAACAGAGGACGAGATGGCTGGACAGTGTTCTCAAAGCTATGAACATGAGTTTGACAAGCTGCGGGAGGCAGTGGAAGACAGGAGTGCCTGGTGTGCTCTGGTCCATGGGGTCACAAAGAGTCAGACACGATTAAATGAATCAGCAACAACACAATAGTGGCACCTGGGTGCCATGCACTCTGGTTTCAACCCCTCCCCCCCCAGGCTCAAAGAAGACTCAGAAGGAAAGGACGAATCATGTGGGAAGCCATTGTCTGCCCCCCCCCACTCCAGGAGCTTCCAGGCTAGAGGGCAAAGCTTTGTCAAAATCCTACAATCCAGAAAACATTTTAACAATCCATTTTAACAATATCAGAACCAGCTGCTACAGAATCAGGCAATGACCCTTTGAGAAACAACAATGGCAGGGTTAACATCAGGTCCAGACCAGCTAACCTTTATAAGGCCTAAGAGTGGCACTGAGATAACTGTCCTTCGGCGAGTTCCTAGCCAGCATGTGCCAGTGATTTGTTCAGGGTCCTGAAAGGCCAGGGTTTGGGGCCTTTTGTGATCCTGCCTAATCTATCTTGACTTTACCCTAAAAGAGGTGACTCTGCTCCTCGGGACAGAACATTGCCCTTCTAGCAAGTGCCATTGCTTCAACCCAATTTTGCTAGAATTTAAGCTGTGAGTTTGGTGTCTCTGAATGGACTGGAGGGTGTGAAGAATGGCAAATACTCCAAAGCCCAACAAAAACTGCCCCATTTGACTCAAACACATCACCATGAAATCTAACTGCTCCCCACTGAGACCCAGAGAAGGTCAAGTCTTCAGATCTAACCCTGAAACCTGACAACCCAATTGATGGTATCATACGACCACATTGCTCTTTAGTAATAACAAAAGGAATCCAAACTGGCAATCTTGATTCACAGTCAAAACAAAACAAATTCCTTCCAGTAGCACCTTAAAGACCAACTAAGTCAGTTCTTGGTATGAGCTTTCGTGTGCATGCACACTTCTTCAGATACACTGCTGAATTACAACTTATCACCAAACTTAAAACCATGGAGAAACCTGGTCTGAACAAAGACCTTGGATTCTTATCTCATTATACATGACAAAGCCATTTTTCACCTTTTCACCCCTTGCTTTTTCCTGTAAGACCTATTGCAGTCATTAAGAGTCGTCAACAGGCTCATCACAGCTATCTGCCTATCACCCATTCCCACCACCCTTCTGAGTAATACCCCTCCCCACCTTCTCACTATATAGAAGGGTCTGGAAACTTCTGTTTCAGTGTATCTGAAGAAGTGTGCATGCACACGAAAGCTCATACCAAGAACTGACTTAGTTGGTCTTTAAGGTGCTACTGGAAGGAATTTGTTTTGTTTTGACTATGGCAGACCAACACGACTACCTATCTGTAATTGATTCACAGTGTAATCCAAGCAAGGGCTGAGTGGGTTGCTGCTATCATTCACCTCTCTTTATTATTAACATACTTGCTATGGCTAACTGCCATGATTGCAACCACTACAGTTATGATTTCAGATGCTAGTGGACAGCAGCTCCAGCCAGACCAAGCTGGGATGAGTGAAAGTGTAGTCTAACAACATTTGGGGATACACAGTTTCTTCCTACTTGAAATTAGCCTTTGGTCTGATTCCACAAGACTCTTTTTAGCTTTTTCGTCTTCATTTAATTTTTCCCTCAGTTTATAACCCACCTGCACATAGAAAACTAAGATATCACAAAGATGACTAAGCTACAATCCTTTCCCTTGATGAGCAAGATGGGAAGTTTTTGAGTTAAGAGAATTGTCCAAGAGTCTTATCTCCCTCCCTACATTCAAAAGTGGGAGGGCTAGCATCTCCAGCTAAGGATCTCAGGAGCAGAGATGGGTTGGGAAAGGCCATTGCCAGAGATCACCAAGGAGCCACTGCAACACAGAACAGAAAGGGAGCATAAGAAGACCTCTACTGGGTCAGAACAAAGGCCCATCTACTCCAACATTCTTTTATGATAATGGCCAAACAGATTCCTCCCAGAAGCCAAGTGCAACAACCCCCCTCCCTCATTTGTGTTTCTCATGCTGCCTCCAAAAGTGGAGGCAGAACTTAAACCACAATGGCTAGCAGCAACTGATAGCCTTATCCTCCATGAATTTGTTGAATCCTATTGGAGATGACTATGATTAAGCAGTATATAAATTGTTGAAATCATCATCAACAACAACAACATTGGTAGCCAGCACTACATCCTGAAGAAGTGAATTGCACTACATCCTGAAGAAGTGAATTGCTGTGCAAAGACAATAGCAGGCAATGTTGGGAGTGAGGGGGGAAGAGTGTGCTTAACATGACAAAGATCCCATGTCGAACTCCTGGTTAAGGCATCAGGACTTAAAAAGGTTTCAGAATGTCATTGTTAGCAGCACTAGTAAAGATGGGCCAGTGGTGTAACTCAGTTATCAGATAGCTTCGTATGAGCAAGACTAGAAGTGGTTACTTAGCAGGGAGAATAGGATGGGTGCCTTACAATATACCTGTGACCTTTAAAACTACGCTTTAGCCTTACCCTCCTCCTCTCTCTCTCTCCCCCACTACAATCGAGAAGGTGGCTCTCAGAATAATTAGCTAAGATCTTTGACTTTCTTCTCCAGCTGCTTTGCAAGAGCTCATTAAGCATTATTTACAGGGCCACAGGTAATGTGTCTCCTCTGATCTGATTAGCAGCCAAGCACAAACCACTGTCACGAATCAGTAATCTGTTGTGGCTTGAAGGACAGTTTAGGGGAAAGAGCAACGTCTCCAAGATACCACTTACTGTCCTGAGTTGCAAGAGTCTGTAAGGAAGAGGAAAGGAGGAGAAAGGACCATCACAACCAGAATGACATCACGTTGGTCAATCTAGCACAGCTGTAGGGACATAGGAAGCTGCTAGCAAGGGCAGGATCTATCTAGACCAGTCCACACTTAGGGTAGCCCACATAGTATCCTCTATATGTTGTTGGGCTCCAGCTCCCATCATCCCCAGTCAACATAATAACAATAATAACAATAATTTATTATTTGTATCTCACCCATCTGGCTGGGTCTCCCCAGCCACTCTGGGAGGCTTCCAACAAAGATTAAAAATACATTAAAATGTCACACATTAAAAACTTCCCTAAACAGGGCTGCCTTCAGATGTATTCTAAATGTCAGGTAGTTGTTTATCTCTTTGACATCTGATGGCAGGGCATTCCACAGGGCAGGTGCCACTACTGAGAAGGCCCTCTGCCTCGTTCCCTGTAGCTTTGCTTCTTGCAGTGAGGGAACCACCAGAAGGCCCTTGGCGCTGGTCCTCAGTGTCTGGGCAGAATGATGGGGGTGGAGACGCTCCTTCGGGTATACTGGGAGTTTAATGGCCAGAGATGATGGGAGTTGCCATGCAGTAGTACTACAGGGAGTCAGTCTTTTTTAGACTGACTGACAGTAGCTCTTCAGGACTGCAGGCAGGGATCTCTTCAAGCCCTACCTGTTCTTTCACCTGAAACATTCTGCATGTAAACCACTGAGCTTCATCCCTTTCTCCTGCTACTCTGAGGAGCAATAGTCTCCCAGGATCTCAAATAGAATTCCTTCTCAGCTCTAACATATGTGGCAAGGGTGGCAACCATTGGCAAGGGATCTTTTATAGTAGATTCATTAAGGCTTTAGCCAATCTGTGCTTCAGCGTATCTGTGGTCACAATTGGAAGATAGCATCAGAGTTGGGCTACAGTTCCCATAATCCTGAGCTATTAGCTATGCTTGCTGGGGTTGAAAGGAGATGGAACCCTACAACAGCTGGAAGGCCACAGGAGCCCCACTCGTGACTTTAAATCACCACCATCCTCATTGTATGCTTCAGTGTTGCTTTTTCACACACCCTCCCCATAATCTCATTGACTGAGTCAACCAGGCTCAGTTAAATTATTTTGCAGAGAGTACCCTCGGATATAAAACCCCACACTGGATGCTTCTGGCTTTGGAATGCTTCTGGCTAGAACCTTTGGATGCTTCTGGCTAGAACATTTGGCTGGGAATGTTATCATTATTATAGTTCAGGACAGAGAACCTGTACCCTCCAGGTTGTTGGATGCAAAATCCCATCATCCCTGACCATTGGCAATGCTGACTTGGACTCCAGGGCAAAGCAGGGCAGGCAGATCATTGCACATCAAAGTCCTATGCCACCATCTTATGTCAACCCTTGCCAAAATGCTCTGTTTCAAGAGTTTCCATGGACTCTTGCTGCTGGGGAACCAGCCAGTGGCACTTCCATCAGCCTACATGTTAGGCAGGTGGAAGGAGGAGCTCCACATTAGTGAAGTGATGGTGGCATCATTTCAAAGACAGAGGCCAGCAGAACTGGATGGAAGGGCACCTTGGCTCAATCCACCACCACCACCCAAGCCCAGCACAAAGATAGTTTTGACTGCACCCTAAACCAAACATTTCAAAGTAAGATCATGTTAGGTGTCAGTTGTCCCACTGCATTTGCATTCCTTGACCGCTGAGAAGAATGATTCCATCCACAGCTTTCCTTATATTATCACAAGTAAAAGGACAAGAAACATGCATCAGCAAAGAAAGAGAAGGAAAAACAGAATATGGCTGGGCTTAAAGGTTCCTAGTTTAGATTATTTGGGTTCACAGAATGTATGAGTAGGGTGTGTGATGAAGTAGTATTGTTCTGAGGGCCAGTGTTAGGGGGGGGGGCAGAAGCAAAACAAAGGTTGCATAAGCACCGTACATTTGAAATACACACACCCGAGTCATGGGAACTATAGTTTACCACTCAAAGCCACAATTCCCAGCACCCTTGGCAAATTACTGTTCCCGTGAACTTTTTTTTAAGGGGTGCCTTAAATGTATAGGGTATATGTAGTCAAAGTTTTAAAAAAGAAACATAAAATATCACAGATTTTCCACCTAAGTCCCCCCTGAAAAATGTGGTGAATACCTGCAAAAATATCACTGAAATTGCCCTTTTACTCCATGTGAACAGGGCAGTGAATTCAGGGTGGGGAATTTTCATTCAATGCTACAAAACTTCAGGAAAAGTCATGGAACATCCTAGAGAGGGAATGGAATGGAGATCAGAGGAACTGACGCCAGTAAGTCCAACTCCTTTCTCCCCTTACCTTGTAAGTGGAGTTTGCTCTCAGCGCTTTGCAGAAGGACAGAACTCACAGAGTCCAGATTGTCGTAACTGTTACAGCCCAATGGGCCTGTCCGTGTTTCGGTTACCTAATGCAGCAGAGATTTTAAAAAGAAAGTAAGCAAAATCATTTCCTTTGCCAAAAGTATGTAAAGACTAGGGAATGGTATGTAAGTAGAGCCTGTTGGATCAGAACAAAAGGCCCATATGGTCTACCACTCTGTTCTCATGATGGCCAAATGCATATCCAATGGAAGTCCTCATGCATTACTTGAGGGTAAGAGTTGTCTCTGCATTTGTGATTCCAAGAAACTGGTATTCAGAGGCATTTAGTGCCTCAGTTGTGAAGGGAGAGCCTTGCTATGGTGGCTTGTACCCATCATTTTTTTTTTTTTTTACTCAAAGAATTTGCCTTATCTTCTTTTAAAGCCTGCCAAGTTGGTGGCCATCACTGCCATGTGTAGGAGAGAGAACCACAATTTAACTCTGCCCTCTGTAAAGTTCTTTCGTTTAAGAGTCCTTTCTAAATTTCACAAAATTCATTCAGCTCATGTTATATGGGAGGGAGGGAAAAAAATTCTGTTCACTTTCTACACACCATGAATTTCTCTATGAGGGGGTCATGTTTCCAGAATCCCCTGGGGAATTCCTTTTCCCCATTGCTTCCACACTTGAGGAGGAGCTTAAAGTGACGAGAGTAGTCAGAACAGCTGTTGAGGAGGAACCCTCAAAGTTTGCCTAGGCAGCTAGCTAGCGGAGAGTGTTGTATAGCACTTGCATGTTGGGAGCCAATGTAACTGAGTGCTTTGCCAACAAAGAATTAAAACCCAGTCATTTGTCCTTGTTGGTCCAGGTGTGGGTTGGCATGCTCACAGGGTTGTTGTGGGGAATAAATGAGAAGGCAGAGAACCATGTGCACCACCTTGAACTTCTCGGAGAAAAGGTAGGATATAAATGCAAAAAAATTGCAAAGAAACTTCCAGTGGTGGGGTTTTTTTTTGGGGGGGGGATTGCAGCCTGTAATAGCTTAATTAGACCTTTGCTTGGGGAATGTGACTTCTTTTCTCCCCGCCCCCCCTGCTCCATTCATCCAGTATCAGTAGATTGCTTTCACAGATTGAAAAGGTCTTTTTCTGAAGGCCCATTTCTGCTTCTTTTGTCAGCGCCCCTCCACTGCTACTCTCCTGTGCCTTGTTCTGCATCCCTGACCACCTGTATCTGGAAAAGTATTGTCCAGTCCTATTGTCAGCTCTTGTTGCTGATACACCTGAGAGCCTGTGAAAAGACTTCCAAGCTAAATTGTGCAGCATAAAAGGCTGGACAGAAACAACAGTTACCATTGTGTGAGCTCCTTTCTCTCTCTGTGTGTGCAAAGACGCTCCTCTCCACCTCCTATTGCTTCAGCAGCTTCTGTGGTGATTTGCCTGGTTGGGTTTTGTGAGGTGTTGACTAGAGCTGAACTTGACATACACAGAAGCTGCAGGGGCTGGTTCATTAGGGCAGATAGGGCACTGCCAACTAGTCCACGCCTGCCTGCCTGCTTACAACCAAACCAGGGGGGTAGGGTGGCACCTCCTTGTCCTCCTAAATCCCTTGTGGAACTCAGCAAGAAAGAGGATGAGAACAAAAGTTGAATTAGTTTGACTGTCTATCAGTGATTCTGGTTCCACCAACTGTTGGCCTTCCTGCCTTCAGCTCTTCCATATCCTATGGGTAACAGCAACAGCCAGTGGGGGTTTTTCTGGGAGTACTCAAGGGTATGCATTACCAGCACATTTTTTAAAAAGGCTAAAAGTGTGGTAGGGATCCCCAAATGACAACTAGTCCAACCCCCTGAAATGCAGTAATCACAGCTGAATTCCTGGCAGATGGCCATCCAACCTGTTTTAAAACGTCCAATAAATAAGAGCCCATCATTTTCCATTCCACTGCCGAGCAGCTCTAACTGTCAGCAAGTTCTTCCGAATGTATAGTTAGAATTTCCTTTCTTATCATTTGAATCCATTGGTCTGAGTCGTGCCTTCTGGAGCAAGAGAAAACAAGCCTACTCCATCTTCAGTGTGACAGCCCTTCAGATATTTGAAGATGACTATCATATCCCCTCTCAATCTCCTCTCCTCCAGGCTATACATACCCAACTCCTCAACCATTCTTCATAAGGCTTTGTTTCCTTCTGAGAAGAAAACTGTTGGCTTAACTTTTGTGGGTTTGGGCACCTGTGTCTGCAGGGGCTGATTTTGGGGAGGAAGCAAAGTGCTTTAGAAACAGAAAGAAAAGAAAATGGGTGTTGTGTTCTAATTGGTGGTGATAGTGGCAACAGTTCCTTTTATCCTTATTCTTATTTTTGCCTTGCCTGTGGTGGTGGTGGAGCTTCTCAAGACTGCTGCCTACTCCTTCCAAATGTTTTGGACTGATGCGGCACAGCAACACTTTGGAAGAACAGCATTTGGAACAAACACATCACCACCACCACCACCACCAGCAAGACCTTATTGTCCAAAGGAGTGGGCATCTTCCACCCTCCTCATCCTAACACTTTCATTGGTCAACACTGCCTTTTTGTTTATTATGCACAATAAACCCTTTCCCTCAATTTCTCATTTTTCCAATCTCAAGTTCAGCTATTTACATTTCTGCACCAGTTCCCAATTCTTTATATATGAAAAGTCCTCATGACATTTCATCAGCAACATAACATGTACTGACCTGGACCCTGAACATTATCTAAAGCCCTTCTTAATGCCTCCTCCACGAGAGGGTGACAACATGAGAACAAGCCTTTTCTGTGGTGGCTTCCTCTTTGTGGAATGCTGTCCCTAGGGGGGCTCACCTGGCATCTAAAGTTAGCCTTTGGCTAATTAAATAATCTATGGCTTTAAAAATAATAATTGGGGGGGGTGTTTTGTTGCTGCTGCAGCAGTTGTTTTATATATTTTGTGTTTCTGTACAGTGAACTGCCCTGTGATCTTTGGATAAAGGGTGGTATATAAATTTAATTAATAAAAATATGCACATTTCTCCTTGTATTCAAATTATAATGTATATGCACACTTTCTAATAGTCAATACATTTTTTTGCACACACTATTTAGTTAGGGAAGTGCACCACAAATTTAAGAGAAGAAAGAATTTCAAAGGATGTATGTGTTTAAAATCATTTATCATTTGAGGAAGAGAAAATCAAGTAGTTTCAGCTTTAAAGGCAAACTGAATCAAAATTCTCCCCAATCCTTACCTGCAACAAAATGCCTCCTAAATGCTGTGATGTTGTTCCTTTCCATCACAACATCAGTACCCTCACTCTCTTTAAATCCAGTTTCCTCAGGCTCAGTGAACACATGCAACCAAAGCCATACCTTGATAGCTCCGGTAGAGATCTGGATCTCATGAAGGCGCCTCATAGTTCCATCCCGGTCCAAGAAATAGGAGGAGGCGAGCTGGTGAAGGGACTCGACACTTTGGGAGGCATTGCCTGACTTTCGATCGAGTCGGCTTTTATCCATGTACATGGTCAAAGCCTCCTCTCCTAGCAGGGAAAAGAAGAAAGCATGAATGCGAGGAAGAGGAAGAAGAGGGGGAGGAGGAGGAATAAGAAAGGAGGAGGAAGGAGAAGGAAGAGATTGGTGAGAAGGAGAAGAATCACGGTGATGATAAGGAGTAGGTGTAAAAGTGTTGCCACATCACTGACACCCAAAGTATGAAAAAGAACCATAAGGAAAGCTTCACATCTCAGTGCAAGCCTGTCATTTTACATTCTCTTCATCGATGTTGTTTTAAACCATAAGCAACAAAATCATCATTTCGAACACTAGGAAGAATCTAGGGTGATGTGGAAAGTGCATGGGATTTTGTGAAACCTGACAAAGGACACATGGAGGATCTCTGCTTCTATTTAAAAAGTAAAGGCTTCTAGTACTTATATGTGCTTGACAACATTGACACAGTGTCTGCAGAACAATAGCACAATTAGGGCTACGAGTGTTGTCTTGGCAATACGCACACACACACACAAACACACAGAGAGAGAGATTTTTTCCAAACTTAAGTTATACATATGCACGCCTATTTCCTCATATAGTTCTGATGCCAAGTGTACCCCAAACCATCCCAGGTCAGATCAGGGCTGCTCTGAAGCATCAAATCAGGTCCTAAATCAAATTGGGGGGGGGGGCGACATGCACAGAGCTACTATGGAGTAGCAGTCACTGGGATGAAAGAAGTGGTGTCACAATTGTGAGCATGCCCATTTTCACCTGCAAAAAGCATGGGTGGATATGTTCGAGGAAGGGAGGAAAAGAGCAACACATCACCTCCCTGGAAAGAGCCAGCAACAGTAATCAAGAAGGGTTAATAGATTTTTTCTGCATTATTAAGTCCTAATTTCTCATTTATTAAGCAGACGCAGTGTTCAAAGTCATCTTCCCTTCAGGGCATTCCCTGAAAATTAGCTTTCAGCTCTGCCCACTCCATCCTCAAGCAGATGCAGTCCAAGGAACTGCCTAGCACATTCTCTCTTTACTTCTACTTCTTCTTTTGTACAGAAACAAAAAGAGGGCAGGGCCTTTTACTGGCACTGGGACAAAGGGATTGGCACTGGGACAGATCAGAATTAGGCTGGGAGGGCCAGACATGCTGCAACAAATGAGACCTCCCTAATCTTGTTGCACACTTTCCGCTTCTGAGAAGCCTTTGTTGCTGCCAATGAAGAGGTTTCCTTAATATGCAAGTAGCAGCCTCAGAGAGGTGATATTTGCCATGACCATGGAACTTAAAGAACAATTCGAAGACTTCTGCAATTAAGAGCTAGTGTTTTAAGATGCTTCCAGGTGTCCTGTTTATTGAACTTTCATCCACTCAAGGAGATTAGATGGTGTTGGCGATTTAATTACTTTTCTTTCTTATCTGTATACAATGAGGCTGGATGATGTAGCATCAAAGCAAGTGTTGTCCCACACTTCTCGGTGCATTTTCCGGCTGCTCTCCTTATTCCCAGAAGTCTAATCTTTCGGCAAAGTATGGTTGTTGCACAAGACCTCCCAATCACCTATAATTGTGCAACTTGGATTTGTGATTAAATCCCATTTTGTGATTAAATCCCACTTGAAAATAGCAACAGGCTGGAAGAGACACAAGTGTGGTTGTTTTTCCTTCTCCCTCCCAATCTCCCCTTCCTTTTCTGTCACGTCTTTTAGAGCATGAGCCTAAATGCTGCGACCATATTATTACTGATTCTTCTAAGCTACTAAGGGAGTCTTATTTTGGCTGAAAAATGACCCTCTACACACACACATCCATGGTCCCGTGGTTGCTCAGGCTTCCCCTCAGCCACTATCTGCACAAGGAAAGAAAAAAGCACATTAATTGCATCCACACAATTAACACAAGCTCTAATTTAGTCCATTGGTCTACATCAGGGACTGGACTGGGTGTTTCCAGAACTCAGGTGTTAAGCAGGTGGCAACAGAGGATAAGACTATGGTTGTGCACATTTCTACATTCCTTGATTTTCTGATTAGGTTTGAGCCCCACCAGAAGAATCAGGCTTACCATCAAGTTATGACATGCATACACAAAGATGCTGTCACAAATCAAACACTGGAGGGTTATCTCAGCTCATATCCCCCCCCCCCCGAAAATACCATACCATAGTAACGAACAATAACAATACACCCCACCGCCTCTGCCCATAGTTTAAAGGTCCTAGATTATTTAGTTAGCCAAAGGTCTGGGTTTTATAGGTCAAAACCAGCACTTTGAATTGGGCCTGGAACCTAATTAGCAGACAGTGCTGTCAGGCCAGGACTGGATTTTATATGCTCTTTATTGTCCTGGTGAGCAACCAGGCTGCTGAATTCTGCATCATCTCAAGTTTCTGGACAGTCTTTAGAGGCAGTCCTACATGCAACATGTTGCAGTAATCTAACCTACAGCTGTTAGACTTGCATAGGCATCTGGTCTACTCATGTAACAGAATGAGATGCTGGAGTCCTGATATGGAGAATGTGAATATATAAGACAGAGAAGGGGAAGCTGTGCTATTCTTTAACTACAACTCCTGTCATCCTATTCTGCCTTAGTCAGACCACACCTGGAATACTTTGTCCAATTCTGGGCACCACAATTTAAGAGGGATGTTGACAAGTTGGAATGGGTGCAGAGGAGGGCAACCAAGATGATCAAGGTTTTGAACACTAAGCCTTACGAGGAGTGCTTGAAGGAGCTGAGTATGTTACCTGGAAAAGAGGAGACTGAGAGGAGATATGATAGCCACCTTCAACTATATTAAGGGCTGTCACATGGAGGAGGGAGCTTGTTTTCTCCTGCTCTGGAGGGTAGGACTCGAACCAATGGCTTCAAGTTTCAATAAATGGGATTCCGTCTAAACATTCGGGAAAACTTTCTGACAGTAAGAGCTGTTCAGCAATGGCGCAGACTCCTATGACAGGTGGTGGATTCTCTTTCCTTGGAGGTTTTTAAAGAGAGGATGGATGGCCATCTGTCATGGACTCTTTAGCTGAAATTCCTGCATTGCGGGGGGTTGGACTAGATGTCCCTTGGGGTCCCTTCCAACTCTAAGATTCTATGATCCCTGACCATTGACCATGCTTCCTGTGGCTGCTTAGAGTTAGAGTCCAACAATATCTGAAGCATATTAGAATGGGCAAAAGTGCTCTTGAAAGTGTATCACTTTTGCATTCTGCCTTCCCACCCCAATTTTATCTGGTTATCAAGATAGACAGATGACTCCCTGCTTCAGAAACCAGTTTAGGGCAAGCTATTTCACTGATGAGTTTCAGAGAGAGGAGATGTCATTCATAGGTAATGGTGTGTTGATCTGCAGGTCCTCAGTGATCCTTAGTGTGATAAATTAGATCTGAACTAAAACTCACCCCCAGGTTGAGCTCAGTGGTAGAGCCTCAGTATCTCTGGGAAGGGCTGTCCTGAAATCTTAGAGACCCTCTGTCAGCCAGTGTAGACAATACCAAGCTACATGGACGAATGGTATGACTCATAAGGCCGCTTCTTACGTTCCTATATTTGTACTTTTGCAAATCTTGGTATTTCCACTAGTCGGAGGATACCACCCTCTTCCACCTGAATGTTACTATTTTGGTCGCAACTGTGGACACCATTTTGATGCAAAGGCAGCAAAACATTGAGAGATTACTCACTGTAGAGCTTAGAGGCTTAGTTCTTATCTCTGAGGGGACTGTCTTTTCGGTAGCACTTAAGAACACTAGAAGATCTCTGTTGGATCAGACCTAAGGACTGTCACAGGTGTGGTGGCCTTTTTCAGCCCAAGGCCCACATTTCCTCCAGGGCAAGCTTACTGACAGTGGTGGGTGGGACCACAGACAAAATGTAGGTGGAACAAATAATGCACCTACATTTGGCTAGTTCTCTCTCTCCGCCCCCCACCCCCATCCCACCCTGACAAGCAAGAACACATCCCAGGCAGGGGAAAATGTTCAAGAAAGCTACAAAGTAGGGCTGGCGGCCAGTGTGGCCTAGGAAATGGGGGTGTGGACTGGGGAAGTCCCAGACAGAAAGGCTTAGAGGGCTGTATTTGGCCCCTGTTCCCCACCACATCCTATCTAGCCCAGCACTCTGTTCCCACAGTGGACAGCCAGATGCCTTTGGGAAGCCCCCCAAGCAGGACACAAGCACAATGTCAAAACAAAATAAAAAAATTCCTTCCAGTAGCACCTTAAAGACCAACTAAGTTAGTTCTTGGTATGAGCTTTCATGTGCATGCACACTTCTTCAGATACACTGAAGAAGTGTGCATGCACACGAAAGCTCATACCAAGAACTAACTTAGTTGGTCTTTAAGGTGCTACTGGAAGGAATTTTTTTATTTTGTTTTGACTATGGCAGACCAACACGGCTACCTATCTGTAATAAGCACAATGGTTGCCTCCCTCTTATAATTCTTAGCAGCCAGTATTCAGAAACATGGAGACACTGTATAGTCATCATTGCTAGTAGCCACTGAATTTGTGAGTTTGCTTAATCCCCTTTTAAAACTGTACTATGGGATTTGCTTTAAGGTGTGTGAATAAGTACTTCATTTTACCTGTCTTGTTCTCTTACTATTCCACTTCATTGGATGACTTTGTTTCTAGCATTATGTGAAAGGGAGAAAATCCTCTATGCCTATCCACTTTCTCCACCCCATGCAAACCTTATACACCAGTTCCCCTCCCTTCATCTTTATACACGTCTCCCCACCTTAATCGCCTTTCTTCTGAGCTAAAATGCTCCAAATGTCATAACGTTTATTCATAAGAGAGTTGATCAGTTGTACTATTGTACTCCAGTGGTGAACAAAAGTGTATTCGGTTTTCCAGGTGTGGTTGCATCATGCAACATGTGGTTGCATGCAGGTGAGGATTTCTATGATGCTATGCTCTTCCAGATCCACCCCCCTCACCCCTCCACACACACACACACAAAAAGAATCCACACAGAAAAGTTTCATGTTGGGTAAAAGTGTTCAAAGTCTGCACTTCTCTTTGACCTGATGAACAGTAATAATACGTTGGGGCTATATAGTGTTTACAAAAAATAATTACTCACTGAGTATATTCCAACATCCCAAACAACACCCCCCCCCCCGCCCCTGCCACCAAAAAACCCCACTCTGTACATAGAAAGCCAATAGGTCAGTGAACATGCTAGGTGTGAACCTTTATCATGGGCAAATGGTTTTCAATTTCCAAGAGTTTCTTTATTCATCACATTATATCCAACCTTTCATCCAAGATGGCATACATGGCTCAACCCCCATTTTATCCTCAGAACGACCCTATGAAGTAGGTTAGGTTGAGTGGTTCAAGTTCAACCAGTGAGCTCCCCAGCCAAGCAGGGACTTGAACCTGGATCTCCCTGGTCTGAGCACAGCACCAGCATAGCACAATGGTCTGTACACCAATGAGGGCAATGAGACACAGAGGAGCACTCAACCACCCAACTCCCCATGTACACCCTAACAAAGGATGGCACAAGACTTATGACTTGAGAAAGAAAGAATAATGTGCACACTTAGGGCTTCATTAGTACCCATCAGCACTAAGAAGCTGGCACTGAAATGCCTTCTAGTGTTGTGGTTTTCAAGCTCTTTGGGGGTAAGTACGTTGTCTGCATTATCCCAATGAGGAAGAGGAACTATCAAATGTCAAGAGATGATAGGTTGTATGAATATTCTGGCTGAATTGGGGAAGTGTGTGTGTGTGTGTGTGTGTGTGTGTGTGTGTGTGAACCTGAAGTCTCCAAATAGGAAAATACTTCTGCTCATAAACAATGCATGCTCCCCAGAGGGTCCCTTTGCCTCATCCTCCTCTTTACTGCCATCAAGACGAATCTTTCATTCCTCTTGCGCCTTTCCCTGGCGGCTCTCCCTCCCCATGCGCTCTGTGCTGGGGGCTGATGGAACGCTTAGCTCCGCTGTCCATCGCCAGCTCTCGTTACAAGCCTGTGCATATTTTAAAGTGTTGTGTCATAAAATCAGGAGCACGAACAAGCCAAGGTGAATAATTCACCATCGCGCCTGAACAAAATTAAAAATATATTTCACCGTCAAAAGGTCTGTGTTATTTGGAATTTCCAGGGAGATAAAAAGAAAGAGAAAAAAAAAAGGAAAAGGAAAGAAAATTGGATGGTAGTAGGAGGTGAAATGAAGAAGCAAACCCTAGTCCCTCCCTCATGTAAATTCAAGGCACGCAGTCAGATCATCTGCTTGTTTGTTCAGAAAAGTGCCACTGTGTTCAATGCAGTTTAATCTCAGGCAAGTGTGAACTGAATTGAAGCCTGAAGCAACAATCTAAACAATAGGGATAGGGAACCTCAAGCTTCTCTGTTTACCCCTCAGAACTCTCCACGGGCCAAACCTGCTTTCCACAGGTGCTTTTGCATGGCTGGAATGTGCCCTTGTGCTGCAATAGTGCCTCTTGCTTGCATGAATGGAGAGGGGTGTTTCTATGTGTGAAGAAACCGCTGGGTTTTACATGGCTAGAATACAACTTCATGTTCAAAGTTAAGAGTCAGATTCATTGTTCTGCTTGTTTCTGCATCTGCCCTTGCCAACAGCAGCATGAGGGCTCCTCAAAAGGCTGCACATATGTGAATATGGCCCTCAGTCTAAGCAAGGTTCCCCAGCCTTGTTATACATGTTTACCTGGAAGTAAGTCTCATTGAACTCAATAGAGTTTACTTCTGAGTAGATGTGCACAGGATGAGCTGGCTGGAGTGAGACAAACCACTTAAGAGCATAAGAACAACCTGCTTGATCAGGTCACCTAGTGAAGCATATTGTTCCCACAATGACCACACAGATGCCTGTGGGAAGTCGACAAGCAAGACTTGAGCACACGGGCCCTTGCCTCTTCTGTGGTTTGCAGCAATTGGTATTCAGAAGTATCAATATCTCTCAGCAAAGTGGCACATCAATCAATCAATTCTTCCATGAATCCATCTAATCTCTTTTAAAGCCATTTGAGTTGGTGGCTACCAGTATCTCCTGCAGAAGTGAGTTCCACAGTTTAATTATCCTCTGAGTGATGAAGTACTTTCTTTCTGCCTGTCCTGAATCTTCCAGAATCCAGTGTTATAAGAGAAGCAGAAAAACTTTTCTTTGCCCACTTTCTCCATGCCATGCATAATTTTAAAAAACTTCTAGCATGTCACTTCTAACCCACATTTTCTCTAAATGAAAAGCCTTGTAGGACACTGCAGAATTCCCATGGTGCTGAGCAGAAGCCTCCTATAACTGCTTGCTGCAAATGGCCCTGGGAGTGGAAGAAGAAGCACAGTGACCCCAACACCCACCTCCCTGAGATGCTCCAGAAGGATACTGTGGTCAACAACATCAAAAGCCATTGAGAAATTGATAATGAGCAGGGTTATACTCTCACCTCTCTCTCTCTCTCTCTCTCTCTCTCTCTCTCTCTCTCTCTCTCAATAAATGTCACTAACAAGGGTGACAAAGACAGCTAATTGGGGATGCAATGGTGACATAGAAGTAGGCTTGCTTTGCTGCCAACACTGCCACGTGGTAGACACGGTGAAGCAGCCTCACTCATGTTTGTCAGGTTTAGACAGGGTCCTATACCACCTGCACTCTACTACCAACCCTCCTGCTTCATGGCATGCTGGTCACAGGAATATCAAGGAGACCCATGTGCTCCACAGCAATGACGAGTGCACTCAGGAGCAGTTGTGTCAATGACTCCACACATTTTACCATTCCACAGTGAGACAAGAGACTCAACAAGAGTGTCTGCCATGTCAGCTGAAAAATCCCCCAGAGCATTCAGGATTCCACCAGTCTTCTAGGGCAGACCAACTCAGTGGGTCCCCCACCATTGAGTATGTGGTTTTTCAAAACAACCAACCAAACAACCAACAGTATTCTCATAAAAATTAATCATAAGTGCAGTTTTCCCTGCTTAAGGACACATTTGTGTATAAAGTTTTGACTACTATATACATTTTTATTTTTTTTGCTAGTAACATTCCTTTCTGTTTGTTATTTTCACTAATTATACACACTTTCCTTTAATAGATTGGTTGGAAAACTGAGCTGCAAAGCCTGGAGCAGTGTGAATTTCATAAGATACCTGTGTTTTGTTTTGTGCATATGTTGAGGAAATGCAAAATCATCTAAGTTCACTTTGGAATGCAAACACAACCAATATCCTCCCCCATCCTTACTCACCAACCTCCTACCCCAAACCCTTGTGGGAAAGGTACAAACCTCACTGCCACCTACCTCCCAAAGTAGCAGAGATGAGTATGTGTGTGCCGTACTTTTTGATGATGGTATCAATGAACTGCTGTGTCGTGGGCCTTCTGCCCAGCAGGCGGATGCTCCTCTGGAACTCAGGCATCAGGGGGACGGGATTGCGGAGCAGGTCTCTCCGCTCGATGGCTGTGTTCCTCACCTTCCAACGGGCAAATTCCCTAAGCGACAACACAGGAACACAACAAAGGTGAGGTTCCAAGTCCAGGCAGGAAAGGCAGAACACTGGGGAAATGGCTTGTGGAGGAACACAAAGGGGAAATATTGTGCAACTTCACCGCATCTTACGCCACTGGAGAGATACACAGGCACATTTCCAGGGCTAGAGCTAAAAGGTTTGAGGGCTGGAGAAAGGGGAGGCAAAAGAAGGAGAGGAGGAGAGGAGAAGGAAAGATATTATTTTTATATGTATTGATTCATCCCATAGTAAGAACTAGACATCCCCTAGATGTGGAGGAAACCATTCACTTGACAGAATGAAACAGAACATTGCTCAAGGGGTGAGAGGATGAATCTAGGATTTTTCGACCAAGGAATGTGAGTTTTCTGAGCAGTGCTCTGTGCCTGTATTTCAGGGACTACACTTGATCCAAGGAACCTGCAGTTCTCCAAATGTTGTTGGACTCCAACACCCATCAGCCACTAGCCAGCATAGCCAATGGTTATGGATGATGGGGGTTGGAGTCGAGACACACTGAAAATTATGGACGTGATTAACTTAGGCCCTGTAGTTTCAATGGGTCTACTTGGAGTAGAATAAAGTTGGCTACAAACCCCCCCCCCAAAAAAAAATGTATATATCTGGAGGACCACAGGTTCCCTATCCATGGACTATACCATTTCACAATCTTTGAAAAACAGCTTTCAAGTTTGTTTGTACAGCTCTGTCTGAGTATTAATTAGTGTTTCATGGGTGAACTGACTGGTCGCAGATGAACAAAATCTCATTCCAGACTATAGGTTGGACAGGAACTTTCCAAGGAAACAACATTAGATTTGTGATACCCCAAAACTTAACCACTGGCAATAGGCAGGCGTCACAAGGGAATTCACATAAAGTCCATGATAGTGATATGAATCCCAGTGCCCTTATTCTGCAGCAGCGAATCCCAAGTTTTGCAAGAAGGTCATGCCTTCCTGAGTCCTCTGAATGAAGAGGGACAAGTGAACTAATCTATAGATGGTATCCCAAGGAACAGAGTGTGGGCAACATCACTTTTTCATTTGTCTTTCTCCTAATGACAACCCTGTCAAGTAGGTCTTAGTTATCCTCATTTTTAGAGTGGCCACATGCCCAAAGCCCTTCAGTGACACAATGGCTTGTTGCCCATCTAGACTGAGTTCCATATTCTATCCTCTCTGCCTATTATCTAAACTGACAGATTTATTTTTAGAGAAGTTAAAATATTTGGGAAGATTAATGCTGAATCAACCATTACAAACTGTATATAAAAATAATCAGTGTCGCTTGAAATGCCTATTCAAATCACAGTTCACTGCCATCTCCCTGCTCCCAGTACTTCAGCTATGTGCTTTGGTGTCAATAATAATACAAGGCTACATTTTATATATGTGTGTGTTCTGCCCCTAACAAAGGAATAATAGCATCCATTCATACATGTGCTGCAGACAGGTGTGTTAAGTACTGTGGGTTGTATCTGTTAGTCCTACTAGGAAAACACCCTTTGAAATCAATATACATGATCAATTTACTTCTATTAATTTCATTGGGTCCACTTTCAGAAGCACTAACAATGAACACAAACTTATATATTTTCCTAAAAGGAAGTGAGCGAGCCCCTACCCAGCACCCCAAAAGCCAGTTGAGTCCCTCTTTCCTCTGATTAGACCACTCCAGTGAAGTGAAGTCAATTCCACATACAAATTTTAAACAAAACGAATGCAGGAAATCTAAACAAGGCTGCACACTTCTGACTATGCATGTTAATTTGAATGATGATTCCATGAAAGTCAATCTGTTTGACTTCACAGAAAATATTTTAATTTTCTCTTTCAAAACTTCAGCATCTGAGATAAAGCTTCCCACTTCCCAAAAATGCACACTGGCTCTTCTCTGCCCTTCCCCAGTTGTTTTCATTTCCCAGTACCACTCCTCCTCCTCTGCTCCCCCTCCACTCCCTCAAAAAGGAAAAAATAACCCGCCTAAATTCATGTGGTTCTTCCTTTGGGTGCTGGGAAAAAAGTAGCCACTTCAATTCACCCTAGAGGCATAAAATAGCACACTTTTTCTTTCTGTTACATATAAACATAGGGAAATACATTTTACCGAGCCGTAGCTTCTGTCCATCTAGAGCAGAAGCTTTCGACCTTTTTGAGTCCACAGCTCCCTTGACCAACTACATTTTTTCTGCAGCTCCCCTGTGGGGCTCAGGAGCCCAGTTATGTCATCCCTTGCCTGCAGAGCTGGCAGCCCCTCACCCTTTTTTGAACACCCACTCAGCCTCCTCTCCTTGGGAGTCCTCCGGGTAGCTGCTGCTGCTACCCATGGACTTGTCTGTCCATTCCCAGCAGCAAGGGCTGGGGGATTGGCAGGCTGGGCTCCCTCGCCTGCTTGCTTGCTTGCTTACTCCGAGGTCGCCTCAGCTTCTGGCAACCAGCACCCCCTGGCCAGCTGCAGAGGAACCGTTTGCCCGTGGAGCTTGTAGCCAGGGCTGCTGCAAAAAAGAGCTGTGCGAGCCTTTTGGAGGCAGAGACATGAGAGGGCATCAGAAGAAGGAGGGAATGAAAGAGGGACAGAGGACAATGTTGCCCACGGCACCCATGACCATATTTCAAGGTGCCCCATGGTGCCATGGCACACTGGTTGAATCCTGCTCAGTGATGCTGAACCTGGGACCTTCTGCATGCAAAGCAGGTTGCCCAACACATGAGCTACAACCCTTTCCCTAAGGTTGGGCATTTGCTGTGGATGGCAAGGAAAATCTGACTACAAATAAAAAATATGCTGCCACAGCAAGTAAATGCAAATTGATTGTGACATGGCAAATATTTCACTGTTTTGCTTTGTCAGCATGCCCAGAAATAAGTGCAACAACAAGGAAGCAGGAGTTTGGGGAAGCAATTAGGTTTCGTGGGGAGTTTCCAGAAACTATCCCACCTTAGCATTGATTCGTACTCCAGCAAGATGGTCAGGAACACCTGGCCCTTCTGAAGCCAATAAAAAAAGGAACTAAACAGCCACAAGGATCCAAGTTAAAACTGGATAGCTGCTGATTCCTTATATTATTACATGGGAGGTGGAAAAGGGTAATGAATGGAAACAAAGCCTTATGAGGAATGGTTGAGGGAATTGTGTATATTTAACCTGGAAAAGAGGAGACTGAGAGGAGATATGATAGTCATCTTCAAATATCTTAAGGGCTGTCCCATGGAATATGGAGCAAGCTTGTTTTCTCTTGATTTGGAGGGTGGGACTCAAACCAAAGGATTCAAGTTACAAGAAAGCAGATTCTGACTAAACTTCAGGAAGAACACTCTGATGGTAATAGCTCTTTGAAAGTGTAACGGGTCTCCCATGAGAGTTGATGAACTCTCCTTCCTTGGAGGTTTTTAAGCAGAGGTTGGATGGCCATCTGTCATGTATGATCTCCCCACTACGTCCTCCCTACTACAGCTCAGTTAGATGAGTAAGGTGCTGATAAAATCAAGGTCACAGGTTTGATCCCCATATGGGACAGCTGCATATTGCCGCATTGCAGGGTGCTGGACTAGATGACCCTCTGGCGCCTTCCAACTCTACAGTGCTGAATGTTTATAATGCATCATGGCTGGGTTGCCCATTTCCACTGATACTGGAACTGTGTGGCTTGGATTTAGTTCTAGGTTCAGGGTAGGGAAGATTTTCCAGCCTGAGTGCCACATTCCCTACTTGGCAAGCTTCCAGCAGAGACATGCCAGGGATGGGTGGGGGCAGATGCAAAAGAATGGGAAGCCAAATAATGTAACTTTTACCTTTTTCACAGTAAGCTACCTTCTACACTCACACATCCCTATCTGTCCGTATGAAGCAGGGTTGGTGAGGCGCGTCGCGTGGAGGAAGCCCCAGGGGCCAGACAGTGAGTCCCAGAGGGTGGATCTGTTCCACTCCATCAGGTATGAGATTTCCCTTCCTTGCTCTAAGGAAAGGTTGATGAGTAAAGAAAATGGTAATCCAGCCAGGTTACAAAAGATAGACAAGGGGTGGTCCAAGAAGGGGTTTCACCAGCAACATCCAGAAAAGCTAAGAATTTGATAACTGCCATGCTGCTCAGGCCCACCCTGCTGCACTCACGAGGTACATCCTGGTAACCCTTAAGTGAAAGGACTTTCCCAGACAGCAGTGCCAGCAACAGGCTTAGTTAGGCATGATTCTACTCAGTAGATACTCAGTAGTATCTAGGAAGATACTCAGTAGTATCTAGGAAGATGGTTCTGGGAGTGGAGGGTTAAATTGGCCATTGGTCCCAACCATGCTGATAGACAGGTCCTTGTTGTTCATCCTCACCCTTTGAATCAGAGGCATGAAACCTGCGACCCTCCAAACGTTGCTCAACTCCAACTCCCATCAGCCCCAAATGTGCATGGATGATGGGAGTTGGAGCTGAATAATTTCTGGCGGGCCACAGGCTTCCCATTACTGGAGTACTGGGCAATATGAATAACCAGGGTAATACTGCTGCTCTGTTAAGTAATACTGCCACTCTATTCTGCCTTAGTCAAACCCCACCAGGAATACTGTGTTCAGTTCAGGGCACCATGGTTTAAGAAGGGTATTGACAAATGAACATGTGCAGGGGAGGGCGACCAAAATGATTAAGAGTCTGGCAGCCAAGCCTTATGGGGAAGAGTTGAGGGAGTTGGGTGTGTTTAGCCTGGAGAGGAGCCCAGCTCCTGCCCACCTAGCAGTTCGAAAGCACCCTTAAGTGCAAGTAGATAAATAGGTACCGCTTTATAGCAGGAAGGTAAACGGCGTTTCCATGTGCTGCGCTGGTGCTGGCTCACCAGAGCAGTTTTGTCACGCTGGCCACAAGACCCAGAAGTGTCTTCGGACAGCACTGGCCCCCGGCCTCTTAAGCGAGATGGGCGCGCAACCCCAGAGTTGGTCACGACTGGCCCGTATGGGCAGGGGTACCTTTATCTTTACCTTACCTAGCCTGGAGAACAGAAGACTGAGAGGGGTTTGGGATTGCTTTCAACTCAACAATTCTATGGCAGCCCTAGCTAGAAATGTCAGGAATTTAACTGGGGTTAACTTCTTCATGCAAAACATATGTTCTAAGCACTAAGCTATGGCTCCTCTGCACTGACAATCCTTATCAGTGCTGGATTGGAGGGTCTCTCAGCTTTAATATCTGGGGTGGGGGAAGCATCTACACATTGGTTTCTGGAGCCACCTGGGACTGCTTGCCTGCCTGAGGAGAAGAGAAGTTGCAAGAATTTGACCTTGTTTCTTGTCACAGCAAAAGGCAATGTATACTTTGCCCCAAGGCGCTGCCACACTAATGAGCACACAATAAAGCCTGCACAGGTTTTTAAGAAGAACAGGGGGGAATGGTGGGTGCCACCAGGGACTGTTGGGATGCTCATTAGCAATATGCTCCCTCAAGGGGACAGAGAACTGGAGGGAAATGCTGCAGAGGAAGGATAAAGTTCAAAGCCTGGGGGGCATGGAGTTTGCCCTCTGGGAAACAGGAGACTCCAAGGGCACGGGAGCATCTAACATAAGTGACGAGTCCACGAAGGAGAGGCCGTCAGAGAAAATTAAATACTCCATCTTCCAACCACCGCACAGGCCAGAGGGCATGAAGGGGGAAAGAAATTAGATCAGCGTGAAACCTTGGGGGTTGTTGCTTGATACCATGAAAAATAAAGGAATTAAACACAACAATTGAAGAAAAATCCGAATTGTGTTGAAAGAAAAATTCAGAACTGGAGTATGCAAACCCCAGGAAAATTAGGCTGAAGCCAGATCTTTGACTACAAGCTCTTCGGGGGGGGGGCTGGGGGGCTGTCTTTTGCTACTGAGTTGAGTTAGGTGGGTTAAGAAGAATGGCATCGTGGCCCCCATTGCTACCCCTCCCTGCTTATTATTCAGCTTCCCCAGCATCACCCAAGAGGTACCATCTGCTCTGTGCCACCCACAGCCTGATCTGTCAGCCGGTGGCTTTTTCGACACATGCTCACGTCAATGTTTTTCTATTCCTAGCATTGCCTCCTTTGCTGCTGGGTCAGCCTCCTACTTGCGTGATTTACTGCATTTAACACTGCAGTGGCTGGATTTCTTTCTTTCAGCTTCTGAAGCAACCAGGAGAAATCAGGCTGACAATGAGGAAGCCTGAAGGGTTGGAGGGAGTCCTTTGCACAGAACAAAATGCCCTACTTGAAAAGCCACTTCCATGTAGAACATTGTGAAAATTGGGCATGTAGCCCATACAAAGGAATGCCAGTGTGGTGCCTGTGGACAGAACGGTGTCCTTGAGAACTTCTCCAAGCATATATGAAGTCTCTGAGCCTGCCTACGAACACAATGCACTCAACTCACTCACTGCCCCACTTGTCATTGTTTCCTTTTTTCTCCCTTAAGAAGTACATAGAGCTGGAGGAGGAAGATGGAAGAGCAACACCCTTCCGTACTTCCTCTTTCAGCTTTATGTGCTTTTCAAGGCTCAGATTAATTTGGCTGGATCCAACTTTTACCCAGATCCCATGGGAAAATGAGGTGAAGGGTGGTGGGTGGGTGGGTGGGTGTGCGCTTTCTCTCTTTCTGTTTGTGCAACTGATCTGGCGTAGAGAATGGGGACTCAAATGGAGAAGTGACCTAAGAGACTTATTCAAAAATCTAAATGGGACCAAGGACTTAGAAAGGTCAGGGACTTGCTGACCAAGTTTCCTGGATGTGTGTCTGTTAGACATGAAGTGTGGCTTGAATTTAAACAATTTAGCTATCAGTAGAATCACTGAGTTGGAAATTAACTCAAATGCCATCTAGCCCAACCTCTTTGCTACACGGCATCCCATTCTAGGCAGGCTTATCACTCAGGGACATAAGAAGACCTCTCCTGAATAAGACCCAAATGTTAATCTAGCCCAGCACTCTGCCTCCCGCATTGCCAATCCAGATGCTTCTGGCATGCCTATGAACATCAAGGGGACAGTCCTGCCCTGCAAAATGTAGCAAGCCAGCCCTTCTCTGTTTGGGGCATCTTCTGCTCATGCTGCTGAGTGGGGCCCTGGTCTTCTGCCACAGAGTCCTGCCCTAACAGCATCACTGAGCAAGCAGCTGGAGCAGGGAAGAAGATGGAGCAGCTCCTAACTTCTAGTGGTCTGATCCCATTCTGGCTCTGGGCCATCTTACTGACAGGTGATTTCTCTTGCCTTACTTTACTTGCACAATAAAATCATCTCAGCAGCAAATAATTAGGTCTGACTCATAAAAGGAGGCCAGGCTGTCTGAGCAGACAACACTAGAGTCAATGTCACGCTTGTTTGGTTGTTTTTTCGTCATCCTCTCCCCCCCCCCATTTCTTTCTTTCTTTTTTTTAAATACAGAGCTGGAATAATCCACTTACTAAGAGCTGGCTGAAGGTCACGCCAAACCTATCTCCTCTTTGAAGCAATTTACTACCTGATCAGCATTTCCAAAACTTTCATCTCATCCCCTTGTTCTCTCCTCCTTCTCTCCACAAAAAAAAAAAAACCAACCATCACCACCACCTCCTCCTGCTGCATTTTTGGCATCAGATGTAAAACTGTTTCACAAAATTCTTAAGTGAATCAGAGATAGGTATGACAAAGTGAGTCCTTTTAGGAGTACCGTAGCAGGTACTAGTAGGTGCACTGGTGCTTGTGGGAACCATGTTGGTGATCCCTAATACGCCAGATACATTCTGACACTGCACTTGGTTTTGTGCCTTAAAGCAAAGCTTATGAGTGGTCTCTGCATTCAACTTACTTATTCTTTTAAATCATTTATATCCCCCCCCCATGCCAGTACCCACAAGGGGTCTACAAGGTGGCTATCATTGATATAAAACAATTTTAAAGCACAATCAATTGGCAATACGACAACTCGTATAAAAAATAAATAAACAGAAACCAATAAGGCCACAAATAATGAGAAAACTGCCGCAGTGGCAGCAACAGAAACAGCAGCAGAGACCTCTAAAACAGAAATAAATCACTAAGGCTGCAAGCCTAGGCACATTTACTGGGGAGTAAGTCTCACTGAACTCAGTGGGGCTTAATTCCATGGTAATCAGAGGGTGCTTTGACATAGCAGCATATTTACCCTAATTAAAAGGGAGCAGAGCAATACTGGCTGCATTTAGCTACAGTTTTCATTTATTATTATCTTACCATTTTTACACCCCTCTCTTTAGTAAAAAGGGTCTCAATGCAGCTTACAAAATCTAGTGCTGGAGATGATCTCTGCCTTCAGGCTCACAATCAAAAAAGACATGACACACAAGGAAGAAAGAGGAGGACAGAAGAGGGAAAAGCAAGCTCAGCACAAGTTCTTAAAGTTACGATTTCTAACACTGCAGCTGATGTCAGCAGTTGCTCTGGCTGCCTTGTATTTGATAAAGAACAACCCTGTTCACTCAGATCAAAGCTGGCGACAATGTCCAAGTCAGAAGTACATTCTTACCACACATTCTCCCCCCCCCCCGGACTATGAAGATCATGATTTGGCTAAAATAGGGGTCAATGGGTGGATTTTGTGGGTCCTTTCCCTTCATGATTTGTGTACTGGTATTTACTTCCTCAAGGGACGTGGGTGGCGCTGTGGTCTAAACCACAGAGCCTAGAGCTTGCCAATCAGAAGGTCGGCGGTTCAAATCCCCATGACGGGGTGAGCTCCCGTTGTTCGGTTCCAGCTCCTGCCCACCTAGCAGATTGAAAGCACGTCAAAGTGCAAGTAGATAAATAGGCAGCACTCCAGCGGGAAGGTAAATGGTGTTTCCATGCGCTGCTCTGGTTTCGCCAGGAGCAGCTTAGTCATGCTGGCCACATGACCCAGAAAAAACTGTCTGAGGACAAACGCCAGCTCCCTCGGCCAGTAAAGTGAGATGAGCGCCACAACCCCAGAGTCATCCACGACCGGACCTAACGGTCAGGGGTACCTTTACCTTTTTATTTACTTCCTCACCCAAATTCTAATTATGTGGGAGTCTAGGTCACATCTCCATAGCAGTGAGTTTCACAATCTCATGGCTGTTATGAAGGATTGTGCTATGTCAAGTGACCTACCTCACCTGACTATTTCAGAATGTAGGATATGTTCCTTGCAAGGGAGGTGGTGGAAATGCTTCAATGCTCTCTGGCTCCTACTTGCCTCATTTGCATGCAACACTAAGCCAAGCCCAGGAATATCTTCATTCCCCTGGTTATTAGTTTTACTAATAAAGCTAGCACTTCTGCCCCAGTTTCTAATGTTGTTTTTAATGCTGCAGTACCTGTTGCATTATGAAACTGGCTTTTTAAATCAATATACTACCATGTCACACTAAATTTTGAATGGTGGGAAAGAACTGTATGCCAGGATACCAGTCCAGATTTCATCGCATGAAGTTACAATACAAAACTCCCATTATTTTCTGGGTTGCAAATGCATATTTCCCCCTCTGGAAACAACATGGAAAAGAGCACTTCCACTAGACAGTGGCTTTTACGTTGTGTGAAAGATCACATAAAACGTGGAAATGTCAGGAAAACAGAATAATGCACTGTTGGAATGCAGCCTTAAGTTGGGATCCAATCCTTGATACTTTAGTGGGGACATCTGATTTTGAACAAAGAAGTATGACAGTGTAAATAAGAATTTTAATCCTCATCATCCAGAGTTGTCAACGACCTCCAGGGTGGCCAACTGAGAGTTCTGAATTGACATAATGTTTTGCTTTGCTTATTTGCTTGTGCATATTTCCCTTTGGAGGAAGACAGGGAGAAGCCACAGCACAGAATTAAAACGTTAAATAAAAATAAAATACAGGAAATCTAAATAAGGTCCCCTTGTTAGCCTAACCCTGCAAAGCTATAACGAGGAACCCAGTTTATTATAAACAAAAGACTTTCAATCAGCTATATATTTTAACTGACTGTACTGGCAAACACCGTTTTTATAATCTACTACCCTCCATGGCTGGTACTTTAAAACAGTAATTTAGAACATAAAGCCTTGCCCTTGAAGAGCCTAGGGATCCTCTTCATTGCTCAGTGCCCAATCACACAACCTCCTCACCTCTATCTGAGGCTGCCTGCCCCTCCAGCTCCTTGATGATATGAAGAACGATGCCCTGAACAACATGCTCCTTCACAAAACCACAGACACGCCTACTCGGTCACATGGAAAGCTAACACCCTCCTCCCCAATATGGTAGGTTTCTGTGTGCAAGGCTGTGTGCGTGTTAAGGAACGTCAATCATGTGGACTTCAAGAGTGGATCCTTGTTTAACTTGCAGATACCACCACCACTGATGACATTGGTGGTGCCATTTTGGTTACATAAATAACATCACTCACAGCCTGAAGAGTGCAAAATAGAAAGAATGATTCCTCCTGTGGGTTTCACATGACCCTCCTTGAAGTGGTGATACTGTAGTGGTGTCATAATGCTTTCACCAGATCCAAGGCCTCATAAACCCACACAGCAGATCACAGGATTCTGCTGTTTTGTTCTACACTGGTTTCATGTCTCAGTGCCATCATTCTCCTCCCACCATTGAAGGGCAGCTGCTTCCTGTATTTAAAGCCTACGGGTCTGCTGAACAACGAGACATGTGCAGTTGCTCGCTCATCTACTATGCCAAAGCCCTCTGACTAACTTATCTTCTTATGCCGTTTAGTGTTTCATCCCCACCTGCACCTTGAACTTATTAGAACCCCTCTTTTCACTTTCTACCAGCTGTAAGATTAAAAGAAGCAGCACCAAGTATCCCCTGGATCAGGGTTGCCAACATTTTGGGGATCGTTGGCACATTTGTACTGGACAAGAGCCAATAAACTGCCGCTTGATCCAGACAAGGCTGAGGCCAGATGGATGGGGTGTGGTCTACTCTGAATGGGGTTACATCCAAGGGTTCTAAAGGAGCTTACGGATGTAATCTCAGAGCCTTCAACTGGTTACTCATATGCCATCAGCCAGGCTCAGGGTTTTTGTGTTGAGAAACAAGCCCTGAACCAGGTACGTTAAAGAGCACCTGAGCCCTTCATCCCAGCACAATGTCAGAGATCATCCAGAAGAATGCTGTTAGTTGTCTCCCATGTTACAGAAGCCTGGCTGGCCTCAGCTAGTAGTTGAGCATTTTGAGTCACCAGTTGCATGCTTTGGGAAAACTCTCCCAGCAGAGAGATTCAGCAGACACCTTTGCTTTTGCGTTCCAGAGTCTCTTGAAGGCTCTTTTATGCTGACAAGCCTTTGCAGTTGTTTAACTTTAACTTTTTAAATTAATCAGTCACAATTGTGATTGTCTGCATGTTATTTTAATGATTTTTTATGTTTTAACATTGTACACCACCCTGATTTTTTAATGATATGGCCATATAGAAATACTTTTATAAATAAATAAAGTCAGGGGCACAAACTCAGAAATCCCTTCTACTTGGAGTGACCTGCATCCCTTTCTCTCATTTAAGCCTCCGGAATAAAACTCAGAGTGACAGCTGTAGATTGTCTATACACACACTATTGGCATGGCACAATGACACTGCAGAGGCAGCATGGCTCTGAATAGCAGTTGTGGGAATTGCAGGAGTGTTTTCGTGCTCAGCTTCTGCTTGCAGGCTTCTCATTTGGGCATCTGGTTGGCCACTGTGAGGACAGGATGCTGGACTAGAAGGGTCTGTGGCTCTATAAGTTATTAGAGTGGAACCTCTACTCGCGACCACAATCCGTTCCGGAGGCCCGTCCTTATGGCAAACAGGTCGCTGGGAGAGGCGCCATTTTGCGCAGGTGCGGACAGTGATTGCCCGCTCCTGCGCATGCGCAAACGGCAATCGCCGCTCCTGCGCATGCGTGAACGGTGGCAAACCCACTGGTTACTTCTAGGTTTGCCATGGTCACAACTTGGAACGTCCGCGAGTGGAGGCAGTTGTAAGTAGATGTTCTACTGTATATATCACCCATGGGACACACCTCTTTTTCTGTGCTCGCTTCATCTCCAGTCATCTATATTAAATATTTATCTGATGAAACAAACTCAGTATTGCTGGCACATTTTCCCATTACGAGCCTTTATCAAGATACTTCCAAAAGATATTCCCCCTTGGGCCAACTTGACCTGTAAGTATCAGAGCCAGAAACTTCCAACAGAATTACACCTCCTCCCTCCCTCCCCTTTGCCGCTCCCCCCCCCCCCATGACCTTTTCCTCTCTACATAATAAGCTTCTGATATGCTGGAATTTACAGGGTCATAAACATCTTTTATTGAGTGGGGAAGAAGCCGAGTAATTTGGCAGTGCTTCTTCTAATAATAATAAAAAACTTTGGGGTGGAGGATGAGATGATGTTTAACACCAATAAAGAACTAGAAGAAGCCAACATGTTCATAAGCAGGTGATAAAGGATTCCTGACCATAAGGTCCAGTCGTGGCCGACTCTGGGATTGTGGCGCTCATCTCGCTTTATTGGCTGAGGGAGCCGGCGTACAGCTTCCGGGTCATGTGGCCAGCATGACTAAGCCGCTTCTGGTGAACCAGAGCAGCGCACAGAAACGCTGTTTACCTTCCCGCCTTAGCGGTACCTATTTATCTACTTGCACTTTTATGTGCTTTTGAACTACTAGGTGGGCAGGAGCTGGGACTGAGCAATGGGAGCTCACCCCGTCACGGGGATTCGAACCACCGACCTTCTGATCGGCAAGTCCTAGGCTCTGTGGTTTAACCCACAGCGCCACCCGCATCCCAAGCAGATGATGGTTTCAGATTATAGCTGAGGACAGATGCTGGTGAGAAATGGAGGCTGGTCCAGTAGAGACAACAGGGAAGTGCCCACAGATTGTAGCTGCCCTCACTTGCCTGCCTTCTTAACTTACAACCTGGCTTTGGCCTACAATGTCTGCATACTTAGCACAACCAGTTCAGGAGCTGTTCCTGGCAGCCAGCTTCCTTCTCATTAGCCTCAGTGTTCCCTTTGTAGAACTCAGCAGAGAGGAGGATAGGGCAAAACTGGAATGAGTTGGTGCTGCCTTTGTCTCTGGTTCTGCCCATCCATGGCCTCCCTGCTTTCTGTCCTACAAGTCCCAATGGGCCCCAACCTACCCCAATGGGTAGGTATGTAGATATTGCTGTATTCTGATGAACAGCATAATGTTCACATCACAGATAACGGGGTTGTATTCAACCAAGTTTTACTGAGAGTAGATCCAATAGGATTAATAATGCTGTGTTAGGCACGTTCATTAATTTCACTGGGCCTCAGTAGGCCTAGCATTAGATATAACTTGATGCAAGCCTACTATTATGTTTTAAATATATCTCTGTCCCATTCATAAATGAACACACATCTGCAAATATTTGATGAAGAAAACAGTTCATGAAAGCCAGAGATATTCTCTCTCTCTCCCTCTCCCTCTCCGTGTGTGTATGTCTGTGCGCGCACGCATTTAAAAAATAAATCACCCTTTTCTTTCTTTCCTTTTTTTAAAATGGCAAATGCAGACTGACGGATTGCAGCTCAGAAGTGGCTCCAACATTCCTTCCTAGCTGAAAAATATAGAGCTCTTTTAAAATCAAATAAAAGATGTCATGCACAGAGAAGAATATCCACGTGGGCACCTGGGGGGCCAGCAGTAGTGGAATGACAGACGTGCTGTGTAATCCTTTATCCCTCCATACTTCTCTGTCACTTGAGAAACATCTAAGACATATGAAATCCTAAAGCCAAAGGAAAAGGAGGAGCGGGTAGATGTAGAAACAAATCTTGTTTACTCCTATTGTTTTATGTGTGACCAGTTTGGTGCTCTTCAGTCAATTACCTGTCCTGTGACACTTCCTTCATCCACCCTGTCCCTTAGCCAGTTTCTCATACATATGTCTCCACTCTCATCCACAATATATACTCCCTCTTTGCACATTTCTAGTTTAGTGCTTGTTTTCAGTGTCTATTTTTGCAAACTGCCTTCTCTCTCATCACTGAAGTTAGCTTTTCTCGGAGCATTGTCTTCACCTTCACCTGCCTTCTCTCTTCCCAATGTTTTTAGTTTCCTTTCTCTCCCTGGTCTTCTCAGTCTGCCCCGCAAAGTCACTCCTGCCCTTACTCTCTGCGTGAGAGAGGTTTTAATCCCTGACAACTGACAAGGTTCCCTTCCCTCACATACTCGGAACTCCAAGCATCTCATCTGCTTCTTTCCCCGAGCAGCTGAAATGTTTGTGGACATACCATGCCTTCACACCAGTGTATTCAGTTGGTATCGGAGGCAACCCCACCACTATAAGAAGCATACAATAACAGGGCAGACTCCAGTAATGTAAATATGTTTTGATTTCTTGGTTTTCAGAGTCTCTCCCCACTACTCCATTTCTGATCCTGAAGGGATTTATCCAAGCAGCAAGAATGACTCCTTTGTGGAGTTGGCCTTGCTGCAGCTTTCTGTCAATATTTTATTGCAAATGACTATGTCAGCGCAAAGTTCTGTGAAGCGAGATGTATGTGAAATAGTCTCCGAGCACCACAGAAACTGACTCATGGCTTAGAAGTCGAAACATGCTTCTGAGTAAACTAAAAAGGAGCACCAAATACTGCCTGCTGTGGAAGTTGTGGAAACATTAGTGTTATATTTAAAATAATTAGCATCTCTCCCACCTCTTGAACACAAAGATGCTCAAAATGTCCATCAATAGGATTAAGATACAAAACTAGGAGATAAATGACCTAGTTACAGCTAGCATGCACCAAACTCAAATAAAAACAGATTTTTTGGTCTAAAGCCTGCATCCATCACAGGCAATCATTCAGGGGGCAGAGGCAAAATGTGAGTGGACCACGAACAAAAGTAGGCAGAATGGATGCGACTGTTACCTTTGTACACTAGGTACTCCAGCTGTGCAAAAGTCAGAGGTTTCTACTCTCTCTTTCTTTCTCTATTTCCTCTCTATCCTCCATCCAAGCAAGAGACACCATCAAGAATTCAAGGATGCATTACAGGCAAGATCACTCCAAGTCATTTGCAAGATGGACCATTGAAATCACCATTCTGAAGGTGCAAATAGATTCCCAACACCAGAGCAACTATTAGGTTTTGCAAGGCATTGCAGTGGTACATCCCTGTGATGGCCTGGGAATCCGATTCAGAGGCTGAACTGGAGGAATCCCAGCCTGCACAGGAGTCCCCGCCTCCAGGGCCAGCTGAACTGGGGCAGGGCCTTGATTCTGAAGCGCCTGCACCTGTGCCGGATCCTCAGGAGCAGGAACCAGGTGAATCCACTCTGGCTCCAGAGGTGGTTGAGGACTCAGTGCCTACAGGTGAGTCTCCCCCTGGGCCCAGTAACCCTTCAGCCTCTCCTGAACTGCAGAGGCTCAGGGCAGAGAGGCAAAGGGAACTGGTTTCTCCCAGGAGGAGTGCTCGCCTTAAGGCCAGGAGAGGTGGGTCTCCTGGGGGCCGGGACCGCCCCTGGCCTCAGAGAAGATAAAGGCCAGTCAGCCCGGTTCCAGGTTGCGGGAGCAACGTCGTTGATGAGCTGTTTCGGCCAGCATCCAGTCCTGTTTCCCCCAGAGTTCCTGTCCTTGCCCGGCTTCCCTCTGTGGACCCCGCTTTGCCCGAGGAGGACTGTCTGCCGACCCTCAACTCAGGTCCTGGACCTCGCCCCATGGTAACCTCCCCCCCCCCCCGGACCAGCACAATCCCAGACACAAAGCCCTTCCACCATGAAGGAAGGAAGGAAGGAAGGAGATCCACTGAAAATGTTAGCTGTATAAAGATCCACACAAATGTTTACCACATAGCAGATGTAGAGAATCGTATGTTTTTGGACCAGCTCCTATCAGCCACAGCCAGCATGGAGAGTGGTCAGTGGTGATGGGAGTTGCCCTAAAGCCCTAAACAGCCCTGGCCCTGTATACCTGAAGGAGCATCTCTACCTCCATCATCAAGCCCAGACACTGAGGCCAGCTCTGATGGCCTTCTGGTGGTTCCCTCGCTGGAAGAAGTGAAGTTACAGAGAATTGGGAAGAGGCTTCGTAGTGGAACTCACCCTGTGGAATGCCCTCCCATCAGACGTCAAATAGATAAACAACTATATGACTTTTAGAAGACATCTGTATAGGAATTTCTTTTATGTTTGATCTTTTATTGTGTTTTTCTATTTTCCTGGAAGTCGCCCAGAGTGGCTGGGGCAACGTAAGAGCAATTACAGAAGGGAAGCAAATGATTTACTGGTTACCTGATCCCTCGTTCAAAGTCTATGCTACCTGAAATCCAGTTGTTAACTACACTTCAATCCATTTACACGGCTGGCAACCTAGGAAGCTGTATTATACCAATTCAGACCAATGGGTCCATCCAGGATAGCACAGACTACACTGACTGGTAGTGGCTCAGAAAAGGTTCACTCCCAGCTCTTCCTGGAGCTGCCAGGGATTTGTTTATTCATTTGATTTCTTATGGTCTCTGTAAGGTCCCTGGGCAGCTTGCAACAATTACAGAAACCCCAGGAGCTTCTGCATGCAAGACAGTTGCTCTACCACTGAGCGATGGCCCCTTACCCTAACTGTGAATTAGGGAAGCTTTCTTTAAAATGTGGACAGGGCAAGATTCTCCTCCATCCCTAAATGTGTGGCAACATGGTTCTTATAGCATCATTCTCACGTCACATCAAGGTCTGACCCACGCCAGTCTCTTGAGGGTGAGCTCTTCTTAGAGAGGCATGTGGGTGGTTCTCTATAGAGGGACGTGGGTGGCTTCCTGTCTTCAGAAACAGTGAGTGAAGAAGGGGAGGATAACAGAGCTTCCAGAAATAGCAAACACTTTAATAGGTAGAGCCAGAACTCCTTGTGCTTGAGAAAAAAAGTTAATTCCTAGCTTCAAACACAATGACTCCTATTCTTTACATAACTGCTTCAGCAGGAGGCTGCAAGCCGCCCATTTGGAGAAAGAAAAAGCCGAATTAAAATTAAAATTGAGTAATGGCTTCTGCTTGGCTTGTTAGAACCTTAAATTATGCCCTATGGAGCCTCCCGGCTTCCAGGAGTGAGCTAGCAGATTTACAACATGGAGATCTTTAAAAATGTTTCCCAGGGACAAAGCTGTTCCAGCATCGAGCACTGAAGAGACCCACCTGAGACACCCTGGAGAGGCCTGACAGGGTGAAAAAGATTAGAAAATATCAGAATGGAAACAAGACATGTACAATTTCTGCCCTTCCCCCCTTCCAGTAACTGCTGTATTGAGGGAGAACACAGTAGGTAGAATTTCCCTGCAGTGATACAAAAAGTTTCTGTTCTTAGAAGTTTGGAATTACAGGAACCACCCAACATGCGCATGATCAGCATGTGCACGACCACTGAAATGAGTGCCATTTTTGGCATAGAAAGGGGGCAGGGTAGGGGCAGAACAGGGCAGGACAGATTTGTGTGTCCCATGTATGCGTGTGGCTGCAGGGAATGGAACCCTTGCATAATCTGGGATTCCCCTGCACGCCCAAACCGTGCTTACAGTACCAAACAAGACTAAGATTTCCTGAAGGGCAGGATTGGGGAACCTTCTTCAGCCATGGCAAAAGCAAAGGGCCACGTTTTCTTCTGGGTGACCTTCCAAGGCCACATGCCAGAGGAAGGCAGGACCACAGGCAAAATGTGTGGGGTAGCAAATGCAAATGTTACTTTTGTACAGGAAGCTGATTTCTACACACACTCACACACCCTTCTCTATCCTCCATCCTGACATACAAGAAGCATTGATTGGATTTCATGGACATGTTCCAGACAGACAGAAGCATTTTGTGTATGTGTAACAGGGCCAGTGAGGAGTGTAGCTTGAGGAGAAGGAACGTGGCTGGGGAAGAGTTCAGAAGCCCTGGAGGGTTGCATTCACGCCATTGCCCTAGGTTGGTCTGATAACATGCAGATATATGGAACCATTAGTACTCATGTATCAACATAATTAGTTACTGTATATGAAAACTTGCAGAATGTATGCCTTTTATGCTCACTGAGACAGTTCTTAAATACAGACTCAGGTCCAGAAATTGTTGTCTGAGATTTGATTTTGATTTCCACCTTCCCTCCTTGCCCCTTGTGTGTTGAGGTTGATTTCAGACTGTAAACTTGTGGGGAGGGAGTGTCTTGTCTTGATTTTATGTAAGCCACTCTGGGAGCCTGCTTGGCTGTGTGTGTGCGCGCACATGAGTGTGCAATTTCTTTCTGTGAAGTGGTTTTTTGTTTTTGTTTTTTGTTGTTTTTTGCAATGTTACCACCATTTTTCATCTTTCTCAATGCCTCGGACCTACTATAACACTGTTAGGTGGAAAACGGTAGTCATCTCCAAGTGGACTTCTTTTTTTCTTAGGGTAGGGGTGAGACCAACAATGTAAGGAGAACCTCCCAAATCTGGCAATGGCTCATCAAGTCCATCATCCCGTTCTCACAGTCACCAACCAGCTGCCCTGGTGGGAAGCCCACAATCATGACCAGAGCACAGCAACGCTCGAACCAGTCGTGATTCACAACAACTGGTATTCAGGAGCATACTGCTTCTCATAGTGGATACAGGAAACAGGCACCAAGGCAAATAACCCTTGCTCACCTTGGCCCCTCTGAATTTCCCTAACCCTCTTTTAAAGGCATCCAAGTTTTGGGGTTTGTGATTTCAATAGTTTAACTATGAAGTATGAAGAAGTACTTCATTTTGTCTGTCCTGACACTTTGTACATTCAAATTCATTGGGTGTCTAGTATTTTCAGATTCTCTCTCTCCCTCTCTCAAAAACCACCATAGAAAATATGTGTACAGTGGTACCTTGGGATGCGAACGGGATCCGTTCCGGAGCCCTGTTCGCATCCTGAACAGAATGTAAGATGTGACAGTGTGTCTGCATGTGCAAGGGTCATGTTTCGCTGCTTCTGCGCATGCGCGTGACGTCATTTTGACCATCTGCGCATGCGCAAACGGCAAAACCCAGAAGTAACACACTCCGTTACTTCTGGGTCACCATGGAGTGCAACCCGAAAGCGCTCAACCTGAAGCGTATTTATCTCGAGGCATGACTGTAATCTCTTGAAACACACTAACATATTTGAGTGACTTATGGGATGTCTTTTTGAAGTGACTGCTTTGAGGTTGTGTAGAAAAGTGCTTTTGTTGACAGCTATAAATTGTTGTGCTGATGCCCTGATTTAATAATAAATTCATATATACTTTCTTTGTTTCTTTCATTGCTTCTTTTTCTTATTTCTTATTTCTTATTTAATTCTTTGATCTCCAGCATGCATTTCATTATTTGTGTTTGCAAATGTGATTTCCTATTTAGTTTTGAACCTTTTTAAATTTTGGCGTTGACCTTTACCCATTACCAGTAATGGCTTGAACTATGCTGACTTGTAAGAAGCATTTCTTTGTGTTTTGAAGAAGAAGAAGAATTCACAGAACATATGCTTTGCATGAAGAAGTTTCCAGTTTCAATCTCCAGCATTTCTAGTCTGGGCTGGGAATGTCCCTTGCCTGAAACCCTGGAGAGCCACTGCCAGTCAGCGTGGACAATACTGGGTCAATCAATGGTCAGTATCAGGAAGCTTCCTTTGATCCCTTTAATTCTGGTAGGCAGCCCACACCCCCACTCTCCACTTTAAAGAGTCTTACTCGGATCATCCTTTCCCACCTGTTGCCCCCCCCCCTTTGTTCTCAAGATGCAGATACATGAAAGGACATCCCCTATGCCCACTGATGTATTATGCAAGGCATCCAGCAAGGATGTTCCCTCAACATCAGAAGGAATAGCAGTTGCAGCTACATGATGCAACTCACTGGCTTGCATTCAGTCCTAGGATGTGAGTTCTCTGCCAAAGTACAAGGCAAAAAGCACAAGGCAAAAAAGAGTAAGGGAACAATCTCTTAAAATGTTTCACAAAAGCCTGTGAACAATAGACTTTAAGGAATCCATGCAGCAAGCTTCTGCAAGGTCTCCTTCCTTACAGACTGTACATAAATTGATTTCAGAATCCTACACTCAGGCTGCCTCCCAGTACAGTGGTACCTCGGTTTAAGAACAGCCCTGTTTATGAACTATTAAGTTTATGAACTCCGCAAAACTGGAAGTACAGTGGACGCTCGGGTTGTGAACATGATCCGTGCAGGATCCGTGCAGCGTCTGCAACCCGCACACGCACAGGTTGTGATTTGGCGCTTCTGTGCATGTGCAACCGCCGAAACCTGGAAGTAACCCGTTCCGGTACTTCCAGGTTTTGGAGGTCCGTAACCTGAAAAAACGTAACCTGAAGTGTCTGTAACCCAGGGTATGACTGTAGTGTCCCGGTTTGCAAACTTTACCTCATTCTACAAATGGGAGCCAAATGGTGGAAGGGCACCGGGAGAGGGAGGCCTCATTAAGGAAAGCGCGCCTCAGTTTAAGAGCAGCTTTGGTTTAAGAATGAACTTCCGGAACGGATTAAGTTTGTAAACTGAGGTGCCACTGTACACGCTTGGTTGGCATGTATAATACAGACTATGGAAATGTTGTTATTTCCATGCCCTGCTGAGCTGATTTGCCATCATTTTGCCAACAAGCACCTCCTTTCATCTTCCACTCTTTCATCTGCCCGATCAATGTTAGCAAAAACTCTCATCTTTTAGAAAGTGTGTGCGCAAACACAGAGAGAGAGAGAGAGAGAGAGAGAGAGAGAGAGAGAGAGAGAGAGAGAGAAGAGAGAGTCACCACCTTGTGTTGATCCATTGAAGGTGTAAATCAGGCATAGGCAAACTCGGCTCTCCAGATGTTTTGGGACTACAACTCCCATGATCCCTAGCTAAAAGGACCAGTGGTCAGGGATGATGGGAATTGTAGTTCCAGAACATCTGGAGGGCTGAGTTTGCCTATGTCTGGTGTAAATGAAACAATGCACTGAAAAGTTGTTAGTTTCCACCAGTCATGAAAAGAAAAAAAGTCAGTCAACATCAAGGGTAGTGGCACTGTGGCCAAACGGCTCCTAAAATTGAATGTTGGTTCTCACCAGATGGTTCTCCAGACTTTTCTGTATTTTAGGTGTGCAATCTGCAATAATTGTTTCTGCAGCCTAAGTACTACAAAACCCATGTTGCTGAATACATCTTGAAATACATCTTGAAAGGCCCTCTGACATCACTAGCAACTGGGCTCTGTGACTCTAACAATTTGGACTAGGTGGGGCGGTCCTTCAGAGCCTCTAGTACCTGCTGCGGCAGATTGGTAGTTCTGAGGTTTCTGTCTGGTGAAACCTCTTTCATGCTAACCTAGGTGGGGAGCCCATGTGGCACCTTCCAGATGTAGCTGAACTATAACTCCCATTATCCCTGATTACTGTCCCTTAAATTTAATATATATGTGTGTGCGGGCAGGCGGGTGTGATGATGTGCATAATTTATAGATATGTAATTTTGTAGAAGACAAGACTACAAATAAAATATAACAAACACATGAGATAACCCCCCCCCCCCCGGATTTCAGAGGTAAGTAAAAACATAAAACAAAAGCCACTGATCAGTCTGATTATTGGTGCAGCAATGAAACTGCAAACACATTTACAAAGCTAAGCAAGGTCCAATATGGTTTCAGGGGGTTGAACTAGGTGGCCTTCAGACACCTTCCAATTCTACGAGTCTATGATTCTGTTCTTTCTCTTTTCACAAAGTCCACAGTGTGTAGCACAGAGTTTGCAAGATATTGGTGACTGAGCTCTGATGTCAAGTCTTTTAGCTATTAAGAGCTCCTTAAACTCGCATACCTTGTTTGTGTCTTTGGAGATGCTGTTCCCTCGTTTGTTTATTTAATAAAGTCAAACCAGACTGCATAAAACGTTCTTTTATTGATATCCTCCTGTGTTAAACAGTTTTTGCTTTAGCTTTTCTGATATGGCCAGAAACTAGACTTTCTCGTGGCAAATTTCCACATGGCTTTATTCATGCATTTCCAAAGACACGTGAAGGTCAACGTAGCTACAATTAGCAAGTGGCCAATTAGTTATTTTTCTTTGCAATCTAAAATTTTGCCATTGTCTGTGGTGGCCAGGACAGGTGGTATGAGATCATATTGGCTACTGCTGATCTGGACAATTCATATTGGGATAAGGCTGCAGGTACAAATGGGCTAGCTGTTTATGAATCTGCACTGATTAGCTCATCCCGAGTCTCACCACTCTGTACCAGAGAGCAGGCTCAGTGCCTCTTCTCCTCCCTGTAGTCCGTGTCTGGCTAGCTGAGTGGGGTCATGACAAGGCTGACAAAAGATCCAAAGAAACTACAGCAGTGGTAGCTCAAAGGGGCATGATACAAAAAGCAATAGCTACTGGTCTCCTGACCTGCCCTCCTTTACTCTGGTTCAAAATAGCCTGTATAAGTGAACGAAAGTAGCATGTGTTCCAAAATAGCTTTGCGGCATTGATGCTTCTGGGGCCCTGGATTAATTCCCCTGCAGGGGTGCAATCTAAAGTGCTGGCAGGCTGCATGGCCCTCACTACTTTGTAAAGCTGATAAAGTTCTTCCAAGGGTCACAGAAATGGCAGCAGAGCATGCAGGTTCTCAAATGGATGTCCTGCAAAATGCATGCATATTCATAAGGTCATATGAAGAGCCCTGTTGGATCCCATCAAATGACAACCTAGTGTAGAATCCTTTTTCCCATAATATTCAACCATAAGCTTATCGGAAGCCCATAAGCAGGACATGAGTACAATAGCCCTCTGGGATTCCACAGTGCCTGGGATTTAGATATATTCTGCCTCTCATTAGATACTAGGGGTGTTCACAGCCCCCATGACTTGACTCATATCTGTGTGGGGTTCAAAACACACACAATCTTATCTGTTTGGGTCTCTCTGTGCTGTGTTTCAGCTTCTGAGCTCTTTGTACAGTGAACACCAGAGTTTTCCCAGTTACTGTAATGGAGAATATAAAAATGGCTATGACTTTCCTGCCTTTTTCACCAAAGAGGATGAAATCTATGGGTATATGAGCCCTTGCAGAGTGAATTGAGCCCTGCCAAATTGCAGACAAATAGCTTCAGGGGCTTTTTGTGGTAAAAATAAAAGGGATATACTTTCTTCCATAATAAAGGAGAGAATAGGTGTGTCTTTATTACCTTAAAATAATTAAATGGTTGAATGAAGTTTATTATTACTTGCATATTTTTATTTATATATATAGGCCTCTGATAGCTTTGTAGTATGAGGCCGTCTAGAATGCTGCCTGCAGAATTCTGAATAGTTCTATTGGCTTTGTTTTGGCAAACCAACATGGCATGTTTGGGTTTTTTTATTATTATCTAGAGCTCTTCAGTGCTCTGCAAGCAACTTTTTGCACAGCTTCACTCCTTGCAAAGCTCATAGAGAGAAATAGAGATAAATGGTAAGCCCACAACTTACGTGCATTTAAATTGGGGAATGGAAGGGGGCGGGCATCTGGAAAAAAAGACTTTGGCAATCCCACCCACTATTGAACCCAATGTGTTTTGACCATATGTGATATTGGCTTTAGGCCTGATCCCAGGAACATAATCCCCACATAAATTGTGGGCTTACTGTATTGGAAAACAGTAAGAGCTGAAACAAAACTTTGTGGGGCCCAATTTGCGATGGGTGGGTATTGACACTGTGCTTCAGTGCAGGATTGTGGGAGACTCTGAATCACCCCATCAACTTGTCATTCAGCCCACATGTGAGACAAATGGGGCAGAGTACTAGACCCAATTCTTAAAGCCATGTATTTAAGATTGTTATATCCTGTTTTAAAGTCATCCAAGACAGTGTTCATGACTATGACCACATTCTTTGGATTCGGAATCGAAAGGTTCTGAATGATAAGCAGTGAGTTTTAATGAGGTACATGCTTTATCCATATGTTGGGGGGGGGAGGTTAAATGGTGTGGGGTTTTTTCAAGACAGGTAGTCCCCATGGAAATGGGAATCAACGGACATGCAGGCACAGGCAAAGGGGCATGAAGTACATCAAGACTGAGCCATCTATCCCCATGGATCAGTTACACCTTTAGAACAAGTAATCCAAGTGTGAAGGGATTCAGAAGTATCCCTGGTCTGAGAAACTTACCTGCAAATCCAGTTTGGGCAGAAATGCCAATTAGAAAGCATTTTTCCCCCTCTTGCTTTGAGCCTTCTCACTCTAGCAAAGCTGGTGGCTTGTACTTTATGTACGTCACGTAATGCCAACAACACCATTTTATCTCTGAGGGCTTCCAGTGTAAATGACATGATTTTAACACACTGTGTCCATGTTCCCTCACAACAAGGCACTCCAGGGAAATCACAACTAAACAAGGTACACTGTGGCAATTAGTGACTGGATGTGGCAGTTGGGAGGGGGTGAAACAGCTTCTTCATTTCAAACCTACTGAGAACAGCTTAAAGGAAAGAGTGACTCACAAAATGGAAAGTAAAATTTAAAAAAAGAAACACAACCAATAAGCTTAAACTGATTAGAAATTAGGTGTGATTTATGAGAAAATGCATCATATGTGTGAGACAATGAATGCATTTGGGCAATTATATGCTGGCTTCTCAAACTGAGATAGAACAATGGCTTTTTTTGTCCATGCATACAGCCCATTTTCTCCTCTCTTTTGCAGCATGAACATGCAGACCACAAACCTCTGATTCATCTTTGTTTCCCATTTTTCAGAAAAAGGAAACTATAGCCAGCAACTTCAGAATAAGGCACTATGACTTGGTGATGGCTGAAGCAAGGCAGAACCATGGCTTGAAGATGTTTGAAGATCCTGCCTTGTTCCAAATATGGTAGCTATAGTTTCCCTGTTTGGAAACTGCAGTTAACTAGAGGCTTCTGTTCAGAGTCATGGTGATGTCCACCGCCAAAGAAAGGCCCAAGCAGGATGAAAATAGCAGGCCCTGGATTACGGAAAAGAGGGGATAAAACGCAAGGAGATTTTAGGACCTTGTACAAGGACTGAGGCAGCCTTGCAAGGGCTGTCAGAAGCCATACAGTTGACACGTTAATTTAAAATGGGCATGGAGTCATAGAATTGTAAAGTAGCACAGGACCTGAAAGGTAATCTAGCCCAACTCCCTGCAATGCAGGGATCAAATCAATGTCTAAGCAGTGTCATGGAGCAACTGACAGAGCTTTGTGGTTTGGTCTAGGCTCTAGGGAATCAAGATGGAAGTGGGGTGTCCATGAAAACAGACAGTTTCCATGTTCTCACGTTCTCACAGTGGCCAACCAGAAGCCTATGGGGAGACCCAGGGGGATAGCATGGGTGCTGCTAACGGGGCCGTGGGCCTGGGCATGGATTTTTGAGGGGACGTGAAGCAGGCACCCTAGCAGGGGCTCCCACAATGCCTGGCCTGGTGTTCCTCTCCCGGCCTCAGAGGAAGCGGGATGGAGTAGGGTCACGACAACAGCAGGGCTGGGTAGCTAATGCTACACGGCTGGGTAGCCACAATACTATCATTGCTGTATTAATAACCTGCCCTTCATCCTAAGAACCCTGGGCAATTTACAATATTAAAACACATATCATATTGGTGTACAAGACACACACACACACACACACACACACACAAAAACCACATTTAAAAAATCACCTGTAAAACAATTTTTTAAAAAAATCCCAAAATGGCACTACAGTGGTACCTCAGGTTACATACGCTTCAGGTTACAGACTCCACTAACCCAGAAATAATGCTTCAGGTTAAGAACTTTGCTTCAGGATGAGAATAGAAATCGTGCTCCGGCGGCGCGGCAGCAGCAGGAGGCCCCATTAGCTAAAGTGGTGCTTCAGGTTAAGAGCAGTTTCGGGTTAAGTACGGACCTCCAGAACAAATTAAGTACTTAACCCGAGGTACCACTGTACTTTCAATATTTGCAGATGAAGCACAAGAACTTAGGAACAGAGACTTAATTCTGCATCTTGTAACTGCAGCACATTTTGCTGTTGCTAGGCGCTGGAGGAGACTGAACATATATGAAGTCAGATATGCTTATGTTTGGGATTTAATTTTGATGGAAAAGTTGACAGAAAAGTACAAAAAAAGAAGACAACACAATCATCTGCAAAGACGTGTTCTACTTCCACTTCATCTACAAACTACACAAAACACAAGGAAACCTGTGAAACAACACTTTTTAAGTCATCAGCTATTGAAGTAAGATTATATTTTATTTAATACTAATACAACTGGATGTAGCTGGGGTTGTTACGGTGGGGACAGGAGGGGACTTTAATTGAATGTATGCTTTTTCCTGTATTCAATATATATAACGTAGAATAACAATTAATAAAATTATTTAAAGTGAAGTGCCTGCTGAATTTCTGATGGAAAGCCAGGAAACCCACCACTCCCTGCTCTCCATTTATTACTTTATACCCCACCTGCACAGGTTTTCCTCACTTACCAGACTTTGGGAAGAGAGCGAGAGTTCTGACAGTGTCCCACAGTGGCGTAGCGTGGGGGGTGCAGGGGGGGCCAGCCGCACTGGGCGCAACATTGGGGGGGCGCGCGCTCGCACTCGCAGCTCTCTGCCCCTACCTGGCTCACTCACTCTCTCTCACTGCAGTGCTGGCTGTCCGAATCCGATCCGAGCTGCCGGGTTGCCGCCCACTGTGGAGGGGGAAGGTGCCAGGCGTGCGTTGCAGTGCAGAGCGGAGAGAGAGCGAGGGAGGGAGGGACTATCTGGGGGAGGGACAGTGCAGCGGCCACCCAGCGCAGCGCTGAGCGTGGGAGAGAACTACACCCGACCAGCCCAGGCAGCAGCAAGAAGAAGCTGGCAGCGGTGGCAGGTTAGGGGCTAGGGGCTAGGGGCGCAAATTATTTGCCTTGCCCTGGGTTAGGGGGCGCAAATTTCTTGCCTTGCCCCGGGTGCTGACAACCCACGCTACGCTGCTGGTGTCCCAGAGCCATTGTGTCAGCTTCCCAAGGCCAAGTAAGCATGGCAGCACCTTCTTTAACAGACTTTTGGAAGGAGGCGTGACAGCACTAGAATCCTCCTAGAGGCCAGTAAGGAAGGCACCTTCTCGCTTACCAGGGTCTGGGAACGTCTGGGAAGGCCCCAGGGTCTCAGGGTCCCCCTTGCAACCAGCAGTGGTGGTTTCAGGGGCTCCTGACTTTGCAAGGTTTTGCCTTTGCATGTGGACCTCACATAAGTGGCAGGTACACTGTGACTGATTTGGCAAAATGCCCAGAGAACCAATCTTATGCAGTATCCATCAAATGTGGTGGTGGTGGTAGTAAGAATAGGTCTTTGTTCTGATCCAGCTGGGCTGTTTCTAACGTCGTGTGGCAAGCATTCATTTTCCACCCATAAAAATCATTTACACCTCTTTCCAGTCATATTTGTAACTCACAAAACATGTCAATTTAGTGCATGAACATCCGTCATAAATATGGGAAAGTATGACATAACTGTTTTCTGATATTAATAAATGTATTCCATTTACCCACAAAAATGTCTTTCTTATTTTCCTTCCCCCCCCCTTTTTTTGATCAATGTACCATGAAATGGCACATTTTTACTGTGAAATAAGCAATTTTTAACCATGGAGGGGGGAACCTTTAAAGAAATAATTATAACTAAACCAACCCTAACAGTTATTTAGTCAGCCAATTATAAGAGGAAATAATCTTTCCAGATGGAGCCCACAAATGTTTGCTTCATCTATATTTAGAGTTATGTAGCCTCTGTGCATGTTGTTGATTTTTTAATTTTTTTCATTTATTTATAATAAAAATTCCTACTCTGCAATTTCCTCTCGAAATGAAGATGTCCATTACCATCTTTGTACGTGACCGGCAAGGGGAATATTCACGTTCACTTCCACAATGCAGTCAACTGCAGAGCTTGCTATCACTAAGATTCCACAACTTCCACCTTCTAGAACGTTGGGTCCAGTTCTGGGTGCCTCCTTTTAAGAAAAATACATGGACAAACTAGGGCATGTTCAGAGGTGGACAACCAGGACGAGGAGAGGCTAGAAACTAAGTCCTAGGAGGTTTGGTTTAAAAAAACTGGGTGTGTTAAAACAAGAGGAAAGATTAAGAGGAGACATAGCAATCCTGCCATTTCAGTGTAATTTTCTGGAGGGCAGGGTTATCCCCATGTAGAAGAGCCTAATAAGCGCTTGCTAGATCAGGTCAAAGGCCCATCTTGTCCAGGACTTTGTTCTCAGTGGCCAACTAGATGCCTAGGGGAAGTTCACAAGCAGGACCTGAGTGCAACAGCACTCTCCTCACCAGCAATTCCCAACAACTCCCTGCCTACTGAGATCAAGCAGGTGCCTTCAATGTACTCTTTTTGGCACTTGCTAAAAACCTTCTTGTTTAGACAAGCCTACCCAGACGCAGGTGGTGCTGTGGGTTAAACCACTGAGCCTCTTGGGCTTGCTGATCAGAAGGTCGGCGGTTCGAATCCTCGCGACAGGGTGAGCTCCCATTGCTTAGTCCCTGCTCCTGCCAACCTAGCAGTTCGAAAGCACATCACAGTGCAAGTAGATAAATAGGTACCACTCTGGTGGGAAGGTAAACGGCGTTTCTGTGTGCTGCTCTGGTTCGCCAGAAGCGGCTTAGTCATGCTGGCCACATGACCCAGAAGCTGTACGCTGGCTCCCTCAGCCAATAAAGCGAGATAAGCGCCGCAACCCCAGAGTCGTCCGCGACTGGACCTAATGGTCAGGGGTCCCTTTACCCTTTACCTTCACCATTTACCCAGATGCTAAGAAACTGAGGTGATTTTGATCAGTTTTACTATTCTTAACATTCGCATGTTTGAAAGTACATTTGCAATTTTTCCCTTTATTTTACCGTTTTATCTTTTGTAAACCTTTTCTTTAAAAAATGATCAAGCAGTGTATAAATTTTATGAAATAAATAAAATAAACAAGCAGCGCCATTCTGCCTCCAGCAATACTGATAACTTTATATTCTATGAATTTGTTGAATCCTCTTTTAAATCCCTTCAATTTGAGGGTTGTTACTACATTCTGGGAGCAAATTCTACAATTCACTTATATGCTTTGTCAAAATTGTAGGAGAATCTGAAGCCAAAATCGCAAATGCACGGTTGCTAGAGAATTACAGACAGGGGACTGTCTGATGTTATATCCTCTAAACCTTTATAGCAGAAGGAGGAAAAATAGAAAACTTAATCATCTTCCTGTCACAGCTAGGCCTGGGCAATATATCAACATATCACCCAGGACCAGTACGAGGAGCACACTGTGATGACAGTTTCACTCAGTGGTATATCATGGGTGAAACTTCCTTCTGAGTCCCTCTTCTACCAGTGCCAAGAGCGAATCAAGATGTAGCCGGGTGCTGGAGGCAAGGGGACTCAGAAGGCAGTGGTTCCACCAGCGATATACCGCTAAGTGAAGCCACCATCATCTGTCCTCATATTGGCAGAAGGAGAAACAAGCTACATCGGTGAGGTGTTGATATAGTTTGTTCCTCCCTCTGCCTCTTTAGACTGCTTGACCGAGGGGCGCACCATTGCCCTCACCTCAGCCAAGCAGTTTTACAGAGCCCTCAACCTGCCACCAGCTTGCACGAACCAGCGCTGGGGTGGGGGCTCCGTTGAGGTGCTCCTCCTCCCTGGTTGAGAGAGCCCTGGCTGCTCAGCTGGGGAGGCGTGGGCTCTGTCACACTTCTCCCTTGAGCCTTGCTTCAGCCTTGCCAGGGGGGTCGGGCTTAGGCAGGCGGTGCACCAACAGCTTCAGGCCACCCTGCCTTGTGGACTTCACCCTGGGAGGGTGGGCTGCGTCTTTCTACCCAGGGTGAATGACCATCCCAGGAGGAAAGAGCCAGCGCACCTGCATGGACAAAGGAAATGCTTGGCCTGTCTTCAGGGAGTGGGGTGGGGTGAGGTTGCTCACACCACCACCACCACCACCACCACCCCTGAGCCAGCAAAAGCAGAGGGAGCCTCAGGAAGGAACCCCGCCATCCCTGCCACTCATGTAAAACTATTGAGAAAACTTTACTTTTGAGACTTTCTGTTGAAACCTTTGCATAACCATTGTGCTACCGACCTTTGACGCCTATCTTGAACACATGGCTTAACGTTCTGCGCCACTAGTCTGTTACATTGTATTTATGAATTCTAATAGATTTATTTCTACCTTTTGAATGATATCATTATTTTATTACATATGCTTTAACAGTTATTAGCCTACGTGTTGTGTCTATATTTCTGTGATTGGTTCTCATTGCAACACAGGGGTTTGTTTTTGGCACTCGTGTGCGAGTGGCAAGGACACCAGGGCTCACTCAGCTGGGGACAGGAGTTTTTCCACACACACACACACACACACACACACACCCCAGCCCTCAAGGCACTGGGGTGAAAGTGCCTCAGCTCTGGCGGTGAGAGCTGAGGCACTTTCACCCCAGTGCCTTACTGGCAGGGGCTGATGCAGTTTCTTTCAACATTGTGGTTTATCGCCAAACTGCAATGTTTGGTTGGTGATAAATCATGATGTTGCAAACCCAAAATCATCCAGCCCTCATCACAGAACACGCTCCTTACCTTTAATGGGTTAGGTTGCCTGTAGGGTCTTCTCCACAGAGTTACACACCATTTTGAACTGGACAATGGTCTTTTGTAACTTTAAGAACTATTGCCTCACTGATTCGCATCAGTGTAGCTCCTTAATCCTGGCAGGACTTGTATGTGAGTAAACTTTACTTTTTTCTTGTTTACAAGTGATTTCTTTGTTAAAAGGGAAAGAGAGAAGGGAGATGATCCACGTCTACCTAAGCATCTTTGAATATCATAGTTGTTCGAGGTTATACAACCTTGTCTCTAAAAGCTTCTAAAGGTAAGCTATGCACAGATGGTGATTTTAAAAACTGCTGAATTAGGTATTTGCATTCTTACAAAAGTAAGAATCTCTTGTATTATGGGGGGGGGGACTTTTTCCCATACACTGTCTCCACACAATGAATAATTTTAAACACTTCTTTCATGCCCCTCTTACCTGCCTTTTCTCTAAACTAAAAAGCTTCAAATTCTTTCCATTATGAAGGAATCCAATACACAGAGAAAGAATTGCAGGGAGGGGGATCGTAATTCAGACCCCACATCACAGGCATAAAAAATATTTCATACCACCCAAAACAGCATGGAATTAACACCAACTCCCGTGAATGTAACATGCCTTCTGAAAGCAATCCTCTTCCATTCTCCGTGTCTGACACAAGGTTCAAGACCCCCAAGTTCTCCATAAAATATCACATTATAAACCAATGAATAGAAAGTGATTCTATAGCCTTATTTGCCTTGTCCATTGATATATTTTGACCTCGGGTTGCTTGGCTATTTATTTATTTACTTGCTTAGATAGCTTACTTATTTACTTATTTGACCACTTACACCTAGCAAAGTTTGAGGTGGCTTCCAATTTATATCTCAACAAAATTAAAGCCAACCCTAACAATAAAAGTAAACAATCAGCAGTAAATGGGGTGAGAAGAGTATCATAAAGCAAAATCATAAAGGAGTTTAATAAAAAACCAAAACAGCAATAGCAGACTAAAAGCACATCACCAGAGGCTCTGGTTTAACTCACACCCATCCACCCTGGGAGACTTTATTAAAGCAAGTTTTTTGGGGGGGGGGGGCTCTCTTTGCACAAAAGACCTCTCTCCTGTCCTTGCCAACCACTTCTACGGCCAAGCAGTTTTTCCAGCTGATCCAAGAGAAATCTGCCATCCTGAATTTGATCTAATTCTCTCCTTTAGGGCAGCAGAGCACATAGAACCACAGAATTGTGGGGTTAGAATGAACCCCATGGTTCATCTATTCCAACCCCCTGCGGTGCAGATGTCTTTGCCCTCTTCCATAGAGGTGTTCAGATGCTACAAGTGTACAGTCCATGTATCCATGTACACAGATAGCCGAGATACACGCTTCTAATCCACATGTATCCTTCAATGAATATACAGTTTATGAATCTGTACACAATAGCTGAGCTGTGCAAATCAACAAGTGTCCACTCTTTCACATGTGTAGAGAATAGCTGTAAATGTTTCCCCTTTCCCTTATTCCAAATAGGATTCCTCGCAAGAAAAGGGGAAAATTGACAGCTATGGTGTAGAGACAGCTTGTTCCTGTGTTCAGTGCAACACACAAACAAGCCTCATGTGACAGTCCTTCAAGAATAGTGAGCGTGGCGGGGGATGGAACTCTCACTTCTCACAACTGGGAAGCTACAGCCCTATCAATGCAGCTAAAGACTGCATTAGCCATTTTTGCAGCTGCCATGCTGCCAGTCATATCCCGCAATTCTGAGCTCCTTTTCACAAGCCAGGCATCACCCGTCCTCTAGTTTGCAGCTGCCTATCATCCATGTAGCACTCAAAAGACATCAAAGGGAAGCTATTGGTTTAATGGAAAGCACCCCCAAACAAAACATTCCTCCTTACCTGTATATTTTATACCGGGTTGTAAATCCCTGACGATGTCTTTCCACAAAGGATAAGTAGCTCCGCGAGTGGTGGAAGGGCCCTCTGTCTGAAATAAGCCAATCAAATTCCTTGGAGACATGTTGGTTGGTCACAGCGGGTTGCTGGTGGGAGGGCTGTACTGTTATATGGTCCCATATAAAGAGGAAGTAGAGGAACTCAGCAAGCCTCCAGTTCATGCTTTTCTGTCTGCCTTTTTCCTCTCATTCTTGCTCCATTCTGTGGAGTCCTGTGTAGGGAGGGGAAAGAGGGAGTAGAGGAAAGGTGGGTAGGGAAGAAAGGAAAGAGAAAAACAGGGGCAAAGAAGAGCGGTTTCAGTGCTTGTTTTTAAATTACCAATAGGATATTTGCCTACAGTTTCCACTTGCGTTCATCCAAAAGTATTCAGGAACTCACACCCAAACACTTTCCATTGCTGATTTCATTTCATTTTGCCTTCTATATATGCTAGCCTGACTGTGCTCAGTGGAAAACAAAGAGAAAGTTTGTGCTTTCAGCTAAAGGTGTTTCGTAAAGACAGATTGAGAGTTTCATAAAAATGCATAATTGTCCTTATAACAGCACATCAGTAGTGGGGAAACGAACCTCAAAAGCTACAGCAAATGGAATGGCAGACTGTGTGTGACATGAGGCCTTGATGTTCATGCATGTGCACTGATGTACATCTGATCTTCAAGGCACAATGTCTCTGTCTCTTCCTTGGAGACTGCATTCTTGTGCATAATAACTCAGTATGTTCAAGGGGTTAAAAGGTAAAGGGACCCCTGACTGTTAGGTCCAGTCGTGACCGACTCTGGGGTTGCGGCGCTCATCTCGCTTTACTGGCTGAGGGAGCCGGCGTACAGCTTCCGGGTCATGTAGCCAGCATGACTAAGCCACTTCTGGCGAACCAGAGCAGCGCACGGAAACGCTGTTTACCTTCCCACCGGAACGGTACCTATTTATCTACTTGCACTTTGACGTGCTTTCGAACTGCTAGGTGGGCAGGAGCAGGGACCAAGCAATGGGAGCTCACCCCGTTGCGGGGATTCGAACTGCCAACCTTCTGATCGGCATGTCCTAGGCCTTGTGGTTTAACCCACAGTGCCACCTGCGTCCCATTCAAGGGGTTACTCCCCAGAAAAGTGTTCTCCAAAGTGTTCTCTACAAGACTGCCTTACCCCACATGACTGGATCAACCAGTGAAATTGCTACTACTACAGGTGCCACATAATGCCAGTTCCGCATTGGTAAGAACCTGATTGTTTAGTGTGGCAGTGACTACAACTTTGGAACTCCTTGCCTATTGAGATCAAGAAGCCACCTTCAGTGTTCTCTTTTTGCTGCCTGCTAAAAGCATTCTTCTTTAAACAAGCCTACCCAGATGCTTAGAAAGTTGAGGTGATTTTAATCCTTTTCAGTAATTTAACTTCCTTATGTTTTAAAGTAGGGTTGTGAATTTTTTTGTTTTACTTTTTTTCTTTTCTTTTTTATAATCAAGCAGTATATCATTTTTATGAAATAAATAAACAAACTCTGGGTCCCAGGATGTAGTTGGACTGCACGTCCCATCATCCCAGGCAGCTTAGCCAATGGTCAGGGGTGATGGGAGTGGTGGTACAACAAAATATGCAGTGGCTAGGCTACCTAAATGCCAGGTGTTCTCTCTGTTGTCCAGTAAGGGCATTAAGATCAACAAATAGGCCCTAGTTAGCCTTACAGAGGCATGATGCTTATCAGCTTCTTCACTGGTAATGCGGGTGTTGCAGAATGTGCTCCTTGCTGAAATGTGAGAGGCCCCCATCCTCACTGCCATTCGTCTTGCCCTGCTTACACACAAGCAGTTTCTTGACCTCTTAACACAAGAATTTTGTTTTAATTGCACAGCAGCTTTAATGGGATCGTTTTGTTGCTCATTTCAACACTGGTGGTTTGCATTTTAATGTTTTAATCATAGAATTGTAGAGTTGGAAGGGACACTGAGGATCATCTAATCTAGGAGTCACCAACCTAAGGCCCATGGGCTAGAAGCGGCCCACAGAGGTCGTTTGACCAGCCCACGTCACCCCTGAACCAAGCCACCTGCTCTCACGCTGCACTAAACCGGCGCAGCGCAATGCAGGGACTCACTTCTGCGGTGCCGAGAATTGCATCTGCGCATGTGTAATGGTGGGATCTCCATGGGACCGATCCAGCCCAGGCAAGATAAACCTTGCCGACCCCTGATCTAATCCAACCCCTCTGCAATGCAGCACCCATTACTTAAGCATCTAAAACTTAGGCATCTGCTTAAAAAACCTCCAATGACAGAGAGTCCACCACCTTCCTAGGGACTCCGTTCCACCGTCAAACAGCTCTTACTGTCAGAAAGATCTTCCTGAGAGTTCAAAAAATAGAATCATAGAGTTGTTAGGGTACACCAAGGGTCATCTAGTCCAACCCCTACAATGGTGGAATCTCAGCTAAAGCATCCATGACTGATGGCCATCCAACCTCTGCTTTGAAACCTCCAAAGAAGGAGAGTCCACAACCACTCGTGGGAGTCTCTTCCACTGCCAAACAGCTCTTAATGTCAGAAAGTTTTTCCGTATATTTAGTCGGAATCTCCTTTCATGTAACTTGAAACCATTGGTTTCAGTCCTACCCTCCAAAGCATGAGAAAACAAGCTCGTTCCCTCTTCCACGTGACAGCCCTTCAGGTTTCTGAAACTGGTCGTCGTATCTCCTTTCAGTCTCCTCTTTTTCAGGCTAAACATACCCGGCTCCCTCAACCGCTCCTCAAAATGTTTTGTTCGAGACCCTTGATCATCTTGGTCACCCTCCCCTGCACACGTTCCAGCTTCTCAATATCCTTCCTAAATTGTGGCACCCAGATTTGGACACAGTACTCCAGGTGTGGTTTGACCAAGAGAGAATAGAGTGGTCCTAAGAAGTGGACATTATACTTAAGTTGATGCAGCCTAGAATTGTTAGCTATTGACTTACATTAAACTTCTTTTCACAAGCCAGGTTCCCGAATCTTCTGGGGGGTTGTTTTATTCCTTGCATTATAATTATGTTGTATTTTTCATTCTGTGTTTTAACAATGTTGTGCAACTGTTGCTTTTTTCTGTTTAGAAAGTAGGTATCAAGCAATAATATACTTTACTTCTACTACCACCAGTGCTTTTATTCAAGAAAATAGGTGCCAGAACTCACCATGAAGTTGTTACGGTAAGTCAGCAGGTAACTTGAGCCAGATTCCAATGCCCCTGGTTATTTTACCCTGCAAGTAAAACAAACGTGCCCCCACCTCTCTCATTTTCTTAGATTCAGGCGGATGGCTAGGACAGCTTGGAAGGGCCCTTGCACAATCGTGTGTGTGAATGCAACAGTAGATGCTTAGCTGGAAAGCTTAAAGCCCACCATTACTACACAGGAGAAAGACTGAAGAAACACAAATTAGCCCTGCCCCAGTGATGGCTAGGAGTGGCTAGCTGCTAGGTGGAGTCATAGACCTTTAAAAAAGTGTAGACTTGCACATGCTGCCCAGATTCTGTTACGAATTGAAATGTTTGATTTGGGCTTCTGAGAAGTACATAAAGGCAAGAAGGGGGCAGGGGGAGCACCAGCCTACAACAGCACCCACCTGAAAGGTGCTCGAACTGCACTCCAATGCACTCTGACTGAAAAAAGCACCAACTACCACTATGAATAATATTAGTAATAATGGCAGTTCTTTTACAAAAATATCTGAGGGCACAGGTTGGGGAAGCCTGTACTACAGCAGTATTCTTTAACTTTGGGTTGCAGCACATCTCTCGCACTCTCTCTATAGTTTTAGATGGTTAGTTAAAATGCATCTTTTTTGGCAATGTTTAGAAGAGAGACTTGATTGAGGCTACTAGTAATTTTCCTCTACTGCTTTGTTATGTGTTCTTTATAGGATTCTGTTATGAATTTTATGTGATCACTTTAAGAGACTTGAAGAATCAAAGTGGTGACTTCCAAAGTTGACAAGAAATGATATCAGAAAGTATATAGAAACTGTCAGAGGCACATGAATCTAATGAAATGTCCAAGGTTTTATGATTAGAATGAGCATAGAACTCAGAATCATTCTGAAGGGAGTGGGCATGCTAACTGTAAGCTAGCCCTGCACTGAGCAATTAAGAAACAAAATGCAATTAAGCATCGTCAGAAGTAATTAAGTAAATAAGTTGAGTAATTAAGCTTGTGATTTGTGGGCTATATCACCTGCACAAATGGATTTTTGTCATAAAATGACTATAATAGAGAATGGGACTTGGAGGGAGGGAGAAGATGAAGATGAGGTTACTCCTCATCTTCAAAAAGGGGGGGGGGGAGAGAAGACCCAGGTAACTACCAACTGGTAAGCTTGAAACGTTACCAGGAAACAGATAATACCTAGAACAGATAATTCAACAGTTGGTCTGTGAGAATTTAGAAAAGGATTCTGTGATTACTAAGAGCCAGAATGGGTTTCTCAAAAATAAGTCATGCCAGAAGAATCTCATTTCTTTTTTTGATGAAGTTATAAGCTTGGTGGATCAGAGGAATGCTGTGTATCTTGATCAGTAAGGCTTTTGACAAAGTCCCCCATGATATTCTTGTAAGGAAGCTGGTAAAATGTGGGTTGGACGAGGTAACTGTTAGGTGGATTTGTAGCTGGTTGACTGACTGAACCCAAAGAGTACTCATTAACGGTTCCTCGTCATCCTGGAAAAAAGTGACAAGTGGGGTTCTGCAGGGTTCTGTCCAGAGCCTGTTGTTCAACACCTTTAGAAATGACTTGGATGAAAGAATTTAGGGGATGCTCCTCAAATTTGCAGATGACACCAAACTGGGAGGGATAGCTAATGCTACAGAAGACAGAATCAGAATTCAAAATGACCTTAACAGATTGAAGAACTGGGCCCAAGCTAACATTATTAATTTCAGTAGGGAGAAATTTAAGGTCTGCACTTAGGTAGGAAGAACCAGATGCACAAATAGAAGATGGGGGACACCTGGCTTACTAGTAGGACATGTGAAAAAGATCTAGGAGTCTTGGTGGACCACAGGCTTAACATTAGTCACCAGTGTGATCTAGCAGCAAAAAAAGGTAATGCTATCCTAGGCTGTATCATCAGACATATAGTGTCTAGATCAAGGGAAGTAATAGTACCACTCTATTCTGCCTTGAACAGACCACAGCTGGAATACTGTGTCCAATTCTGGGCACCACAATCTAAGAAGGATGTTGACAAGCTGGAATATGTGCAGGAGGAGGGCAACCAAGATGATCAAGGGTCTGGAAACCAAGACTTATATGAAGTGCTTGAAGGAGTTGGGTGTGTAGCCTGGAAAAGAGGAGACTGAGAGGAGATATGATAGCCACCTTCAAATACCTGAAGGGCTGTCACATGGAAGAGGGAATAAACTTGTTTTATCCTGCTCTGGAGGGTAGGACTTGAACCAGTGGCTTCAAGTTACAAGAAAGGAGATTCTGTTTAAACGTACGGAAAACCTTTCTGACAGTAAGAGCTGTTTGGCAGTGGAACGGTCTCCACCAGGAGGTTGTGGACTCTTCTTCTTTGGAGCTGTTTAAGCAGAGGTTGGATGGCTGGCTGTCATGGATGCTTTAGCTTCGCAGGATACCCAGAACCAAAAAGGTCCCTATCTCAGAGGTCTCAATTCTATTGCAGTTTTTGAAAACAGGTAAGAAACAGCAGCAGTTATTTCCAGGCTGTTGTTTCTTATCTTCTCCATTCCCTTGTGCAAACGAGTGAGCACCCTGCCCCCAGCTCTCCGTGCATGCATGCCAAAGAATGGAAGAGTTGTGTGTGTGTGAAGATGACCGCAATTAATGGCTGGTTTGCAAGTCAAGTCAGTATTGGTGGACTCCTGATCATGGCTTGAGGTCATCTGCATACACAAGGACAAAAATTGCCATCACATGGCTTTCTACCTATCTACATACTGATGGGGGCAGCTTACTCCTCAGAAGACCGGCCTCATTACGGGCTAAACTTCATGTGCTGGAGAAGCATACAGTGGTACCTCAGGTTAAGAACTTAATTCGTTCTGGAGGTCTGTTCTTAACCTGAAACTGTTCTTAACCTGAAGCACCACTTTAGCTAATGGGGCCTCCCGCTGCCGCTGCACCGCCAGAGCACGATTTCTGTTCTTATCCTGAAGCAAAGTTCTTAACCCGAGGTAGTATTTCTGGGTTAGCGGAGTCTGTAACCTGAAGTGTATGTAACCTGAGATACCACTGTAATCAAATTGTTGTCATTGCATCTGGTTTAGCCCTGAGTAGGTGAATGACTGTCAGTCAGTGTAGTCCACTCATATTCTACAATCAAAGAGGGAGATAAGTTGATAGTAAAGAGAACTCATGGGAACTCAGGCCTGGGGGACAAATGTATATAAGGGCATTGGAACTCTCCATAGGCCATGCCACTCCCTTCCCATGCCCCTCCCCCACCCCACCTGTTGGTTTATCCAAACAAGGAAGGATCAGAAACCATGGATTGATCTTCAGTTCTTCAGGTGAACTAAAGTTTAAATTAACCCTGTTCAGATGAACAATGCAATGTGTTTCATTTCAAATGGAAGTGAATGCTTCTGATTTCCTTGCAACTATACCAGAGGAGAAGCCTTGAGGGAGGGGGTGCACAAGCTTGAGACTTGTGCATGTAATACTAAACTATGGTTTAGCATTATATCCAAGCCCTTCCACAGTGGGTTACTGAAATGGCTATTGAATTACTGATCCAGGCCTGAGATTCCCACCTTTGCATTAAGTTTTAAAACACCAGGTCAGTGGTCCTCCACATAAAATGCCCCCTTTTAGAGGGTCATTACAAAGCTTCATATTCCAGGGTTGCCCTTGGCTTCTAACATCAGACTTAGATGTCTATTCCCCTTCAAACAAGATGTTCTCTCACAGGTTTCCCAACCTGTTCTTGCTAGATTTGGGGGAATCAGAGATTATAAAACTCGATAATGAAACAAGCTGCCTCTCACTTCACATTCACACACAATTAGTCTATGTACGGTTGTTCTTATTTTCATGTCCCACATTTCATAAGACACCCCCACCCCCGCAATGCACAAAAGAAGAAGAAGGTCACAGCTTCCTGTGGCTTTCACTGGAGAGAAACAGCTAACGAATTGCTCTTGGTAGACCACTTTGCTGCAGCTCTACTACCTGCCTTCAGGGCTACATAACATTCTGAAAGGTAAAGAATTGAACAATGAGTCAGCTGAAGAGCTGGCATTGAGGGAAGAATATAAGGTGGTCTGAAAGGAGGCTCTAACATCAGCCGAACCTCTCACTCTGAGACTTGCATCCAGTTCATCAGGTCCTATGGGCTGACCCAGCCTGGATGTTATGCTTAAACCAGTGTGGTGCCTGCCAGATGCTGTTGAACTCCAACTCCCTTCAGCCTCACTTAGCATGGCCAATGGTCAGCAATGATCGGAATTGGAGTTTGACAATATCTAAAGAGCACCACATTGACCATTGTTAAAAATGATGAGAATGAACCACAGCAAGCATCAGGGTCGCACATTCCCCCCCCCCCTCCAATATAATTGTGAGGAGGAAATTGGAATTTTTTGCTCCCATTTTTGAATAATCACAGTTTCTTCAACCATCTGAACTCAGCAAACTGTGGTTAATATAAATATAGTTTTATTCGAAACAAGCAAACTTCGAAGCTGGCTGTGACGTTGGCTTGTTTAAACACAAAGGTGCCATTGACCACGGTTCAGGGTGGGTATGGAGAACCTGTGGCATTCCAGATGTTGCTATATTCCAAGTCGCATCGGCCCTAGCCAACATAGTCAATGGTCAAAGATTATGGGAATAGAACTGCCACAGCATCCAGAGGGCCACAGCTTCCCCAACAGAAGCTGAAGGATAGGGATTGGCTGAATTCACCCAATGAGCTTTATGGCTTAACAGAAAGCTTTGCAGCCAAACAGAGATTTGAGCCTGCACTTCCTCAACAAATTTTAACACTTCCAAACGATTGCATCAGCTGGTTACATATACATATATACATATACATATACATATACATATACATATACATATACATATACATACACACACACACACACACATACTACCACCACCAAAGCTCTTTGTGTGCTACAAGCAGTGTAAATTATTCAACCAGCAAGAACCTATTATATCAAAAATCACTTTTAACATGAGGGAAAGCTATCTGGCCTAGAGAACAGATGTGTTCCTTCTCAGGTATTTTCAGACTTCAGAGGGGTATCCTAACCTTGAATTCTGCTCTGACATATATCAGACACAAATATTAAGTGTGGAATGTGTTTTGGAGTTTCTCTCATCAATCAAGCTTGCTTTCTGTTGTTTTTTCTGTGTTAATCCAGATATCAGAATGTTTTTTCTCTCTCTGTGACAAGAAGAAATTGCAGTCTCTACCAGTTGCCTTTGCAAAATGTGTAACAGGATACAGGGTTGAGGAGGGGCAAGGTGCAAGGCAGAAGTGGAAAAGATGGAGTTTGTATTGATTCTTGGCGCATGCAGAGAAATATGCCCTCCAAGAGCCAGGACAGGTGTATTGTACTTCTGTGAAACACTGAAGGTGTTAGGGGCAATTCAGCTGCAATCAATGTCCCCCAAATGCTGGAGTCTGCAAGCAAGTTTGAAAATAACAGAAGACAGGAGAGCCGTTGCCACTTTAAATTAAAGTGTGCCATTTAATCCGTGCATGTGTGTGCATCCACACAGGAGTTAATGAAGCACAGGGGGCTAAATAATGGTGGCATTGTGTCAGCAGGAGGGAATGAGTCCAATTTTTCAAAGGCAACTGGTGACCAAAAATGATTGCTTTGAACACCCATAGTAAACATGACTTTTATTATGTAGTTTTGTTATATTGCTGGTTTTTGCGTAACAAATAAATAGGGTATGCGGGGGGGAGGGGGGAGATGGATTGAAACCATGGTGTGAAGCAGGGGGCTCTTAATACTTTGCTCCATAGGTCTGGAATAATAGCAATAATAACATTGTTATAGTTATTGTTATTTTCTTTATACCCCATCCATCTGGCTGGGTTTGCCCAGCCACTCCGGGCAGTCACAGCATATATCGAAACATACTAAAACATCAAACATTAAAAACCTCCCAATACAGGGCTGCCTTCAGATGTCTTCTAAAAGTTGTGTAGTTCTTTATCCCCTTGACATCTGAAGAAGGGATGGTGCTACTACCGAGAAGACCCTCTGCCTGGTTCCCTGTAACTTTGCCTCCAGTGAGGGAACCGCCAGAAGGCCCTCGGCGCTGGACCTCAGTGTCTGGGTTGAATGATGGGGGTGGAGATGCTCCTTCAGGTATACTGGGCCGAGGCTGTTTAGGGCTTTCAATATCAAAACCAACACTTTGAATTGTGCTCGTAAACACACTGGGAACAAATTAAGATTTTTTTGGACTGGTGTTATATGGTCTCGGCAGCCACTCCCAGTCACCAGTCAAGCTGCTGCATTCTGGATTAGTTGTAGTTTCTGGGTCACCTTCAAAGGCACTGCAGTAGCCCAAGTGATCCATCCTCCAACTGCCTCCAGACACTCGAACAGGACCTTCACTGCCTTCACTGGTTCTGATTTGAAGGAGAGGTACAGCTAGGTATCATCTGCATACTGGTGAACATCCAGCCCAATCCCCCTGATGATCTCTCCCAGCAGCTTCATGTAGATGTTGAAAAGCATGGGGGAGAGGACAGAACCCTGAGGCACCCCACAAGTGAGAGCCCAGGGGTCTGAATACTCATCCCCCCCCCCACTTTCTGAACACGGTCCAGGAGGAAGGAGCAAACTACTGTATAACACTGCCCCCAGCTCCCTGCCCCTCTAGATGGTCCAGAAGGATGTTACGGTCGATGGTATCAAAAGCTGCTGAGAGATACAGCGGAACTAGGAAACAGATCTCACCTTTGTCCCTAGCCTGCCAGAGATCATCAACCAGTGCGACCAAGGCAGTTTCAGTCCCAAGATGAGGCCTGAATCCTGACTGGAATGGATCCAAGTGGTCCGCATCTTGCAGGCATGCCTGGAGTTGTTCAGCAACCACCTGCTCAATCATCTTGCCCAAGAATGGAAGATTTGAAACTGGGCGATTGTTGCCATATTGGCTGGGTCCAAAGATGGTATTTTAAGAAACAGTTTAATAACCACTTCTTTAAATAGGTCTGGGAACCTCCCTCACAGAGGGAGGCATTCACCACCCCACGGAGCCCATTGCCCAGCCCTTCCCACCTCGCTTTTATTATCCAGGATGGGCAAGGATCAAGGAGACAGGTGACTAGTTTCATTCGTCCAAGCAGCTTGTCCACATCCTTGGAGTTAACAGATTGGAATTGATTCCATGCAACTTGACCGGACAGGACTCTAGCACTCTCCCAGCCCGGCCCCACTACCATGGTGAAATCTACCTCTTTCCAAATCTGAGTGACTATCTGCAAGAATTCATTGCAGGAGATCTTGGGGTGCTCATCAGGCCCCGATGACGAAGCTGGTTCTGTTAGATTGCAAACCACTGAAAGAGTCTCCTGTTGCTGTTTTCTGCAGATGCAATTAGGCAGCGAAGAAGGTCCTCTTCGTCATCCCTATCACCACTTGGTAGGCTCAACGTTGAGCTCTAACCTGTGTCCGATCTGATTCAGAATGAGTTTTCCTCCACCGATGCTCTAGCCATCTCAGCAATTGTTTCATCACTCTCAGCTCCCAGGAAAACCATGGGGCTGTCTGGGCTCCATGCAACTGGAGAGGGCACTTCGAAGTCAGATAGTCAATAGCCCTGATTAACTCTGCATTCCAGTGGGCCACCAGGGAATCAGCTGAAAGGCCATCAACATGGGATAAAACATCTCCTACCACTCTCTGGAAACCATTTGGATCCATTGTAGCAGGGCGGACCATCCGAATTGGTCCCACCTTCCAGTGGAGGAGAAGGGTCACAGATAAGTCCAGTTGCACCAGGAAGTGATCCGACCATGGCACTTCTTTTGTTTCACTTTTACTTAGTGTCAGATCACCCACATCCATAAAGGTGAACACCAGATCGAAGGCATGTCTGTGGCTATGTGTTGGGCCAAACTTATTCAGGGACAGCCCCATGGAGGCCATGCTTTCCACGAAGTCCCGAGAGGCTCCTTGTAAGGTCATGACAGAATGTATGTTAAAATATAGGGTTTCAGAGGACATATTCTCACCCCTACCTGGAGATGCTAGGGATTGAACATGATATCTTCTGCATACTAAGCAAATGCTATACCACTGAGCTATGGCCCTTCCATGTAGCTGATAATGGCTGAAAACACCAGTGCACTAGTGTTAAAGGTTGCACTGGAGAGAGTTTGATCACACGCCCCTCCCTACTTTCTTGCAGAAAACATTCGCCCTTAAGTTCACTCCTAGGAACTCCTAGTGAACACAGGTCTTTGTCTAAATATTGGATTGAGGCAACGCTGAACAGCCATAAAGTTATCCAGCTTGGGAATACACCTGGGAGAAACATTGCTTTTATACAGGTGATCCATAATGCTGGCATGAAATCAAAGAATGCATATTTCAGCACCATCCATTCTTGATAAGGAAGATCATTCATCACCATCAAAAGTGGAAGGAAGGGCGTAGCAGCAAGATGAGACTCCGAGGTCTTCATTACAACTCCATTATCTTAGGGGTGGGAAACCTTCCTCAGCCCAAGGGGCCACATTTCCTCATTGGCAAACTTCAGGGGGTGGCATATGGTGGATGTGGCAGAAGGTAGAAAGCGGGTAGGGTTCTCCCCTTCACACAACAAGCTACATTACAGAAAATCAGAGCTTTACACACACGCAAGCTTCCATCCAGGCAAATAAAAGGCATTATCGCAGTTCAGTAATACATCCTACCTGGCTGAAGTACTCAAGGAAGGTGTGGAGCAGGGCCAGAGGGGGTGTGGCTTGGGTAGGGGGCATGACCTTAGGGGAAGGTCACAAGGGACAGACAGAAATGCCCGGGGGGGGGGGGCGGAATACTCTCCTCACTCCTCATTTATCTTTTCCTGCATCTTTTTCCTGCTTATCAATTCTCTGCCCAAGCAACAATTTTTCCTGTCGAAAGTGAGCAGGTAACTCCAGCCGCATCTTGGACCTAGGTGTTAATTCATCAGCAAGCACTGCACAACAAGCCAGATGGCAAAGTACTCCCTGCCAGCATGCAAGGCCTGCTCTGCCGTGGGCATCTGCAACCCGTCTCATTGAATATGCACAGTTGCCTCTGATTTTGCTGGAGATGCCCTAACACAGAAGACCCATCCAGATGAATTAAACTCTCTGGAGAATCGGGCATGTCCACATTTGAGACATCTGACAAGGAGCTGTCAAGAAATACCCATTCTTTTGTCTTACATTTAACTGAAAATGAGGTGCAATTCCCTCAAAGCTCTGGGACAACTCCCACAGTGCCTTGGGAAGTATATTCCTTTTCAAACTCCCACCAACAACTTAAAGCTCATGTGTTTCCCATGTTGCAATGAAAATGGGGGAGAGGAAGAATTCAGCAATATACAGGGCTTGATTGGTTGGTCTTGCAGGATAGTTCTCTCTCTCCGTCCCCCAAAAACCGCCCCCCACCTCACACATATATCTAAGAAAAAAGATAGTTACCATCTTGGTTTTTTAATCAGTGGAGGGCAGGTTGTTGTCTTCTGTGGGAAATTGTAGGTGTGGGTTTGCTATAGTAGTGACCCTTGGTAGTAGAATTGGGATGTTCCAAACACACTCTACTTCCGTTTGTGAAATATTACACTGAGGTGGACATAGATCAGACTGTTGATTGCTCTTCCCCACTTTCAGTGGCCAAAATAAGAGTTATACTAAGGGCCCCTGAACCAGCTCTTAGTAAGATGTAAACTGGTGTGTGAAACCACAGTAAACTACGTGACTGCTCCTCTGTTTCCCTTCCTCTTCTCTCCACCATCAGAAGAAAATCACACCAAAGGGTACACCGCATAATGCGCGCTCTCTCTCTCTCTCTCTCTCTCACTCACTCTCTCTCTCTGTCTCTCTCTCTCTCTGGGTGTGTGTGTGTGTCCTTTCCTTATCTGTTTCTCTCTACAAATGAATGAGAGATGTGGAAAAGGATCCTTCTTTCACACTTGCCCTCCAGCACGGCCCTCCTCTGTATAATTCTAGCAATTCACACATGTACTGCCCCTTATCGCAGATTCCCACATGCCTACCACATTTCCTTCCCTGGTCCCATACCCTATAAGCATTGGTGTCACTCGTTCTTATCTCTGTATTTATGTCTGTCTTGTCAACGGAGGTGGTGTTCATGCCTGACAGTGCCTCTTCCCCCACCCCAGGCCCAGGGACGCATCCTCTCTTCCTTCCCTCCCCTTTCTTGCTTCTCTAAGTGTCTGATAATTCCATCTCTGAAGCTCCCACCTGCTCTACAGCTGTTTCCCCTTTTATCCTCTTCCATCTGTTCAGAGCTGAAACTCCATGTTCGCTTAGCCTTTATAGTTCTCTACCCTTAACTATCTGTTTGACTGGTTTTTGTTTGTTGGGTTTTGTTTTGTTTTTTGCTAACCATTGCAGACACTGTCTTTATCTGGATCTAAAAGCATGGCTGTGCCAAAATGATGCAAAATGACTAGGAACTAATTTGCACTCCCCTCTCTTCCGACCCCTCCCGCAAACCTCAGTGGTGCCGCCTTGTTTTTGTTAATCTTTTGGCTTCATTAGAAAGTGTGGGGGGGGAAATCTTACTGGTGTTTTGCCATCTGGAGGGAAAGGCAGGTAAAACTGAGGGAGTTGGCAGCAGATTCAGGACAGACCAAGAGAAAAGAAAAGAAAAGAGAGGACTAATGTACAGAAAGGGTTGCAATGTGGCGCCTATGGGGCACTTGAGTTCTTTTCCGCAATGCCTGCCCGGCCTCTGAGACACCTCCACTCACTGCCCTCCCGGGTCATAAAGCAGTGAGGACTGTTACATTTCCCCCCTCCCTTGAGTAGTACACAGGGCTGGAGGAGAAAGTTGGAAGAATGACACTCTTTCCCTCTTCCCTCTTCATCTCTACGTGTTTTTCAAGGCTTGTATTAACTCTGCTGGATCTGAGCTTTATTCAGATGGCTTGGAAGAGTGAAGCATGTGAGTGCACACCTTCTCCTTCCATGACTCTGGTAGTGGAGGCAGAGGGGTGGCCAGATGGGGTGGGCTCAGCCGAAAAATCCAAATTTGAACCCTTAAAAAGATTGGTGAACCCTGACTTGTGGGATGCACTGCCCGTGGCAATGGGCACTAAGTAAGGTGGCTTTCAAATACAAATTCATGTCTAAATGGAGCCTCCATATTCAGGGACAGTGTACCCCTGAATGCATGCTACTGGTAAAGCACAGAAGGAAGGGAAGGTTATTGCCTGCTTGTGGGCAATCTTTGGGAAGACCTTTGCAATTAGAGACACTACACTTACAATTTGCATTTGAGAGTTAGAACGGGGGTGGGGGTGGGGTGTCTCTATGGCCACACTGGAGTCATTTGCCCATGATGCCAAGTTGCTCTCCCATCTCATTTCTGCACACCATAGGCAAGCAGAATATGGAATGCATCGTCAGAAGATGTTGTGTTGGCCACTGAGTAAGATGGCTTTAGGTTATGTCAAGGTTATGAGGGATGGGATAGGATCTATCTGCTGATGCTACTAACGAAGATGAAATGGACCCTTCTGATTCTGAATACAAGTTACTGATGAAGAACAGACGAAAAACCTTTTTGTTTAGGCAGATTTTTTTGTTTCATTTGATGCTCCTACTTCATCTGCTATGCCTATCTCTGTTTTTATTATATTATATATATTTGGGGTGCTACTGTACTTTATGGTTCAGAAGGGGTGTAACTTAGGGCTTATCCACAGTTCCTCTTCTCCTACTGCTCCCCCCCCCCCCCCCCGGGAAAACTGTTCTTGGAAGTCAGTCTAATCAAACAGCAATTCAGGTTTTCCCAGGATTGACATTTGCCCTAACTTAAAGCTAAAGGTCAGGTTTTTCCTTAGGGGCGGGGAAACAGGGCAAGGGAAAAACTGGTTGGGCTCGTGCTTTCTAGGCGTGAGACAAGCAGAAGTGTGGATGAGCCTTTTGTGGCAATGATCTACTTTGAATGCAAAAGGTCACAGGTCCAACATTTTCAGACAGGGCAAGGGCTGCCCCCTGCCTCAAAACCCGGAGAGCTGCTGTCATTCAGCATAGACTGTACTGAACTAAATCACCCAATAATATTTAAAAAGTCACTTATCCTCACAGCAAATAATTCCAAAGTTGCCGGGAACAGAAAAAATTAGCTATCAAGTGCCTGGGGGAACCAGGAATGTTTTAAAATTAATCCAGCAAGTTAATAAAGAGAGGGTCAGACACACCTCACCAAGGAGAGGATTCCATAAACAGGATGCCACCACCAAGAAGGCCAGTGCAAACCAGGTAGCACCCAGTGGCAACATCACCAACAGAGAACCTAACTAGTTTAGAAACCTGATGCTCAACTAGTTTAGAAACCCGCTGATCATAGGGCCTGATATGATTGGTAGTTTCCCACCAGAAATCTGCTTTTTATAAACCTGACATTTAGAGACCCGATGAAACTTGTCAATTTTTAGGCCTGAGATGGTTGATACTATAGAAAGTGTTCTTTTATGTACATAGGTTCCAAGTCATTTTAGGCTTTGTATACTGGCACGCCTAGTGCTACAGTTGGCATTAATTCTTCCAAGTGTCGATAAGCACTAGAAGGGCAGGTTTTTTTATTAAAAAAAATAACAGCTTTATACAAACAAACAAACCCTGTGAAGCAGAGGTCTTGCAATGGTTAACTAATGAAGAGCCAGTGATGGAAAATCCCAGAAAATGCCCTGAAACAACCTGATCTCGTTTACTGAAAGGCTACAGTAAGGGGAAGGGTCATAGCTCAGGGTCAATGCACCTGCCTCGCACAAAGAACGGGCCATGCTCAATCTCAGCATCTCCAGGTAAGGCTAGAAGTATCCCCTGCCTGAAACCCAGGAGAGCCACTGGCAATCAGTATGTAGACAATACTGAACTAGATAAACTGATGATCTTTCATTGCTTTTATTTATTTATTAAATTTGTTAGTCACTTTGTCTTGTCCAGAGCAATTCTGTGTTCCACCCACACTGTAGTGCTACTACCAGGTTTCCCCACACTGTATTATACTTTTGGGGGACCCTTCTGATTGTACTTTTAGCATCAGGGTTTTCCAACAGATTCCTAGATTTGGAAGGCACCAAAGGCACTGCAGTTTTGATTGTAAATTAAGACAATTCATTCATCAGCATCCCTCAGCCCATGCAATCTTTACTTCACTGTTCCTGCATGTGGGTAGCTGGAGTGCCTTCAGTATGAATAGCTCCAGAGAAGATATACAAGTGAACTGAGACCATGCAGATACACAATGCAGGTAAGATGTCTGTATATAGAGTACTGTACGTGCAGTAGAGGGAAGAACAGCAGCAGCCACCAAAAAGTCATCCATAGCAAATATGAGACATTAGCTAATATATTTATTTTGAGGTGTTGGAATCTCTCAATAGAAGGCAGCTTCTTATGTTCCTATGTATGAAGAAATAGCAAAAGAAACCCCAAAACCCCACACTGCTTGGTTTAAGAGATGCAAATGAAATTATGTGAAAGAACACTGAACAAGTGATAGACATTATAGGTTTTTAAACAGAGGTTGGATTAGATTTTTATCTGTGATTTCTGCTCTGTGGGGGGTTGGATAAGATGACCTCTGGGCTGCCTCCCACCTCTACAGTACTATGATTCTAAAAAGACTCAAGCATGTATCTAGGTATTGAGAAAAAGCCCATACTTGATAACCTTGTGAAAGGCAGATGCATTGATACTTGAAAGGAGAATGTCCTTTCTTGCTGTGCATTGCTTGCTGGAGCCACAGCAATAAGAACTTGATTTGAGAACAATGGTAAGAATATAGTGCAGATGGTGGTCGGAAATGTAAAAAGAATGTGCCAGCCAGATAAAATACCTTTCTTCACATTCAGAGGAGCTTCAAAGGAATGTGAAGGAAACAATCTGGAACAACAAAGGATTGTGCAAGGACAATGACTGTCTGTAGTTGGGCTGAATTTGACCACATTTCCAATATCCTGGAAGTGAGCTAGGTTGGGCAAAATTGAACATGGGGAGGCAAGTTGGGAGTTGGGCTAAATTGTGCCATTGTCCAAATAATCTACAGAGGGCAGAGCTAGCACCCTACTTCCCTCTGATGTGGTAGTGGGGTGTGGTCCTGCTGGGCCGGCATGGGTGGCATGGGACACAGGTGGTGCTGTGGGCTAAACCACTGAACCCCTTGGGCTTGCCGATCGGAAGGCTGGTGGTTTGAATCTGCTTGACAATGGTGAGCTCCTGTTGCTCTGTCCCAGCTTCTGCCAGTTTGAAAGCACACTAGTGCAAGTATATAAATAGGTACCGCTGCTGTGGGAAGGTAAACAGCCTTTCCATGTGCTCCGGCACTTGTCACTGTCTCCCATCGTGCCAGAAGCAGTTTAGTTATGCTGGCCACGCTAAGTCATGCTGGCGCCGCTCAAGCAAAAACATTCTTTTCCCCGCATGAGGGAAGGCAAGGCGGTGGCTATTTACCTTTCCATGGCTCGCACCATGTAGCTAACAAGCAGCTTCCCCAGCAGGGTGCAGAACTACTTCAGAGTGCAGCCGCCCAGGTGCTCCCCACTTCCTCTGGCGGGGAGCATTGCTGCCACAGACACCGGTGGGTGTCACTCCTGAGGCGTCTCCGGGCCCCTGCCACCGCAACTGCCCGTCCTGAGGTCAATCGCTGGCAGCTCCATGGTGGAAATCCGAACTGTGGCTCCTTTTCCCTCTTCCCCACACCGGAAGAAAAGATTGCTGCACGCGCAACGGACGGAGAAGGGGCTTGTCTCGAGCAGCTGCCCGCCTCACTTTTGACCCCCAAGCCTGTCTGTTGCAAAAACCATCACTCTCATGCGCTATGCCTGCTGCCTGGATTCTCGGACGATCCCTGGGCTGGATTTAGAAGGCAATTGGGCCTGATCCAACCCATGGGCCTTAGTTTGCCACCCCATGTCTAAGATGCTATTCAGTACATTAGGCGAGAGAGGGAGGGAGAGAGAGAGAGAGAGAGAGAGAGAGAGAGAGAGAGAGAGGGGACTTCCATCAGCAACTGGGTCCCAGGAGCTCGCAGAAGGGGATCCTCTTACATTCTGCAGTGCAACACATAGGAACCATTCCCCTTAATTAGAGAATGTAAAGTGGAATTAACTGACATGGAATCACTGAAGCCTTTATGGTCTTTACTTTCGTGGTGCTTTTATGACCTCCCACAGCTCAGAATCCTGCAGGACACCAGCTCCTTCCTAGTGGCTTCTTTTTGAAAAGGCTTTTTTGTATTCTCATTTGCAAAGTGCTTGGCTCCCTTCCATCCTGCCCTCAAAGAATTCTGCCTTTCTCATCGCAATCCCCCACCCCTATCTATATTCCTCCCTCCAGGCTAAACAACACATATTTTTCCTCCTATCTTCTTTTTTTTTTTTTTTACTTATTTAATTTGTGTTTGTAGAGCGACTCAATGGTATATTAGTATAATGTAATTACAACTTCTCTCTCTGTTCTTTTTTTCTTTTTAATGCTTTCAGTAACCAATAAGTGCCACATTTCTTGCTGCTCGGTCATTCTAAAGAGTGACAGTATTAAAGCAGGGACAGACTGGCCAAGGGTCTTCCTTTGCCAAACATAGCCATCTCTTTCAGGGTAGGGAATTGGATCCAAGATGGTTATTTATCTTACTACTTGCAAGCCAATTTGGGTGGAATTCTACCTTGCTGTAAACCACACATGAGCTTTAAACCAGAGGACAAACATTGGATGGGATTAGCATAACATGTGAACTGGGAAATGATACAGAAGCCACAACCAGGCTAGCTTCTAAACTTTCTTCTCTTGAACTTTGAATGGGCTTTTATAAATGGCTAAACAAGCTACACGTACACACAGAGACTGAATGAACAAAACACAGAAATGTAGGAAGAGAATTGTTGAGATCATGGAATGCCCAGCAAGGCAATCAAGACAAGTAAGAAACCAATCAAGGCAAGTGGAAAATCAAAAGGATCATCTCAAGGGGGCTGAAGAAGAAAGTGGAAAGTTTATCACATGACATGGAGATGCAATTATTGTGTGGAAGATAGTGGTGCCATTTTACCTTGACATTTCTCTCCTTGTCTAAAGAAAATATCACAGGTAAAGATTTGCTTATTCTCTACATAGGAAGCTGTCTTGCATGATGTCAGACTATTTGACCATCTAGCTCACTTTATCCAGCAGCACCTGTTACCAGATAATTTTGGCAGCAGATGCCAGAGATTTGCATGCAAAGAAGGTGTAGTCCCTCCCTAGTGATCCTGGACTGGGCAGGACCACCCATGTGACCAATACAGGAAGCGCTATCAGCATTCTAAATGGACTTCATTTGCCAACATCAAAAACAAGAATAAAACCTGATTGGCTACATAGCCCTGTCATAGCATCCCATCCTGTATGTGATCCCTGATTGTCTGGGATCACTTGAAAAGGAACAAAACAGGCAAAAGTAATATTAACCCTGGATATTTAGAGGTAGACATCATTCCCCATCTTTCACCCCAACATTCATTCATGAATAATATTGAAGCCACACCTGTTTCCAGAATAAGATCCCTCCCTGTAGAAGTGCTTAATGATGTTTGCATTAATCTTGGAAGGTTGTCTGCTATTCTGAATGAGAAGGAAGAGAGAGACATTTGCAAAGAAAAGCCGGGGGGGGGGGTTGGAGGTAGAGATATGTTAAGATTTTGACCTATTGATTTGTACATTTGTACATTCATCTTCTATGTTATAACAATGAGATAATAATACCCCATAGAAATTATTCAATGCTTCTTTCCCTAAAGTTACTATTTTTCTCTGGGATTTTTGTTTAAAGAACCTCACAAGTAGGATTCAGTTCTTATGAGAAGCAGGTCACCTTCCAAACTATATGTTAAAAGCACATTTATACCACTTTAACATTCATTCATTCCCACTAAGAATCCTGGGAGCCACAGTTTACCTCTCAGGGAGCTGCAAGTCCCAGCATCCTTAACAAGCATTTATCAAGATTGTGGGGGGCATGTTGTTAAAACAGTATGAGTGCTTTAAATTTATGGTGTGAGTATGACCTCAGGCCACAAAATGCATGGTGTGTAACCTGTTGGAAGAGAAGGCAGAGTTTAATGGTTTTATACTGGTTTGCCAGCAAATTTCCACCTGTGAGAAAAGGAGAAAAAAGTTAGTCATTTTGACAGGGATGTCCCCTGTGACCATTATTGTTTATTTTAGTATGAGAGACCCTGGCTAGAAGTTTAAAATCTGATGAAGAAATAAAGGGAATAACATTAGGGTACAAAGCATATACATTTAAGGCATTAGCAGGCATTTGTGGTAACTGTGGAAGACCCTATGGTCCTGGAACTGATTTCTAAATTTGGATACATTGAAGGCTTTAAAATAAACAAAAGCAAAACAAAAGTGCTGGTGAATAATGTGACTGACCAATATAAAAAATAATTACAATTATTAACAGGATTAATGATTGAGAGAGAAAAAATTAAATATTTAGGAGTGTGGATAACAGCTAAGAATATAAATATTTTAAAAGATAACTATATGACGGCTTGGAGAGAAATAAAGAAAAATCTGGAGGTGTGGGGAAGGATGAACTTATCATTATTCGGAAGGATATAGGTAATTAAAATGAATGCGCTGCCAATAATGTTATTTTTATTTCAAGCAATGGCTTTGGTCAGCAAGGTAGGACACTTTGGAGAATGGCAAAAAGACATTACAGTGGTACCTCGGGTTAAGTACTTAATTCGTTTCGGAGGTCCGTTCTTAACCTGAAACTGTTCTTAACCTGAGGTACCACTTTAGCTAATGGGGCCTCCAGCTGCCACCGTGCCGCCAGAGCATGATTTCTGTTCTCATCCTGAAGCAAGTTCTTAACCCGAGGTACTATTTCTGGTTTAGCGGAGTCTGTAAGGGTTAGAGTAGGGTCACATATGTCCACAGCCCTTAGCCTTAACACCGGCTCACCACAGGGTTGTGTGTTGAGTCCCCTGCTCTATACTCTCTATACGTATGATTGTACAGCCATTTATTCCAGCAACAAAATCATCAAGTTTGCTGATGACACTACGGTGGTGGGGCTCATTTCAGGAGGGGATGAGTCCGCCTATCGGGACGAGGTGGAGCGGCTTTGTGCTTGGTGTGGAGAGAACAATCTGGCTCTTAATACGGCTAAGACCAAGGAATTGGTGGTGGATTACAGGAAAAAAAAGGCGGACATTCAGCCCTTGTATATCAACGGGGAACGGGTGGAGAGGGTGGCGGAATTCAGGTTTTTGGGAGTGACTATCGATCAGGGCATGACTTGGAGCGCAAATACCACTGCTCTGGTGAAGAAGGCCCAGCAGAGAATTTATTTCCTCAGACTTTTAAAGAAGAACAATCTGAGTGAGAGACTGCTGGTGTCCTTCTACCGAGGCTCCATAGAGAGCATTCTCACATACTGTATTTGTGCCTGGTTCTCCAGCTGTACAGCTAGGAAGAGGAAGGTGCTCCAGAAGGTCATAACCACAGCCCAAAGGATTATTGGTCATCCCCTCCCATCTTTGGAAGAACTGTACGGTTCCCGTTGTCTTAGGAAAGCAAACAATATCCTGCAGGATGCATCTCACCCGGGACACAGTCTGTTTGTACTACTGCCTTCTGGCAGGAGATACAGAAACATCAAGTCAAGGACAAATAGACTGAAAAATAGTTTCTATCCAAGAGCTGTGGCCTTCTTAAATGCTGTAACTCGATAGTGTGACCTGGGAGTTTGATGGGTGTGGGTGTGGGTGTGGCTGGAATGTGGTTTGTTTGGTTGTTGTTGTTGTTTTGCTTTTGTTGTTTTTAAGGGATGGCATCCAATTTCGTTGCACTTGTGCAATGTTGCACTTGTGTAATGACAATAAAGAATCTATCTATCTAATCTGAAGCATCTGTAACCTGAAGTGTCTGTAATCCGAGGTACCACTGTACCAGATTTGTCTGGCAGGGGAAGAAACCAAGAATAAAATATAAATTGCTGATACTCTAAAGAAAGAGGTGAGTTCTCCCTGCCGGATTTAAGTATATATTATAAGGTGTCCTGGCTATGCTGGCTAAAGGAATGAATATCATTTAAAAAAATACTGATGTTTTAGATCCTGAAGGCCATGATAATAATGGCTGGCATGCATATTTGTGGTATGATAAAGTTAAAGTACATAGACCTTTCCTAAACCATGTAGTAAGGAAAGTGTTTTATGAAGTATGGGAAAAATATAAAAATTTATTAGAACAAAAAAACACCATGGTGGCTTTCCCAGGTATCTTTAAAAAAAATAAACATGAGAAATGATTGGGCAACTTATAAAGAATTATTAATGGAAGTAGAACACAAATTAAAATTAAAGAGGTTTGAAGATATCAGAGGACTATTAACTGATTGGTTACAATATCATCAGCTTAATGACATATTTAAGATGGACAAAAAGAAAGGCTTTTCTAACTAAACCTCTAATTTTGAAAAAGTGTTATTAGAAAATAAGACTTAATTGCTTTCTAAAATGTATAAATTAATATTAGAATGGCATACAAAAGATGAAGATGTCAAATCAGTTACGATACACTGGACCAGGGACTTTGGATATAATATACAACTTGCAGCATGGGAGAGGCTATGGAACTGGGATTTAAAGTTCACAGCATGTTATACTTTGAAAGAAAACTAGATGAAAATGATGTATTAGTGGTATTTAACTCTTAGTAAATTAGCTAAAATGTACAAAACAAAGTCAAATACATGCTGGAAATGTAAGGAAAAGGAAGGCACCTTTTATCACATGTGGTGGACTTGTAAAGTAACAAAAGAATTCTGGGAAAGGATATATAATGAACTGGGGAAAATGTTTAAAATAACCTTTTCTTTTAAAAAACAAACAAACCCTGAAGCTTTCCTTTTAGGGATTTTAGGTGCCGAAATACCAATGGACCAGATGAGACTATTTATGTATGGGACAGCTGTTGCCCGGATGTTACTTGCCCAGCGATGGAAAGAAGACATAATACCTGCCAGAGAAGAACAGCAGATTAAACTGATGAATTATCCTGAGATGGCAAAAATGACCGGAAGAATTAGAAACCAGGAAGACCAAAAATTTAATAAGGAATGGAGAAAATATATAACTTGCCTTAAAAAATCATTATAAACAATTGAAATTATTCCTGATAGTTCAAGTTACTTCCCATAAACTTGATCCATGTTGCCTTTACAACAGCCGTATATAGTATATTAGTTACGAAAATAAAAGCCGGTCCCATTATTCCAACCGCTTTCGCACTTGATCCTGATTTCCACTGGTATGTGTCACCCAAAAGCCTCCCCCCCCCCCCAAATAAACACAGCCCTTGAGTTGAAAAAAGAGAAAAAGTTCCCTGCCCCGGCTTATTGTTAAAAGCCACCCAGAGAACTTAATTGGCTGGAAGATGAAAACTGCAAAACAAAGAAAAGATCCCATCATTTCCAACTGAATTGCTTCTTTGTTCTAATGTTAAGACTTCTATGTGCCATTTGGAGATTGATTGACTTATTTGTGGGATGGAAATAAGCCGTTCCCTCTTAAAGAAGAAGAAAAGTCTGAATTTTGTTTCTGTTTTCAGCCATGGAGGCTGCTTTCCCGTAATCGGAAAAGGTTCTGATGGGGGGGGTGCAGCTGTGGCTGAGATGTCCCCTGAAACTCCCTGAGACAATTCAGGGAGACTTGAAACCCCCTTGGTTACCGTGGATCCAGATCCTGCCACTGCTGAAGCAAGAAGGCTCCGAAACGGGCTGGAAGAGAATGGCGCTGGGTCTTCAAGCTCTCTGCCAGTGAGCCAGCCTCCGTATCTGCCATGGCAGGTGCAGATTCCCTTCTCAATTTGGCTAACTGGAACTAAGTTAAAGATGTGGAGAAGATGTGGGGAACAAGCTGCTGACAAATTTGGCTGCTGGAACCAAGGTTGGTGATGAAGTTTATTCCTGCCGTAGAGAATTGGAAGAGGAGAAGGGTAGCTCTCTATGGTTTTAAGGTTCCTTGTTTTTGTGGTTACCCTCCGGCCTTAATGGAATAAATGCTTACAAAAGAGGACCCTAGAGTTTAAACTAACCTTAGCTTGATATACCTGGCTGTATTTAAGTAAAAGAGAATAAATACAGAATGAGCTATGAGGAAATTGCGTGTGCAAAGCTTGTGAAGTGAAGGAGGAAGGGAAGAGATTTATATTTTTTCTTCTTTGTGTCAAGGGATGATTACACACACCCCTCCAGAAGGAAGATATAATTTAGTTTGGAATATTGGAACTGACAGCAATAAATTTGGAATTGTGTTGGAAAGGGGTATGAAAAGTACACTGTGTGTGTGTTGTTGTGTTGTGTTGTGTTGTGTTGTGTTGTGTTGTGTTGTGTTGTGTTGTGTTGTGTTGTGTTGTGTTGTGTTGTGTTGTGTTGTGTTGTGTTGTGTTGTGTTGTGCTGGTGGGAGGGTGGGCACACACTAAAAAGAGATATTACCCACCCTCACCCAGACTGAGGAGAAAAAAAGGAAAATGAGAAATTGGAAATAAAGACCACAGGTTTGAGTTGCTGGAGATGATTGCTTTTTCAAAAGGAAGAGAGATTTGAACTATGTTTGGAAATATAGCTGATTGCTAAACTGGCAAAGCAATGGTGGAGAGGAGGGGATCTTGCTAGTATTTTAAAGTTTTCAAGGAATAATGGTCTTCCTCCCCAATGGTCTTTGTGGGCCAGTTTCTACGATGATGTGTGTAGAGCTGTATAACAAGAGCCCTTCTTGCTTAGAGTTAATACCAGATGGCTGTCCTTGAGAAATAATCTTACAACAGATAATAGAGTGCAAACACTGTGGAGACAACATGAATTGCAAAATATGGAACTGGATAGGAAGTGGACACTGGCTGTGAGGAGTGTAGATTGGAAAAGTGAAGATGGGCAACTACTGAAAGGTGAAGGATGGAGGAGAAGACAGACACAGATGGCAGCACACGCAAGAAGAAAAGAAAGAAAAATTAATATAAAATTATAAGTAATGATTTAAAGTGGATAGGCAACAGGATGTATACAGTGGTGCCCTGCAAGACGAACGCCTCGCAAGACGGAAAACCCGCTAGACGAAAGGGTTTTCCGTTTTGGAGGCGCTTCGCTAAACGAATTTCCCTATGGGGTTGCTTCGCAAGACGAAAAAATCTTGCGAGTTCCCGCAGGTTTTTTTCGCTCCCCCCCCCTTCCTAAGCCGCTAAGCCGCTTATCAGCTGTTCCGCTGATAAGCCGCCTCTCAGCTGATCGCTAAAAGCCGCTAGACCGCTAATAGCGCTAATCCGCTAAGCTGTCAATGGGCTTGCTTCGCAAGACGAAAAAACCGCTAGACGAAGAGAATTGCGGAATGGATTCTTTTCGTCTTGTGAGGCACCACTGTAATCTCTTTTGTTCTTTAAGGGAATATGTTATTGTTATGTAAATATACAAGCAGGAATTGATAAATCGACAGATGATGGATAATGGGGAAGGGAAAAAATAAAAATTGTAAAAATTGTAAATCAAATACATATAAGGAATAAAATGTGAATTAGAAATAAATATGTAAAATCAAGCAGCTATGGGGGAAAGTTGGGAAGCATCTAGAACGAATTTTTGGGAAAACTGTATAAAATATAATGTAATTTGGTATTGATTTGTTAAAAATTTGCAAAACTAATAAATATTATTTGACAAAAGAAAGAATAAAAGTCCCAGGGCAATATAGAAAGTAAAGAAAAATACGATAAAATGGCATAATTCAAAATAAATTTAACAGCCCTCTAAAAGATAATTAAGGTAAACGTAAAAGGACCCCTGACCATTAGGTCCAGTCGTGACCAACTCTGGGGTTGCGGCGCTCATCTAGCTTTATTGGCCGAGGGAGCCGGCATACAGCTTCCGGGTCATGTGGCCAGCAGGACTAAGCCGCTTCTGGTGAACCAGAGCAGCGCACGGAAATGCCGTTTACCTTCCTGCCGGAGCGGTACCTATTTATCTACTTGCACTTTGACGTGCTTTCGAACTGCTAGGTTGGCAGGATTTGGGACCGAGCAATGGGAGCTCACCCCGTCGCGGGGATTCTAACCGCCGACCTTCTGATCGGCAAGTCCTAGGCTCTGTGGTTTAACCCACAGCGCCACCCATGTCCCAAAAGATAATTGGTGCTACTTAAATACCTGGGGAAGTAAAAAGAAACTCTTAGCCTGGTGCCAAAATGATGGCAAGGTTGCTGCCAAATGGACCTCTCTGGCAAAAACATCTGATCAGACTAGCTTAGGGTGGTAGGGTAGTTCTCTCACACAGGGCACCAAAACGAGGAAGTACAAAACTGAGAAGGTTCATTTGGAGGGAACCAAATTTTGGGCTCACTCAGGGAGCCATGCTATGAAAGATTACCAAACTTTGCCCTGATTTGATAAATGGAGAAATGATATAGAGAAGACCCATTCTCTCCTCATCCCCTTCCAGACCTCCACCAGTGTGGTAGTACTTGGGGAAGGGTTTCAGGGTTCATGCAGGGTTCCTGGAGGAAATAGTCCCTATATGTATAAGGCTTTAAAAGTCAAAAACAGCCCAGAAAGAAATGGTAGTCAGTGAACCTTATAAAGTAAGTTCCCTGAGGCAAAGGCTTTGGGACATTTCACATAGCGACCTGCGATCTCGATCCCATGTAATTTGTGGCCCGGTAGCAGCAGAAATCCAATATGGGTGCGATTTTCAGATACCCTCATATCTTAGGAACCTGTCTGTACCAACCTATCGGCGTTTATTTACCAAGGCCAGACTAAATGTATTTCCATCGGAAGTGCTAAATGGTAGACTGAGAGGCGTCCCTTATCAGAATAGGCTTTGTTTATGTTCTCAGGACGTTGACTGCATGAAGCATATTTTACTGCATTGTGGGCAGTACGAGCAAACAAGGGACCAACTGATCAAATCCTTACTGGCAAATCTGCCGGGAAAATTTGAAGCCTCCCATATTAAATATCTTTTGGATGACAGGTCTAATGATATTACACTGGCCGTGGCAAAGTTTCTCTCAGAAGTTAAAAGAAACAAGGATCATCATGCTTGAGACAAGACAAAACAACCTCCTTGGTTCCTCCCTCTTTTGTGGTTGGCTGTCTTAACTGTATTTTGTTCTGAAATTGTTGGATGGGTCTTGGGATTGCAATAAAGATTTTATTTATTATTTATTATAAAGTTAGTCAAAACAAAATAAAAAATAAAAAAATTCCTTCCAGTAGCACCTTAAAGACCAACTAAGTTAGTTCTTGGTATGAGCTTTCGTGTGCATTTTTTTTAAAATTTTGTTTTGACTATGGCAGACCAACACGGCTACCCATCTGTAACTAAAGTTAGTTGAGTTCATTACAGAAATAGTGGGATATAATATTATTATATTATATTAATTATTGCACTACATTATATCACTGGATAGTTTAAAAACAAACAAACCTCAAAGCAGTTTAGAAAAAAAAAGAGTAAAATCAATAAGAATTTACAATCCTACTTTAAAACATACAAAAATTAAAATACTAAAACAGATTAAAATTATTTCGACTTTCTGCCCCCATCATTGCATTTAACAGCTTGTCAGTTGGCCACGGGTGGGAAGGAATTCAATACAGGCAGGTGAGGTTTGGAAGAAGGATAGATTGTTCACCCCCTTCCCTCACAGCCTATTTCACTTTCATGTTGGCTACTTTCCTTCCTCCATGGCTGCACTGGATCACGTTGGACTGCTTGATCCTTTGACTTCCTAGCCTGCTAAGAAGAGGATAGCTTGTGTTTCCCTCGCAAATGCAGCAAGATAGTGCTGAGGCCACACTCTTTGTGGGGGCAGTCAAGTACCATGGTGCTTAAAAGTAGGGTTGCCATATTTTGAAGAGCAAAAAAGAGGACACACCCCATACCCTCAAACAACAACAATTATTATTTTATTATTTATACCCCACCCATCCCACTGGGTTGCCCCAGCCACTCCGGGCAGCTTCCAACATATATAAAAACATAACATTAAACATTAAAAAACTTCCCTATACAAGGCTGCCTTCAGATGTCTTCTAAAGGCATAATGGCAAAAATAAATACAATTCGATGGTCCAAGCCGTATGGTGATCAAAGGAAAGGAGCTAAGCTTTTAGGGGGGAAATGGGGTGCCAGGTGCTTCAGCCATCTCCTCTACACTTGTGCTCAACAAGTAAAAACATATTCTAGTACTAACACCTTGAACTTGGCCTGGTAGCAAATTGGCAAACACTGCAGACCTCAGAGCACAGGTGCAGACAAGACCTCACTCCCATCAGCATTCACGCTGCAGCATTCTGCACAAATTGCAGCTTCCAGATCAAGTGCATGGGAAGCCATGAATAGCTTGCCATGAAATACTATCCTCTTAGCAGGCAAGTAAATGGTTTCCCCAGCCAGCCACATTTTGTAGTTCAATTTGCACGGCTTGCAATATGGAATACAACATGATTGGAGAAATCCAAAACAATTTTCTGAAAAGGCAATACAAAAGCTCACTCTCACAATTAAGACAGGCAGCGACAGGCAACCAACAGGAGCAAGAAAACATCCATTAAATGCACAACAGGGGCAGGAAAACATCCATTAAAACAGTTTTAAGCTGGCACTGAAAAGGCAAATGAAGCTGTGCCAAACCGACATTTGTGGGGGAGGGTGCTGAGGGCTGGTCTAAGATATTTCGCTGCCTGAGACGGAACAGGAAATTATATTTCCCTCCCCACTCAATCTTCGCAGTCCCCACCCAAAGGTTCATGGTAGGGATGGGCAAAACTTTAAACCTCTCATTTTTCCAATCTTAAATTCTGTTGCCCCCTTTCCCACATTGGTTTGCAGTAAATGAATAATAATAAAAAGCCTCATAAAAGCTGATGAGCATTTTAGTGAATTTCTCCTAATAATACACTGCTCAACGAAGCAGCTTTTCCTAATATAATGCATTTTTGCATATTATTTTCACAAATATAGGCATCTTTTTGCATTCACACTTTTACCCTCATATATGCATCCTTGTACACATTAATTGGGAGGCGCGGGTGGCGCTGTGGGTAAAACCTCAGTGCCTAGGACTTGCCGATCGTATGGTCGGCAGTTCGAATCCCCGCGGTGGGATGAGCTCCCGTCGTTCGGTCCCAGCTCCTGCCCACCTAGCAGTTCGAAAGCACGTCAAAGTGCAAGTAAATAAATAGGGACCGCTTTATAGCGGGAAGGTAAACGGCATTTCTGTGTGCTGCGCTGGTGCCGGCTCGCCAGAGCAGCTTCGTCACACTGGCCACATGACCTGGAAGTGTCTTCAGACGGCACCGGCTCACGGCCTCTAGAGCGAGATGAGCACGCAACCCCAGAGTCGGACATGACTGGCCCGTACAGGCAGGGGTACCTTTACCTTTACCTTACACATTAATTGGCTCGAGCACAATTTGGGAAAGTGCTGCATTTCAGTCTGCATATTGCTTTGGAAAGTGCAGATTCCAGGGGGTTGCTTGAAACACAAACTGAATCGAATTTCCCATCCCTAGCGCACAGTATCTGAGACAAGTGCCTTCCCTGGGAGTAAACCACAACAATAATCAATTAAACAACTGACAGTTTGCTGTTGTTGCACACAGGGCTGGCCCTATTGTTAGAGTAAGGTGACTGCCAGCATGGAGAAGTGGTTATGTCATTGGGGCCTGGGGAACAGGGGTTCAAATCTCAAGTCAGCCATGAAGCTCTCTTGGTGACCTTGGGGGCCTAGACACCATCTCTCACCCTGAATTACTTCATGGCATGGAGAGGGAGAGAGCCATGTATGCTCCCTTGAGCACCTGGGAGAAAAGGTAGAATATAAAAACAAAGATGTAAAAGCAAATAAATACAGATGTTTAGGGGGGTAGCAGTTCACGCTGTGACTTCCACCCTCAGGACACTACCCCATCCCCAGTGTTGAAGGAAGATTCAATTGCCCAGCTTCTGTACATAGGATTGTGAGAGTGGCACCATCTTGTCTTTTTCCTCAGGCAACAAAATGTCTGGAGCAATTCCTGTTTTCAGGCAATGCCTGAATTCAGCTGCCTGAGGCAACTGCTTCATTCTGCCTAATGTGGTAGTAGCCACCAGCTCACATGATTTCAAAAGAGGGTTAGAAACATTCCAGGAGAACAAGGGTATTGATGACTACTGCCCATGGCAGCTATGCTACACTTTCACTGTCTGCAGCGACATTAGTTGCTAGGAATTGCAGGTGAAGAAACTGTTGTGCTCAAGTTGTGTTTGTGGGCTTCCCATGAACATCCTGTTTGTCACTGTGATCACAGAGTGCTCCTCTATGTCAGCACTTATGGTATACCAAAGGTGAGGTAAAATAGGACACTTCTCTCCAGTCTGGTATACCCACCTAAGATACATGATGCATGCTTAGCACATTGCATTATGGAAACCAAGTGAGAAAATGCTCATAACCTCCATCCAAACATGTAAAAGGCATTATCAGAGTTCAAAGCCACATTTCAACAAGGTCCAGTGATGGGTGTGGCCTGGGAGAGTTCTGAGGGCCAGAAAGAAAGGCCTGGAGGGCCATATTGCATCCCCTTCCAGGGCCAGAATTTTCTCACCCCTCTTTTAGCATGGGCCCCCAGCTGCTATTTTTAGAAGAGTACAGGGAGAAGATAATTTAACTCAGTTTAGTGGAAATAACAGGTGGGGGGGGGGTTTCATCAGCACCCTCAACCCTAACTCTTCCTCATCCTGATTTGAACATTGTATTTAATAGTGACAAAGAGGATTTGCTTTTTTCAATTAAAAAAAGAGAGAGAGATTAGAGTCAGGCAATTGTGACCTTATGTGAGAGGGGAAATAAATAAATAAACAGACTTTCCTCCACTTGTGCACCCAGAGGGTTTGCCTCACTTACCAGGCTTTGGGGAGGGAGTGGAAGGGCTCTGATAGTACCCCAAAACCCTCACACCACACCACTTTCAGGAGCCATCTTCCCAAAGCCCAGTAAGCAAGCTGCCAGACTTTGAGAAGGAAGCACAAGGGCTCTTGGCCAGAGCCATATCAATGCCTTCCCAAAGCTGGGTAATTGAGGTGATAGGCTTGGAGAAGGATGTGTAAGAGCTCTGGGATGCAACTGAAGTGCCAGGCTTTGGGAATAAGGCACAGGGCTCTGAGGCAGTGGGCTTTGGGAAGGAGGAATGCTTCACTGCCAGCAGTGCCATCTTTAGGGTGGTGCAAGGAATTATTGTGAAAATAAGAAATATTTGGGGGGTAAGGAGGTGCCAGGCTGAGGCAGTGGGCTTTGGGAAGGAGGCTCCAGGGTTTTGAGGTGCCAGGTTTCATTGCACAGTGCAGTCTATAGGGTGGTGAAATTTTTTGTCCTTGATTAGGGTGCCGTATTACCGAAGTTCACCCCTGCTGCCAGAGCCATCTCATTGCCTTCCCTCAGCCCATTAACTGAGGTGCTGGGATTTTGAAGTAGGTGTCAGGCTTTGTGAAAGAGGTGCAAGAGCTAGGTAACTGAGGCTCCACATTTTGGCAAGGAGGTGTGTGAGCTTTGAGGTGCCAGGCTCACTGTGGACTTTGGGGTGATGCAAGGAATTATTGTGAAAATAAGAAACATTTAGGGAGGGTACCAGATATTATCTTGAGGCACTGGGCTTTGGGCAGGAGCTGCAAGGGCTCTGAAGCCTGCTTCGGGAAGGAGGGCTCTGGGGCACCAGGCTTGGGGAAAGAGGCAAGAGGGCTCTGGGACACTGCCAGAGCCATTTCACTCTTCCCAGAGCAGTGTAATAGAGACACGGGGCTTTGGGAAGGAGGTTCAGGGGTTCTGGAATGGAAATGAGGCTCTGAGTTTTGCGAAGGAGGCGGTGGGGCTTTGGGGTGTCAGGCTTTGCAGCTGACAGCGTGTCTTTAGGGCAGAGCAAGGAATTATTGTGAAAATAAGAAATATTGGGAGGGAGGCACAAGCGCCAGATAACTGAGGTGCTAGGCTTCAGAAATGCGGCACAGCAGCTTTGAGGTGCTGAACATCATTGCCAAAAGCCTAATCTTTAGGAGATTATTTTTATCCTCAACCAGGGTACCATATTGCCGAAGTCTGTATCTGCTGCTGGAGCCACCTCCAACTGGTTCCTAAAGCCTAGTAACTGAGGCACTGTCCTTTGGGAAGGAGACACAAGGGCTCTAGGACATGCCACACTTTCAGAAGGAAGGGGGAGGGTTCCAAGGTGCAGGGTTTGGGGAAGGAGGCAGGAGGATTCTAGGATGTTCCCAGAGCCCTATTACTGCCTTCCCATAACTTGATGCCCGAGGTGCTAGGCTTTGGGGAGTAATTGAGAGTGCTTTGGGACACTTGGCTGTGGATCACTATAGACAGCACTGTATTTATGGTGGAGGGTGGGCATAAGGGCCGGGTAAATGTGACAGGCACTGTGAACAAGGCACAAGAGCTCTCTCACTGCCTTCCCAAACCCTTTGGGAAGGAGGGGCTGGCATATGGGAAGAAGGCACAAGGGCTATGGGACACTGCTGGATCCTCCATACCTTCCCAAGCCTGGCACCTCAGTTAGGCAGTTTTGGGGAGGAACAAGCTTCACACAGACCATCAGTAAGTCTATACTACCACACAAATGAAGCTTCCTCTTCTGTTCTTTTTTAAAAAAGTCCTTGTTCACACAATGTCTAGTTTGCTTATGGAATTCACTGCTACAAGATGTGGTTTCAGCTGCAAACTTAGACTTCATTAAAAGGGGGAGTCTTGGGCAAATCCATGGAGGATAAGGTCTACTGAAGGCTATCCCTCTGAAGGCTAAGTGGAACCTTCAGCTTCAGAAGCAGTCTACCTCAAAACATCTGCTACTGCAGGAAAAACAGTTGGAGGAAGTGGTTTCCCCCACATGCCCTGCCTGTTAGTTTTTAATTCTTCCTGAAGGCATCTAATTGGCTGGTGTGGGGAACAGAGTGTTGGACTAGTTGGACCATTGATTTGATACAACAGGGTTATGGTTAGTAAAAGTGGTTAGGTAAGGTTGCCAAAGTGAAAATCTGGGCATAAAAGTTATTGAGCTTTTTGGGGGAGAGGGGACAAAATTGTTGGGCTTTTCTTTGGGAATCCTAAAGAAAATATATGGCAACCCTAGTTTATGCAAGGGTGCTTTAGCGATTACCAGTCTCTCTGTCTCCCTCCCTCCCTCTCTCTCTCTCTCTCTCTCTCTCTCTCTCTCTGTGTGTGTGTGTGTGTGTGTTCGACAGATCTAAACCAAATAGGAATTTAAATTGCTCTGGTATACAGCTGGCATCCGCAAATCTATAGGCGGGCCCCAGAAATGGTGTCAGAGCTCCCCCTTCTGGGAGACACAGTGTCTTCATGGGATGAGTTTTTCTAGAGACAAGGAGAACAGACAAGGGTGATTTGATTGTGTTGCCTGAAAGGTGCTTAAATATACCTGCATTTCATCAAAGATTCCCATGTATAAAACCACATGTTTGAAACATGTTCATGCCCTTCCCCTGACAACCTTAACATATCAAGATTCAAATGTTATTTTATTTGTCGTTTCTGCATCCTCTCTCTTCTTCCAGTTTACCCCCTTTCTCCATCCTTGTCCCCGCTTTACCAAGACATTTTAAGATTATTCTGTCATCCCCTGATATTTCCCTCCCACTACACAAACAACCCCTCTTGCTTTGCATCGTGACATACCTAAACAACCCACACTGAGTCTGACAGCAGAACAGATTTTGAGATACATGTTAAAAAGCGACATTCAGGCATGAGTCTCCCCCACACATGCACTCACTCTCTCTCACACACACACACATAACACACTATTTCACAGGCAGAGATGGTTCCCTAATTCAGCTTAATTATTATGACAGTTTTCCCACCTTCCCAGCTCACCCCCTAATGTTAATCCTAAACACCTGCAAATGTGCTTATCAAAAAAAGAGAGAGAACCTGACTTTGTATTAGCTGATGCCACAAATATTTCCAAGTTCTTAAATATGGAGTTGTTGGGGAAGGAAGGGGGTAGGATATACAGTGGGACCCCAGAGGCAGGGGAGTCAAAGCAAAGGCCATTCTCAGCAGTCCTCTCTTGGGGGACCAGCTTTTTCTCCCTGCAGCAATCACTGCAAAATAAGGCATTTCATCAGGGCAGTTGTCTGGCCCTATTAAATGCTGCCTTAAAGGGATTATACAGTCTCTTAACTAGGCCCTGGAAAGAGAAGTGGGATAAACTTGGGAGCATTTTAATTTAGTACAGTTGTCTTGCTGCCAGTGAGGGTTGAGCTATGCAAGCAAGGAAGTGTTGGTTCTGATATCACTAGGGAGATTCGGGCATTTTCCGGGGAATGTGCATCATCCATATTGCAAACCCATCCATGGTGCCACTTGTACACACCATCCCCTTATATCCCCCACTGGTTCCCTTCTATAAGCAGTGGTATCAACACCCACAAATGCACATGCTCAATGTTCACCCACCATTGTTGCCTTTACTCCCAGATGCTGCCCTAGAAAAAAAAGCATTGCCTTTTTTTCATACCCCAAACACATGAACATGAATGCATTAGAACTGATCTTCTCGCACAACCTCCATCACCCTCACAGATGCACTCACATTGCAGCCTCTTACTCACACACATGTTCTCACAGCAATAGCCCTCCTTCAAACCCCCCCCCCTTCATGCAGATGCCTCAATACCTCTGGACATGCATCCTACCCTATTTCTGGAACCAGTTAAAATGAAGGTACAATCCCATGTGTCTCGTGAGCATGGAGCACACTGGCAGACAGCCATGCTCTGTTGCACACATTTTCAAAAGTGCAAACACAGCTGTCTCACAGGCTTCCTCACACACTCCAACACTCACTTGCTAGGCTCACAGGACCAGACACAAGATCCTTTCTCGTCCACCACCCTTACAACACTCCCTCAGTGATTTTCCAAGGTTACATATCCCAATCCTGTGTATCCCAGCTTACCCGAGAGATAAGCACCCTTCTCTCTTTTGCAGGATCCTGTTTTCTTGCCTTTTTTCAAAATGAAGGAACTGCAGAGTCCTGAGGACATGAAAAGTGCAGTAAAAGGAAGATGAGGGAAAATGTGTGCAAAGCATTTTCTGCTGAGTGATTAAGGAGCTCGAGTGATGGATAACCCCCCACCCCACCCCCATCAATGGCTGGAGGAAAACACGGACAGTGCATCCTGCTAGTAGTAAGGGATGCGAGAGGTGAAAGCATATCTATTCACTTCTTAAGATTTGATCTGCACAGACAAGAGGGGCAGAGCTTGCCACAAAGTCCCTGGCAATGATGTCTGTGTATGTGGATGAATGACTGTGCATATCAGTTCAGGGCTGAGAGTAAGGGATACCCAATCAGGAGAGGGAGAATGTCACACCCTCCCAAAGAATTGTGTGTATGTGTCTGCTGCATGTGTTCTTGTTTGCATGCGTGGTGTGGGGGGAAGCGAAGACAGATCTCTCTTGTTTGGCCATTGTTATTTGTATGTGCAACAACACAGTGTGGAAGTTTTGGGTGTGCAAGGGGAACCTGCGTGCGACTGAGTGCAGAATGAAGCCTAAGGGTGCATGCAAGTTGTGTGTAACTGGGGCTGTCTGTGCAAGGAAGGAAACTGGGTGGGGATACATGCCGTGCTTTTTTTTCTTTAAAAAAACACGTTTAGGGATACTCTCATTTTCACTCAAGAAAATCACCATTTTATAGTTCAAATTGGTGAAAATAAATACAGTAAATGGACAAAAGTACAAAGATTCAAAAAATGTTTAGGGGTATGTGTACCCCTGCATCCCCACAGGAAAGAAGCACTGGATACACGTGCATCAATTAAAAAAAAAATGTATTTTATGAGAGAGGGGAGAAGAGGAGAGCTTTCTTTGGACAATTTATGGAAATGGAAGGGGGACATGGTGAAACTTTGTGTGCAAGCAACCATAATGCAAAGTAATAAAGTCTGTGTAGCTCTCTCTCTGTGTATGTGTGTGTGTGCACACATGCACATTTGAAATACAGAGAGAAGCTGTCTGCAATACCTTAGCATGCTTGTGAATAGCAGGCAAAATCTACGTGACCAGGTGGCATGTGTATCTGTGTGCATATAAAAGAAAAGGTGTTGATGGCAAAGTGTGTGTATGTAATACAAATGTGTGTGTGTGTGTGTGTGTGTGTGTGTGCCCATGCATGCCAGAGTAGGCCACCAGTGGTGTGTGCCTGTGCAAGTCAGAGAGAGACACCAGCTATGCGTTATGAAAGGGAGACAAGCACCAATTCATGCGTTGTGTGAGACCAAAAGAAGACGACCTCTGTGAATAAATGTACTGCCTCGTGTGTGTGTGTGTGTGTGTGTACACGCACACACACACACACACACACACTCTCATTAGTATCAGTCCATGCATGTGTTCATGTGTATAAAAGATAGTCCTGTGAGAGAGAGGGAAGCAGGCATGGTAAATTGGTGTATAGGACCATCAACAGTGGGAAGGATGCTTGAATCTACCCAGAAATAGCTCTCACTCCCTCCAGAGTTCTTGCTAATCTCTTCTTCCTTTGCACCATCAGCCTACCTCTCTGTAACTCTTCTCAGACCAGCTTAACTCCTATTAAGAAAAGATTTCTCTCCTCTGGGTGGGACACGCTCCATCCCCCATCCTTTCCCCTACAGCTGTTATTTGGGGGTAGCGAATCTTTATACTGGAGTGGTTTGTCAATAGCCTTCTCATTATACTATGGCTTATGCATCAGAAGTAGCACTGAGCCTCTCTCCACAGAGAGAGAGAGAGAGAGAGAGAGAGAGAGAGAGAGAGGTGTGTGTGTGTGTGTGTGTGTGTGTATACATACTTCACCGCACCACCACTACCACGACGGACCACCTTCCCATTAAACCCCTGAATATATATTCTATGACCCTCCAGAGAATGGAGGAATGGCACAGTCTCCATCCATGCTGCATAAATTATTTAAAAGGCTGGCAAAGCTGAAGTTTAGCTTTCAGCTTGCTTCCACTTCCTAAGGTGCCCCCTCCCATCCTGGAGAGCTCCCCTTAGAGACTCTTTTCCCATGCATGCATGGCACCCTGCTGTTCCAATGGACAGATAAATAGATAAGAAGAGACCCACTGAATCAGACCCCAACATCCAGCTAGTCCAGCATCCTGCTTCCCACCGTGAACAGCTAGACAGACAGACCATTCTCCCCACATCTAATTTTAACACAATTCCTACCTAGTCTCCCCACATACCAGTGGGGCAGGGTGAGGAAGTAACCCCCCCCCCCACAGCCTGGAATTCAAAGCTTGGATTGTCACTCTGCAAACCAAACACAGCAGTCTATTAAGCAAAGAGGACATTGTCTCCTTGGGGACTCCCCCCCCCCCTCCAGGACTCTATTAGACTCTGTCCTGATCAATATATCTTGGCATAGACATCACGGGGGGATGGCGGCTGGGCTGCGGTGGGGGCGCCGAGATTTTGCAAGCCCTCTCTTTCCATGCAGTTTGTTTGGCGAGATGCTACTTCAGCCTGAGCATAATGTGTGATTGCACTGCATGAAGCAGCTGTACGTGTACACACACACACACACACACACACACACGTCCACCAAACACGCACACTAGCCTTTCCCTCCTTGCCGGGAAGTTTCCTTCAAAAATTATGACCCGAGATCACGACAAATCATGACAGCCCAGCAGAAATAATTCTACAAGGGTGTGTGCAGAGGCTGAAAGAGTTTTACACTTATACACACGGACACACTACATACAGCCTGTGAGCGATTAGGCACCTGAACACACACGTACAGGTCTTGTCTGTGTTGTGTTGTGTTGCGGTCCGGCACACGCAAGCCCAGAGTTTCTGCGCGATTTTGTACATCCACCATTTAACCCTTTGCTTACTAAGTAGGGGGATACGAAACTGCAAAGCGACGTGTATGGGAACTGAATCCCTCAGATTTTGGCTGAGTGAATGAGGAAAGATGAAATCCGGAGAAAGATTGGAGCGATGGAAGGATTTTTTTTTTTTTTTTTTGGCGGGGTGGGGGGGAGGCAGCGCTGTTAAGGAGTCTGAGAGAGAATTCGGAAGAGAAGTCTGCCAGCCATAGAAGAAGAGCGCTGCTGCTGGATCAGACCATTTTAGTCCGGTTTCCCACAGTGACTACCAAGATAGAGAGGCTAGATAACGAGGAATGCCTACGGGAGTTCTAGAGGGCGGCCCCACGAGAACGAGCTGGCCGATGTTGCGGCTGTCTGTGTGGCTGTCTGGCTGAGCAGAGTCAAAATAATAATAGTAAAATGCCTTTTCCCCTTACCGGATGTTAGTGCCCCTCTCTAGCGGAGATCTGGTTTCTCATTCGGCTCGGCAGGAACTTGTGGTGCGAGCCCTTCTGGATCCAGAGCGCATAGTGGGCGATTCTCCGCTGATGCTGCAGGCGTAGGAAGACTGGGGCTTTAGCAGTCCTTTTCATGCTCAGACAGAGAATCCCTCTCCTCGCCCCGGATCCCAGGCATTAAAAGGCAGAGATGCAAAAAGGAAGAGGTGTGGGGAATAGATGAAAAAGAAAATCCGGATGTTATTCCTTCCCTCTCTCCCCCACCTTCTTTTACCTATCCTTCTCCAGTCCTCTTTCCTTGTGTTCTTTCTGTATGATTATTATTATCCTTAATCCCCTCCCTGCCTTCCTCTGATGGATCAGTTTGCAGCCACCGGGGGCGAAACGAAGGCGCAAAAAGCAGCACAGAGAGAGAAGGTGGGAGGGAGGGAGAGAGGGAGGGAGGCGACCGAAATGAGCAAAGGCTGGAGGAAAAGGCGGGGCCTCGGTGCCGTCAGGGGCGGAGCTCTCGGCCCGACTGAAGAAAATGAATGGGTAGAGGGAGGGAGGAGGGCGGGGCCGAGAGCCTGGAAGGGGGCTGGTCCTAAGAAGTCTCTCACTCCCTCTATCATTGGGACGTGGGAGCGGGGGCTGCGTTTTGAAACAGGGATGTCGGGGAGGGCATAAAAAGAAGACAGGGGTGCTGGCCTGTGAGATATAGGGGGACCCACCCCTTGAGATGTGGCATGGGGGGGGGAAGAGAAGAGAGGTGTGCGCTTTTGAGGAGGAAGGGGAGGTTTAGAGCCTATTGAGGAGTGGGCTTCAAGAGTCGCTGGTGTGTCCGTGGACACGAATCGTTGGATTAGATTTGGGCGGGCGAAGGCGAAGCGACTAATTAGAGAAACCTGCTGGATATAGTAAGCACCACAGGAAATTGAGTGGGGGGGGGGTCATCTGTTTCTCTCTCTTCGTTTTCCATTGTGTTTCTATAGTTCCCATTTCTATGCAGTTTGGCTTTCTGTTCTTTTCCCTCTCTCTCGCTCCTCTCAGCTTGTCTGCCTCTTGCCCCCGTTCCATTCCCTATCTTTGTCTCACTAGGTCCTCTTTCTCCCTCCCTTTGTGTACAGTCTTTGTCTCCCTCCCCTAAAGTCCAACCACCCTGTTCTCTGCTCATAAATTCCCTCCAACAAGCCATCCATCTCTCTCTCTCTCTCTCTCTCTCTCTCTCTCTCTCTCTCACACACACACACACACACACACACGTCCTAGCTATCTCCAAGCAGCCTGATCATCCACTGGGTTCTCTTCCTATCAGCCTCTGTGAGGATTCTTCTACCTCCCTTGTTGCAGCCTTCTTTAAGGAGAAGGGCCATATCTCAGTGGAATGGCATCTGCTTTGCATGCAGAAGGTCCCAAGTTCACTCCCTGGCATCTGCAGTTAGGGCTGGGAAAGACTGTGCCTGAAACCCCCAGAGAGAACATAAGAAAAGCCTGCTGGATTGAGCCAATGGCCCATCTAGTCCAGCACCCTGTTCTCACCATGGCCAACCAAATGACCATGAGAAGCCCATGAGCAGAAGCTGAGCACAACAGCACTCTTTCCTCCTGTGGTTTCATAGCCATCAAGTTTAGTAGCCATTGAAAGCTGCTGCCAGTCATTGTCGGCTGGGTGGTTCAATTAGACAACTAGGTATAAGTCAGCTTTCTGTGTTCCTTTGTTCCTTCAGGGATGACACTTTCCTCACTGAGGCTCTGTTTGACTCAGGAAGGGAGATGTTATGTTATGTTAAGTGTTATGTTTTCTGCATGATCTTCCCCAGCTATGATGGGGGAGGTTAGTTAAAGGCATATACAATGGCAGAAAAGGAAATGTGAGTGACTGATTGAGAATAAAAATAATTGAGCTGGAGCTGGCCCTGTAAGGCTATCAACCTTCTGCACAATGAAGGAAACCCAGGGCAAGAGCCTCACCATACAAGTGGCTGCCTAGCTCCAGTGACAGAGAGCCCACAATTTCTCTAGGTGCTTGGTTCCCGTGTTGAAATGCCTTAACCACCAAAAAGCATTTATTTATTTGACTGCCAAGTAACCCTATAAATAGGGTTATCTGGTTGAAACAAAAGTGGGGGTTGGAAAACATAAAACTAGACAAGACAAGCACATATAATTATAGTACAGCAGTAAAAGGTATCAAAGTAACAGAAACACAACCAAATCTACCTAGTTACAATTTAAGTTCATTAGCAGGATTCCTGCCACAGGCTCACTAGGTGGCTTTAAGCCAACCACTCTTTTTCAGTCTCAGTTTTCCCATCTGCAATATGGAGGGCTAATAATACTGACTTGCCTTAGAGACTTGTTCATTACAACTAGACAAATGAACATGAAGCAGTGTCATTACCCAGAATACGTCCTCCTTCTGCTCCCTCTGGAGTCAGGATGTTCCATTTCTGGAAGCAGACAAAATGCCAGGGAAGGGTAGGGTGGAGGTGTGGTGGGGTTTATTTATATAAACGACCCCTGAAAGGGCCATGTAGGAGTTGTGATTAAGAATATAAAACAGGCCCTGCTGGATTGAACCAAAGGCCTACTCACCATTCTGTTTCCTACAGTGGCTAGCAAGATGCCTCTTGGAAGACCACAAACAGAACACGAACACAACAGTATTCTCCCACTGTTGTTCCTCATCAACTAGTATTCAGAAGCATTCTGCCCACGATTTTGCAAGATTGATATCATGAGTGTGTAATCAACTTGTTGAAGCTAAGAAGATCTGGGTCTGATCATTGGTTGGATGGGTGACTTCTGGGAACTGGATGATCATTGTCTTGGGTTCCATGATGGAACAATGGTGCATTATACATGTAAGCTCTTTTTGTTTTAGAAAGTAGCCCCATGTTTCCAGGAACTGAGACATAACTCAAATAGTTTTTGCACAAAAGAGGTCACCTAGCCCAGCCTCCTACTTAAGTGCTAGATCTGCAGTTCAGAATGACATATAGCTATCTAGCCTCTGCTTAAACACTTCCAGTAAAGGAGCATATGTTATGTCTTGAGGCAGACTGTTCCACATCCAAACAGTTTTTACCATTAGGAAGTTTCTCTAAATATTGTTTCCAAAATTTTATTCATCTGAACTTCTCACTGAAATTTGGAGTTCCAAATAACTCAGTAGCACTTTCAGTGTGGAACAGAAGCATTCGAATTCCTCAGTTGTTCCATTACTTTTATATAGAACATATTTTATATGGATCAATGTACACATTGTGACTCCTTCTGTTCATTTGTGTCACCACCACCCTCCACATGCAGCATGAACACACTAGCTATGCAAATATGCTGATTGATAAAACACTGCAGAAAAGGAATCTTCAAATGTCTTGCTGATGTATGGGCACACTTGTGTGCAAAGTTGTGGTTAGGGTTTTGTGCAGTTAAAACATTCCATAAAAAAGAATCCCAATACAATCAAGAGCAGTTATTTATTTATATATGTATGCATTTATTTATTTAAACATTTTTATACCACCCAATCGGCTGTGTCCTCAGGGCGGTTCACATATTAAAATCAATTGTGTAAAATCAATCATATGTAGCATTCTATTAGCATTGCTTTTTTCACAGTGCTTCATAAATAATGTCAGGATTTGTGGGAAATTCAACTGTATTGACAGAACTGAATGCCACAGCAAACTCCACAGCTTGACTCTGAGCTCTGGTTGTGTATGCTCCAATTCTGCAATGAATGTTAGAAATTATTCTACTTAAACCTGAAATCAGGAGGAGTGAACACAGATGCAGAGGGAATGAGAGGAAGAAATGATTGGAAGGGGTGGAATCCTCTAATCCCAATTTGGATGCTTCTGCCGCCTGTTTTGCTGCCTCTTGTGGTTTTGTTATGTTATTTGTGGCTTTTATTGTTTATTGCTTATTGTCTTAATGAATGTTTTGCTGTTGTTTTATTCTGTTTTGATTACTCGCCATATGCTTTCATTAGCTGCTTTGCAGATCCCTGCAGGATGGAAAGGCGGGATATAAATGTTTCAAATAATGCATGAACTGTGCACATCAGTTATTTTTAATTCACTATCCCGTCTCTTGCATTTTCCTCATTTTAGATCCCAAGAAGGTTTTCTCCATGTTTGAGCTTTTTTAAGAGTAGGATGGTGAGAACAGTTAAAAACATATCAGTACTGTAAACCAGTTCTGAAGGCTGAAGCAGGGTGAACTATAACCCAGGTAAGTCACTCAATGGGCATATGATGTACCTCTGTGCAACTCAAGAGCTTGTTCCCTGCTTTACCAAAACAATGTACATAATAAAAGCCATTGTGACTGAAAGCTTTGCACAGATGTATTGCAGCACCACGGACAGCTCTAGAAGGCTCATTTCATTCTAGCCTTTCCAGCACATTGGAGAAGTCCCCGTCAAATTAATGCTTTGGGGCACGGAGTGCACACGAGAATCTACTTTGCAGTTGCCTTCCCCAGCTAGTAAGTGGAGGATTCCTGCAGGGCACCACGTCCCAAGCACCTTCCCCCATCCCCTTGGGGCCATATTTTTACACATCCAATATGTTTAATTTAATTGACCCTCATATCGATTCAGGGCTGAATTTGGTGTTTGTGTGTTCCAGCTCATAGGAGGAGCAGTGCACAGCCCTTATTAGAACCTGACATTGTCAAATGAAGCTGAAAATGAAGAAGGACTTGTTCACCCAGCACATAGTTAAACTAGGAGATTTGCTGTTGCAAGATGTGATGATGGTTGCCAACTCGGCTTTAAAAGTGAACTACTGTAAACAAATTTGTGGAGGATATTGACATATATCAGTCTTCTCCAACCTAATGCCCTTCAAGTTTTTGGGAGTACAGCTCCCTCCAACATGGCCAATGACTCCAGCTGAGGGCTCCAGGTGTGGAGGCCTGTTGTATATGACCTCCATTATCAGACACAGTATACATCTGAATACTAGTTGCTGAGTATTAGGAACGGGAGAGTGTTGGTGCCCTCATGTATTTTTCACCTGTTTATCCACTGAAAGATACAAGATGCTGGACTACATAGCCCTTTGGTCTGATCCAGCAGGAATCTTCCGATGTTCTTGTTTGAGAGCCCTGCTCTAAATTATAATGTTAGTGGTGTAACACTAAGGATGGATGCATGTATCAATTTTCATTTCTCTCCATTTCTCATTCTTTCTAAGCTTAAACTCAGTTACCCATTTTTCCATATGGGTTTGTATTTTAAGAAAGAATAAAAAGTTCTCATGAAAAATCACCAACATTTTAGTATGAATTTAGTATACACATTTTTGGGACACAATTTTGCACATGTTACGCTAGCATATACATTTTGGCCCACATTACTCAGCTGGAGAACTGCATTCCAAAATTCAGAGCAATGTGGATTTTGAAATATTGCTGTGTTTTGGAAAGTACAAATTAGGGTGGTTCACTTTTAAATGTGAACTGATCCAAATTTCTCTCCCATCTTGATTACACACAAGCAATCAGCTTGTGTTCCTGGTTCTAGCCTAGCCACAGCTTGATGTCATGAGAATGTATTTCTACTTTGGGGAATTTTAAGGACAGAACTACCTACTTTGTATAGAAACTTATTCATATATGCTACCATAGTGGCAAGAATGTTACTTGCCCCAAAATGGAAAGAAGCAGAAGTCCCGGCAAAGGAAGAATGGATACAAATACTTATGGAATATGCAGAAATGGCAAAATTTACTGGAAGAATAAGAAATCAAGATAACGAACTTTTAATAAAAGTATGGAAATGGTTTATTGAATATTTACAGATAAATTGTAAACAGATAAAAACATTAGCTGGATTGTTGTAATGACCTGCAGTTTTATAAGGGTATATATTTACAGTAGATAATTAAATGAGCAAATTAAGTTAATTTGGATATGCAGAAGATATTAAAAATAAATTTAAGGAATCACAGAAAGAGGGGGAAGGAAGTCAAGTTTTGTAAAATTAACTTCTTTAAAATGTACAGTTAAAAAGTGATTGTAAAATTAGTGAAATGTATGAATCTGAAAAGAACAAATATTTTTTAAAATAAAATAAAATAAAAAGGAGAATGTATTTCTACTTGTTGCTTTTACTTCTGATTTGAAGCTTAAAGTTCAAGCTGTTCCTGCTGCCCTTAAAATCTCCCTAATTTTTACCATGTGCTCGAAATTCACACTCAGCTACAAAACCCACACACCTTTGTTTAAATGCTGGTGCTCTGTGACTTTTATTTATTGCGTTTTCTGGATCATGGTGATATCGTCAACCACCCAATCAAAAGGCTGTTTGTCAGGATTCTAAAGAGATTCCTACAGGATTATGCACATCCTATCTTGACATACAAACCTGGCATACTGAGTGGAATGGTGGTTTTAAAACATAAAATTAAACACACACACAACTGTCATAGAAGTCTGCAATTTGGACAATTTGGTTTTTTGTTTATTTTAAGCCCCATTGCCTTTTTGTAAACTGGCACACTCCCAGTGGAGAGTCAGCTGAGAAAATTGAACTGAAAAACATGAACGCACAGTGCAGAGAGTGTGTATAAGTGTCCCTTATTCATGAACAGGGAAAGAAAAGAGGTGAATGCAATGCTAAAAGAAAGCAAGGAGAGAGCAAAAAATTGTCCCTGAAATTTCTCTATGCTATTTGTGGGAAGCAAAAAACTGGTTGTGGGAGCTGAAATTCTGCAATAGTCTTTCTCAGAAAACCTTCTGAGAAATTTAACTTCATTTATTGTGGCTATGAAATTCTCTGGTAAATTTGTGTTATTTTACATAGGGATGGAGAAATGTTGGGTTCTCTCAGTTTCTCATTCTTCTACTGAAAAGTTCAGTTTGCCTTATTTCTCCATCAGTTTTTATTTTATTTATGAAAGTCCTTATGGAAATTCGCCTGCATGTTAATACATTTAAAAAAATGCTATGTGCACTAATGCATGCATTTTTATGTGCACTATTCCCCAGTATACATGTACATTTGTGTTCATTTTGTTGGCTGGAGAACTGTATTGCAAAGGAAATGTGACTTGTTAAGCTCAGCTGTGTTTTGGTTCACATATTAAAAGCATAAGAAAAACCTTTCTAGATCAGGCCAATGGCCCATCTAGCCTAGCATCTTGTTCTTACAGTGGCCAACAAGATACCTCTGGGAAGTCCACAATCAGAACCAGAGACCAATAGAACAAGTAGAACCAGAATCCAACAAAACTTTCCCCACCTGCGATTCCCAATGACAGCCATTCAGAGGCATGTTGCCTCCAACAATGAAGACTCTGTGTTCCCTTCTAGTGATTTTGCTAGACTGGAATGTGGCCCCCCAGAAGGTCACCCACAAGGGAATGTGGACCTCAAGTTGTTATACATTTTCCCTCAGTCATTTACCCGACACTTTTTAGTGCATTTCCCTGCCACTTTCCTAACCACAAAAATCTGTTTTGTGTTGTTGTTTTGAATAGCTGTGCCAAAGAGCTTCAATTCACTTTGCTCGTGCAAAGCTAATTTTTTTAATATGCAGCTCAATCACTCTTGCTAAATACTAAACTGTCTAGAAGTGACCTGTGTATTATTCTTGTGTGCGCTCCATCATATTCCCTCCCACACCATTATTTTAGCAAGCAATACCATAGGGGGACTAAATTTGGCCTCAATACAGGGTTTATTGTGCTGGAATCAGCCTCTTAGGCAGAGGCAACATTTTTGGTTGGATGTGAGCCAACCAAACATGAGTGGGGGATATAGCTATAGCCACAGCCATTTGCAAATTAAAAGGGGATGGTCCAGAGATTTATGCAAGAATAAATTAATATTCAAAATCTATCTTAATGCTCTCTTAGGCAATTCAGGAAAACTACTCAATGCCTCACCATGACAAGAAGCAGATCCAGGAGCATTTATCCAGGGTTGGGATAAAAAGTTTTCCTATATTTCATTGCTTTTTTATATTATTTATTTGCAGTATTTATAAGAAATCCTTCACTATGCAGTTCCAGAGTGGGTATACATGCAGCATTAAAATAAAAGCTGAAAACAATTCTAAAATCTCATATAAATAAAACAAGTAAAACTAAAAACCATCAATAAACACTCCTCATGAAAACAGGCAAAGATAATTCATTTAACAGAGTTTCAGATGATTAGGCCACTTAGGAAGCCCCAGTGAATTAAATAGGATGCACTTTGGAGTATACATGGTTTGAAGCGTGTTGTATACATGACCCCCTCCCAAATACCTTAGTAAAACACTAGCAATGTTGGTACATGATACACCTCAGTGGCGAGATAGAGAACAGAGAGGGGTGTGTGACTGTGTATAGAAACTAGTTTCCTATACAAAGGTAAAATCTGCATCTGCTGCACTACCCAGTTTTGCCTTTGGCTCCACCCACCGCTGGCATTTATCCCTCAGAAGGTTGCCCAGAAGGAACTGTAGCCCTCAGTCTGAAAAATGTTCCCTATCCCTGTACTAAAGTCATCTTGTGCATCAGGCACCAACAAAGCTTCAATCATCACCTTCAACAACTTATTTCTTCTGTCTTCCATGTTTCCATTGCACACAGAATGATTTAAAAAAAAACCACTGCAAAAGGAAAAAGGGAAAATTGCAACCATCCAGTTTTCAGACAATTAAGGCATGGGCCATAAACTGTTATTTAAGGTATTACATTCATTCATTCATTCATTCATTCATCCATCCGTTTTCATTCATTCATTCATTTAAAAAGATATGAAACCTAGATCCTCCAGATCTTGTTGCAACTTCCATCATCCCTGGCTATTAGCCATTGTGTCTGGTGCTGGTGGGAGTTGGAGTCTGACATCACTTGCAGTGCTACAGGTTCCCTATCCCTGATTTATAAATTTGGTTTTAGCCCCCTTTTTGGTTTTATCCCCTTCAGACTTACGAACAACAGAAGAGGCATATACCCTTTCTGCAATTGCAGAGATAACTTCAGTAAATGTGTAATACCTGCAGGAATGTAGAAATATAGATGAGTAGAGGAAAGGTAGTTAGATAGAAAGGAGGAGGAGGAGGATTCATTAGGGTGAATGACGCACCAACCTCAGTCTGCTTTCAGCCAGAATCCACCTATCTACCTTTGTACTTACAACCAGTCTGGAGGATGTCACTGCCTGTCAACTTTCTGCTTCTTAGATTCAGTGCTGCACTTGCACATTGCAGTAGGAAGGAGGACTTAGTTGCCTCTCTTTGTCATCATCTCTGACTCCACCTATAGCTGATCTTCCAATCTTCTGTATTCCCAGTCCCAAGGGCATCAGCCAGCACTGTGGGGGGGGGGAGATGGAGGGAGGGTGGGAGGGAGAGAGAGAGACTTTCATTGGATAGTTGCAAATTTATTTATTCAGTCATTCTTATATCCTTCCCTTTCTCCAGTCTGGAGTTCAGTGCAGCCAACAACCAAAATAACACATCATATAAACCACAAAGTCATAACAGCAACAATTTGGCGACGAAACATATCAGTAAAACTGAACCTAAAATTAGTTTGCCCATTACACAAATGCCTAAATTATAACTAAACAAATTGCATGCCACAAAATCATTTTGTCGTCCAGACCCTAAATTGCCTGTTGACTGCAGGGTTTCTCAGTGTAGCATTTCCACTAAAACTAAGAGGCAGCCTTACCCAACCCCAGTGCCTTCCAGATGTCCACCTCCCATCAGCCTAGCCAGCACAGCCAATGGTCAGGAATGATGGGGGTGACAGTCTCACAACATATGCAGGGCGTCAGGCTGGGGTTGGCTGAAACAGACTCTTTGTAGCTTCAAATGGCCATCGCCTGGCCAGGTTTGTCAGAAAGAAATGGTGTGATGATGACTTCTTTTAAAGACCTGGCTTATTGTGTACACTTAGTGCTCTGCCTTTAACAGGCTTATGCAACCATTAAAGCTTCCTGGGTGGATAAGCATGCATTGTGCTGCTATAACGCTGACCTAATTATCTTTACTGTGGATTTATTTAACAGGTTTATTTGAAAAGGGTTATTCTTTAAATGTCTGATAACTGATTTGTTATAACTCCTTTTAATGAGCCTCTGTCTTTCTCAAGGAGGCTTAAATCCCTTTCTCGGCTGCGGGGAGAGGCATCCATCGCACTGGTGAAAACTCGATTGTACTGTGTTTAGTCTTTTGAGAAAGGTTTAGTCTTACACTGGATATTCATTTCACCAGGCAGCTGCAGAGGTAGGGATCTGTACACCGAAGGATCTCTATTCATCTTTATCTTTCACTGAATAGAAATGGAGGGATAAAAGAACTATCATACTAATTTAAAAAGCAAGTGTGTGTGTATTAGAAATGTGAATCCTGATGAGATTTGGAGAATGAAAAGTCAAGCTTTGCAACAAAAGGTAGGCAAAAACTCTATGCTTTTTTTGCTTTGTTTCAGATCCTACCAGGTCTCAGTCTGAATCAGTCGCCACCCCTCCAACACTAAAAGGCTTGCTTATATGTGACACTGAACACAGATATAAGCTGTCTCTGCACATGCAAAAGTGTTTGTGGGAAAGAGTGTACACTTGCTGATATGTACAGCTCAACTGTTGTGTAAATAGGTACACAGAATGTACACATGTTGAATGTTCCAGGTGATTAACTATGCCAGCTCAACTATTTGCGTAAAATACTTAGATTATGCATGTAATCTGTCATAGTCACCAGCTCCTAGGAGCCCACCTCCCTTCACACACACACACACACACACACACACACACAATGCTTGAGGGGGCTGTCTCCCCAAAGTTGATGGGCATTGCTGCCTTTCTTTCTTTTCTACGTTCGGACTTTCCCAACAAGCCCTGTAAACAAACTGTAAAAGTTTGCTGGGTGGCAAGAGTGCTGGGATTGGGCAAGAGCCTCTGATATTATTTTTTTTACAGCCCTTTTAATTGGAGTGGGGAGAGAAAGAGATAGAGAATGCAAGCTAGGAGCAGGAGCGGGGTTTATCTGGCCCCCCCAAGATATTTTATTCAAGTTGGTGCCTCTGTAATCTGTGAACACTTCTAATGATAGCTCTAACTAGATAAATCGTATTTATATGTTGGACTTGCTCTTCCCGGTTTGACTTGTGTGGGAGGCAAAGGCGATTTTGCCTCCAACCCCTTATAAGAGATGGGAAACTGGAAAGAGGCTGTCTAGTTAGTTGCCATGCATAGCCAATTCTTCCAATTAGAGGTAAGGATCAGGGCTGGACAGTGAGCAGTACAACACAACTAAGGAAAAAAAATCTATGAAATAAAACCAGAAGGGAGGACCAAGTAACAACAAAGGATAATAAGCTTTCAGCTGTATCTGATGTTCTCTATCTGCCAGCACAAGGGTTCCTGTGCAAGAGGCAGGGTAAGTTTTAAGGTTGTACTTATGGAAACTCACTGCAGAGCAGATGACACAAAGTATTGGGCAACAAAGTTACCAGCCACTTGCATATGCTTTCATAAAATCATAGAAACGTAGGGTCATAAGGGGACCCCAGGGGTGATCTAGTCCACCCCCTGCAATGCAGGAATCATCACTTTCCCTTGCACAACAATCTTCTAAGTGCAGCAAACATTCCTCCAGAGAAACAAGCATATTGCAAAATAACTTTAGCTTAGTGCTACGTTGCCTACAGCCCTTGGACTGTAAACAAAATTATGCATCAGCAGCAATAATTGTCCTAAATAATAACCTACTAATGAAAATGAGACTCACCTAGATGTTTAGTGGAGATCAGCCTGGAAAGGCCCAGAGCTCAATGGAAGAGTGAATGCATTGCACATACACAAAACTTCTTGGTAATGTGTCTCACAAGCCTAGAGGAAAAGTAGAAAGTTGCATGTGTGTTAATGTGTATAGAAACTAGTCTACTGTAAAGGTAAAGGTAAAGGGACCCCTGACCATTAGGTCCAGTCGTGGCCAACTCTGGGGTTGCGGCGCTCATCACGCTTTATTGGCCAAGGGATCCGGCGTACAGCTTCCGGGTCATGTGGCCTGCATGACTAAGCCACTTCTGGCAAACCAGAGCAGCGCACGGAAACGCTGTTTACCTTCCCACTGGAGTGGTACCTATTTATTTACTTGCACTTTGATGTGCTTTTGAACTGCTAGGTTGGCAGGAGCAGGGACCAAGCAACGGGAGCTCACTCCGTCGCAGGGATTCGAACCGCCGACCTTCTGATCGGCAAGTCCTAGGCTCTGTGGTTTAACCCACAGGGCCACCTTCTGCACCTATTATTTTGCCCACTTTTGGCTCTGATTGTGTCCACAACTAACTTGTGGCCCTGGGAAGGTTGCCCAGAAGGGAAAGTGGACCCCAGGCTGAAAAAGGTCTCCCACTTCTGATATACAGTACTTGGTTCCATAGACCAATGGTTCAAACTCACTCTATATAACAAAGCTTCCATGCTGTTGTTAAATTTTCAGATAAGGTTGGAGTTAGATTTTATAATCTCCCTCATGAAGACTCTCCCCTCTCTGAAATGCCAAAAACTGTTGAAGAATATACACTGCAGAGACAAACTCTGCAGAATTATTGTGTTGCAGGACCCTTAGTAAAGAAACCAAGCTGGATTTGTGATCAGGAATGCAGCAGAATTTTGTTTAGTCTGTCTTTTAAAGTGAACTGATCTAATTCTCAGGAAGAACTTTCTGATGGTAAGAGCGATTCAACAGTGGAATGGACTCCTTTGGAAGGTGGCGGACTCTCCTTTATTAGAGATTTTTAAGCAGAGGTTGGATAGTCCTCTGTCTTGGATGCTTTACTTGATATTCCTACATTACAAGGGGTTGGATTAGACCCTTGGGATATCTTCTAACTCTACATTTCTATTATTCTTATAAGTTCCTGGGACTTATGAGAAGGTAAGAATGCAGTTAAGAAATAGATTGCACACTTTAGAATAATAGAATCCAAAATGTTTGTCCAGCTCAGCATCAATGGAGAGGTTGCTGGCTATGGTGGAACCCAGGCAGACAAAATGGACTGCCACCTCAAGTGTGTGGTCATCAAGTGAAGTCTTGGCAACATACAAAAATGCATATTTCAGGAGGAATTGTGCACAAAATGAATATTTTACATCAAGCTTTGTACAATTTAAATGTGAAGCTTTTGTGCACTTGAATGCAGTGAAATTGACACAGAATGGAAATAAGCTGATGTGTCCACCCCGATTGTGTGTGTATTCAACAGGGAAATACTTTATCAGATTGCTGATATGCCATACATAGAGAGCAAAATTTAGCTCAGGTGAAATTCTTGGAGGCCCTTGGCTGACCTCAACTTGATACATTCTCTGTGTGCTATTTGGGAGCAGAGTTAAGAGAAGGCAGACTCATGGTGCTGCAGGGCGGTAGTCTTGTTAGATCTTGCCTGCAAGTGGGAGGGCTGGGCCATTTGATAAATGGCTCCATAGTGTAGTCTTCATGGCTGTGGATAAACATCTCCCCAGCAGCTCTTTGAACTACTGACAAAAGCATTCCTTGCATCTCCTTGAGTCTTCATTCTTATGATGTCAGCTCTTCCAGTATTACTTACCTCTTTGGGGAATGTATGAATGCATAGCCATCTATCTTCTAAAGGAACGTTAACCTTTCTTAACAGGCTTGCGGCAGGACTGAAGGTGTTGGAGGTGACTGGAGAACACTGCTTAATTTCTAAAACCGCTGTTGACATGATCTGATCCTGCCTAGACTAGAAACACCTAGCTCCCCAGTGCCATACCTTTAAGGACTGTTCATGGGTCACTTGTTAGGGTGAACTCTCGGCCCATGCTCTAAGTTGCTCTTTTCATAATTTACTTCAGGGGTTTGGGAATCAACCACACTGTTAAAAAGCAGATCTCAATTTTATTTGCCCTATGAGCAGGTAATGGTGTAACACTTTCACGAACAAAGACAAACACCTAAAGCCTAAATAGCTTGACATTAGGGTATCTTAAAGACTGTTTACTCCCAGATGACACTTCCTTCTCACTCAGATTGTCAGGGAGACCCTGCACAAAGTTGATAGGGCTGTGGTTGGTGGGTATACAGTAAGGGCATGCCCTGAATAATGAAGTGGATTGGGTGCTTCAGGGCACACCCACACATTACAATGTCAGGATTTATTTCCTCAGAAGGGGAAACCATGCCTACAATGTGAAGATTTTTTTCTTTTAAACAAATAAAAGTTAAAGATTCCCTGGACAAAGATTCCCAGATAGATCTGTCTAAAATGCAATAATCTAATCCAGAGGAGCACCTTTTCCCTTAGTGGTGGTAGTAGTAGTAGTAATTAGGATACTAGTAGTATTAGTGGCAGTGGCAGTGGCAGTTGTACTTGGGATAGAGATACTATGGATTGCATCCAACTAAGACTCATTGAAATTTGATTAATCTAAGATAGTCATGTCTTTCTGTTTCAATGGATCCACTCTGAGTAGAACTACCATTGGATACAAGCCTGTGATTTTATCCTTTCCTTCCTTTGGTAGGAGTCCAGAATGAGTATAAACCATGCTAAATGGCACAACAAAATGGAAAACATTTGGTCATCATGAAGTTCTGTACAAAATGACACCTCTAAAGTAACGTACTGATAGGATCTTCTATATCTTTTGCATTTCCTGTATTTGCTGATTCAGTTCTTTTTAAAATGCATATTTTGAGAGAAAATGCACATTTAAATACTATTTAAATGTGAATTTTTGTATGAAGTTTAAAAAGTTACACCACAGACAAATGCAGAAATGGGACAGAACAGAGCAAGTATGTGCAAAAGTGGCTAGAAATTGACAATTTGTCCATCTTTTGATATAACTGAATTGGTTGTGCTTTGGAGTCTTACACTTCAGGAAATAAAAGTGGGATTTGAATGTGTTAATCAATATATATAAAACGTCAGTCATATGGAGGAAATTAAAGGCCGTGTGAAAGCATTAGTAAATAAAGAACCGTTATAGTGAAGAACCAGAAACTTTTCCCCACTTCTCCTAATGATGACTGAGCTCTTGAAGCTATAATACATTTAGAGAAGAAGGGTTTTTGGCAAACAACAGGTGAACTCTTTCTATATGGGATGAACTTGACATTCACAAGGTTTTGGGGTTTTTTGTTTCTATTTTTTTGCCAATGACTCGGGGTAAAGGGAGAAACACATCTGTCTTCCAAGTGTTTGTTCTTAGCTCATCATGATGCCATTTGCATTAAGACACCACCATGTGCATATACATCCTTGTTTCATTGTTCAATTTTACCTGCCTGACACTCACCCATCACACCTTCCATGGCAGAGAACTGTCTAGGAATTTGACAGCATCATCCTCAGACAGACACATTTGGGAACCAGAGAGCTTTTGAAATCTTAATGTGGGACCATAACCGTACAAAATGTTTCTGAGGGCTATGAAGTATAGAGGCCGGCCACATTACCTTCTGGGCAGACTTTGATGGGCAGATGCCAGTGAGATGTAGGGCGAATTTGATTAATTTTGCATTTAAATCTAAATCTACCCAATTCTGAAACAATATGCAACATGAAACACAGCCCTTTTAAATTTGCTGTTATTTGAATTTCACAGTGCTGTTCACTAGCTAAACAGTGTTTACAGAAAATGCACATACTACGTTTGCATGAAAATGAAGATATTAGTGGAAAGAATGTAAAAACGAATTATATTAAGGAAACCTGATTTCAAGAATGCATCCTTTAGTCAAAACTGCATATAAAAATGTATCTATTAGAAGAGATTTGCATTAAAATGCTGAATGGTTTTAATAAGGATTTTTCAAGTTGCTGAATTTCAGTTTGGAAAAATGAGAAACTGGTCCAGGAACCAAGAGGCTGCTTTTTGTGGCAAGAAGGTGAACTGGGGGTGGCGGGGAGGAGGATGGGGCAAGACTGGTTGGTTGGTTGGTTGGTTGGTTGGCTGGTTGCATTCATATACCACCTTTTCCTCCAAGGAGTTGGTGAATGGCCCAAGGCCAACCAATGAGCTTCATGGCTAAGAGGGGATTTGAACAGTGTATCTCCCAGTTCATAGTACACCACTCTAACCATTATACCACACTGGCTCTCATTAACACTGAGTAAGCTGACTCTGTTGTTTTTGTCCATGGAGTTTTCTTGGCAGTGATACTGGAGTGGCTTGCTGGTTCCTGCTCCAGATGGATCACATTTAGTCAAAACTCTCCACTATGACCTCTTGGGTGGCCCTGCGGGGCATAGCTCATAGCTTCTCTGAGTTATTCAAGCCCCTTCGCCATGACAAGGCAGTGATCCATAGTAGGGGCGTGCTCTGGTCCACGGGGTCACAAAGAGTTGGACACAACTAAACAACAAAACAACAAAGTTGACTCTGTCATTTGTCTCCCTGTCTTCTGCCCTACTTGCCACAATGGGCACCAGCAACTGACGCTGGATTGGCAGTGGTGTACCTGCACAGCCCTGACCTCACCCGCACTGCCCCACCACAACTAGGTAAGCAGCAGTGACACCACTATCCAGAGAGCAACCCTCCATGCACATTACTGCTGAAGTCCTGTGCTCCTTTGCATCTGGTAATCTCAGCACATACACCCCTGGTTTCAGACAGGGAGTTGTTTTCCCATTAGTTCTGTGCAGAGTAGATCCATTGACATTAATTGTTGAATTGCATCTGTAAACCATACTGCAATGCAATGTTGAAATTAATGAAACTAAGTTAATTATGCCCATTAACTTCAGTGGGTCTACTTGGAGTAGGACAAGCATTGGATGCCATCCAAGGGAACTGCAGCAGATGACCCTCTCTTTATTTTCACTACTATGACAGGTCTATCACAGAAAGCCCATTGAAAATGGTTCTGTTCTTCCCACAGAGGAATTAATTGCTTCTCAGAAGACCTTGTTCCTCTTCTGCAAGAGTATTCTCGGGCTGCCTGATTTTCTGCGTCGTTTATTTTCAGAGCATTGATTGGAGTCTGCAATTGCAGATCAATTGACGATTTCATAAAATGAAATGAATGGCTGTCAACATTTTAATCAGTACAATGTGATGCGTCTTCACTGACCTTCACCCTTTTTCCTTTCAAGCATGAGTCAAATGCCTCTTCTTTCAGATGACATGTCTTCCCCACTACCACAACCCTTTCCTCTCTTCAAGCATGGCTATTTACAGATGAATTTGACTTATGCTTAATTGGCTACACTAGATAGGGAAATAAATAATATGGATGTTTATCATTTCTTTACTGCAAGCTATAATCCCACAGAGAGGAAGGAATCCATAAGACGTTAGGGAATTGATCAGAGATCTCAATTAGGAGGAGCTCAGAATCATCGGGGGATGGGGTGAACAGGATTCAGGTCTCATGGATTCCTTGGTAAATGCATAAGCAAAGAGTTTTCTTGGCAAGTATCTTCACCCCTCAGCAGTGTTGAATGAATTGTCACTTTTTGAAGCTTCACAGACTGGGGCAACGTGTAACACTTGTGACAGTCGCGGTGCAGAACACTTCTTTTTAGGGTTTCAGACAGACAGACAAACAGCCATGCCCTCCACCACAATGCTCTATTCCAGTTTGTGTACACAGTTCAGAGCTAGGTGGACCAATGGTATTCCGTGCCCATTGAGCATGCTCAGCCATAACCACTGAGCTGCCCCCTGCTCTGTCATCCTTTCTTTCCTAAAGATTTTGTTGTTTCCTCAACATTGATCAAAATATCAAGAAAGCCAACAGGTTTATTTTCATTTTCATTTATTTTTGTTACTTTTAAAACATTGACTCCCTCAATGTTTCAAACAGGACCCACCATTTTTTTGAGATTATGTTTTTGTGATTGTAGGTTTTTAAAACTGTTTTTAATGGTGCATTTTAAATTGTTGCAACCTACCCTGGGATCTTTAGGTGAAGTGAGTGTAATAAATTAAAATAATGATGATAGCTTTGACATACAAGAAGAGTAAATATAAATCAATTCATAAAGCAGTTCAGCGAGAGTGGAAAACACACTACTTCCTAATAAATCAACCGAACCCATGAAAAGAAATCAACCAAATTCCTGGGCAAATACAAAATGTTTTCCAAAGACCCACCAGTGTTGGCACCATCTGAATCAGGGAGGGGAGGGCACCCCCTCTGAAAACACCCTATTCCATGTTTGCAAAACCAAAGAGGCATTATTTGTCAGGGCATGAACTTTCAGCCAGGTCAAGGGGGTCAGAAGGCCGAGAGGGACAATTTTTTGCACCCAACGTTACCCAGTTCAGGACATTCTGGGAGATGATTATGCTTTTCCAAGTCACCTGGGAAGAACTCCCCCCCCCCACTCCCATTGCTGTAGGCGTAAATCCCAATGCAATGAATCAGAGTTCTGCCTGGCACCACTGGTCTATTTTCTCATTTCATGTTCTTCCACAGAGAGCAAGGATCTTTCTCTTTTTGCTTCTTCCAAGGGATTCAGCAAGACACATTGGCTGCATCAGAAGACCCTTGAGGCTGATGTGATATATTAAGCGGAGGTGATTTGGGGGTCAAGTGAGCACCTGTTCAACAGCAGCCTCTGGCTGTCTTAGTAACATGGGAAGAATTTATTTGAATAGCTAGGAACTGGGAGGAGAAGATCTTTGCAGGAGTTTGTTTCCCCCCAGCATGTTAATATGGTTAGGAATAGGCCCCTTCTCCCTTCCTTGGATTCTTCAGACTAAAGAATATGGGAGAAAAAGAAGAGCTCCTGGATGAAATGAGGCCCCCAGTAGGTTCAATCCTTTGGGGTTCTGCTCTTTTGTTAGGGCTTCCCTGCAGAAAGTGAAGCTGATCATGAAGGAATAGACTGGCACCATGCAGGATTGAATCCTCCCACTTATCAGCTTCAATGGGAAGAAATAAGGAGAAGGCTAGTAGGAAGAAGGAGAGGTCAGATGGACAAGGCACCCACACACTTCAAGTGCTACTTTTGTGAATACACAGCCACCGGGTAGGTAGCTCCAGATCAACCTAACCTGCAGTGATCTTGACCCAACTCAGCCAATGGTCAGAAACCCCCAAGTCAGCCCAATTCAGTTCAGAATTTGGGACTCAGCTGAATCTGGTGCTCTGCCATATTTGTGCCAATGACATGCTGCAAAATACACCTGCAAAAACCCCACACACACTGTCAAAGGCACTCAGCCATATTATTTGGCCAGTGAACATGCTTGGTCTTCATTGAGAAGGTTTTGTTTTTTTTAGAAGTGTTCCTCACTTATGGATCCCAACCTCCCACCCCAAAAATGTGTTTTGTATTTCTGCAAGTCTTGAGGTTCCTCCTGTGTGAGAGCAATGCTATGTTGGCTGTTTAGGTAATAGCACTGCTTCCCACCCCCCGGATAGCAGAAATAGCAGGAATGCACTGGTCCATTTCAAAGACATGATCCAGTAATGAAGAACTCCAAAAATCCAGTTGAGAATTTTGGACATGTGCGTACAGAAGCAAACAAACACAAGTGAAGAACTGCCTTAATCCATTTTTGTAACCTTTGGGAATGTATTTCCCAGTTCCAGGAATCAAAGGGATCTCCTCTCAACCATTACAAATTTCAAGATTCCAGGAAACCAAGAGATCTCACAGCATCTCCATTTCTCTGTTTGTATTTCCGTATCAGAGAATCAGAGAGCCATAAAGGGTAGCTGGACCCATCCATACAAATGGGAAACCAGTCAATGCAATTTGGTCTGCTGCTGACCTAAAAGCAATTAAGTCCCCTTTCTACCCACCCAAGTATACGGCCATAAAGCTTTTGGAGGCTGATCAATGGTGACCTCGAAAAGAAGAAAGCAGTGTTACTGGCAGTAGCATGGGCAAAGGAAAAGCAGCTTGCTGAGTCCTTTCCCTGTTTAGCTTGAGCTGAACCCAAAAGGGGTCTGAGGTACAGGTGGGGAACCTTAGCTACAGGTCTGGATTATGGCCCTTCCAGGCTTCTCTAACTGGCCCTTGAAATCATCATTAGGTGATGACCGCTGGCCATACTCCCCTGGCCCCAGTACATAACCCTTAGTTCTGCTCCATGCGTTTCTTGGGTTTCTACCCCCTTGATTGGAATGTGGAAGTCTGTTCTACATAAGGAGTAAAACTGAACATTGCCAACTACACACTTCTTCCTTTCTGTAATGTATGATGATCAATGGCCTTGTCTATGCTTATTGTTATTTCTCATATGGGGACATGGGTTTTCCAAGGTTCTTGTTGTTCAGACCTTGAGATGCAAGAGGCAATGCCTAGGATCTGAGGCATGGTGCCTTATAGATCAAGTAATATTGAGATGAGATGAGGGTCCTATTCCTGTGAGGAATGAGCGGATGAATACAAGAGAGAGAAAATCGATAACCCCTTTCCCCTCCCACAAACACATTTAAAAGGGGTATCATATATTAATCAGCCAAAGGCCTGGTTAAAGAGGAACATTTTCACCTGGCACCTAAAGGTGTATAATGAAGGCACCAGCCAAACCTCCCTGGGGAGAGCCTACTGGACAACAGATCCCATCATCCCTGGTCACTGGTCATGCTGGCTAGGGCTTATGGGAATTGCAGTCCAACATCACTGGATCTTCTTTATACTGTATTTCACTGTGTAATGGTCACATTTTTTGTGCTGATTTTTCCTTTGCAAAAAGGGGGGGGGGTGCGACTATTACACAGGGAAATATGAAAGTGGGACCATTATGCAAGGAAACAAGTTTTTTAAAAATTAACAAATGTACTTATGTTTATATTGATTATTATTTGCCATTAGTATCTGTTTTTAGTACAAGATTAGGATTCATGGAATAGGCTGCTGTACTCGTGAACAGGTAAAGATAAAAGGTGAAAAGTCTAATTCAATGCAAATCTTTTCTTTCTGAGAGTTTAGTGAACATTTTTCCTATCCGAAAAATAAAGTTAACACATTAGTTGTTATTGATTTGTTGAAATAAAAAAAGCACTGGAGAAAATTTACTGCAGTGTTGCAAAGTACAGACTTACAAAATTTAATCTTAGGTGTCTGAAGTTTCTATGCTGCTATCTTTGGTTTTATTACCAGTATCTGACGTGCTGAACTCAGGGCTACTCATGTCAGATGTGTTGCCTTCAATGCTTCTCTGCCACAGTGTGTCATCTTCAGATCCATCTAGTATATTAGAAATTCCCATCTTTTTGAAGCTTTTGACAAATGTTTCTAATGGTATAAGGTCCCAATTCTTAATTACCGGTGTGCATATCAGATCCAAGGACGGGCACTTAATATTTCTAGCGGGTGTCAATTAGTGATCACTGCTTACCACCCACTCATTGTAGAAACGACACAAGTGCCCTTTAAAGGGTTTGTTCACACATGCATCCAGCAGCTGCGAGTTAGATGTTAGGCCACTGGGAATGACCACCTGCTGCATCCCATATTTCTGGAAAAGTTGCTTCACTTTGGTCATGGTGTGATTTCAGAAATTATCTAAAACAAGCAGAGCTGGGTGCTTCAGTAAAGCACCCAATATTTTCTTCCACACAGTTTCAATCCAGTCAACCATTAGTTCTAAGTCCATCCACCCCTTTGCTTGCATTTGCAGATGAATTCCAAGGGGAAATTGTATTCCCTTAGGCATTGTTTTCCTCTTGAAAATTATGTAAGGTGGTAACATCCTTCCACCAGCAAGCATTACCATGCACCACAATTTCTCATTACCACTGGTTCTCATAGATATACTTGAGGATCCTTTCAGTGCAACAGTCCTTTCTGTTGCGAGGCATATCAAAAAAACACTGCAGTCTGATCAGCATTACCAATTTGAGATAGTGGGTATGAAATTTCCTGTTGCATGCACAATACAAATCTATGAATGCTTTAAAGTTTGTCATTGAAAACAGGTGGCAACCTTTGACACATTGTGGTTCTCCTTCGCACAGACAAATTGTGTCTTTGCAGAAACCTCATAACCCAGCCCCCTCCTTGCATAAGACTGAGTTGTGGGAATGTTGTGTATGTGCCTTACCTCCTGTGCCTTCATTTGCAACATCTCATATGATACACTGCACCCATTGTTTCTCATTTCATTCACATACCGAAACACTGCTTCATCAATGTGTGGAAACTTGCCACGACTACTAAGCACACGTCAAGAAAGGTTTGTGTTTTTTAGCTTGTCTTTTGCTTTCCACAAGTTTTGCACAAATTTTTGACTCACTGAAAACTGCCTCTCCACACCTCTCACTTCCAGCTTGCAGCTCACAGAATAGTTTTTATATTTGCCCATACTGTGATCACAAAGGAATCAGAATCAGAATACCAGTACCATAAGAATTAAAAAGAAATGCTTTGCGCCTTAATGTATCCACTGTATAGTTTAGCTCTCTTGAGAAGAGGCAAGTTGAGATACCAGTCTTTTGTGCCTCACTCATGGCTACTTCGCCTGCCTGTCCACTCCTGTTGCCTTTGGCTGGTAAGAGAATGCACTGTGAAAATACCCCAGTGATTATTATGCAAGGAATGCTCTGGGGCCATTTTCGAACTCCAAAAAAGAGGAGGTGCAACTATTATGTGGTGGCAACCAGTATGCAGTGAAATACAGTACTGAGTCAGGCTATTGTCTACTGTGACTGGAAATAGCTCTGCAGAGTCTTAGCCAAGAGTATCTCTCAGTCCTACCTGGAGATGTTGGGGATTGAACGTAGGCCAAATGCTCTACAACCGAGCTATGGCTCTTGCTAGGTGAAGGGCCACAGGCTCCCCATCACTGCTCTAAGTCAAGGACAAAATAGCCTCTCATCCCAATTCTTGATCATTACCCTGAGATTTTACTGAGCTAAGGGCTGGATTTCATAGGTAGATCCTGGTGTAGTGTGGTAGGACTTGGGACTCAGAGGACAGAACTTGGCTGTGCCTGGTAGCTTAGAGGGTTGTGCAGTGGAGGCTAGTTCATTAGGGCAAGGAGGGCACTGCCCCACTAAGGTGTCTGCCCCCAGCCAGCTCCTTCCTGTCTGCCTTCTTACTTCTTACAACCAGTCCAGGGTGTGGTAGCACCCATGTTCTTTTTCTAGCCAAAAAAGTGTTGATACTTACCAGCAGGCAGGGGGAGGGACCAGTGTGGGGAAGAGGCATGGCCTGATGTCAAGGCTGGGCGGTGGGGGCAGGTTAGTTGCTTGATGCTCCCTCGCCTGCCCACCCACCAGCCGCTTCCCCTCCCCTCCCCTGCTTTCTCTCTCATCTACTGGGCAGGCAGCCAAGCTTCGCACTCTGCTCCGTGAGGCAGCCAGTCACTTAATCCACCAGTGGCTCCTGGACACAACTTCAACGCACTTCCCACTTGCATGTGCATACTCCTGCCCCTGCCAGACCCTCACACACCAAACTCAATGGGGAGGAAGGTGGGGCAAAATCAGTTGGCTCTGCTGTCATTGGCTATGGCTCCACCTATAGTTGTCCTCCCTGCCTTCTGTCCTACTGGTCCCAGTGGACACCAGACACTGCTGGGCTGGAGCTAATAGCAAAATTATCGAAAATATTATAGCAAATAATAGCAAAATAGTTCATCAAACAAAGAACAAGAAAAATCACCACCACCTCGTACCCTAAACATTTGACTATGTATGCATTAGCAGTTTGAAACATGGTGAGCTCATTTCCTTCAGCTATTTTTCAAGTTATATTCTTAAATTGCTGTACAGACCAGAGAAGGAGTGGGTATGTCTTCACCCAGTGCCCATGGCCCAATTTGCTTCCCACCATCAAAGCTCAATTCACTGAAGTTCTTGTGTGCATGTGCTGTCATGCGTGCATCTGCAACAGGCTGTCTGAAATAGGCACACCTCAACTTAACCACTGCTTCTGTTTTGAAATTGGGTGGGAGCTGGTTTGATGGAAAGCACATAAACCAGCAGTGTGTATTTAAAAACTATAGGCTACCCATGGATTGTGACTGACATCATGTGTACTTAGCTTCAAACACCAGCAATCGGAGCCAGCTGGAACCAGAGTAAACTTGGGTCCTCTCCTTTGAGACTAAGAAGGAGGCTGAAACCTTGAACTGTCACTTTATACACTTAGATCAGGCAATCCTAGTGGTTAGAAAAAAATGTGTTTTTATATATAAGCTTTTGTAACAACAAGAACAACACTTATTGTGCCTACCAGACTAAGTCTTAGCAATGAGTAACAAATGAATACGTGTGTGTGTGTGTGTGTGTAAGCCTCAGCAGGATCTTAAAATAAAGAAGCTTTTGCAAAGGATGTGTGCCCCTGTCTCTGGTAAATGCAATTTCACTGCCTTAATGAAATGCTAATTGGTAGGAAAATTCAGAAACCTCTTCAGTACCATTCTAATTAAATTTCCCCCTTCTCCCCCTTCCATGACCCTGAAAGGAAGAAGAAGAAGAAGAAGAAGAAGAAGAAGAAGAAGAAGAAGAAGAAGAAGGGGAGGAGGAGGAGGAGGAGGAGGAGGAGGAGGAGGAGGAGGAGGAACTGTTCTGGAACAAGCATGCTATAGGTATGCCCTCTTTTGAGGACAGGAGAAGGGGGAATTGGGCACAGTATGCTTTTTCTTCTCCAGGGGTCCCTGGAAATAGTGTTGTGGTTGGAAGGATTTCCTTTCCCGCTATGTAAATAAATATCTGTAATAACATGTAAAAGAAAAATCAACTCAGTGATGGGCCCAGAGCCATCCAGTAGCAATTAAGACACAGGGATGTTAACAGCCATACATAAACAACTATCATTAGAATATCATCATAATCATAAAGAGCAATATTAAAAGAGGGAACAAAGGATCAGCCAAGCACAGACATTTTGAGGTGCTCAGAATATCTTAGCTAAGGCACAGAGAATGTTATGGAGGAATCACATCCAAGGAAGACTTTTCTTTCTGTTTTTGTTTTGTTTTGTTGTTGTTGTTGTTTTTTAATCACTAACCTCCAAAGCATTGGAAGCAAACTGCTTTGTTTCAGACCACCTTGAATCCCTGTTGGTGGACAATGGTCTATTACCGCAAGTGGGGAACTGTCTCACCAAGCTCAGATGCCCCATGAACCCCAGTTTTCCCCATCTACCTTCCTTCTTATTTCCAACCATTCAAAGGGGAGGTGTTTCAGTGTAGCCTTTGTAGAATTCATCAGGGAAGAGGATGAATTAACATACCCTCCAACATTTCTCCGATGAAAATAGGAACACCCCCTTCCATAATGATAAATTTATACCCCACACATCTGGCTGTGTAGCCCCAGCCACTTTGGGCAGCTTCCAACATATAAAAAACATCATTAAACATTAAACATTAAGAAAACTTCCCTATACAAAATTACCTTCTGACCCACTGGAAGTCGAATAATTCCATACCCTCCAGCATTTCTCCAATGAAAATAGGGACATCTTAGGAAAAAGCGGGACATTCCAGGATCAAATCAGAAACTGAGATGGCTGCTCTAAATCTGGGATGTCCCTGGAAAATAGGGACACCTGGAGGGTCTGCGAATACACAACTGGAGTGAATTGGCTGTGTCTGTCATTGGCTGTGGTGCCCCTCTGCTTTCTGCCCTACCAGCCCCAAGTGGCACCAGCCACCACAGCACTGTGGATTCTGAGGCAGTCTGAAAATCTCCAAGACCTCAAATGAGGATTGAATCTTTGTTGAATGCACAGCCTAAATGCAGAAGGTAAGACATTCAAGTGGCAAGGACTATTAGTATTATAAGTATCACTCAGAAGTGTCAGGTACACTATACAAGTGTTTAGTACAGTTGAAGGTTACATGTTATATTCTTTTTTGAAATAAATAATTTGCAATTGCTTTGATTTGGACCATGGAACCCTTTGTAATTATAGATCACACATCCTTTTCCTATTGATATATTTTATTATTTCCACAGTAGATCACATATGTAGATACATACTATTTTTTAAAAAAAACTGACAATTGTGACAATTAATCTTATTTAAGAAAACCACAGTTTTTGCTTTTCTTTTTTTATCCACTAGTTCTTATAAAAACTCAATAACAAATATTGGGGGTGGGGTGGAACACAGACCTTGCATTCCTGTTTCACCTATATATCTATATCTTTATGAAAGTGTTGCCCCCTCCCCTCCCAAAAAAAATTCCTGTGCATTTCAAGAAACAAGAATAAAAAAAACTATAGATGATTCCAAAATGTTCCTTATCAAAAATGGTTTATGGATATTAAAGTTCTTAATAAAACAGTCCTGTTTCTGAAAGGAACTGTGCAGCATGTTCAGTGTTTGGGTGATGTTGGCGCCTTATGTAGCAAATGATATATCTATCTATCTATCCAGAGTAGGCCCGTTGAAATGAATGGGCATGCCTAATGCAAATCCACTAATTACAAGGGGTGTGCTCTGAGTAGAACTTAGTTGGAGTCTGCCTAGAGTGTAAAGAAAAGGTCTGGCTAGTGAGACGGCTCACAGATCCTGGGTGTCTCTGGAAACCAGCACTGTGAGAATCACCTTTTGTAAAAGGTAGCATGTCAGCATTGAGTCATTAAATGTCTCTGCAAATTGCCTTTCCTGCTGAGCATAATTACCTTAATTAAAACCCCACCTCAGTCTCTTGGATTCAAAAATGGCTTACATAATTGCCATGTTTGTTTTTAATGATCTGGTTAGTGGCAGGATCTGAGAGAGTCCTCTGGCCCTTTGTATGTAGATACTCTAAAGTTCCAGGTTAATCAGAACAAGGATGGAGGGAAAAACCACTCTTCAAAAGTGCATTCTCTGGAAACCATTTGCTGGGGCCTCCAGTGAAGATATAAAGAGAGTCATGATCAGCAGGAGGCAGTAGAAAAGCATGGATGTACAGCCCATAGGACAAATCCACCTGCCCAAGGACATTTTGCTGCTTTGTGGTAGAGCATCTGCTCTGCATGTAGATGGTCCCAGGTTTAGTCCCCACGGTCTCCAGTTAGGGCTGGGAGAAACCACTTCCTGAAATTCTGGGGAGCCACTGCTAGTCAGTGTAGACAATACTGAGCTAGATGGGCCAGTGTGGTCTGACTTTCAGTGGTGGTTGGTGCCCATTGGGACTGGTAGCGCAAGAAGCCCCAGCAGTGGATGGTGCGAGAGCCAATGACAAGCAGAGCCAATTAACTCTGGTTTTGTTCCATTCCACCTCCTTGCAGAGTTTTTCAATGGTAATGCTGAGACTAAGGAGGAGAAAGCTGACAGTGAGACCCAACCTCTGGACTGATTTTAAGTAATAAAGAAAGCAGGTGAGGTGTGGGTTTGTGCACCATTCACCCTATACCAGTGTCCATTCTGAAGTACAAAAAACATCACCCCTGACTATTGAATACGCTGTCTGGGGCTGATGGGAACTGAAGTCCAACAACATCTAGAACAGCGTTTGCTAAAATGGGGAATACTGCCTCTGGGGGAGGGGCTCTCAATGATACAAGGGGGAAGTAATAGCCTCAGGTGCAATTTGGGGGTGTTGAATAAAAATATGGGGGCAGTGGAACCATAAAGAAAGAAGAGAAGAATTTTTTGAAAAACTCTTCGTACGTGTTTCATCTGTAGTGTAATGATGCTTACTGCCAGATTGGGTGCCATTGCAGGACAGTGACAACACCTCCCCTGTATCCAGCTGTTGTGCTGGAGGCAAGGGGTTTTTGCAGGCTTGGGCGAACCCTTTTCAGCTTTATCCTGGCCCAGAAAGTAAATTGCAGCTTGCCTGCATATTTGATTGCATATTCCTGTTTGTTTGCTTAAAGAAGGTAAATTGCAAAGGGGGCACTGAGTATCCCCCCCCCCCGAAAAGCAGGCGGTAGGTCAAATAAATTTGGGAACCTAGAGGAAACCACATTTGCAACCCCTTATGCTTTCAGAGTAGGTAAAGGTAAAGGGACCCTGACCATTAGGTCCAGTCGTGACCGACTCTGGGGTTGCGGTGCTCATCTCGCTTTTCTGGCCGAGGGAGCCGGCATATAGCTTCCGGGTCATGTGGCCAGCATGCACGGAAATGCCGTTTACCTTCCAGCCGGAGCGGTAACTATTTATCTACTTGCACTTTGACATGCTTTCGAACTGCTGGGTTGTCAGGAGCAGGGACCGAGCAATGGGAGCTCACCCCGTCATGGGGATTGGAACCACCAACCTTCTGATCGCCAAGTCCTAGGCTCTGTGGTTTAACCCACAGCGCCACCTGCATCCCTCTTCAGAGTAGGACCACTGGGCAAAAGTCCATGGCCCCACAAATTGAGCAGGAGAGCCCTCAAACGCAGCAGGGCTGGCTTACTGAATTTGAAATAAGTGAACAAAACTGCATTATCTTTTTAAAAAATCCCAACACTTGGTCAGATCATTAAGTTCAAAAAGTTTTTTTAAAAAGGTTAAAGATACTTAGTTCCACAGTGGTTGGCTACAAGATGCTGGACTAGACAGGACTTTGGCCTAATAAATATTATTTTTTTTAAAAAAATTCTTTTTTTCGGTCTATGTATTTTTTGAAATTCTAATAAATATTATTATTATTTTTTTTAAAAAAGGGACTTTGGCCTGTTCCAGTGAACTTTTCTCATGTTCTCAATAGTAATATGCTGTGGTGGGACTGAATTTAGGTTAAAATTTATTTTAAACAGTGTATTTTCAGAAAATATATTCAAAAACAATGGAAATTTCTGTACTTCTTAAAAAGTCAGTTTGAAGAAGAAACAGCATGGAACAGATTTATGACTGGTTGTAATGGAATGGTTGGCATCCACCTGTTTCAATGAAGTGCATTTCTGGGGGTGAAGTCAAGCTGCTGTGTTAGTAGCACCAAAGTGGCCTCCCTGGGATGCAAGCCTGGGCAGCATCTATAGAAGTCCTGGGCTGCCTAGATAACAAGACCCACTCTTGGCCACATTTGGAAGCAGTTTGGCTGCAGGAGTTGTCAGTAGGAGGTGTACAAGATGCCACCCAACAGTCTTTGAGACTCCATTCCAGCTTTGTGTAGGGTTTATTCCTTAGCATTTCCTTCTGCTGAAGACATCCTGCAAGGCAGCAGAGGTTTTGGATCAGAATTTTCCTCCTCCTAGATAGGCTATTTCCCAGATTGAAAAGCCCCATCTGCCAGTCACTTCCCTCTACATCGTGTGCAGAAACCGCCATCTTGACCGTTGGACCTACTATTGATCTTGTCTGCTCAATCCGCTGGAGCCTGTCTTTCTTTACAAGAGAAGTCCCTAACCCACTGAGGATTTGAGACCCATTGGCTACCCTCACCTGGTTTAGCTGGCCTGTCAAAGCCATTTCCTGGGTGTGACCATTGTTACATACCGACAGCTTCTAGGAGCCACAGGTTAGAGTTAAGTGCAAGTTGGGGGCCAAAGGTGAACAAACTATTTCAGAAGGAGATACCCCAGAAGCCCCCAGAAGGTACTACCCCTTCCCTAACTTATGAATGAATGCATGGGAAACTGGCATGGACCAGAAATAAACTGATTGATCCATCACTGCTATGGTTGTAGCAGTCAAAGACTATTCAATAGCAAGATTGCTGTCCTAGGCAGCTGCTTCTGGGGTTGTAGACTGCCAAAACTGGCACTTTTTATAGATCCCAGATGCTGACAGAAGACTTGACCTAGTTTCTCTCTATCTCCACACACCCCCCCATGCCCCCAATGCCTCCATCTGGGCAGTTCAGATATCAAAGCCTCAGCTTGTTCCTGAGACCTTAACAATGACCTTATTAGATATTTAAATAAATTGGTGGTGAGCAAAAGAGAGTTGCCTGATTTTTTATTTTATTTTTTTTAAAAAAAAACACACACAGGATCTGTCTTGGCAGGACTGTTGGGCTGGATGACAGTGTGTGTGTTTTTATTTTAAATTAAATCTGCTGGTCTCTGGATAATTGAAAATGGCTTCACATTTCTAATCAATGCTCATGTTCCATATTTGAAATGCAGTTTATAAACTGGTGAGTGGACAGGATTTGATCCCAGTGGTAATAATGAGGCATTTTGTAGTTTCTCAAGCACAAATTGCTACTAGGACCATTTTGCAGTGGGTGGCGGTGTATGTGTATGGTGTAGAGGGGGGGCAGGGTTGGAGAGACAATCCAAATACTCTTGTTATAATCACTGTATTTGTGCCTTGCATCTCTTCTGACTTCTTTTTGCCCTCTTCCTCCTCCTCTGCCTCTTCCATTATGCAACAGTTTGACCCTGGAATAAATGTTGCTCCTCACAAGCACACAGTCCATTTGGGGGAGGAGGAATAAAAGAAAGAAGATTTAAACCTAAGTTGAAAGCTGTCTCTGAGCCTAGAGGCAAACTGCCCACCCCAGGCCACCGACCAGCTGAGTCAAGGAATTAATAATGAAATGTTTCACCATTAAATACCGGAGAGGGAGTGTTGGAGGCCACCAGACAAGGAACAAACAGCATGAACTTTGCTCCCGGCCAGCCTTCCCAAATGACTGAACAGGATATTCTGATTAGCTAGAGGCCAACAGGGGAGACCCTCCTGATGAAGATGTAATGGCTGCACAACGAGACAGCACATGCCTCTTAGTTTTTGGACAACACACAAAGAAATGCCTTTGTGTGCAGCCCATAATGTGTCAGGTCAAGGATGTGAGTGAAAAGTAGATATTGATGAGACTGGAGCCAGCTAGATGAGGATAGAACATGGGCAAGAGAGGAAGCCTGACAGTTTGGAATGAAAACTTGGAAAGATGGTGAAGTCAGCAAATGTGTTACTGTTTTTTTAAACTAAAAATAAAAATGGGGGGAAGGGGACCAGAAAAACCAAATTTGTGTTTACTTAGGTTGCTTCCAGACAAACATGATCGCAACCACCCTGTTTTGAGAAGGAAACCAGCACTGCAATTGCCTGGGAACCAAAAGAGTGCAGAACTGAAAGAACACCTTTCTGGGTGCCATGCTCTCCCATTCCTCCAGTGCCACTTCTGGTAGTACATGTTTGTGTGGCATGTCCCTGTCCATGTGTGGTGGTGGGCAACGGTGGTATGTAAGGGCAGGCAGTGGCAGGATGCTGCAGGGGGAGGGCAGCTGGCAGTGGCAGGGTGGTATGTGGGGGTGGAGGTTGTTTCCCGATTTTCCCTCCCAGTACGTTGGAGGGTAGGTAGCTTTACCACATATGTGCTAATACAGTGACTTTGATCTGCAGAGCTCTCAGTTTTGCAAGAGCCACTCAATGTCCATACTGCTTTTGTAAGAAATCATCTGTGGTATTACCTGTATTTTGGAACTCTCTGCTTTATGATATTAAAAGGTAAAGGGACCCCTGACCATTAGGTCCAGTCGTGGCCAACTCTGGGGTTGCGGCACTCATCTCACTTTATTGGCCGAGGGAGCCAGCGTACAGCTTCCGGGTCATGTGGCTAGCATGACTAAGCCACTTCTGGCGAACCAGAGCAGTGCACAGAAATGCCATTTACCTTTCCGGTGGAGCTCTACCTATTTATCTACTTGCACTTTGATGTGCTTTCGAACTGCTAGGTCGGCAGGAGCAGGGACCGAGCAACAGGAGCTCACCCCGTTGTGGGGATTCGAACTGCCGACCTTCTGATTGGCAAGTTCTAGGCTCTGTGGTTTAACCCACAGCACCACCCTTATCCCTTTTATGATATTAGGCAGGCTCTGACACTGTATGTTTTTAGATAACTGCTGAAAGCTTTTCAGACACATGATCTGATCACATATGTTTTAGAACTTTCATTATATTTTCTTAGATGTTTTTAACAGTTTTTACATCTTACGTTATTATTTTATTTTTAACTAAGCAGAAAAACATTTACCATCCTGGGCTCCTTTGAGGTGGGATATATATATAAAATAAATAGATGCTCAGGCAAGCCTGTTCATTTTCACATTTGTTTGCAGGGAGATGATTGTGATGAGCACAGCTGGATGAGACCAATTCTACCATGATAATGATGATGGTGAAAACATAAAAGTACAAAAGAGTGCAGCCACTTCAGCAGCCTCTACCATACTCACCCACTCAGGTCTCAGTGATACAGACTAGATCGGCCTCCTCATCTCCACAATCAGATCATGGATGAGGATGGTCATACTCCAAGTCAACCTGGCATTCAGCAACAGCAACTGCAGAAACCACCCTCCTAGGCAAGGTGGAAAAAGGCCTGCATGGTAGAGAGTGGGTCTTCCAGGACTCACAGCCAAGATGGTCTCTTGTCAAATAAGTGTTAGCCAACACTTTCCAGTGCATTTTCCTTGCATTTTCCTTATCACAATAGTTCGTATATTTTCTCTCTCTGCAGGAAGGCAATGGGTTTGTTGTGCAAGAGCACCAACCAACCAACCAACCAACCAACCAACCCTTTAATTGTGCTACTTGGATTTAAGGGTATGTGATTGATTCCCACCCCCAAACAGATCTGCAACATGGGAAGGAATAAAAAGGAGGGAACCACTGAGCACACAGAGAGTGCATTTTATCTTTTTAAATCTTATTCAATGATTTTTGCTCCCCTTAGTCTTCCTCACAATTTTCACTTCACAGGAAACCCCCAACTTTATATCAAAATTTCATGTTCAGCTGGTATTCTCAAGTGCTGTGGAAAACCTGTCTACGGAATTCTCACTACTTTTGAAAAAATTCTATAAGCTTCCCTTGAAATATATCATGTTTGAGCAGGAACCCCCTTATTTGCTTCAGAATGATGCTTTAAGCTGAAATCATTGGCAGCTCTGGTGCTGACCCACAGCCAACAAATGAAATAAAGTATCTGAGAATTTGATCATTTATCCCTCTTGGGGAGATTTTTCTAGTGACTGTTTCATGCCTTTCTCTGCGCATGCAAGAGAATTAGGCAGGGCAGGGGACTCTCTTGCTTTGGGTTACATGCAGGGAACACCATTAATAAATGTTCTTCCATGTAAACAACAACTCCCCGCAGGTAAAAAATAAATAAATTAGCACATCAAGGACTAGCCCAGGTTGTGCTAGTTTTCTACTTGCACAGAGTTTCTGTTTAGTTGCTGAATTGATAAACTATCATTTAGGGCACAATCCTATGATCCCCGGGAAGATGATACCATGGCCAGAGGATAGTGCTGTCCTTTTGTGTGGAGGATGTCTTATCTATTTCTGGTTCTGGACTGGGCCTGACAGGGACATGTTGGGCCATAATAATGTGGCTCGATACTGGTTGCAGATCATATCAGGGTTATTTCAATTAACATTGGAGGGATCAATGTCAGGATTCTGCAACGGCACTTGGTGATAAGCCTCCACTACACAAGTCGCATTGGTTACAAAGAGAACAGGACTGAAGGATATAAATACCCTGGAAGTTTATGTGTGGTTTGTGCTGGTTGCTGAGTTAGTGATAAATGAATTGATAGCACAGAAGAGAAGAAATAGGGTAAGGGATTATAATGAAATACGGCCTGCATTTATGGATTTTATCACAAATGAAACAGCAACTAGAATGTTATGTATTTAATATTAAATGTGCATGGGATAAGTTATTACTTGTATTGATACCATTATGATGCTTCAGGTCAGACTTTATGGAATTATTTTATTGATACCTCTGAGATTTATAGTATAAGAGATATAGAAGGGGGAGAAGGGGGAGAAGGATCCTCTTCTTGTTTTTTGCTGTGCTTCAGACTGAATGTATATTTTTGACCTGTATAAAAGGGAAAGAAGGAGCTTCTTAATATCTTAATATTAATGTTAAACTGAAATAGAGGGAAAGCTAATGTGTAGATTTGAATTTAACTACCCAACAGGTTGCACATTTAAATGCAGGGGCAGATCTACTATGAAACTAATGAAGGTTAGGCTTCAGGACCCCCAAACCTGGACATGCCCCAGAATCGATTTTAGTCTACATTGCTTAAAATTTTAGTACAGTGGTACCTTGGGTTGGGACGCAGGTGGTGCTGTGGGTTAAACCACAGAGCCTAGGACTTGCTGATCAGAAGGTTGGTGGTTCAAATCCCCATGACAGGGTGAGCTCCCGTTGCTCGGTCCCTGCTCCTGCCAACCTAGCAGTTCAAAAGCACGTCAAAGTGCAAGTAGATAAATAGGTACCGCTCCAACAGGAAGGTAAACGGCATTTCCATGCGCTGCTCTGGTTTGCCAGAAGTGGCTTAGTCATGCTGGCCACATGACCCGGAAGCTGTACGTCAGCTCCCTCGGCCAATAAAGTGAGATGAGCGCCACAACCCCAGAGTCGGCCACGACTGGACCTCATGGTCAGGGTTCCCTTTACCTTTACCTTTGGTTACATACACTTCAGGTTACAGACTCCGCTAACCCAGAAATAGTACCTCTGGTTAAGAACTTTGCTTCAGGATGAGAACAGAAATCGTGCGGCGGAGCGGGAGGCCCCATTAGCTAAGGTGGTGCTTCAGGTTAAGAACAGTTTCAGGTTAAGAACGAACCTCCGGAACTAATTAAGTTCTTAACCCAAGGTACCACTGTAGACCCAATATGAGTTGCATGACTCAAATTGATTATTTTATTCGTATATACCTCAACAATCCCAAAGTTTGAGAGCCAGAAGCACAGATCTGTTGTGGAACAACCCCGTTGAAGAAGATAACAGTGGCTATTCAGACATCTTTGCTAATTGCAAAGCCACCCCCCACCCCCATAACAGTTAAGCTTCAAGGCCCCCAAAATGTAGGTCTGCTGCTGTTTCTATGAACTGTTGTGATATCATTCTTGGGAGTCCAAACAGATCAAAACACGAATTTAATGAAAAATTGCCATGGCCCCTGACCTGAGGACCTCAGAGTGGAGGACTCAGATGATGATGAGGCTCAGACAGCTTCCCTGAAGGGGAGAACCATCAGACCTTTTTGGGGGCATTCCAAGCTGGAGGACACCACCCTTGTCACCATCCTCTGACTCAGATGCTCTACCCAGCTCACAGAAGCCAAAGAATGCATCATCAGCATCATCATCATCAACAACAACATCATCATCATCATCATCATCATTGTATATGCTTACAGCATATATAAAAACATAGTAAAACACCAGGCATTAAAAACTTCCTGATACAGGGCTGCCTTCAGGTGTCATCTAACAGTTGCGTAGTTCTTTATCTCCTTGACATCTGATAGGAGGGGGTTTTATTTTGTTTTAATATTTTGCTGGAAGCCACCTAGAGTGGGGTATAAATAAAATCATCATCATCATCATCATCATCAGCAGCAGCAGCAGCAGCAGCATACCAAAGGGGAAGAGATATTCTACTGAAAGACAACTTCTGCAACCAAAATAAAGTATGCCTTTAAAGTGTTCATTGTATGTATATACCCAGTGCTTTTTTCTGCGGGGACGCAGGGAGACGCATACCCCTAAACATTTTGTGAATCTAAGTTTGGCCTCATTGAGGGGCAGTATTTCAATATGAGTAGGAAAATGAGAGTACCCCTAAGCATTTCTTTAGGGGGGGGGGAAAACACTGTGTTTACCTATTCTTAATGCAAGGAATTAAAAAATCATAGAGTTGGGGTCTTTATAAGGCCATCTAGTCTGCCCCTCTGCTCCATGTAGGAAACCCATAGATCATAGAGCATCTCAAATGGATGACAAGCCTCTGTCTGAATAGCTTCAGCAAGGTATAGCCCACCACCACTCCAGGTAACTGGTTTTATTACCCAGCTTCTCTTGCCATCAAGCAATTTCCCCTAATGTCCAACCTAAATCTACCCTGTATAACTTAAATTAATTAGAGCTAGCCTTTCGCTCTGGGGCAACAGAGAACAAAGAAGGAACAGCTGGGAAGAGACTGCTTAACTCTTTATTGATTTAATGAATAAAATAGAATTATAAAGTCTATAAGGTCCTAGGGCAGGCTCCAGCAACGTAATATACAAGTTTGTGAGTGTATATAATGCAATATTAATTATAAAAACAGACATATCTAAAAGGCATAAAACTATTGCAAATATAGCAGAACAGCATCAATTCAGCAAAAGAGATGTGGCCCACAAAATGAAATGCCTTTGTTGTCAAAGGCCAGGTCAATGATATGCATCTTCCGCATGTAGTGAAAACTGTTCAACAAAGATGCTAGACACACATCTGTGCAGAGGGAGTTCCGCACTTTAGGTGCTGCCACAGAAAATGCCCTCTCTCTTGGGCAACCCCACAGCACTTCTTTTGGTGGTGAAACTACTGAGCAGGCCCTCTTTGCCAACAACTGAAAGGGCTTCTAGGGATGGAGGTGGTCTTTCAGGTATTTCGGGCCTAAACTGTACAGGGCTTAAACACTAGTCTGAGCATCTTGATTTGGGTCCAGATAAAAAACTGGCAAACTATTCAGCTGCTTTAAAACAGGGATAATACAAGATTGCAATGAAACCCCAAATGGTCATGTGACCACTGCATTTAGGAGCAGCTGAAGTTTCCAAATTGTCTTCAAGCAGTGGTGGCCACTCCATTAAGGCAAATGGGGCACCAAGCATACTGTGCCCTTAGTCAACCCCACCTGCCTGCCTTCTTACATACAGTCACTCCAGAAGGGGATTCTCTTGCTTCTTCCTCCTCAGTTTCATTGTTGCGCCTGTAAAATTCAGGGAGGACAAAGCTAGAATTATTTAGTTCTGCCTCTCATTGGCTGTGGCTCCACAACTGGTTAGTCTCTCTGCCTTTCACCCTGCCAGTCCCAGTGAGCTACGGTTGCCATATTTCAAAAAGTAAAAACCAGGAAAACCCAAATGTGTTTTACAAAAGCACCCCCCCCCCAGTGATTTTTTGATTGACTTGTCTAAGATCCAGGACAAAGTGCTGCCTTCCAGAAATTCCCCCCAGGGCGTCAATTCCACCTTTGATATCCTGGTAATGTCTGGGAAAATCCGTATGTATGGCTGCCCTACAATGAGCACCAGCCATGGATGTCTTCAAGGGAAGCTCCATAGAGAGAGCACATTACAATATGCCATTTGCATGCTCAGAGGTCTCCCACCTCAACCTATTCTTTCTCTCCTTGTATCTTTTCCTATGCACATAGGAAAGTGTGTGTGTGTGCATGCACATTGACAGTGAAAGGGAAAATGGCAGGAAGTGAAATGGTTAAGCAGCCCTTCCCTTCAGCTTCTAAGGCTGCTTTTCATTTTAAACCAAACACACAGGAGATTGATGGATGTGCCATCCATGCAGTGTCTCATTTGGCCCTTAAATCTCCAATTCTCCCTTTCCGTTTCCAGATGGCATCAGACTATCAGTGGTACCAGTGAAAATGTGGTGCCAGGAGCTCACACAGTGGAAATAATAAGAGCCCTTTAATGAAGGTTGAGTCAACAAAAACATGCTTTCCTTCCAATGAATAAACACTGTAATTTTCTCCCAGTGATTTCTCCTGTCCCCATAGAATCCTGTTCTGCTGGAATGTGCTAGATTAACATCCCTGGAGACAAAATACTTCTGTACATCGGGAAATTATCTGGCTTTGCTCCACCAGACAATCAAATGATAGCTGCAGTCATTCATGTGGAAAAGTGGAAAGGCCACAGCCAGCCACATTCTACCACCACCTTTACTAATTTTGCCAACTTCCCCGGGTGCCATTGTTCATTAAACACAGGTGGGCCTGCAACAAAATGGTCTCAACCAGCCAGCCATGCCTTCTTTCAGAATACTCAATTCCACCCCCCCACCCCCCTTTTCTTCTTCCATCTGCTAGTTAGTATTCCATGGGCTCTGAGAAAGTTCAGTCATCATTGGGGGAAGTGTTTCCTAACTTTTCCCCCTAAATGTTTTTTATGATACTTCTGCCAGCTTTGGGGTTTCTTCAAAGCCTACTAATACCTCCCCCCCCCCATCAGTGCATGGGTGCTGCTATTGTGTGAACAGAAATGATCTGGGGAAGATCATTTCCAGAACCCACCCCCCATTCATACCAGGGCAAAGCTCCATTACACCACAGGGAGGGGGGGGAGAGACCTCAGGAAGCATTTTACAGAGTTTTGCCACCAGTCCCTCTCTGCCCCTGGATCTCAGGGACACCAGCAGCAAAGCTGGGTAGCAGAACAAGGGTAACACCCCTTGACTGCCTCACTTAGCATCATGGATATGCCGGTTCTGATCCTCCTGCTCCTCCTCCACATTATCATCTCTGCACATCTCTCCAGGGTTTCCAAACACATGGAAAGCTTATGCTCACACAGCCGCATGCATGATGAACCCCTGTCCCTTTGCACTAGATGTGTCAGCATCAGAGGTACCCCGTCGCACAGAGACATGGAGGAGATTGGGGAAACAAGGTTATTGGAGAAATTATATCAAGATGCTGTACTCCACCGACCAAGGGGGTAGAGCAGTAAAACCACACACCATGACTAAGCATATCCAGCTGCTGCCATGTGAAGTACTGAATGAAGTGATTCAGCTGTGATCAGTAACAATAATTCCAAATATAATTAATTAAGTAGTGATTAATAATATTATTACTTAATAAATATTATTTATTAAATACTAAATATTTATTAAATATTTAGATACTGACTTTCACCCAAGGATCACAGGGCAGTTTACAACATAAAAGTGCAAAGTTACATAATATAGTAACAAACAACACACACACACATACACACACCAATTTAAAATTTAATTAGCCAAAGGAGGAAAATAATGTTTTTCCTTGGGGCCCTAAAGCAACATAATGAAGGCACTAGCTGAATCTCCCTGAGGAGAGCGTTCCACAATAGGCGAGCCAATGCAGAAAAGTCCCATTCTCATGTTGCCACCCTCTGCACCTCTCACAGAGGAGGCAAACAAAGGAGGGACTGAGTCTGTTAATATGAGGAGAGGCAACCCTTGAGGTATTGCAGTCCTGCAATGTGATTTAGCAGTTCATTTGGGTGTGAGTACCCCAACAGGATGCGGGTGGAGCTGTGGTGTAAAGCACTGAGCCTTGGGCTTGCCGATCGGAAGGTCGGAGGTTCGAATCTCTGCAAGGGGTGAGCTCCCATTGCTCGGTCCCTGCTCCTGCCCACCTAGCAGTTCAAAAGCACGCCAAAGTGCAAGTAGATAAATAGGTACTGCTCCGGCAGGAAGGTAAACGGCGTTTCCGTGTGCTACTCTGGTTCACCAGAAGCGGCTTAGTCATGCTGGCCACATGACCGGAAGCTGTCTCGGCCTATAGAGAGAGATGAGCGTGCAACCCCAGAGTCATATGTGAATGGACTTAACTGTTAGGGGTCCTTTACCTTTTTTTTACCCCAACAGGGATAGTATACACAGGTGGTTTAGATTTGTGTTAGGGATGGATGGATAGATTCCATTGTACTCTGTTCTTGTGCCATTTTTTACTGTATTCCATTCTACCCGCCTTCTAATCTAACTTGAAGAATTTTTAAAATACTAATAATGGTTTGTATCCACTGCTAATCCTACCGAGTCGTTCCATATCAAGTGATCCAATTTTTTAAGCTCCTGTTATCCTATTTTCTTAATATTTTGTACAACCTAACAGCTTTGGAACTGGCACATATGCCGTTTGCTGTGCAAACTTTTCCAAACAGGTAACTTGTTCCTGCCTACTGGCACACATGCAGATTGAATCAATCTTTGAAAGGATATATTGGGCTCATGCACAATAATGAAATTACAGTTTCATTGGACTCTTAGTTCGGTTGTGCAGTCACATCCAGGCAATTTTGAAGAGCAAAGGTTACAATATCGGGGGCTTTTCTGTTTAGGAAAAATAAAGGTAAGTAAGAAGAGACACAACAGAGGTGCATAAAATTGTGCGTTGTATGTAGAAAGTGGACAAGGAGGCATTTTTTCTCCCTCTCTCAAAATAGTAGAACCCAGGACATCCAGTGAATCTGAATCTTGAAAAATTTAGGAAAGACAAAAGAAAACACTTATTTACATAGTGCATAGTTAAAACTGTGGAACTTACACTTCCAGAAGGCAGTGACATTCCCCCAATTTACAGGGCTTTAAAATAAGTTTGGACAAATTCATGGAGGGAAAATTAGCTATTAGCCACAATGGTTATGCCCTATCTCCCTATGGATGGAACCATGTCACTGAACACTACTTATTGGAAATCACTAGTGGGACATGCACTTTTCCGCTCAGGTCCTGCTTGTGGGCTTGCCATAGGCATGCAGCTGGCTGCTATGGGAACAGATTGCTGGACTAGATGGACCTTTGGCCTGATGCAGCAGGGCTATTACGTTCTTTCTTTCTTTTCTTGCACTGTGATTTCATCAGTTCCCACATGCACTTGTGTATCTCAGTAACATGCAACACAGCGAGTGAAGTGGAAGCTGCAGCAAAGCTGTATATATATGCAGCAGTCTGATCAAGAGCAGATGTTTTAGAGTAAAACACACACAGAAGAACTGTGCATTGCTAGCATACCAATGCTGCTCTGAGAACTGGCCCAGATTACGCTGAACCTTCAAAACTAGGGAACAATTTAGATGGGAAGAAAATAAATATCCTGAGCAGTGCTTTTTCTTCTTTTTAAAGAAAAAACTGTGCTGGTACCAACCCATGAAGTTGTTACAGTAAGTGCCAAACACGGGGGCGGGGGCGGTACTGTGTATTCTTGAGTACTCCCAGTAAAAAAGCATTGATCCTGAGTATGTAGTATATATTCACCAAGCATTAATAAAGGGGTCTTGGAAAAGTTCTTCCTTCCAGGTAGCAGATGATTATACAAGGATTATACACTTAGGTTGGGGGCAGATTAATGCTGTTGCTAATCCTAGTCAAACCTACTGTGGCAAATATTCACAAGGAAGTTTTAAAAACACTGAAACCAAAGCTTCTCAGAATCTGTTCCAATCCTTTCAAATGAATTTCCGTTTCCACAAAACGCCTGCATTTGTTTCCTGCTGTCTTTTCACTACACTTGCATTTCTAAGATAATTAACTAGGGTTGCCATATTTTGAAGAGCAAAAAAGAGGACACGTTTGCCGACTTCTAGGTCAGTATTGTCTACACTTGACTGGCAGCAGCTCTCCAGGGTTGCAGGCAGGGACTCTTTACCCAGGCCCACCTGGAGATGCCCAGGATCGAATCTGGGGCCTTCTGCATTCAGAGCAGATGCTCTGCCACTGAGCTATGGCTTTAAAGCAGACAGAAGATTGCACGAGCAGGGAGAGGTTTAAAGGGGAGAGAATGGAAGGGGGATCGCAGCAGAAGAAGAGAGAGGGAAGGAAAGGAAGGGGATCCGGAGAAGGAGGAGAGGGGAGTGCTGGGGAACGGCAGGAAGCAGGAGGCAAAGGACTGAAAAAGCCAGGCAATGGCGAGAGGCTGGGGTGGGGGCAAGGGAAGGAAGCAGAAGAAACGGAGAGCGAGCGAGCGAGGGAGGGAGGAGCGATCAGAAATCGCAGCAGGAGGAAAACCCGTTTGAAAAAAGTCAGGGAGCGCAGCAGAGATGCGGGTAAAGGCGGGAGGGAGAATTAAATCAATAAATCCCAGTTGGGGGAAAAGGAGGGCCTCCCTGAGCTTTGCTTTGTCTGGAGGGCGCCCCCTAAAAGTGGGGGGAGAAGGATAGTTCTGAGGGGGGGATTCTTGGATGGAAAAAGAGAGCAGGAGAGGGAGGCTGCGAAGGAGGCGCACGGGAGAGAGAGAGAGAGAGAGAGAGAGAGAGGCTGCTACTGATTTTGTTCTGGGGGGGCTTCGATCGGGAAGTGCTGCTGCACTCAGGTGCCTTCTCTTGGTTCCCCTACCTCCTGCTATTTCCCTTTCTCCCTCTCACACACTTGCACACTCGCACGCACGCACAGAAACACACAGCTTTCCAAGGGCTTCGAGGATGTAGATGGGTAGGCGAGCGCTCACACGCTGCTCAGCAAAAGGAACCCGGACATTTTGTCACATTTTAAAATTCCGCCCAGACATAAATTTTTAAGCCTGAAAAAGAGGGGGTGTCCGGGAAAATCCGCACGTAAAGCAACCCTAGATTAACGACAACAACATCACCACCACTACCAACAACAATCCCCTTAAGCACCCACTGAAGTCTTAACAGCACAAAAATATTATACTGGCCACAAGCGAAAGGCTATGCTTAAGACATGCAATAAATGAAGAAGCTGAAATTCTTATAATGAATAACCTCTTTAGCCAGTGAGGATTCTCAGCAGCTGGGGTCAAATGTGCTGGCATGGGTGAAGAAGAAGAAGAGGAGGAGGAGGAGGAGTTTGGATTTGATATCCCACTTTATCAGTACCCAAAGGAGTCTCAAAGTGGCTAACATTCTCCTTTCTCTTCCTCCCCCACGACAAACACTCTGTGAGGTGAGTGGGGCTGAGAGACTTCAGAGAAGTGTGACTGGCCCAAGGTCACCCAGCAGCTGCATGTGGAGGAGCGGGAACACGATCCCAGTTCACCAGATTACGAGTCTACCGCTCTTAATCACTACACCACACTGGCTCAGATACCAATGAGAACTTCCCTATTGCAAATATGTGGCATGGAGATAGCTGATTCAGATTGGGGCCAATGAATGAATGAATGTAAGTTCATCACATCCATCATTCTCAATGGGTCTTATCTCCGTGGAACTACCACTGAATACAATGCAAAGTGAAGGAAAGAAGAAGAAGAAGAAGAAGAGGAGGAGGAGGAGGAGTTTGGATTTGATATCCCGCCTTTCACTCCCTTTAAGGAGTCTCAAAGCGGCTAACATTCTCCTTTCCCTTCCTCCCCCACAACAAACACTCTGTGAGGTGAGTGGGGCTGAGAGACTTCAAAGAAGTGTGACTGGCCCAAGGTCACCCAGCAGCTGCATGTGGAGGAGCGGAGACGCGAACCTGGTTCCCCAGATTATGAGACTACCGCTCTTAACCACTACACCACACTGGCTCTCCCCTCCATGCTACAAGCCCAAGATTTCTTCTCCCTCCATGTAGTGGCAGGAATTCTAAAATACCAGACACCCAATACAGTGGTACCTCGGGTTAAGTACTTAATTCGTTCTGGAGGTCCGCTCTTAACCTGAAACTGTTCTTAACCTGAGGTACCACTTTAGCTAATGGGGCTTCCTGCTGCCGCTGCGTGATTTCTGTTCTCATCCTGAAGCAAAGTTCTTAACCCGAGGGACTATTTCTGGGTTAGCAGAGTCTGTAACCTGAAGTGTATGTAACCTGAGGTACCACTGTAATGGTGACAAATGAATAATGAGGGTTGTTTGTCATCAAGGTTGCAGGCTGGAATCCTAAAGATTCTTAACTGGGATGTCTTTGAATAACCACTGTACCAGCATCCAATTTTTAAAGTGGCAAATCAGATGCCAAAGGGAAGCTCACAAGTAGGAACTGGGCACAAGAACACTGTCTCTCATGTGGTTTCCAGCAACAGGTTTTCAGAAGCGTTGCTGCCTCCAAATGGGTGGCTAATAGTCCATTAATAGTTCTCTCTCCTCCCCCCCCCCCCATTAATTGACAGGAATGGAGGCATTTCCGCTCAGCCCTAGGATTAGATTCATTCTAAACTCATACTTTCCAACATGACACAGCCCTAATCTGGGGTGCCATCTTCTGTATCCTCACTCCCGCATGAGTCACGTGACCCATGTGAAATCCCCCCCCCCTCAAAAGTGCTTTTTTTCAAGCACAGTGCCTCACAGTGCATTTTGAGGCACCATGCCTGGAAAAGTGCAGCCTGAGATTGCAGTATCCATAAGAAAAAAATGGGATGTCCTTTTTTTTCAGGGCTGTTGATGGGCATGCAAGCTTTGCATGCAAAGCAAGCAATCAAAACAAATGCCATGGGGTATTTTACTAGTTTCTTAGAAGACGCCCCTCTGCTTTTCCCAACTTAACATTCCCATTGTTTCCCTTGCTTGTGATATCTTGTATATACATCTCCAACCCATTCCCCACCCCTAAGCCCGGAACCTGAGGTTTGCTCTGGGCTTGCAATTCTATCCAATTCTCCTCGAGTACCAGCCATGGGGAATTGGATGACTTTATCAGGGAGTAAAATCTTGTAATTATCTGTTCTAACTCTGAGCATTTTAAGCCTGTATTGAAGGGCCTTTGGTGAGGGCAATGGGGAATCCAAAAAGCGTCTGTTATGTCTGGAAGACAGAGATTCCCCCTTAGGCACCGTTGAAAGGACTGATCTGAAGCTGGGATGACAGCAAACTCAAATTCCCTTGAAACTAAATATTTCATCTTCATAAAATAAACATAGAGCTTCCACCCATGTAATAGACATAAAAAATGTTTAAACGTGTTAATTATTAAGCCAATATTGATTCATATTGGATGAAGCTCTAAAGAGGGATGAGGGAAAGGGGTGGATTTAAAAATGTCTAAGGTATTTAATATCATCCCCACAGTTGCTTTGTATCAATATTCATAAAATCCAAACCAACAATAATCATTAAAAAAAATGACAAGATGTATTTATGGTCTTCAGTGAATAAATGCAGAGTCAGTGTGAAGGAATCAGTGAGGAAGTATGGAGCTATAAAGGGAAGAAACCTAAGATTCATAATATATGTGAACTAACATGAAGCCATCCTTTGAAATGTTCTCTGAATTTTGCAGAGCTGTCCTCCAATCAAAAAAGTGCATATAGAGGGAAAGTGTGCACAAACTTTCCCACGTGAACCAACCCAGACCCCATGATCATCATCTGAAGCCCTTATTCATGTGCTCTCTCCATAGGAGGCTCAAAGTGCAGCAATACTAAAAGGTAAAGGTACCCCTGCCTGTACGGGCCAGTCGTGTCCGACTCTAGGGTTGTGCGCCCATCTCACTTAAGAGGCCGGGGGCCAGCGCTGTCTGGAGACACTTCCAGGTCACATGGCCAGTGTGACGAAGCTGCTCTGGTGAGCCGGCACCAGCGCAGCACACGGAAACGCCGTTTACCTTCCCGCTATAAAGCGGTACCTATTTATCTACTTGCACTTAGGGGTGCTTTTGAACTGTTAGGTGGGCAGGAGCTGGGACCGAAAGATGGGAGCTCACCCCGCCGCGGGGATTTGAACTGCCGACCATGCGATCGGCAAGCCCTAGGCGCTGAGGTTTAGCCCACAGCGCCACCCGCGTCCCTTTGCAGCGATACTAAATTGGGCCTTTTCAGTTGTGGCCCCTCACTTGTGGAATGCTGTCTCCATGGAAGCATGCCTGGCACCACCTATATTCATTTTTAGGCTCCAGGCAAAAGCTTTTCTCTTTATTCAGGCTTTTGGCCCTTAATTTTGGCCTCTATTAGTGGGGTGAGATCTGCAAGTCCTCCATTTTATCTGTACAGCTGTGTTTTTAGATTGCTATTGAATGTTCTTAATTGGTTTTAAGGTTGCTAGGGTCATTGTGTGGAAAAAAGCAACTAAAATTGTTGTTGTTGGAAATACTTCCAAAAATATATATATTATGGCAAAAATGCATGAAATTTTACATGTGAAACTTGGGACTGTCTATATGCAAAGCATGGCCTCTTTCTGAGCTTTTTCATTTCCCAGGTGGATCCCTTTCTTAAACAGGATAAAGAAAGGGCACATGGTTGCTCATTAGGCCCCGAAAGAGGAATTTCCCAGTACAATTATCCAGTGTAGGGATGGGGAAGCTATGGAGCCCCAGTTGTAGTTCAGTTTCCATCAGCCCCAGGTGACATAATTAATGGCCAAGAATTATGTGAGCCAATGTTCAGCATCTTCTGGAGAATCCCGGTTGCCCATCCCTGATCTAATGGAACTGTAGGTCAGCCAGGCCTTCAACAACTTCTTCTGAAGAATAGCTGCATTGTCAAGAGTCTCATTATAAAGAGACAACAAATTTTTTTTAGAGCTTGTGCCTTGCAATGATACACTAAGCCACGTATGTAATTTCTCCTTAATGTGAGATTGAGCAGTGTACATTAAATGGGATTTGATCATTAAAAACGTATTTGTAGGACTTTTCAGTGTCTCTGTCAGTGATACATAACCCATCAATGGTCATTAAATCTCAGCAAACAAATTGGAAATAATAATCAGCATTTGGTTGTTGGTTAATTTGATTCTGATGTTTGTTAAAATGAAATAATGTTGTTCTCTCTTTCTCTCTTAGAGCTGGAAGGCTCTCTTCACCGCTTGAACTCCCTGCTTGCATGTTCTTAATACCCTTTAAAGCATATTTTAGTTGTTTTACATAACAAGACATGAACAATAAATGGTTATTCACACATACAGAAGGAAATTTGAATTTACACTAAGAGACCTGCTGCTGCCCTGGGTGTGGAGAATGTAGAAGAGAAGAAGAGTTTGGATTTGATATCCCGCTTTATCACTATCTGAAAGAGTCTCAAAGGGGCTAACATTCTCCTTTCCCTTCCTCCCTCACAACAAACACTCTGTGAGGTGAGTGGGGCTGAGAGACTTCAGAGAAGTGTGACTAGCCCAAGGTCACCCAGCAGCTGCATGTGGAGGAGCGGAGACACTGAATGTAGCTGAATGGGACACAGCTGTGAGCAACCTGAAGAAGTATCACCCGTCTTGGACCTGCCCATAAAAAGCAAGTCTAGAGTGTGAGTCTAGAGTGAAGTCCACTGTTTCCAGGAACTTCTCTTGTTGTGAGACAATTTTGGGTGAACTGAGAGTTTGTTTGGACTCTGGATGAGAAACCAGAGGCTGAGAGGGAGGGTCTGTCAGAAGGAAAATGAATTGATATTGATTTTCATATATTAGTATCTTTGTATTAAGGGACGCGGGTGGCACTGTGGTCTAAACCACAGAGCCTAGGGCTTGGCGATTCGAACCCCTGTGATGGGGTGAGCTCCCATTGTTGGGTCCCAGCTCCTGCCCACCTAGCAGTTGAAAAGCACGTCAAAGTGCAAGTAGATAAATAGGTACTGCTGTGGCAGGAAGGTAAATGGCATTTCCCTGTGCTGCCCTGGTTCACCAGAAGCGGCTTAGTCATGCTAGCTGCATTACCCGGAATCTGTCTGCAGACAAACGCCGGCTCCCTCAGCCTATAGAGCAAGATGAGTGCGCAACCCCAGAGTCGTCTGCGACTGGACCTAACGGTCAGGGGTACCTTTACATTTTATCTTTGTATTAATGTGACATTTCTATATGCAACTTTGTGTTTTTGTAATATGTTGTTTAAGTTGTGTGTTGTTGCTTCAGTTTTTCATACACCACTTAGATATATATATAAATATATTAAAAGGTATATAAATTAAATAATCAAATTGAATCTGCAATACATGTTAGTTGGACAGGGACTGGCGTGAGAAGGGTATCTCCCAGACCAAACTGGAGATTCTGGGGACTGAACTTTTGCATGCAGAGCAGGTGCTCGACTGCCATGCTACTGTCCTGGAGCCTAGGTTCAGAGGACACTGCCTTACACCATCTTAGGCTGTGATGGAGGGGTTGCCAGCGTTTTACTCCTAGAGTATTGCTTCTTACATAGGCATAGTCCTGGGTTCATGCAGACATCAGACATCTTGTGTGTTGCCCTGCAGCTTGTCTTGCTCTCCCATGCACATAACTCCTAACATTGAACTAGGCAGCTGTCTACATTGCTTATCTGTTGCATTGCTGCTTACCGACTGAGAAACCTTTTCCCCTAGAGCACAGGAGAGCAAACTGCAAGCCTGAAACTCTACTCCTGGCCTTTGATCTTCTACCCAACTCAGGGAGGGGCTTCACACATTTTCTGACTGGCACAGAATCTCTGCTTTGTTAATCACTCATCTCCCTGCCCCCTTTGTTTGCTTAATGACTCAGCCATTATCAGGTTGGCTTGGACCAGCTATTAAGGTCTGGCTTCCACTTTAACTCTCCAAGCATTTATTATACTCTAGTATTTACTAAATCCAGGCAACCCCGAACTCTGGCACCCCAAACCCCATAACATTTTAAAAAAGGATGTGTACACAAAATGGAAAAGGGGGAAAACCACCAAAGAGGAATTCAAACAAACAGCCAGCACGTGTAGACACAAAGTCAGAAAAGCTAAAGCACAGAATGAACTCAGGCTTGCTAGAGAGGTTAAAAGCAACAAAGAAGGCTTTTATGGGTATGTTCGTAGCAAAAGGAAGAACAAAGAAACAGTGGGGTCACTCAGAGGAGAAGATGGTGAAATGCAAACAGGGGACACAGAAAGGGCTGAACTCCTCAATGCCTTCTTTGCCTCAGTCTTCTCCCATAAAGAAAACAATGCCCAACCTGAAGAATTTGGAGCAAATGATTCAGCAGAGGAAACACAGCCCAGAATAACTAAGGAGATAGTACAAGAATACTTGGCTAGTTTAGATGTATTCAAGTCTCCAGGGCCAGATGAACTGCATCCAAGAGTATTAAAAGAACTGGCAGATGTGATCTCAGAACCACTGGCAGTCATCTTTCAGAATTCCTGGAGAACAGGCGAAGTCCCGGCAGACTGGAGGAGGGCAAATGTGGTCCCTATTTTCAAAAAGGGGGAAAGAGAGGACCCAAATAATTACCGCCCAGTCAGTCTGACATCAATACCAGGGAAGATTCTGGAGCAGATCATTAAGCAAACAGTCTGTGAGCACCTAGAAAAGAATGCTGTGATCACCAATAGTCAGCATGGATTTCTGAAAAATAAGTCATGTCAGACTAACCTGATCTCATTTTTTGACAGAATTACAAGCCTGGTAGATGAAGGGAACGCAGTGGATGTAGCCTACCTTGATTTCAGCAAGGCATTTGACAAGGTGCCCCATGATATTCTTGTAAAGAAGCTGGTAAAATGCGGTCTTGACTATGCTACCACTCAGTGGATTTGTAACTGGCTGACTGACCGAACCCAAAGGATGCTCATCAATGGTCCCTCTTCATCCTGGAGAAGAGTGACTAGTAGGGTGCCACAGGGTTCTGTCTTGGGCCCGGTCTTATTCAACATCTTTATCAACAACTTGGATGATGGACTCAAGGGCATCCTGATCAAATTTGCAGATGACACCAAACTGGGAGGGGTGGCTAACACCCCAGAGGACAGGATCACACTTCAAAACAACCTTGACAGATTAGAGAACTGGGCCAAAACAAACAAGATGAATTTTAACAGGAAGAAATGTAAAGTATTGCACTTGGGCAAAAAAAAAAAAAAAAAATGAGAGGCACAAATACTGCTCTCACCTGGCTTGAGAGCAGTACATGTGAAAAGGATCTAGGAGTCTTGGTTGACCACAAACTTGACATGAGCCAACAGTGTGACGCGGCAGCTAAAAAAGCCAATGCAATTCTGGGCTGCATCAATAGGAGTATAGCATCTAGATCAAGGGAAGTAATAGTGCCACTGTATTCTGCTCTGGTCAGACCTCACCTGGAGTACTGTGTGCAGTTCTGGGCACCACAGTTCAAGAAGGACACTGACAAACTGGAACGTGTCCAGAGGAGGGCAACCAAAATGGTCAAAGGCCTGGAAACGATGCCTTTTGAGGAACGGCTAAGGGAGCTGGGCATGTTTAGCCTGGAGAAGAGGAGGTTAAGGGGTGATATGATAGCCATGTTCAAATATATAAAAGGATGTCACATAGAGGAGGGAGAAAGGTTGTTTTCTGCTGCTCCAGAGAAGCGGACACGGAGCAATGGTTCCAAACTACAAGGAAGAAGATTCCACCTAAACATTAGGAAGAACCTCCTGACAGTAAGAGCTGTTCGACAGTGGAATTTGCTGCCAAGGAGTGTGGTGGAGTCTCCTTCTTTGGAGGTCTTTAAGCAGAGGTTTGACAACCATATGTCAGGAGTGCTCTGATGGTGTTTCCTGCTTGGCAGGGGGTTGGACTCGATGGCCCTTGTGGTCTCTTCCAACTCTATGATTCTATGATTCTATGATTCTAAGGTATATGCTCTACCTACTGAACTACAGCCCTTCCCCTAAGAAGAAAGTGCTAATAAGAACATAGAAAGCTGCCATCTACTGAGCCAGACCAACTAGCTCAGCATTAGCTATCAGAAGGCTTCCAGTGTTTCAGCCTGGGCTTGAGTATGGGATCTTTTGCATGCAAAGCAGATACTGTACCATTGAGCTAGAGCCTTTCCAACAATGCTTGCTTCCCCTGCTTTCCCAACTTTGCTCTCTGAACATGCAAACAAGAAGATAGAGCAGCTGGTTGCGTTGTGTGTGTGTGTGTGTGTGTGTGTGTGTGTGTGCTGATATTTCTTTTCCCAAAAGAGGAGTGAGATGCAGGCAGGTGTTGCCATGACAACCTGAGGGGGTCAGGACCTGCAGGCAAAATGAGGTCCATCAAGCCTCTCCATCTAGCCCTTGAAGTTCTTCCCATGCTCACGGGCCTTGGATGTTTTTGCCTAGCTGGAAGGACCGTCTTAAGCATATCCAGCGCCGTGGTGCAAAGCTCACTCTGGCACACACACACCCCATTTCCCGGAGTTGTCCACCTTTTTTTAGGGAGGGCAGCGCTGCCGGCGGGGCTGGAGGAGATGGGCAGCGGCTGGAGGGTGGATCCTTTGGTGGGGAAGAGGCAGAGGCTGGACGTGGCACCTCCTGGCTCAGCTGGACACTTCGTGCCACAGTGGCCATGGCAGACAGAGGCTCCAGGCATGGCGCTGCTTCGGTGCAGCATGGCAGAGGCAGGAGAGGGTGGCGAGCTGATGCTGGGAGGCACTGCATCCAGCCTCCTCCTCTTCCCTGGCGCCCTCCAGAACTTGGCACCCTGGAGCCCCATGCCACTAGCCTCTATGGGTAAGATGCCCCTGCTAGCTGGAATGTGTCCTTGAACTCTGACAAAGCCTCTCACTTGTGATGGAGGATACAGGGGCGTTTGTGTGTGTGTGTGTGTGTGTGTGTGTGTGTGTCTGCAGACTAGCCTACTGCACAAATATAAGATTGACACTCCTTACTCCACCCACTTTTGCTTCTGCCTCCACCCACCTTTGGAACATGGCCCTTGGAAGATTTCCCAAAAGGGAATGCAGCCCCCAGGCTGACAACCCCCCGCTGTATAGTACACTTGTGCACTTAGCCCTTGCTCCCATTTTTATTCTCTCTCCCATCTGCTGACCTATGATGTCAACTCATTGCTTGAAGGTGCAAACACTTTGCTGAATCCCCTGAAGTCTTTCTAAGCTGCCTTTAGAAATGGTTGTAAAGCCTCACTTAGAGTGTGTGTTTCATGAGCACTCTCTTTAGCAATCAAAAAGAGAAAGAGTGTGGTTGCTTTTCAGCCCTTCTGCATTGCTCTAGCAAATGGTGCCCTGATGCTGAAGCATTGCACCCCAAATCACACACTTCTGCTTTTTAAACATAGCCTGATGGTGCCACTTCTCTTAGCAACATTTCATTTTAAGGAAGCACTTTGAAATTTGAATAAGGGAATTATAGACTCCCCCAGCAGGTCTTCAATCTCTTGATGTTTATCCCATCAGCTGAGTCTCAAGCCAACCTTCATCCTGGGATGTTTGTCTATTAAATTAAGAGCATTTCAGATCAGGAGAAGCCATTTGAACACAGTAAATCACATGGCAACAGGAATCTCTTAACTTTCTTACTGTTACATCATTCACTCTATTATACACTGACACAGTCACTCAGTTAGAAGCCTTTGCCACTTATATTCTCCCCCAGTCAGATTAAGGTTAGACAGCACTTAACTTTAATTTTATCTTTTAAAAATGATTATCCATTTACACACAAAAGAGTCTATCTGCCTGTGTTATCATGATGCATGATGCCCGTTACTAATGACATTGGTGAAAGCCAGTATGGTGGAGTGGTCAGAGCAAAAGTGGTGCCCTCCACTGAGTTACAATTCCTGTCATCTCTGACCATTGGCCCCCCAACTGTCCCTGTTTTCCAGGGACAGTCCCATATTTACAGAAGCCATCGAGGTTTCTGATTTGATCCCAAAATGTCCCACTTTTCCTTAGGATGTCTCTATTTTCACTGGAGAGATGTTGGAAGGTATGGAGTTATGCAACCCCTGAACCAAGCCCTGTACAGTGGTACCTCGGGTTACAGACGCTTCAGGTTACAGACGCTTCAGGTTACAGACTCTGCTGACCCAGAATAGTACCTCAGGTTAAGAACTTTTCTTCAGGATGAGAACAGAAACCTGGCGGTGGCAGCGGGAGGCCCCATTATAGCTAAATTGGTGCCTCAGGTTAAGAACAGTTTCAGGTTAAGAACGGACCTCCAGAACAAATTAAGTTCTTAACCCGAGGTACCACTGTATAGGGAGGGTTTTTAAAAAATGTTTAATGTTTTATTACGTTTTTATATATGTTGGAAGCTGCCCAGAGTGGCTGGGGCAACCCAGTCAGATGGACCGGGTATTATTATTATTATTATTATTATTATTATTATTATTATTATTGAATGGAACATCCAGCGGTGTAGCTAGCTGCTCCAGCACTCGCAGCTGCGGGGGCAGGGCGAGCCGCGCAGGGGGGCGGCATGGTGATCTGCGTGGCGGTGGCGGCACGGCAAGCTGCCCACAGAGTCCGTCTGGTGGATGGAAGCCCCATACTGCCGTTTCGGGCAGTGCAGGGCCCTGAGTCACCGTGTCACTCCCAGGAGAAACACATGGCTTGGGCACAATGCAGGCCAGGCCCAGTGGTAATGGCCACCCCCTGCAGTGTGCCATTTTGTCAACCCCTCAGACACCTGGGGTGGACTGCACCCCGCTTCCTACACCCCTGGGGACACCCCTCCTTTCATCAGAGAAATGTTGAAGAGTATGCAATATCAGCTCACTTACTGTTGAATGAAAAGTTCTTCTCAATTCATATTGGTGAATTAAGGCAATGGGCTAAGCAGTAATGGCCCCTTCTCTTAGGGTGCCACAGAGCTCTGGTGAAGATTTGGATGAGTATGAGTTACTTGCTACTTTGCCCTGGATGGTGGTGGTGAGTGCCTTCTACTCTGCTTTCTATTTTGTGGCCCTACCACACTTTCCAGAGGACAGCTCCCTAGCCACCCTTCCATCTCCTACAATTTGCAGAAGCTGAATGGTCCATAATGAGACAAGGGCTGTTTAAGTAACAGCCTCAAAGGATTTTAGTCCTCGACTCACCCTTTGCAACCGCAACTTTACAGAGTTCAGCCAGCAGGACTCACTGGGAGCTGCCCAATGTACCAATTTCTCCTTAGACTTGACCTGCTCTGAAGAAACTCAGACGGCTTGCACTCACTGTGAACCTCAAGTCCCAGCAGAACATGATATCAGGGAGGAGAACCGGACTAAGGGCTATTACTTTTCTTCCTCCAACAATATTACCATTATTAAACAGCATTAAAATAGGATATACAGTTGCATCCAAACATTCACATGGCAAAAACGGGGACGCCAACTTGCTGAATGTTCCTTGATGAGAATTGAAATTCTCCAACCTTGCAGAAGGACTGTAACCAAGAATTAAAAAATCAATAAAAAAATATTCTTTTCTTTGTAGTTTTTGTTGAGCCCTAGGCCTGAGCCAAGGAAATTGGCCTGAAAGATTTGAGATGTAAGGAAATGCCGTAGTGCTTCATATTAGTAGGAACATGCACTGCACTGGTGGGAAGAGGTTTTAGGAGCTAGCATTTTGACGTATTGCAGATCCTCTAGGATTATAATTAACAAAGTCATTTCCCATTTTAAATCCCAAGCTGGTGTTGCATTCTTTTATTGCTGATGCCTGGATCAAAAAGTGAAATGACATGACTGACTATGGAGATTAAAAAAGAGACAAAATAACCAAAGGAACTGAAAGGAGCACAAAAAAACTGTCTTATACTGAGTAACAACATTGGTCTACCTAGCTCAGTACCCTACACTTACTGGAAGTGGCTCTCCAGGGTTTACTGAGCCTAACTTTAGGGCTGCCATATGTACAGAATTTTGCAGACGTTACTAGGATTTGCCCATCGAAAATGGCGTCCGGGCAAAATTTCCCCAAAAAATAGCTGGGAAAAAAGCTCAACAACTTTGCCCCCCCCCCCCCAGGCAACCCTACCTAACTGGAGATGCTGTGGATTGAACCTATGACCTTTTGCTTGCAAATCAGATATTCTGTCAATGAGCTACATTTTTCTACCCTCAACTCACCTGAGTCATAGGATTCTATGCACTTGGGAACATAGAAAGCTGCCTTATACTGAGTCACACTGCTGGTCCACCTATCTTAGCACGGCCCGCAGTGACTGGCGGTGACTCTCCAGGTTGATAGAGAGGAGTCTCTTTGAGCTCTACCCTGATATGCTAGAGGTTGGACCTGGGGCCTTCTGAATAATAATAATAATAATAATAATAATAATAATAATAAATAATTTATTATTATTTATACCCCGCCCATCTGGCTGAGTTTCCCTAGCCACTCTGGGTGGCTCCCAATCAAGTGTTAAAAACAATACAGCATTAAATATTAAAAACTTCCCTGAATAGGGCTGCCTTCAGATGTCTTTTAAAGATAAGATAGCTGCTTATTTCCTTCACATCTGAAGGGAGAGCGTTCCATAGGGCAGGCGCCACTACCGAGAAGGCCCTCTGCCTGGTTCCCTGTAACCTCACTTCTCACAATGAGGGAACGCCAAAAGGCCCTTGGCACTGGATCTCAGTGTCCGGGCTGAACTATAGGGGTGGAGATGCTCCTTCAGGAATATGAATGCAAGGAATATGCTCTACCACTGAGCCACTGCTCTTCCTAGAACTGTCACAAACTACACATTCTCTACTAACTAGATTAATCTGAGAAATCCTTGATCAGCCTTCGCAAATCTGATGCTGTTTGTCCAATTGTTGAAATCTAATTCTCTTCAGACCCCATGATTGGCTATTGCTGGTTGGATATAAATACATAAGAAACTTCTGCTGAATCAGGCCAAAGGCTCATCTACTCCAACATCCTATTCTTGCACTGGCTGATGAGTTGCTTGCGGGAAACCAGCAAGCAGGATTCGAGCACAAGAGCACTCTCGCTTCCTGTGGTTTCCAGAAGCTGGTATTCAGAAAGCTGGAATCCACCAACAAGCTGAGGTGCAACAACATCTAAAGACCCAAAGGCCCCCATCCCTGGAACATAGAATCTATGGCACAACCAAGCTCCAAGAAGAGAGAAGCCTTCTAATCACCAGTAGAAATGAATATCTGAAAAGCAAATAAGAGGAAACCTGACAATTATGTGAAAATATATTTATTTTAAGGAGGATTCATTTGAAGCAGCTAGAAAAAGCAAAAGCGGGGCGGGGGGGGGGGAGGAGGCACACAGCCAAAGGAAATATCTGTGTATTCTCTGGAGAGCCACAGAAGTGACTCCATTTTGGAGTATGGAGAAGGATTTTGTTAGCAAGGCCTGCTGCATCCTGATAGAGATAAGTAGCCCCATCTATTGTAATACCATTGGGCTTACAAGTTGGATGTGGGTGGATGACCTCTCTGTCTCAAAGCAAAACAAATATTGTGTGTTGGGTCTTTCTCTTAGTAAACTCAGGTGACATCCATGTCTGGCGGCAGCGACACAGTGTAGGTGTCATTGGGGTTTTGATTATCAAATCCATCTGTCACTGGTATCTGCAAAGATTGTACTCTTTTGCTCCTCATGGGAACAAGTCCACAGCTGAAAGTGATATTCCTTCTCTCTCTCTTCCCCTCCCCCCCTCTCTCCCCCCTTTCTCTCTGTAGGTATGCATGTACACGCACCCCTTCTAGAACAGTGTTAACTGAGCAATAGTAGAACAGTGCCTGGGTTCACCAAAGGTTTGTGCAGCGATCTTTTCCAAAGAAAGCCCCCATTTTTCAACAACAACTCTTCGCTGGCAGATGTCTTCAGAGCTGACAGTTTTATTGCTTTTTATTTTTTTTCCAAAGACCGAGGCTCTACTGTTTGTGATTTGAAAATATGACAAGGTAGCACATGCCAGGGTTGAGTTATTAGAGGGAAGTTCAAACCCTCTGAAGAACAGAAAGGAATGTACTCAGCTGATGGAAAAAAACAGGGTATAATACTCTCTTAGGTAGCCAACCTGTGTCATGAATAACTGTGCTGCTTTCAGATCATACATGGGCAGTAGAGGCTGTTCCATTATGGTGGAACATCCTCATTCAATCTTCAGCCAGCCCCAGCCTGCCTGCCTTCCTACTTATGCCTAGTCCTAGGGACTGCACTTCAGGACAGATTAAGAGAATCAAACAATTGTAGAGTTGGAAGGGACCCCAAGTCTCAGGGTTACCATATGGCCTCTTTTTCCAGGACACAACCTCTTTTTCATGGGTAGAGTCATCATAGTTAAAAGCAGAAGTCAGCAAATGTGTTTTGGGGTTTTTTGCTCTTCAAAATATGGCAACCCTAACTAGTTCAACCCCCTGCAATGCAGGAATTTCAGCTAAAACATACATCACAAATGGCCATCCAACCTCTGCTTAAAAACCTCCAAGGAATGAGAGGCCACAACCTCCCAAGGGAGACTTTTCCACTGTCAAACAGCTCTTGCTGTCAGAAGCCATTGGTTCAAGTCCCACCCTCTAGAGCAGGATAAAGCAAGCTTGCTCCATCTTCCATGGGACAGCCCTTAAGATATTTGAAGATGGCTATCATATATCCTCTCAGCCTCCTCTTTTCCAAGCTAAACATATCCAGCTCCTCCAACCATTCCTCACAAAGCTTGGCTTCCAGACCCTTGATCATCTTGGTTGCCCTCCTCTGCACATGTTCCAGCTTGTCAACATCCTTCTTAAATTGTGGCACCCTGAACTAAACATGGTATTCCATGTGTGGCCTGAGCAAGGCAGAATAAAGTGGTACTATTAGTTCCCTTGATCTGGACACTATACTTCTGTTGTTGCAGCCAAAAATAGCATTCCCTCCCCCCCTTTTTTTTTTGCTGCTGCATCACACTGTTGACTCATGTTAAGCTTGTGTTCCACCAAGACCCCTAGATCATTTTCACATGTACTGATGGTAAGCCAGGTATTCCCCATCCTACATTTGTGCTTCTGATTCTTCCTGCCTAAGTGCAGCACCTTACATTTGCCCTACTGAAATTCATTTTGTTAGCTTGGGCCCGGTTCTCTAATCTGTTACGGTCATTCTGAATTCTGATTCTGTTTTCTGTGGCGTTAGCTACTCCCCCCCGCCCAGTTTGGTATCATCTGCATATTTGATGTGCATCCCCTCAATTCCTTCATCCAAGTTGTTTATAAAGATGTTGAAGAACAACGGGCCCAGGACATGAGCCCTGTAGCACCCCATTCCTCATTTTCCCCCAGGATGATGGGGAACAATTACTGAGTACTCTTTGGATTCTGTCAGTCAACCATCTACAAATCTACCTAACAATTACTACATTCAGCCCATATTTTACCAGTTTCCTTTCAAGATGAAGCAAGAAATAAAAGAAAAGAAAAAATGCAAACAACCCCCACTGTTGCCTAAAAGTAGGACTGCCATTGTTGGGATTTGCCTGTTGAAAATGGCGTCCGGTTAAAATCGGTTAAAATGTCCGGGAAAACCCCAGCATATGGCAGTACATATTGGAAGTGTTGATTTTTTTGGGGGGGGGGGTGAACTTCCTTAAAAAAAAAAAAATGGTGTCCAGATTTCCACTTTTTGAAATATGGCAACCCTACCCAAAGTCCATAGCATGGTTGCTAAGTGACCCTCTCCGGGGTGTGCATTCCATAAGTGAGGCACCACCACTCTAAAGCCTTTGCTTGACTAACATCCCACTTCCCCCTGCCCCCTTTCTAGCATATCTGAAAGTTCCCTGCTTCACTGATCAGAATCATTCCTTTTCTTGTTTTGGTTCTTCTAATGTTCCATTGCTTGCTGGGTTGATAGGACTTGTAGTTTAGCAACATCTGGAGGGCCAAAGATTCCCCATACTTGTCCTACTGCTGGCCTCACTGCATAATCTGCAATGGAGGCCTTTGATGATGACAGTGCCACCTTCTTGGGCTGCAGAGCCTCTGGCCACACAGGATCACCCAGCAACAGTACATCTAGGATTGGTCCTGTGTGCCTTTCCCCTTCTTATTTTGAGACCTTGACTCCACCACCTGCAGAAGAGGAATCTGACTTCTGGCTTGTACGTGGGTGGTATTGTTTTGGGTATATAATCAATGGCGCTCAGCACCTGAACAAAATTAAAGGGAATTATGGGCTCCCCAGAGAAGTTGGGAGTGTTGTTGCTGATGTAGTTTTGTACACATTATCTTTTTAATATTTATCTCAGCATCATGGAACCTATTATGTGCACAGAATGGATAATAGCCACTGCCTCACTTGGCCTAGTGGGGATTTTGTTACCTAATATTTGCAACGTAATGAAGAAGAAGAGTTTGGATTTGATATCCCGCCTTTCACTCCCTTTAAGGAGTCTCAAAGCAGCTAACATTCTCCTTTCCCTTCCCCCTCCCACAACAAACACTCTGTGAGGTGAGTGGGGCTGAGAGACTTCAAAGAAGTGTGACTGGCCCAAGGTCACCCAGCAGCTGCATGTGGAGGAGCGGAGACGCGAACCTGGTTCCCCAGATTACGAGACTACTGCTCTTAACCACTACACCACACTGGACCCATTGGAACCATTCTCACATTCATCTGCTGTCAAACTGGCCTGCATAATAGCTGCTTTGATACCCGAGATTCCTCTCTTTCTAGAATTCCTAGCAAAGAAATGCTTTATTTGGAAAGCATTTTGGGCTCACTGAAGCATAAAAGATGACCCTTTGAAATACTGTGCATGCCATTTTCTCATGAAAGAGGCACTTTTCTGCCTGTATGTGGCTTTTCACCCCAAGACTTACGAAGATTAAGAGATGATAGTCCACTTTCCTCAGATGCTTTGGGTCATCTTCTCTAGCCCAGAGAAGTCCATGTTGGTTAAAAGAATCTGCCCATTTGTCCTCTCCTCTACAAATATGACTGACTCACAGAGCTCTGTTTAGAGCAGTCTACTGCAGGTGTGGGGAACATTTGGCTCTCCAGATGTTGCTGAACCACAACTCCCAACCCGCAAGCCCCAGCAAGAATGGCCAATGATCATGTAGTTGAGCAAAAACTGGCAGGCCAAAGACTCCCCACAGCTGTTCTAGTGGGAGTATCTTCCACAAACATTTCTGAATTTTGGGATATTCCTTATGCCAGATCAGGCAATTAGGCCCTCTATCCCAGTGTTCTCTGCATCAGCTTTTCTCAGCCTCATGCCCTCTGGGTGTTGCTGGACTACAGTTCCCATCCTCCTTGACTATGCTGACTTAAGTTGATGGGAGCTGGAGTCCAACAACATTAGGATCTCATCAGGATGAGGAGATGAACTGTTTTCTTCTAAGTAGTAGCAACTCTTCAGGAATGCTGGAGGTGCTAAGTGAGAACCTACCACTTAAGCCCCTGTCATGATCTAGTCTGATGCCAGAGCCCACAGAAAATGCAGCTCAGAGGTTTCAGGGCCACTGGCAGCTCTGAATCAGCAACCTGTGTTACTAGACAGGAGATGTACATGGGGAGGCATTGGGTTCTTCAGGGGAAGGTGCCTTTTGAAGGTCCTGGCTATGGCCCTGCAAATAAGGGGGGGGGGTTCTTTGTGGAGCTTTTTTTGGTTCACAGCATAAAAATAAAAACAGAAAATAAATCATAAAAACAAGAACAGGAACGAAACAAAACAATAATCCCCCATCCCTCCCACAAACACATTTAAAAGGATTTAGGATGTTTGTTAGCCAAAGGCCTAGTTGAAGACAAATGTTTTCACCTGGTGCCTAAAGGTGTATAATAAAGGTAGTGATAGGTGAACCTCTCTTGGGAGAGCATTCCACAAATAAGCAGCCACCATAGAAAAGGTCCATTCTTGTGTTGCTACCCTCAGAACCTCTTGGGGAGGAGGCACACAGAAAAGGGCCTCACATGATGATCACAGGGTCTGAGTCAGTTCATATGGGGAGAGACAGCCCTTGAGGTATTGTGGTCCTGAGCCATTTAAGGCTTTATAGGTCAAAACCAGAACTTTGAATTGGGTCCAGAAACTGATTGGCAGCCATTGCAGTAGGGCCAGGACTGGTGTTACATGTTCAAACCTGGCATCCAAATTCTGCACTAGATGAAGTTTCCAAGCTTCCTTCAGAGGTAGCAGCATGTATAATGCATTGCAGGGTTCTAACCTAGTGGTTACCAGAGCATAGACAACAGAAGTTAGGCTATCCCTGTCCAGATAGGGGCACAGCTGGGCCACCAGCATTCTGCACCACCGAGGCAATGCTTCACCAAGCTTCCAGGGTCTCACTCACTTGCCATAACATTCTGCACTTGGTTTTAGCCTCTGAACTATTTTCAAGGCTGGCCCCATGTAGAGAGCATCACAATAGTCAGGTTTCAAGCCTCTGAAGGCACAAGTGACAGAAAGACAGGAAGGTTGAGAATGATTGCTAAATGAGCCAAGACTGTTGAAGCTCACCCAGCAGGAACATTTCAAGTTTCTTTTGGAGTTCAGTGGTTGGCTTCGTAAGTCTGTCTTGCTGAGAGGATTTCTGAGTTGGAGATGGGGGAAGTTTCTTGTTATTCAGGTAGAAACTCCTTGGCCCTTTGAAAAGTCTTAGCAAGATTTCCACCTGGCATAGCTACATCCAAGGCTATGCAATATTAACCAAATGTCACCATTTTATGCTGGCTGAGATTATATCCTGTTGAGTGCCAATGGTCTCAGCCCTGGTGGGAGTTTTTAAGTCTAATCAGTTCAGGCAACATACAGTCTGAGCAGGATACATTTCAGAGTGCTCCCCTGTTCACCTTCACTCTGAGAAGGAGGCAGCCCCTTAAGCAAAAAATGAATTGGGAAGAAAGTACAGTGGTACCTCGGGTTAAGAACTTAATTCATTCCGGAGGTCTGTTCTCAACCTGAAACTGTTCTTAACCTGAGACACCACTTTAGCTAATGGGGCCTCCAGCAGCTGCTGCACAATTTCTGTTCTCATCCTGAAGCAAAGTTCTTAATCCGAGGTACTATTTCTGGGTTAGCGGAATCTGTAACCTGAAGCGTCTGTAACCCGAGGTACCACTGTATCTATTCTAAAAGTTTGAACTCTTACAGAAAAAAGCATCAGAGCTGTAGCCATGTAGGTCAGGGGTGGGGGACCTCTTTTGGCTTAAGAATCACATTCCCTGGTGGACAAACTCCCTGGGGGCCACACACCACTGGTGGGTAAGGCCAGAGGCTAAAACGGGTAAGACAGTACATCTGACTCTTACCTTTTTATAGTTGGCTACATTCCAGCCATGCAAAAATCACACACATGTGCACATACACACACACACACACACACCCCTCCATCCAAGCATGAGAGAAGCATTATGAGAGTTCAAGGACACATTTCAGCCAGACAAAATCATTCAAGAAGGGTGCAGGGCCCGACCAGCAAACAGTGACATAGAAAGGAGTGTGGCCAGGACAGAGTCACGAGGCCCATATGGAGCAGCCTGGAAGGCCACATTTAATTCCCTGTCCTGAAGTTCACCACTCCTGCTATAGAAGGTATTGATTGCTTTCAAGAGATAGATTTTGTGTCTTTTTGTAAGTTCAGAGGGTGACCTCTCCATCCTTTGGTGGATGGTGGCAAGACAGCACTTGCAGCTCAGAGCGATGCTGCTGTCAAAAGGAGCTAAATCCGCTGGCTTGAAAGATGTGGTGATCCTGGCCATAAGGAGAAAGAGATTCTCCGGAGGGCAGATTTATTCTTCTGAGATGTGATGAGACTCCTTAACAACAGCCATCAAATCTTCATAATCACCAGGAGGAGGCAGGCAGGCAGAGACAATCTCTGATTAGTTACTATTGGAAAGTGAAGAAGCTTTTCTCCGTGTGTTTTGCTTCAGCTCCCTCCCTCATTATTTTGTTGAGTAGCATCCACAGAGTTCATCCATTGTAGCATCCAGAGAGAAAGAGAGAAAGCATCCCCTACTATTCGGGCATACTTGCCAAAGATTTTGGGGGTGCAGATAACCTGATCCCAGTGCTTTTTTTCTGGGGGTACACAGGGGTACACATACCCCTAAACATTTTGTGAATCTAAATTTGGCCTCATTGAGGGGCAGTATAAGTAGGAAAATGAGAGTACCCCTAAACATTTTTTAAAGAAAAAAAGCACTGCCTGATCCCATTTCTAAAGTGGAAATTTGACTGATGTATTAGCAATGCTGCTCCACCAGGCAATCAGATGTGGGTGGGGTTGAATCCATTGTCAAGTTGCAAGAAGGAGAATAAGGCTGGAGTACAGAAGCGAATGGGCAGGTAAACTGGCCTTGCTTCTCCTCCATGGTCTATCATGAAGGGACACAGGAAGCTGCTTTTGGTCCACCTAGCTCAATACTGCCTATACTGACTGGTTGCAGCTCTCCAAGGTTTCAGGTAAGATCCTTTTGCAGCCCTACCAGGAAATGCCAGGGATCAAAACCGGGACCTACTGCATGCAAGGGGGACGCGGGTGGCGCTGTGGGTTAAACCACAGAGCCTAGGGCTTGCCGATCAGAAGGTCGGCGGTTCGAATCCCCATGATGGGGTGAGCTCCCGTTGCTCGGTCCCTGCTCTTGCCAACCTAGTGCAGGTAGATAAATAGGTACCACCCCGGCGGGAAGGTAAACGGCATTTCCGTGCGCTGCTCTGGTTCGCCATAAGCGCCTTAGTCATGCTGGCCACATGACCCGGAAGCTGTATGCCAGCTCCCTCGGCCAATAAAGCGAAATGAGTGCCGCAACCCCAGAGTCGGCCACGACTGGACTTAATGGTCAGGGGTCCCTTTGCCTTTACTGCATGCAAGGCAGATGTTCTTCCACAAGAGAGCTGTTAGGTTAGCTGTCCTCTTACTTGCCACAGGCACATAGGAAGTTTCCTTATACTGAGTCAGTTCATTGGTCCATCAGCTCTGTACCTTCTGCATGCAAAGCAGATGCAAAGCAGATTCCTTACCACTGAGCTAGAGTTCATCACCCTGAATCCTGCAGTACAGGTTGAACCAGCTGTATATTTGGGGCAAGTAGCTGCTGGTAATTTCTGCAAATCAAGATGCAGGGGAACTGTTTGGGATGTGTGTGTGTGTTTTTTTCAAAGCGGAGGGACAGCCCATTTGGGCTGAATGGAATATTCAACTAAGTTTCACACAGAGATACTCACTTAAATTAGTTGTGCCAATTTCAATAAGTCTGCTCTGAGCAGGACTAATGTTGGATTAGTATTAGAATAGCATTTGTTAGATGCATAAGGAGGGAACTAAGTAGAGGCTATGCTGGTGAGCACCATTAGGCACCGTTATCATGGCTAAAGGCACATCAATACCCTGTTTGAATGGAGTCTTACCATTGCACAAGAGTGCATCTACACATCACGAATATATTGGTGGAGCACAGGGGAGACATGCAAATGATCTGAAAGTCAAATTGAAAAACAACAGAGAATTCAAACCAGGGTCTTTGGCAGTAGGATCTAGGTATCATGCTTGGGCAACTAAAGGCTGAACAAGTTCCTTAACTGAAAATTGTTCCACCAGCTCACCATTGTCTACACTGACTCGCAGTAGCTCTCCAGGATTTCAGGCAGGGAATCGTTCTCAATCCTACATGAAGATATCAGCGATTGAAACTAGGACCTTCTGTGTGCAGAGCAGAGGCTCTGCCACTGAGCTGCAGCCCTCACCTTATCACTGCAGCCAGTGCTTTTTTCTGGGGGGGGGGCAGGGTTACGCATACCCCTAAACATTTTGTGAATCTAAGTTTGGCCTCATTGAGGGGCAGTTTTTCAATATGAGTAGGAAAATGAGAGTACTCCTAAACATTTTTTTAGGGGGAAAAAGCACTGACTGCAGCCTATCATGCTGTCTAATGGCAGGACTAACCTTGTGTACAGTCACAATAAGATGCTGCTGCTGTTTTATTAGTGTGCATAGCACACCAGTGGTAATAGGAGAAAAGTCCTTCTGGGCTGGTTTGTCCACCTTTGGTTCCTGCCCTACACTCAGCTCTCATCTGTGGCTCCTAGACACAGCAGCCACACCCCAGGAACAGCTTAGACTAGCCAGCTAAACTAGGTGAGGAGGGTCTCAAATCTTCTGTGAGTTAATGACTTTCCCTTCCTGTGAAGACAGGCTCCAGCACATTGAGCGGACAAGACGAATAGTATCAAGAAGGCAATTTCTGCATGTGCTGAAGAGGGAAAGTGACAGCTGATGGGGCTTGTCAACCTAGGAAGGTATCCCATCTAGGAGAAGGAAAACTCTGATCCTAAACCTCCATTGCCTTTCAGGATATTTCCAGGAAGAATCAAAGGCAAAGGAGTAAATCCTACACAAATCCAGAGTGGACTCTGGATATTTACAATGCAGTCAAACTAACAATGCATGTTTTCTAGATAGGCACATGATAGATAGCTCAGAGTTTTACTGTAGGTTTGCTAGAGAGAACTCTGAGAGTTACTCCCACTGTGCCCTGACAGGGGCAGGGTGCAGCCACATATATTCTCCTCACCTGGCTTGGCACTTCCTCTTTCACCTCATTCCAGTGATGCAGAACATCTGCATGTCTGAACTTCCATTGCTCAGACACCATTTTAAAAAGCATGTAACTGGAATACAATTTTAAGCCTACCTGAACAAAGCTGCTGTATCTGTTACTGTTCAACAAGTATTCTGAGAGAGTAAATGTTATTTTTACCTTTTAAAAGACCGTTTGCATAATTATCGTTTTAAGGGGGAGAATAGGGGGAAACACCAGGAGAATCCAGTCTGAGAGGATAAATATTATCATCTCCTAGCATCTATACACATTCCTACACTAAGTTGGTTGGATGGTGCCTTGTATGCCTCCTTCCAGCAATTCCTGCAGCCAGCCTGGTGCCAGACATATTGCCCTGCTTTTCTGTTGACCACGTCAGCAAAGCCAAGTGGGGTCTTGTTGTCTGGGCAGCCCAGGACCTCGAAACACCCTGCCCAGGCTTGTGACCTGGAGAAGTCACTTAGGTGCTGCTAATGCAGATGTTTGACTTCATACCCAGAGGTGCACTCCATTTTATCCCAAGACAGATGGGTGCCAACAACATGACTGTGCTGAAGGAATTAAAAGCTGCATTAAAGTTTACATGAATAATGCTCTCTGTGGGCCCCTCCAGATATCCTTTTTAATTTCAGATTCAATATGATTTCTGCCCATAATGCTTTGGGGAAGATCACATGTGATCCTGCCTTCTATACTGCTTGCACCTACTAATGCTTTTGGGCTGTTGCACTGCTTCATTTCCAACCAGTGTATATCTCATAACTTCCTGCTGAAGTCCTGTAACTTCTCATATCTCAAATACTCTGCCTTATTTTTGTCCACTTTTGTTGTGCTGTAGCCCCTGTGAATGGTAATAACATGGTCACTTTGGGATAGCATTGCAGAACAAGCCAAAGCAGAATAAATCAACAACTGATGCAGCATTATTGCCATGTTAAAGAATACATCCCCAATAAAATACCAGCCTGAAAACCTGGGATGCTACTGCCTGTCAGTGAGACAATACTGAGCTGAATGGACGAATGGTCTCACTTGAGCCTAAGGCAGCTTTCTATGTTCCTAAAACAAAACAAAATCACCCTAAAGCTGGTGCCACTAAAAAAGTCTGTAGGGGCCTTGTATATACTTAGAAAGGAGCAGGGACAGTGTCATGAAGTAGTGATCCTGTGAGCAAGTACCACTGGGTGGGGGCTCTCAAGCAGGTGCTAACAATTAGTCCCCAAAATGGGAGCATGTGATGGGGCTGGCTGGTTGCCAGCATTTTCGCACCCCTATAAATCTTCAGGTTAACCTGGTGGGAGAGAGAGAGAGAGACAGAGTATGCCATGTGTTAGACTTACTGCTTGATGTTCTGTAGCTGGTGCCAGAGAAGAAGCCCATCAAGCCTGATAACCCGTTCAGTGCCTGCATGTGATTGATTAGCATATTGGAGGGAGGACTTGGGAAAGCGACTCCCTCCTTGACAGACAGTACATGGAGCAATTGCAGTTCTACTTTGTAAGCAAGAATGGGTAATTTGGAGCTCCAGAAGTTTGGGGAGAGATGCAAAGGGAAAGAATTACAGTAGCATAATGACCTAAAATTATGATGCAAAGTGTGCTAATCTTTCTCAGAATCTAGACATAATTGATAGGAAGGAATAAGAGGGATCTCTCTTTGTTTTGCCATCTCATTTGATGTTGTGTACAATGCAGCAGCTTGACTCTTTAGTTCCTTCCACCCCCTAAACTCTTGTTTTGAAACCACATAAAGCAACAGAGGACCCGTTCGGCACGTAAAGTGGCATTGGGGAAAGAATTCAAAAATATCACGTTCCCAGACACACAGATTACAGCCTGATAAGGCTATTTGCACTGGGAAGATTTAATCAGATTGCTAAGAGCCCTTGTTCAGCACCCACTATTTCCCACTGCCACCTTGTTTCAAGGGCAGTGCAACTAATGAAGGCAGATTGAACCTTTTGCTATCAGAATGAATTGAGAAGGGATGGCTGGAAGTACAATGCTCTGGCATGATTCAATTACTTGGGAGACAGGTTCATTTCCTGAGATATTTTTGAGCCATGCATCCATGATGGACTCAGGGGAGCTGGATGAGAGGTAAGGGTTACCACTGGCACATCAACAACATGATCTTGGCATGCTGACAGTTCGGGAAGAAAGTTTCCCCTCCAAAAAAAATGAATAAAAGAATGTTGAAAAGGGGGAGGAACAGTTTTTGGAATAATAATAGGCATGTAGGTAACTTACATGTAGGTAACTTGCAAACTATCATTGCTGCTGCTACTAATGTTTAATGAATTTCTCTTCCACTTTGTATTCCAGTGGGTTAAAAATATAGGGAAAATGTATTTGAGAATTCTTGGAGAGCAGGTATGCCCCATCTTAAAATGGGAGCAGGGGGAAAGACCCAGAAAACTACTGGCTGGTCAGCTTGATGTCAATACCAGGAAAGCTCCTAGAACAGGCTTCCTCAACTTCGGCCCTCCAGATGTTTTGAGACTGCAATTCCCATCATCCTTGCTAGCTAGGGGTCATGGGAGTTGTAGGCCAAAAACATCTGGAGGCCCGAGGTTGAGGAAGTCTGTCCTAGAACATATAAGTAAACAGTTGTTCTGTGAGCATTTACAAAAGAAGCCAGCATAGGTTTCTCTTCTGCATTTTTTTTTTTTTTATGTAGTCACAAGCTTGGTGGATCAGGGGGATGCTGTGGATGTAACATATCTTGATTTCTGTAAGGCTTTCAACAAAGCCCCCTACGATATTCTTGGACAAGATAACTATTAGGCAGATTTACAGCTGGTTGACCGACCAATCCCAAAGAGTGTTCACTAATGGTTCCTCATTATTCTGGAAATAAGTGACAAGTGGAGTGCCACAGGGTTCTGTCCTGGGCCCACTGTTGCTTTAACATCTTTATAAATGACTTGGATGAAGGAACGGAGAGGATTCTCTTCCAATTTGCAGATTATACCTAACTGGGAGTAGTAGTTAATACTTCAGAAAATAATCTGGGAGAAGAGAAGATGGAGGAAGACTGGGAGAAATTTAAGATGTATTTACAAAAACATTGTAATTTGGTTGAATGTTAAGAAGGATGCTAGATTATAAAAAACTGGCCACCACTAAACTAGATTTAAATTTGATGATAAGTGAGACTAAAGAAAATATAAAAAATTTTTGGAAGAAGTGCTAGATTATATTTGAATGAGTGGACATGAGATTGTAAACAAGTTGATAATTTGTTTGGAAAAAAATTTTAACGATGTAAATGGGAGCGGGAGACGTGAGGGAGTCCAAAGAAGTGATGAAATTGTTGTAAAAGAAGTAAGATTGTTTATTATGTGTGCATTTATATTTAAAAACCTTAATAAATATTTATTAAAAAAAAAAAAAAAACTTCAGAAAATAGAGTCAGGATTCAAGATGACCGTAACAGATTAGAGAGCTAGGCCCAAACTAACAAAATGAATTTCAGTAGGGACAAATGAAAGGTTCTGCACTTAGCAGGAATAAAATGATGGTGATAAATTACTTGCGCCCCACCCATTTGACTGGGATGCCCCAGCCACTCTGGGTGGCTTCCAACAGAATGTAAAAAACACAATGAAACATTACACATTAAAAACTTGGGCTGCCTTCAGATATCTCTATGGAAAGTCATTTAATTCTTTATCTCTTTGACATATGATGGGAGGATGTTCCACAGGGTAGGTACCACTAAAGGCCCGTTGCCTGGTTCCCTGTAACTTCACATCTCACAATGAGGGAACTGCCAGAAGGTACTTGGAACTGGACCTCAATGTCTAGGCTGAATGATGAGGACAGAGATTCTCCTTCATGCAAACAGAGCCAAGGCCATTTAGGGTTTTAAAGATCAAAACCAACACTTTGAATTGTGCTCAGAAACGTACTGTACAAGAGGTAGAGCTGGCTATCATCTGCATCTTGGTGAACTCCCAGCCCAAAACCTTGACTATCTCTCCCAGCATGGGGGAGAGGACAAAGTCCTGGGGCCCCCACAAGTGAGTGCCCAGGAGTCCGAACAATCAACTCCCAACAGCACTTTCTGCACACAGTCCAGGAAGGATTGGAACGACTGCATAAAAGTACAGTGGACACTCGGGTTGTGAATGTGATCCATGCGAGATGGATGTTCGCAGCCACAGCATTCGCAACCCGCACCTGCACATGCGCAGGTTGCTATTCAGCGCCTCTGCACATGTGCAAAGTGTGATTTAGCGCTTCTGCGCATGTGCGACCATCGAAACCCAGAAGTAACCCATTCCGGTACTTCCGGAACGCAACATGAAGCATTAGTAACCCGAGGTGGGACCTGAAACCCAACTAGAAGAGGACTAAACATACAAATCCTCCAGACATGCTTGGAGTTCCACAACCACCTGTTCAGTCACCTTGCCCAGGAATGGAATATATGAGACTGAGTGATAACTGGCCATAGTGGCTGGATCCAGAGATGGTTTTTTAAGCAGTTCTGGGAAGACTCCCACATAGAGGAAAGTATTTATCACCCCATGGAGCCCACTGCTCAGCCCTGTCTGGCTTGCTTTTATGAGCCAGGATGAGCAAGATTCAAGAAGACAGGTGGTCAGTTTCAGTCATCCAAGCAGGCTGTCCACATTCTCAGAGGTAACAGGTTGAAACTAATCGCATACAACTTGACTAGACAGAGCACTGACACTTCTGCCCTGGCCCTACTATCACGGTGGAATCTACCACTTTCTGAATGTGAGCAGTTTTATCTGCAAAAAAATTTGGAGTCCTTATCAGCCCCCAATAGTGAAGATGGTTTTGTTAGGCAACAAACCACCTGAAAGAGTCTCCTGGAACATTTTCATCCAGGTGCTATAGAGGCAGCAAAGCAGGCGATGTTGAGCTTTAACCATGTTCAGCCCAATTCAGAATAAGTTTCTTGCCACCAGTGCTCTAGTTGCCTCAGTGCTTTTTCTATTGCCCTCAGCCCAAAGCACAGGGTCATCTGAGCTCCATGCAATAGGAGGGGGCACTTCATTCCAACAGGCAGCCAGGGAATCAACTGAGAGGCCATTGACATGGGATAAGATATCTCCTACCATTCTCTGGAAGCCATTTGAATCCACTAAGTGAGGGGGGACCATTCAAATTGTTCCCATCTCCCTGCAGAGGGGAAGGGTTGCAGAGAAGTCTAGTTGCACCAGGAAGTGATCCAACCATGGCACTACTTTTGTTCCACTGGAACTTAGTGTCACCCACATCCACAGAGGTAAACACCAGATCTAAGGCATGCCCATGGCTATGAGTAGGGCCAGATTTATTCAGGGACAGCACCATGGATGCCATGCTTTCCATCAAGTCCTGAGTGGCTTCTTGTAAGGTAATGTTGGCATGGATGTTAAAATGCTCCAGGACAAAGCTCTAATAGAAAGTAAAATAACTTGGCTTAACTGTATACAACTGGAGTAATGGTCAAAGAAGTGGTTAAGGGAAAACAAGAACTGCAAAGAATATACAAAATATGAAAAAAAATATATAAAGGGGAGATAAAGAAGAAAATACAGATAAAAGAGGAAACCAGTGAAATTTATAAAATATTACTAGAAATGGAGGATCAAGAAGATCAATTATAAGAGGTGTGGGAAAAGAAGACAACAGGGCAAATAGATAGTCAAAGCTGGGGAGAAATAGGGGAGAAACATATTTTGAAAATGTTGTCTATAAGAATAAAAGAAAAATATTATAAATTAATTTGGAGATGGTATTTAACATCAGTCAGATTAATTCAAATAAATAAGGAATATCTGGTGTTACGTTGGAAGGGATGCCAGGAAACAGGGAATTATGTTCACATGTGGTGGGGGTGTAAATATGTACATGGGGGGGGGGCAAAGGGTGTTTAAGGAGATAACAGAAATCACTGGGTTAAAGCTGACCTTAAGTCCAGTAGCATTATTATCAATTTACGATGGGGTAGAAGGTTCACAGGCTATGAAGGACTTGCTCACAAATTTATTGGCAGCTGCACAAATTATTATAGCCAAGAAGTGGAAGGGGCAAGCAGAATATAAAATGGAAGCTATTAACGATAATTTAACATGTGCCATTAAGGTAAGACAAGGAATGTGCAGGAGAAATGATTTCGAGGAGATATGGAGGGTGTTTGTAGAATTTGTACTATTAAAACAGAAAGGGGTCAAACCATGACAAGAGGTGTTGAAATTTTGGGAGGTTGAATAGATACAATGGAATGGTCTTGGTGGTGGGGTGCACATGTTTATTCTTATTTAATTATGATTATTACTTTGTTAAAACAGAACAGATAAATAAATAATTGGGGGGGGGGAATGCTCAAGGATCACCAGACTAGGTGTCTCCAGGAGAACATTTGACCTGACCTGAAGCAACTTAAGCAGTGAATCCTTGGTGCAGCAGAGAGGTTGGTACACCAACAGGAATCCTGTACTGCCTCTATTGCCCAATTTCCAGAACTTGCACTCAGAGAGCTGGATCTCCCTAACAGGACATCTGGTGAAAACAAAGGACTTCTTAAAAACCACTACAACCCCTTCCCCATCTACATGACCTCTGCTGCTGTGTGTAAGAGAAAGTTGGTGGACAAGCAGTGGCAAGAACAGGCCCAGCTGCTGTGTCCAACCACATCTCTGTTACACATGCCAGGTCAATTCCTTGATCCATATTTGGCATTGGTCTTGTTGGTCATTGACCTGGCATTGCACAGCATCACTTTAAGGTCATGTGGGACACCCTTGTTGATACCTGTAACTTTCTGGCCAGGGACTTGGAGGCAGGGATAGTCTTAAGATTCAAATTTCTCCCTCATCCCTGAACTGAATCAAGACTGGCAAATGAGAAAGTGAAATTGAGAGATCTGTCCTTTCCTGTTTGTTCCACTGCACTGTCTGATTTTTGAAGTGCAGCATTATTGGATGAGACAGCTAGTGTTACTCAAAGTTGACCGACTGAAAAAAATGAACTTTGATCCAAAGGGTAGTATTCAAGTAAGTTTTGCTCAGAGTAGACCTGTTGAAATTAATGATCAGGTTAGGTTTAGTAATTTCAGTAGCTCTACCCTGAGCAAAATGTACTGGAATGCCTCTAATTAATTTCAGTGAGTTTACCCTGAACAGAACTAAGCTGGGCACAGCCCTTTGTAAGAATCCCATAGGAGCCCCTGTGAAGAAGCACATGATAGACCTTGGCCAGCTTGTGGGGTGAACTCCAAAGTGAGAAGGATGCTGCCAGCAAACACACCAAACAACAAAGGCTTCCAACATGAAAAGGACCAAAGCGATTTTCTAGCGAGTGAAGCAAATCTTTGAAAAGGCAGCTAGGAGCCAGTGAGAAAAGGAAGAAAAGCTCCAATGTTTCACAGCTGAATCACCAAACTCCTCAAGACGCTGCAGGAGCATTTCCTGCAAAATCCACTGCCCTCCTTGCTTTCAGCACATATACGCCCCACCACACCAATGCTGGCTGAGTCGCATGATCCTGGGACCACCATCTTGAGAAAGAAGAAAGCCGATGCTCTTCCTTATTAGACTTTCAAACGGCAAACGAAGGATCTAACACTGACAAGGCCCTTGGATTTCATTTCATTTTATTCTGCAAAAACAGTAAGGGAGCAGCATTCAAAGCAACGCTTTGAAAAGGACTCACTCTCTTTTCAATTTTTAAAAGAAGATATTTTATTATTATGTGCCAACACAACCACCAAGGGAACCCCTCAGGCAACTCAGAACTGCAGATGAAAACAGTGGACTTTTTAAAAGGCTTTATTTACATTATCAAACGGAGGGAGACACACTCACACATTTAAGGGACAAATAGGTTCTCCATCCCTTGCTTACGGTTGGCCGACACCTGTGGACTACCTGCCTAGGTTGGTGATGCCGACAAGCTGAAGGTCAGTTTCTCTTTGGGAGACTGGCAACATAGATGGATGGTTTGGCAGATCCATAAATAGTGAGCTGTCAGATTTCATGAAAATGATCCATAAGGTGCTCACCGTCAAAATATGGCAGTTCTCTGAACCCTTAGACACGAAGTCAATACAAATGGACTCTTCCAAGCAATGTTGCCATAGTCAAAACAGACCCCTTTCCAGCTGTCACCTAATGAAAGTTCCCTAATGAAAGTGACAATTCCCTTAGGAACACAGGAAGCTGGCTTAAATGAAGCTGGGTCGCTAGTCCATCTAGAGGCCCATTGTCTACATTGGCTAGCAGTGGCTCTCCAGGATTCCAGGCAGGCCCCAAGTCTTACCTGAAGATGCTGGGATTGAACCAGGGACTTTCTGCATGCAAAGCAGGTGTTCTATCAATGAGCTACAGCCCTTCCCCAATCCTAGCTATGTAATTACATCTTCAGCTTTTAATCAATCTACTCCATCTGCATAATCTGCATGACTAAAATGCTATTTCTGAAGGGAAGAAGAACCGCACCCTCTCCTTGTTGTTAGACAATGTGTACACATTTTGCTGTAGGCCTATTAACTACATTATTAATTGTTGTTGTTTAGTTGTTTAGTCGTGTCCGACTCTTTGTGACCCCCTGGACCAGAGCACGCCAGGCACTCCTGTCTTCCACTGCCTCCCGCAGTTTGGTCAAGCTCATGCTGGTAGCTTCAAGAACACTGTCCAACCATCTCGTCCTCTGTCGTCGCCTTCTCCTTGTGCCCTCAATCTTTCTCAACATCAGGGTCTTTCCCAGGGAGTTTTCTCTTCTCATGAGGTGGCCAAAGTATTGAAGCCTCAGCTTCAGGATCTGTCCTTCCAGTGAGCACTCAGGGCTGATTTCCTTAAGAATGGATACGTTTGATCTTCTTGCAGTCCATGGGACTCTCAAGAGTCTCCTCCAGCACCATAATTCAAAAGCATCAATTCTTTGGCGATCAGCCTTCTTTATGTTCCAGCTCTCACTTCCATACATCACTACTGGGGAAACCATAGCTTTAACCATACGGACCTTTGTTGGCAAGGTAATGTCTCTGCTTTTTAAGATGCTGTCTAGGTTTGTCATTGCTTTTCTCCCAAGAAGCAGGTGTCTTTTAATTTCTTGACTGCTGTCATCATCTGCAGTGATCATGGAGCCCAAGAAAGTAAAATCTCTCACTGCCTCCATTTCTTCCCTTTCTATTTGCTAAGAGGTGATGGGACCAGTGGCCATGATCTTAGTTTTATTAGTAGTAATATATAAACCCTTTAGCAGCTTGGAACCAGGTTACTTGTGGGATTGCCTTACCACATGTATGCCCATATATATATGGGCTTGCTGATCAGAAGGTCAGCAGTTCGAATCCGTAAGATGGGGTGAGCTCCCATTGCTTCTGTCAACCTAGCAGTTCAAAAGCAAACCAGTGCAAGTAGATAAATAGGTACCACTGTGGCAGGAAGGTAAATGGTGTTTCTTTGTGCTCTGGCTTCTGTCACGGTGTTTCCGTGCACCGGAAGTGGTTTAGTCATGCTGGCCACATGACCGGAAGGCTGTATGTGGACAAACATCGGCTCCCTCAGCCTGAAAGCGAGATGAGCACCATACCCCATAGTCCTTTACCTTACCTTTACCTACCTTACCAGATATATGCCCATACAGATTTAGAAGGCCATGATTTAAAATTTGGCTGGCATGCATGTCTTTGGTATAGAAAGGCTTAAATTTATGAACCACATTCTTAGGAAGAATTTGTATAGAGTGGGAGAAGTATAAAAATCTGCTGGAAAGGTGTTGTGGCTATCTCCCATCGAAGCAATTACAATTAAAAAAGTTAATATGGATAGACAATGGGTGACTTACAGGGAACAGCTGGATTTTACAGGGGAGGGAACCCAAACTAAAACTAATGGAAAACTTAAGGAGCCAAGTTACGGATTCCTTCCAATATCACCAGATACAGAATATGCTTAAATTAGATAGATATAATGGATTTTTAGACCAAAGCTCGTATTTTGAAAAAGAACTTTTACAAAATAAGGATAAACTTCTGTCAAAAATGTATTTTAAAAATTTAGAAAGGGAAACAAAAGACGAGCTTGTTAAAGCTTTAATGACACACTGGGCAATAGATATAGGACACAATATAGATTGCAACCTCTGGGAGAAACTTTGGAAAAGTGATCTGAAATTTACTGTATGTTATTCACTGAAAGAGAATTATTCAAAAATGATCCATAGATGGTATTTAACTTAGGTATTTAACTTAGGTTGCCTAAGATCTATAAGACAGAATCAGATACACATTGGAAGTGTAAAGAAGCAGAAGGAACCTTTTTTTATATGTGGTGGACATGTAAAAAGATAAAAGTATATTGGGAAATGATTTATGATGTTGAAAAAATGTTTCATCATCATCGTTTTATATGTATGCTGCCTTTCCATAGTTAAAACAATGCTCAAGGCGGCTTACATGACAAGATTTGCATAATTAACCAACATAACAAAAGTGATAAACAATAAATAAAACACATCAAAAAGTACACAACCAAATAGAAAACAATTTCCACATAAACCATAAAATCAAAAACTAAGAATACAGCATTAATATCAATCACAATTTAAAATGACATAGATAAAAAATAAAAGCGATGTTTAAAAGTACTTTCCCCAAAAAACCCAGAGTCCATTTTATTGGGAATAACCCAGGCAGAAATTCCCAGGTGTCAGAAAAGGTTATTTATGTTTGTAACAACTGTGGCCCGTGTTTGATTAGCCCCCAAAAGGAAAGTGAGAGAGGTCCCGACTAAAGAGGATTAGCAACTTATGTTGACAGAATATGCAGAACTTGTAGATTTAACACATAGAATAAGAGAGCAAGAAGAACATATATTTACAGAAGAGTGGAAAACATTTATTGAATCTATGGAAAATAACTGTATACAGCTGAAAACGCTGGCAGCAATAAGATAAACTCAACAGTGTAAATAATATTTGATTGATGTAAAAGTAGAAAACTGATTTGAATGGTTATAGTAAAACATGCAGGAATGTATGATATGCAAAATGAACCATGGAAGGAGAAGAAGGGAAGTCACTGGATATTTTAAAGTTTGTAAAATGTTTTTGGTGTTGTTTTTTTAAATGTAAAATTGGAAACTTAATAAAAAATATTATGGAAAAAACACATATATGCCCATACAAAAATGCTTTCTGACTGTAAGAGCTGTTCGACAATGGAACAGTTTCCCTTGGGAGGTGGTGGACTCTCCTTCCTTGGAGGTTTTTAAGCAGAGGTTGGATGGCCATCTGTCAGGGATGCTTTAGCTGAGAATCCTGCATTGCAGGGGGTTTGGACTAGATGACCCTTGGGTCCCTTCCAACTTAACAGTTCTATGATTTGACCATATCAATCTGCAGAACCGTCTTTCTGAAAGCTCCTAGGGCTGGAGAGTGGGTCAAGGCAGGTGGAAAAATCCATTGCCTGATGGTCAGCACCAAGTCCCATTCCCCCCTCACAGTTCTGCCTCTTGAAACAGCTCCCTTTCCTTTGGACCACATCAGTGAGGCTGAGAATGGGGTCTTGTCCGGGCAGTGTAGAACCTCCATACACACTGTCTAAACTTGCACCCCAGAGAGGTCACTTTGCTGCTGCTTAATGCAGCAAAAGCAATGCAGGAGGCAGCAGTTACAAGTTAATGGTCTCTGCAGCCACAGCAGACACTGTGATTCTCCAGAGGTTTGACTCCCTCCCCCAGGCAGTTTCCATTGTCTCTTGAGACAGACAGAAGCCAACAACAATGCTAATATGCACATTTCAGCAAGCAATTTATTCAAATATAATGCAATTTTGCATGATATTTTCAGCAACATACTGGTTTTCAAGTACACTTTTACCAAATATATGAGTTTTTGTAAACTTTGGTTGGAGAACTGCAAATTCAAATTGTGATAAATGTGAATGTTTGTGCTTTGGTTCTTCTATTGTTTTGGAAAGGGTGTGAACCTGCTAGATTCAGCTTTAAAGCAGGGCAAGGGGAATTCTCCTGAAACCGTAGCAGAGAATTCCACCTCTATAGTCTAGGGCAGCATATTTCTGGTGATAAAATATCTGGGAGGTGAAGAGGTGAAGGCAACCTCAATCATGCCTGATGTGCCTGGAGCATCTGATGTGCCAGTGACAGCTACAACACCTTGAATTAGAAGTCTTGGACTGGACTCTTCTGTGAACACAACCATTTCTCCCCTATTTCTTTCACACAGTAGCAAAAACAAAGAATTCAAAAATAGTGTGATTCCCTCTGACTTTTCGTGGACTTCAGCTCAGTGACAGAGCATCTGTTTTGCAAGTGGAAGGTCCCAACTTCTACCCCAGCATATCCAAGCAGGGCTAGAAATGTCCTCAGTCTGAAATCCTAGAGATCTATTGCCAGTTAGTGTAGAAAAAATGGAGCTACGCGGACTAATGGTCTGACTTGGTATAAAGGCAGCTGCATATGGCAGCAGGTGCCTAGCAGTTACCTTGATTTGAAGACAGAAGGAATCTGAAGCTTCGGAGACATAGGCAGTCTTTCAACCATGGCTTATTAGGAATAGCTAGAGCCCCAACAGTGACAGCTCTCTCACTTCAGTGCCCTAACAGTGCCAACCAAGCAACCCTCCAGCTGTGCCATTTCTTTGCTTCAATGCCCTGTCAATACCAGCAAGGACCTCAACATGGGGGAGGGAATGTTCATTTGTTGTCACTCGCCATCATTGAAAGTTACCGACCCAGTCATCTGAATAGCCAATGTGCATAGTTCATTCTGGGCAGTGGGAGAAGCTGAGAAGCATGAAGGATGCCCAGTGAAGTTTATTTTGAGCTGGACCACCTGTCGGCTCAGTGTGGTTAAAGTTCAGTGAAGAGGGCAGGCTTGTTTAAGTGGCTCTATAGATTTGGCTGCTGTTTTCAGATTCTCTGCAGCTCATGGGGGGAAGCCCTGCTGAACTCAATGGGGCTAACTTCTGAATAGACATGTACAGCATTGCACTGTAGATTAATAACATTGAATACATATAGTAGTTTTGAACACGCCAGTATGAATTAACTCAATAATCCTACAACCAACCTATAAGGTGTTTGTGTGTGTCACTAGACTTCCTTAAATCAATTTAGCAAGCTTATTGATGAAGTAAAGTAGAGGCAGATTTGAACCAGGGATCTCCAGATGAAGTGTTTGTTTGGCTATCAAGTCATGGGCATAGCCAGGATTTTTGTTAGAGGGGGCAGAACTTTTGTTAGTGCGAGGGAGAGAACTGATGTGATTGGTCAGTTAGTGAAGTATTTCTATTGTTGATCTAAGGGGGGCAGCTGCCCTCTTACCCGCTCTTGGCTGCGCCCATGATCAAGCATTCTTTCTAATTCTGATGTTCAGTTTATGTGTTTTTTACATTTATATCCTTCCAAAGGAGCCCAGAACACACAATCAATAAAACAAGAAAAACATCTTGAAAACCTTTAAAGTTTTCTTTTCTGTCTATCGGACTAGGCAAAACAGCAGCCACCCTGCTGCTGAACAGAGTTTTGATCTGGTATAGCTTTACTTCTGCCTAACTTACATCAGTTTCTTGTGCATAAGATTGCTCCCATAATAATTATTATTTTTTTAAGGAGGAAAATACAACAGTCCTAAAAAAATGAAGTTTAAATGTGAGTGGTGCCACTGTAGTGTTACATTGCTCACAAGGAATGTTGCTTGTGAAGCACATTTCAGTTAATATCTCATGATATTTTCTTAATGCTAATAACTTCAAAGAAGAGAATTCATGCATCAAATGAGAAAGCAAAAATATCAAGACAATAAAGGTTCATTAACCTTCATTAATTCATTAATCTCTGGGACGTGGGTGTCGCTGTGGTCTAAACCACAGAGCCTAGGACTTGCCAATCAGAAGGTCGGCGATTCGAATCTCCGCGACGGGGTGAGCTCCCGCTGCTTGGTCCCAGCTCCTGCCCACCTAGCAGTTTGAAAGCACATCAAAGTGCAAGTAGATAAATAGGTACCGCTCCGGCGGGAAGGTAAATGGTGTTTCTGTGCACTGCTCTGGTTCTCCAAAAACGGCTTTGTCATGCTGGCCACATGACCCGGAAGCTGTCTGCAGACAAACGCCGGCTCCCTCGACCTATAGAGCGAGATGAGCGCACAACCCCAGAGTAGTACATGACTGGACCTAAAGGTAAGGGGTCCCTTTACCTCTAACCTATTCTCTATTTTCTTGGATAAGTCTTTAAATGAACTTTAGAAAAAAGAGGAATTCTGACTCATCTTGCATGTCACACTTCTAATTGTTTTATTCATATGTAAAATGCCATTTTGAAAAACTGTTGCCAGATTTTCAACATTGGAAAATTATACTTAAAAGGATACAGAACATATTAACTATACATAGAAATGAAAAACAAGTCTCTAGGTTGACATTTTCATGGAATTACCCATTTCTGAAAATCCCCCATTCTGTGCCTTTTGGCTCAGCTCTGAAAATGATATGCTTAGACAAGAGTCAGGTAGATAAACCCTTATTTTCTCAGGTGCCTCCCCAAATATAGAAAGTAAGCAAGTCAGCTTGTGCAAGCACAAGCCAGAACCCTCCCTTGCTGCCCCCTCCCCCTCCCAGAAGGAGTCTCACATTATCAACATGAGTCTCGATACTCTGAGATTGTTAATGAACACGTTTCCTGTAGATAATTATGGGTAGCGGAATATTGAAAGCACTTAAAGCATCTCATTCTTCTAATTCATTAATTATATTGCAATTATACCCTTTCCCAATGCTCTCCAACTCACAGGAAATCAGATGTTTTGGGGAAACAGCAGGAACTGGGTTGGAGAGGAAGGGTCATATGAGAGCGGGGGTGGGGGGGAAGAGATGCCTGCAGAAGGTTATCTGAGCAAGAGAGAAACACTTATTTGGGAGGCAGGGAAAACTGGCTTCTGAAACCTTGGGAAGAATGAGCTATTATTTATCTTTTAAAATTCAAGATGACTCACAGCAAATTCACAGTGTTTTCCACTATGGGCCTCATGGCAGCCTTACAGGTGAAGAAATCCTGATCACTGATGATTTCAAGACTAGCAAAGGGAGACGTTTAGAAAAACGACGTGTGTGCATGCGTGAATCACGGCTATATATATGCATAGCCTTTGAAATGCACAGGGGTTGTTATTAGACTGGTTAGCATCCATCTGTTTCAGGAAACATGTGCCTGCTGTGGCTGTAGAGACTGACACAGGAGAGACATGTTTTGTTGCAGCTGAGGCAGATGAAGGTGTCCAGTTGGGCTGCTACAGATGCACCATGGCACTTCTTCTCTCTGCTCCCCTCCCAGCAGTCATTCATCCTCTGGTTGCTGCTATGAGTAAATGCCTACAAGCACTGCAGTTGTCTGCAGGGCCCACATGGCAGGGTTGATGTTGCCAGCCTTTATTGATGAGGTCAGCAGTACTGATGCATAGAGTGCTGGCAAAGTCCTGGCCAAAGGTGGTAGTCTTTGTCAGGCTGATGGTAAGGCTGAACTCCATGCAGGCTTGGGCAAAATGGTTGATGAGACTCTGTAGAACTTCACTGGGGCACACTGCCAAGGCTGCATCATCTGCAAACAACATTCTCAGATATGAACCCACCACACTTTTGTCTTGATGTAGAGATGTGCCAGGTTGAATAGACCCCTGCTGATCCTTAAATGGATATACACACTGTCTTCAGTTGAGCTGAAGGCACTTGAGAGCTCCAGAGAGAAGAATATGCTAAAGAGAGTTGGGGGTGAGAATACCACTCTATTTCACACCACTCTTTATAGGGAAGGCATCTAAGGATGAGCTGTGATACTGGATGGTGCCACACATGTTCTCTTGGAAGGACATGGTCATCCTGTGGAGCTGAGGTGGGCATCTATCTTACTGAGCAGTGTGAAGAGTCCCTTTCAGATATACCACAAGCCTGAGAGTGGGTGTCATTCTTCAGCTCATCAAGGGAGGAGGGACACACAGCTCTTCCAAGACAGGCGGAGTCTGGACACTGTCAACCACTATGTCAGCTACCATGTTTTTCTGTGAATACAATTCTTGATAGTGTTCTGCCCAATGCTTGCGGTATTCTGTGATGATCTCTCCTGACAAGGTTTTCAGCGATGCAGTTTTCCTGTTGATCCAAAGGCTTTCTTCATGCCTTCGTATATTTTGCAAGTGTTACCACTGCCAGCAGTGAGTTGAATGCTCTGACACAGCTTTAGCCAGTAGTCATTGGCACATCATCTGGCAAATCTGCTGGGCATCACTCCTTGCCTCTCCCAGCACAGCACGCATATTCGCACAGAACACACACTTTTAGTTCGCAAGAACCTTGTGCTTTGCAGCAATAAACAGGCTCTACCTTAACATGTCCTTAATGTGAGCCTTCAACCAGTTGGGGATCTGCTGCTCTCTTTTGCCAAAGGAGGACATAGCTGTTTTGTAGGTTGCCTCTTTGATCCAGTTCCACATTGCTTTGATACTGTCTCTGGGGCAATTCAGTAGAGCTTGTTCAATGGAGAAATGTTCACAAAGTATGGCTGCTCTGGCAGTGTTGATTTGTGACTGCACTTTCTGCTTTGTGCTATAGGCCCTCCTTGGCTGGAGATAGATCTTGCTAGCTATCAGGGCATGATCCATGTCGCAGTCAGCACTAGCTCCGTGTGACACGAACACAGTTCAGTGCCAATTGCTTCATGACAGTCAGGTCCAGCTGCTGCCAGTGGCCTGACCTTGGATATCTCCAGGACATTTGGTGTTTTGGCTTGGTAGAGAATAATGTGTTCATGGTGCTTAGGCTGTTCTTAGGCTCAAACACCCTATGTCTGTTCTCGTTCATGCTGCCAATAACAAAGTGGCCTTTGCAGCTGTCCCATGTGTGTTGATCACACTGGGTTCAGCCTTTCCCAACCTGGAAGCCTTCCTTCAGATTTGTTGGACTGCTGGAATTGCTGGGAGTTGAAATCCAGAACGTCTGGAGGGAGGTTACCAGGCCAGCAAATATTGTTCAAAGAAACACCCAACTAGCATGCTTTCTGTTCTTCTTTTCCTCTTTCTCCTAAGAAGCTTGTCTGCTGCCTACCTAAAATAGGGATGAGTGGATTTCCTTCTTACCAGTACTTTTTTCCCTGGGGGTACGCGGCACTATCTGAATGCAAAGTAGGTGCTGCACCACTTAATTATAGCCTTTCCCACAAAATAAAGTCCCTTGATTGTCCCACGTGTACAATGAACATCTCTTTTGCAATGTTTTAGCAATGTGCACTCATACTGTGGGAATGTTCAGGGATGCAGGAGAGGATATATTGTTTGATTATATCATTTCCAACTTGTGTTAACAAGTTCTACGATTTAGCAGAGTAACCTTCCCCTTTTTAAACTTGTACAGAGGATGTGTTTGCTCATGCTCGCTAAAGCCTCTAAAATAAGTCACCTGGTAATTTCCCCTTTAGTCCCTCATAAAAGAAATAGACACGACACAGTCTTCCATAAAAGTATAAGAAGAGTTTACTCACTCACTCATTCTGTTCACAGATGGATCTAAGAAGGCAGACTTAAGTTACAAAAGTAATATACCTGGAATCTATCCCATAAAGAGATAGTCCCTTTGTCCTCTCTTGGCTGGAAGCAGATGTTGCTTCTTCGATGAATGTAGTCAGAGAGAGAAATGGCGGCCTCCGCTGAGGTATTTTGTTACCTGCATAGGTGAGGTCACGCCAACCTCTGGTCACAGGTAGAGAAAGTCTGTCCCAGCCTAGGAGGAAACAGGAAGTTCTGAAACTTGCTGGTTCAGACATCCCCTTTTTATGTCCACTCTGGGGATGTTGTACTTGACTGCTCTGTGTTTCACATCCCACACATACCCACTCCAACACATATTTCTGCCTGAAGCAAGGGACAAGGTGGAGATGGAGCCTGCTCTGTGACCCACACAAGGAGTCAAGTAGTCTGGCAGTGCCTCCTACTTCAGCACTGGTGATAGGACAACATCCTTTACTGGACCTGATGGCAGCAGTCTAATTTAAAGGGTTCAGGACAGACTGTGTAGCATACACAGCTCTGCTCACCAACAGGGTGACTATTCAATCTGCAGGGCTTGGGAGAAACAATCAAGGTGCTGCTGTCATTGCCCCCAACATTTGCTATCTGAGATTATCACCACCCTTTAACTAATGGTAAGGCCAGCCCACATGCAAGTAGCACAAAGGAGAAAATCAGCTGCATTTGTAGACGTGGTTATATCAAAATGCATTCTGCACAGTGATTTACTGATATGTCAGGAAATGCCATAGCTCACTGGTAGGACATCTGATTTGCATTCAGATGATTCCAGGTTTGATACCCAGCATCTCCAGGTATGGGTGGGAGCATTCCCTCCTACAAACCCCAGTGAGATGCTGCCAGTCAGTGTAGGCAATACTGAACTCAATGGACTGATCTAACTCTGGATAAGGAAGCTTTCTTTGGTCCTATTCACATGTACAGTAGAACCTCGGTTTTCGAACATAATCTGTTCCAGAAATCCATTCAACTTCCGAAACGTTCGAAACCCAAGGATCAAAGGGCTGTCAGCAAGTTAAATGGTGGAAACTGAGAAATGCCTCTTGGCATTTCAACTACCGAGGCGCGTTTGAAAATGGAAGCATTCACTTCCAGATTTTCAGCATTCAACATATGAAACGTTTGGCAGCCGAGACGTTCGAAAACTGAAGTTTGGCTGTACTATAATTCATTGGAAAGAGAGCAGACAAATAAATAACTTGGATTTTGGGTGGCCCAGTGTCAGTCTGACAAACAACCAGTTATGTAAAGACTCATCTCATACTTTTATTTAAAAATTAATGACCCACATGATTTAGCATAAAAAGAAGCCATTCTCTACCCTTCTGGTAGGGAAAAATGAAGGATATACGTGTATATTATTTCTCCAGTCAACACATGTTCCTAGGAAAGTTCTGACTCTGCAAAAAGTTTTCAAGAAGTCCCGATGGCTGGTTCATTAAATCGGGCCTTTGCTTCTGCGTTTGCCCACATGCAGGGGTGTTCAAGTCTGGGACAAATAGGGTTGGAAGGGGTGGGCAAGATGAAAAAGCGCCGCTTGCGGGGCTGCTCCAGGACTTGATGGAGGCAGATTCCACAGCCAGAGGCAATGTTGCGACTGTCAGAAAGTTGCATGGCAGCTGAAAAGGGACTCAGCTCATTTCCGCAGCTTTGCTTCAGCCTCCTTCTCGACCCCACCCCCACACCACTGTAACCCATGCTGTGAATTCACAACCTCTCTGGATTTATTTCTCCTCTTTCTGATGCTGTTTATCCCAGTTCTCTTTTGCTTGATTCATCTCTTTTAAAGTGTGCACTCCCTCCCTCCTGCATGGCTGGGTACATTATTATTATTATTATTATTATTATTATTATTATTATGCTTATTCTTCCAATCATTGCAAGAGAAATCATGTGCTTACATAAAAGGGTCAAGACCGAAAATTTATCACCCTGCTGCCTGTTTCCTTGTGGTTTTTGTTCCCTTACCTGTCAGGTGGGCAGATGTTGTGCTTGTCAGGATTGTCAGTGGAAACTCCACAATGGTTGTCACTGAGCCAATGGCTAGGAATGGTCAAGTCCTTTATGCATTGAAAAGAATATGTGTGAGCATAAAGTATGTAAAAGGAAGTGGGCAGACCCTATCTTCAGTGTCCCCAAAACTAGGGATGGGGCAGAAATTTGATTCAGTTTGCATTTCAAGGCAGACCTCCCCAATTCACACTTTCCAAAACATCATGTGAGCCACAGCATACCTGTCAGGGAACTGCCATCGGAGAGACAGGTGGTGGACAGGCTCCAGGAGAATAGGAGAGAATCTGCAGCAGAAGAGGGAACCAGCAGGGGGAGTGCAGGAGTCACAGCGGAGGGGAGGCTCTGGGATGCTTCCAGTGAGAGTAGTGGAGAGGTAACGGGACCCCCGTTGGGAACGCCCACCCTTCGCCGGAAACTGTCACGCAGAGAGTCTCGAAAGCGCATGTCTGTCAAAGAGCTTTTATGTTGGCGTAAATTCCGTAGACGCCCACTGTCAGATTCTACCAGCGACTGACGGAGTCATGCTTTGGGGGCTCCGTTAGTGCATTGGTTTGGATGACCAGCCAAACCCCAGAGGGATCAAGCTTTTACGCACAAGCAGCTCACTATCCCATCACAGCAATCTGACAGTCCTTGAAAGCAGCTTGTGCAAGCAGAAGGCATCATGAGCGAACCATCCGGAACCGGAGGAGCAGGAGCGGGAGCTGGCGCAGATCCAAGCCTGGAACAAAGGTACAGGGCGTTGGAGGTCCAGCTGGCACTGCAAACGGCGAGGCTCGAGGAGAGGAGGGCTCAAGATGCAGATAAGGGGAAGACCACCCCACTTGCCAGACGGGTGCCTGGACTGGTGCAGAAATTTGGGGGGGATCCCCGGAACTATCAAGCCTTTAGGACAGAGATGCAATATGCTCTCAATCTACTGTTTGATGACTTCCCCGACGAGAACTCTAGAGTGGCGTACGTGATTGGCCATCTAGAGGGAGGGGCGAGGGACTGGGTTCGGCCCCTGATGGCAGCCAATAATGAAATCTTAAAGGACACAATGAAGTTTTTCCGCGCCATGGACTTGATGTTTTCCAGCGAGATCGAGCAGGGAGTGGTGCGCAGGCAGTTAATGGCGTGTAAACAGGGGAGCCGATCTGTACGTGAGTACTGGACTGAGTTCACCATGCTGATTCATAGACTTGGGTGGGACCTTGCTAGTGAACCTATTCAAATGCTGTTTGAAGAAGGTCTCTCTCCGGCAGTGAAAGATGAACTTTCCCGGGCGCCTAGGGCGGAGTCTATGGATCAGCTGACTAAATCAGCGCTGTCCATTGGGGCACGCCAGGAAGCTAGAGCTATGGAAAAGCGGGAAGGAAAGGGGGAACGTTGGAAGGACTTCCGCATTCCAGAGATTCCGGAGCAGCCTTTCCCGCCAGCAGAGCCGATGGAACTTGGAACAGCGCGCGCGCGCGCAGTTTCAAACACCAGTGAAGGGCGGAAGAAGGAGGGAAAGAGCGGCAAGAGATGCTATCTCTGCCAACAGCCAGGTCACTTTGCCAGAGTCTGTCCGCAAAGGAAGGAATGGCAAGGGATGGCGGGAACTGTTGGGGGGAAGGAGGAAGAAGAAATCACGGAGCCAGTAAAAGCCAACGCCTGGTTGCCAACATCAGGGCACAGCAGCCAGGCCAGGGAGTAATGAATGTGCCCACGCCGGAACCTCCAAGACCAGCGCTTGTGATAGAGGTGTTGCTGGAACTGGCAAACGGACACCCACTGAAGATAAAGGCGCTATTGGATTCAGGTAGCTCATGTAATTTCATGAGCAAAGAGTTTGCAGCTGCACACCAAATACAGACTATCCCATTGAGTAAGCCTTTGCAGGTTACCACGATTGATGGGAGGGAGCTGTTGGGAGGAGAAGTGAGCCAACAGACTGTACCAATGATAATGAGGGTGGCACGACACACCGAACTGATAGCGTTTAACGTAGCCACCTTGGGAGGAGCTCCTATTATCTTGGGTATGAGCTGGCTGGCGCTACACGATCCGCTAGTAGGCTGGCATCAGAGAGTGGTTTCCTTTGGATCAGCACATTGCCTAGAACACTGCAAGGAGGGAGAGGCTCAGGCAGGCGCCAGGGGCACTCTAGCAGGGATGGAAGTGATGGACAAGGGGAGGGTGCCACCACAATACGCTGACTTGCTTGACGTATTCAGCGAAAAAGAAGCAGATAAACTGCCCCCACACAGACCCTTTGATTGTCAAATTACCTTACTCCCAGGAGCACAATTGCCAGTGGGCAAGCTGTATGCAATGTCAGACAGTGAGATGCAGGAGTTAAGGGAGTTCATTGACAAGAATCTCAAGCGAGGTTTCATCAGAGAGTCACGAGCGGTGGGGGGCAGCCCAGTGTTCTTTGTGGACAAAAAAAAACACGGGCAAGCCCAGGCTTGTATGTGATTTCAGGGCCCTAAATGCAGTGTCAGAACCAGTGACTTTCCCTATGCCCAGAATTGATGACATTCTAACACGGGTGAGAAAAGGGAAAATTTTTACCAAGCTGGACCTTAGGGGGGCATATAACTTGATACGTGTGAGAAAGGGGGATGAGTGGAAGACCACTATGTTCACCCCCTTGGGGGCCTTTGAGTACACCGTTATGCCTTTCGGATTACAAGGGGGCTCCGCCTGTTTTCAATCATTCATGAATCACGTCCTGGGGCCACTGCTCTACAAGAACTGCGTAGCGTTCTTAGATGACGTCCTGGTGTACTCAGACAATGAGGAGCAGCATGTGCGAGATGTAAGAGAGGTACTGAGCAAGCTACGAGAAAACCGGCTGTGGGTGAAACTGGAGAAGTGTCAGTTTCATACCAAGGAGGTGGAATTCCTGGGGTACCGGTTGTCTGACAAGGGATTGGCCATGGATCCCAGCAAGGTTCAAGCGGTACTGGAATGGAAAACACCAAAGACCAAGAAGGACGTGCAAAGGTTCCTGGGCTTCGGAAACTTCTATAGGAAGTTCATCAAAAACTTTGCCCATTTAACAGCGCCCATCACGGATTGTCTTAGTAGCAAAAAGAAATTTGTCTGGACGGGAGAAGTGCAGCAAGCGTTCGAACGCTTAAAGCAGGCGTTTGCGTCGGAAGAGCAACTCTTGCACGTGGATCTACAACAACCAATTAGAGTGGAGACTGACGCGTCAGACCGAGCGGTGGGGGCCGTTCTTCTCCAGCCGGGAAAAGATACGTCTGAATGGAGACCGTGTGCATTCTTCTCGCGGAAGTTGAACAAATCAGAGAGGAACTACACAGTGTACGACCGAGAACTGCTCGCCATTCATGAAGCATTCCGGAAATGGCGGCACTTGCTGATTGGGGCGCAGCACAAGGTTCAAGTCCGAACTGACCACAAAAATCTGGAATACTGGAGAACAGCCCGAGTGCTGAACCAGAGACAAGTGAGATGGGCCCAGGAGTTCTCCAAATTCCACTTTGAGATTCGTTACGTGCCCGGCTCCGAGAACGTGAGGGCGGACGCTCTTTCCAGGAAACCTGAGTACTTAGAGGGGGAGGGAGCGCCTGAGGCAAGGCATGTAATCCCTGAAGACCGCTGGGTGTGTGGGGCGGCATTGGTGGGGCAGAGGGAACTAATAGAGGGTACGGAGAACGATGAATACGCCCAAGAGAAACTCAGAGAGCTCCGGAGGACAGAGGAGAACACAGGGGGGTTCGAAGAAAAGAACGGGGCGTTGTATTACAAAGGGGCACTGTACATACCCGACGGGGAACTGAGGGGCAGAGTACTCAAGCAGTTGCATGACAGCCCCACAGCGGGACATTTTGGACAGCACAAAACCATGTGGTTGGTTACCAGGGAGTTTTGGTGGCCCAAGGTGAGGGAGGACATACGGGAATATGTCAGGGGTTGCGACAGGTGCCAGCGAGCGAAAGGAGAGAGGGTGGCGCCAGCGGGGCTATTACAACCCTTACCCACGCCCGAAAGGCCATGGGAGGCAGTATCCATAGATTTTATGATGGACCTGCCAAAATCCAAAGGCAAAACAGCTGTCATGGTGGTGGTAGATCAATTAACCAAGATGTGTCATTTTATAGCTTGTTCACATGCAGTCACAGCGGAGGAAACCGCCAAGTTGTTTGTAGAACATATTTTCAAGTTGCATGGCGCCCCCTTGAGGGTGGTCAGCGACAGAGGGAAACAATTTACTTCCAGGTTCTGGAGGAAACTTATGAGCTTACTGCACGTAGAACTCAATTTCTCAACTGCCCGGCACCCAGAAACCAATGGGCAAGCGGAAAGGGCAAATGGGGTTTTACAACAATACCTGAGGTGTTATGTAAAAGACAGAGAAAATGATTGGGTGGATAAGTTACCTCTAGCAGAATTTGCCTACAACAACGCGGAGAACGTGTCCACAGGGATTAGTCCCTTCCTGGCAAATTATGGGTGTCACCCCCGGGCATTCCCAGGAGAGGGAGGGGAGAGGTGGAGCGTGCCGGCGGCGGAATATTTTTTTGAAGAGATGGAGGCGATCCACCGTCAGCTTCAACTTAACTTAGAGAAAGCCAAGGAAGAATATAAGAAGCAAGCAGACAGAAATAGGAGGGAAGGTGAAACTATAAGGGTGGGGGACCGGGTGTGGTTGTCCACCCAAGGGCTACCGTTCAAGGGCGGGAGTAAGAAATTGAGGCCCAAAAGATTGGGACCCTTTGAGGTCATACAGCAGGTCAACCCAGTGGCATTCAAACTCAGGCTGCCCAGTCACATGAAATTACACCCAGTATTTCACAGGTCATTACTGTCGCCGTACCGAGAGGGACGCGAGTGGGGGGAGCGTGAGAGAGAGGCCACCCAAACGCCCGTGATAGAAGAGAGAGAGCGCGACATGAATGTGGCAGGAATCATTGATTCCAGGTGGAAGGGGAATCAGGTGGAATATCTGGTAGAATGGGAGGGGGAAGCAGAGTCGGAAAACACTTGGGTACCAGCAGAGGTAGTCAATGACGAGGTTTTAATAGAAACATTTCATCAGCGTTTCCCAAGAAAACCGCAACCCGTGGCTCGATTTAGAAGGGAACACTTTGGGACCACCGATGAGGAAGGAGAGTTTGAAGGGTTCCCAGAGTCAGGGGTGGGTGAAGAAGCCGACTCCGACGAAGAAGAGGAATACGGGGAGAGAGACGGTACGCCGTGGCTAGAAGTGTTAGAATCCTCGGACGACGAGGAGAGTTCCTTCAGGGGCTTTCCGCCCTCACCGCCAGTGGGAGAGGAGGCGGGAGGGGGTGAAGGGGGCCCTGGGGGGGAGGTGGATGTCAGGGAACTGCCATCGGAGAGACAGGTGGTGGACAGGCTCCAGGAGAATAGGAGAGAATCTGCAGCAGAAGAGGGAACCAGCAGGGGGAGTGCAGGAGTCACAGCGGAGGGGAGGCTCTGGGATGCTTCCAGTGAGAGTAGTGGAGAGGTAACGGGACCCCCGTTGGGAACGCCCACCCTTCGCCGGAAACTGTCACGCAGAGAGTCTCGAAAGCGCATGTCTGTCAAAGAGCTTTTATGTTGGCGTAAATTCCGTAGACGCCCACTGTCAGATTCTACCAGCGACTGACGGAGTCATGCTTTGGGGGCTCCGTTAGTGCATCGGTTTGGATGACCAGCCAAACCCCAGAGGGATCAAGCTTTTACGCACAAGCAGCTCACTATCCCATCACAATACCCATCCATCAAAATGCATTTCTCTGAACTTTGTAGCACAGGTCTTCAGTACAAAAATTTATACACTAGGGTAAAGTTTGCACAAAAATGCACATATTGGTGAAAATAACATACAAAATGCATTATATTGGGGCAAATTGCTTCAGAAAAATACAGTGGTACCTTGGTTCTCGAACTTAATCTGTTCTGGGAGTCTGTTTGACTCCTGAAACCATTCGGAAACCAAAGCGCAGCTTCTGATTGGCTGTAGGAGCTTCCTGCACTCAACCAGAAGCCACGTCAGATGTTCAGCTTCCAAAAAACATTCACAAACCGGAACACTTACTTCCAGGTTTGCGGCATCCGGGAGCCAATTTGTTCAACAACTAAGACATTCAGGAACCAAGGTACCACTGTATTAGGATAAATTGCATAGAAACAATTCAAAGGAAACCAAACTAAAATGCTGATGAATTTTCATGAGAGCTTTTTTTAAAAAAAATACGTATCACAAAATGATGTTGCTGCTATTTATTGAAGTGTAGGTGGGTTCAGGCATGATCCAGCTCAAAAAGGATTTATTGGAACATCAGGAACAAGAACAACAGACTGATGCACTTGGCCCAGTATATATACCTCAAGCCGGCCAAGGTAAAACACACACACCATCTGTGATAGGTTGTCTTAATGCTGCAATTAGTGAATCAGAACACTGGACCTATCTCAGCAGGGATTGGCTGCCTGCCAGCTACTAGCAATGTCATTGGAGGATTTTAGAATCCTCTCTGTCTTTTGTTATACAGATGAAGCTACTGAGTTACAGGAGGTCTGAAGGCCTAGGCCTGCACAGCCTGGCTTTGGCCTTCAGTGCCTGCATACATAACTCTTCACTAAGAGCAAATGTAGTCCTGGAGGTGGCGGGAGCAAGCCTATGTCCACTGTGAGTGCCACGGTCCAGTGCTTGGGGTTGTTGGAGTTCTGGCAGGCACTGGTGGCAGTGCAGAAGGTGATGCTGGTGCCCAAATGTCTTTCTCAATGTCAGCAGTTGCTGGTCCACATCCGCCAGAGCCATGGGACCAGTGGAACCAGTCTCTGGTGCAGTGTCTTCCAGGGGACCCCTGGAAGGGTCACCCAACTGATTGCTAGCTGGTGTGATTGAATCGCCAACACGACGCCACATTCGGTCCACGTGGCAGTGGAGGGTCTGGCCATCTGGCATGGCTACTTGGTAGGAGGCAGGTCCAGTTACCTTGGTGACTGCCACTGGGACCCAGACAGGACCCTCCCCAGAATTCCTAACATACATGGGGTCATCTGGTGTGAAGGCTCTGGCTGGCATTATGGTGCTTCCGGTGATCAGGACATCATCAAAATCTGGGATGACCCCAGGAAGGCCCTTCAGGGTGCTCTCCATCAAGCCCTGGAATATGCTCTGGGCAATGCTGATGCCAAACTGGAGGTGCTTGTCCCAGAAAGCCCCTTGATGGGTCATGATTGTTTGTGCATCATCCACAGGTAGCTGCTGGTATGCTTCTGCCAGCTCATGCTCAAGCTTCGTGAAGACCTTTCTGCCGGCCAGGGATGCCAGGAGTTGGCTAACGACAGGAACAGGGTACGCATGTTCTGCAGTGCCTTGCTCAGCGTGCACTTGTAGTCTGCGCAGATTCATACATCCCCATTGGCCTTGAGGGGGGTGTGACAATCGGAGTTTCCCAGCAGACATGGGAGACTGGCTCGAGGACCCCTTATCCAATGAAGTGGCCCAGCTCTGCATCAATCTTTGCCTTTCGCGTGAAGGGAACCCACAGGGCCTTCATGCAGATGGGGGTGACAGCAGGATCCAGGTGAAATGAGACTGGCAGGTCTGTGTAGCAACCAAGGCATCCATCGAAGACCGAGGCAAACTCCTCACAAATCTTTATTATTTGTTAATAATAATAATAATGTTTGTATGAGTTAATTATGGTGCAGGAGGAGACTCATGGACTGCAAGGAGATCAAACCTATCCATTCTCAAGGAAATCAGCCCTGAGTGCTCACTGGAAGGACAGATCGAGACGCTGAGGCTCCAATACTTTGACCACCTGATGAGAAGAGAAGACTCCCTGGAAAAGACCATGATGTTGGGAAAGATGGAGGGCACAAGGAGAAGGGGACGACAGAGAATGAGATGGTTGGATAGTGTTCTCGAAGCTACCAGCATGAGTTTGACCAAACTGCGGGAGGCAGTGGAAGACAGGAGTGCCTGGTGTGCTCTGGTCCATGGGGTCACGAAAAGTCAGACACGACTAAACAACAACAACAGCACGAGTTAATACTTTATTATCCCTTTGGAGCAATGCTGTATCTTTGTCCTTCCAGGCTGTGTCACTTGTTTAAATTTTTTATTCTTTGTTTTCTTTCTTTTTATCATGTATGTACATTTTAGTTTATTTGTTAACAAATTCATAATTAAAAAGAAAAAAGAGGAAAAAATCCAATTTGAAGTTTGCAAGAGCATTTTGTTTCAGCAAACTCTGTCCTTGGTTGAGGAATGCAGCTGCTGGACTGATCTTGACAAGAAACACACAGAAAACTCCCAGCATAGCCTTATATTCTTATGAAGTGGTATAATCCATAGAGGCCTCCATCATGTGAGTTAGAGCACGTACATTAGCCTAAAAGTGCTCTTTTGCTTTCTAATGCAACACTGCTACTACAGAAAACCTCCAGTAATTGTGGATTTTGTTCAACTTAATTCCCATCTCCCCTCCCCCTTAATACGCTGTCTTTTAACACTGACAACATTTGTTTGAGTGATATCCTTGATAGTGAATAGGGAAAAGACCCCAACATGTAGGCTAAAGAAGTGCATTAATGTATTCTAACTTTGATGATTCCCCTTCGATAGTCGTATTCCCTGGTGGGAAATTAACCTCCTTCTGAATTAATGTCTATGAAGTCTTGTTGTTGCTTCTTTTCCCCCCTAAGAAGCTACTTACAAATATTATCAAGAGATAATGAATTGTTAAGAAGAAGGAGCTGTTGTTCTCATTTGCATGCCATGTTTTTTTTTTTTTTAAAGAGAGTATTTCATTTGAACGTCTGTGAAAATGAATGAGAAATGATCAAAATATGCTAATGAAAAATCATTTCCAACCTTCTGTCTTGTTCTCATGTCTGAGAAAAGTGTTGGTGTTTTAAGTTTGTTCAATTGTTTATTTAAATTAGAGGTCTCACTTGAGTCAGATGGGGCCCCAAAGCCATTTTATCTAGCCCAAGGTGGCACTACCAAATTTTAACCAAGGTTTAGTGCAAAGCAACCAGTCACACTCTCCTCATTTGCTCACTTTGTTAAACAGTGTTAATAAAAATCATTTGTAACCTCCTCATCAGACAGAAAGCCTCTCAGAGAAGCTTAATTACAATCTATTAAAACAAGGTAGTCCCTGCCTAAATGTTTACAATATACAAAGACATGGCACAAAAGTGAAAAGAAAGGGAAAGGGGAGAGAAGAGAAGAGGAAAAACACAAACTCATATACACATTCTTGAAGTTACTGTAAATGGTGTTTATAATGACCAGCTGGTATGAAAATAGCTCTAAGACAAGAGGAGCCTGAAAGAGCTGATGGAATTAGTTCTCTCTCCCATCTTTTCCAGTGCCACATCCTGCTAAAATGGCTGATGACAGGTGACAGTTGAGGGGGATAATATGAGGAGATTTCACCCCTCCCATATCCAAGAATCTCCTGATGAGTCTGCTGATTCTCCAGAGAGGAGGGGCAGTGTTCTGCTCTCTACTTATTCTGCTCCAGCACCACATCAAAGAGTCAGTCAGTCAGTGTGTCGGAGAGAGAGAGACTGAGTGGTAGAGATTGTGTGTATAGATAAGGTTGCTGCTAAGAGCAGCTGCAGACACTCAGTGCAGTGCAGCATTCATTTATGCTTAGACCTATTTAGCTCTGTATATAGTTGTGTATAATAGTATATGTATATGTATATGGAATAAAGAAGATATTCTACAGAGCTGCTCTCCGAGTCGTATATGCTCTGCTAGACTCTGCTATACTCTGCTGTGCGACGACTGTCTTCTTGTGGAAGTGAATCCGGTGCTCACAACTCTAAGCTGTGAGTCCACAGCACTTTGACCTGTTCCTGTCCAGAAGGTGGTCTCTGGAAGTGCTACCCAGCTCGCCTAGCCCAGTCGGGGCTGAAGTGGATGAGTCCAGTTATAAAATGTTCAATAAAGAAGAATTAACAACAAAAATTTGAAACAGAAAAACAACAATAAGCTGAAAACAGATAAAAACACCCACCAACATTTTACATATCACAGTAGGCTTGGCTATAAAAAACTGTTTTTATCAGGTGCTATAAGAGTACAGAGAAGGTGCCTGCCTGATATCACTAGGCGGGGAGTTCCAAAGTACAGGTGCTACTACACTGAAATATTGAGTTCTTACAAATGCAGAACAGGTGGCATGAGGCGTCTTTAACACAGCCAGTTCTGTCGATCAATGTGGTTGAGTGGATGTATATGGAATAAAGTGATCTCAGTAGGTAAACTATTCCCAAGTTGTAAAGGGCTTCATATAATTTACTAATAGTACTCCGCACTTGTACACCTGTGCTTACATTATTATTATTTTTACTATGAGTGGGCCTTACAACAAAGTGTTGCACTGTGAGATGTTCCTTTCCAGGGTTCAGGCAACTCCATACCACATTTCCCACCCTGCTACTCAATGTCAATCAGTATTCTTGGGCCACTGAGAATGCCCAGTCTCCATCACCCACTTTTGGGGGATTTACGCTCCCTTAGTAGGGAGTTGAATTACTGTTGAATTTTTCAACTTACAAATTCCAAAAATGAGGGGTGCTAAAAAGTTGTGGTATATGACTTGGGCATTCAGAGAACATTGGGAGGAAGATGGAGGCAAAACCTGAATAACTCTGCCTGTCATTTACTGTGACTCCAACTACTGTAGACTTCCCAATCTTCTGCCCCACCAGTTCACCAGCTGCAACTGAACGGAGGGATTTCCCCCAAGAAAATGTATACAGTGGCACCATAGCTCTGTGGTGGAACACATCATTTGCAAGCAGAAGGTTCCAAGTTCAATCTCTTCTATCTTCAGTTAAAACTGATCTCAGATAGGAGGTCTAAGTCAATTGGTGTTGGATTTCACTGACAGAGACAATGCAACTAATTACTTGTGTTGGCTGACTCTCCCTCACTGGTAGCCTTCAACCATAGCAACACAGGGAGCTGTCTCCTAGTGAACCACACTATTGGCCCCTCTAGCTCAGCATTGACTGGCAGCTTCTATCCCAGCTTTGGGGCAGCGTCTCCCAGTCTTACCTGGAGATGCTGGGAACTGAACCTGGGACATTATCCATGCAAACCAGATGCTCTACCCCACAGAGGGAAGCCATTTTTCAGGGATGCTTTCATTTTTGATATTTCACAACAATCAGGGGTTGGATTAGATGGTGTCCCAGTCACCCACTAAGAGCCAACAATTCTGTGCACTTTGTGCATGACCACATAATGCAAAATAAATTGTGCAACATACAGTATGTGCAAATATATATATTTTCCCTTAACTTCTATGAAACAACACAGGTAGCAGGATTGAGTTTCCTTTGGTGTCATGTCACTTTCTTCTTTTTAAAGAACGAGTTTTAAAAGTCCTGACCAGCTCCAGTTGGAGATGGGATAATTGGATCTCCAACCTCTGATGCCATTGTTTTATGCCTTCTGCATCTTTGGGCAAACTCCTGCCATGCCTTTCACATAAATGAGGGGTTTTGGTGGGGCTGTATACAGTGGCTTCCTGCATCCCATTGTTACTGACATAATGAATGATTAATAAAGAAGTGGCCTGAGGTCACATTACAGAAAGCTGTGGGTTTGTTTTCTTAGATGAAAGCCACCCCCGAAGCTCACGACTGCTGCTCTGTCCCAATTGCTGGAGCCTCCATTGCTTCCCTTGCTCCTTTGTTTCAGACACATCAGCACTCTGGAGTACTTCGAAAGGATAAGCCTGTGTGCTTTAACCTTGCTGTGAGCACTTGTGTTCCCTTTTCCTCTTTGCTGACAGCTCCTGTCCTGATATCCCGGGCCTGTGATTATAGCACTAAACTCCCTGCTCAGGGGCAGAGAGGCACAGAGATCTGGGAAGGGGTGGCACAGGAGTCAGAAATGACAGGTGCATGCCATGGTGTGTAGCCTTCGCCTTACTGTGCCAGGGAGCATCAGTGTTAATGTGATTAATTTCTCTTCTCCATTACTCTAAATTAGCTAAACAAATCCCTCGCTAGAGCTGTCACACTGATGTGCAGCATGTAAATTGTTTCTAATGAGTGGGGCAGCAGGGCTGGTGGCTAACATGGACATCGATTGGTAGTGACACTTAGACTCCTTCTCTTTGAATGGACATTGTGGGCATGGAAGCACATGGCAAATGAGATCTGTGACATGGCTTTATTCTGTGATTTGAAGGGCAAGAAGCGAAGAGGATTCAGGCAGTAGGGTGGACAGATTTAAGCCTTGGACCACCCATGCCATTCTCTTTCACAGGCTAAGAGTTCCTGTTCACCATGATGCAGGAGTTAAGGTCTGAATCAAAGGGCAGTTTATCTCCTAGCCATATTTTGAGTTTAGTGTTAAGTTGTAGATTAGGGGTGGGGGACTTTGTACAGCCTGAGGGTTACATTCCCTTCAGGGAAATATTGGGCAGGGGGCACATGCCAATGGTGGTTGAAATCAGAGACAAATGTGAGCAAAAAAAGCAAATGTAGTTTTTATCTTTGTACAGCAGGCCAGTTTCTAGACATACTTCTTGGGGGTCACATATAAAACCTTGGAGGGTTGTATTTGGCCTGAGGTTCCATGTCTCTGCTGTATACACAAGAGGGGGCCTTGACCATGGACTACTTCCTTCCTTCCTAGTTTATGTACCACCCTTAAATGAAGAACATTTCCATGGTGGCTTACAAGCAAATAGGAAATAAAAATCTAAGTAAACAATCAAATATGCAAAACTGCAGGATTAAACAACAGCATCACAAACTAAAGCAGTTCTGAAAATGTTCCATCTCACTTTCACTGCCCGTGTCATAGGAACATAGTAAGTGGTTTTAAACTGATTTAAACCATTGGTCCATCTAGCATGCTTGTGTACCCTGACTGGCAGCGGCCCTCCAAGGTTTCACATGGGGGTCCTTCCCAGTCCTACCTGGTGATAGATGGTAGTGAAACCTTCTGCATGCAAAGCAGGTGCTCTACCAATGCCATGGCATTGGATCATGACTCCATGGGCCTTGAGCTGCAGTAGTTCTGGAGCACCTTTACCCAGGGACCCTTAGAAATGGAATGCTCTTTTTTGGAAGATCAAGAAAGCCTTACAGAGCATCCACCAACCAAATGCACACAGCCAAAAGCATTTCCACTTAAAAAGGGAACTAGAGCCTGCATAATACTGTCTCTGTAACTCAGAGGTTTTCAACCTTTTTGAGTCCATGGCTCCCTTGTGGAGTGTTCCCTCAGCCTCCTCTTCTCTCCTCTCTCCTTGGGAGTCCTCTGGTCAGCCGCAGCTGCCACCCCTGGTCTCTGAGCTGCCCACCCCAAAGAGAGGGGCCTCCTCACATTACCCCACAGGGGCATGGGAAACACCCCCGGCCAGTCCGAAAGGCACCATTCACCTGCTACAACAAACAGCTGTGCAAGCCTTTGGGGGGCAGAAATGCAAGAGGGCATCAGAGGAGGGAGGGAAGGAAAGAGGGACAGTGTTGCCTGCGGCACTCCTGGCCATCCTTCAAGACACTCCAGTGTGTCATTGCACACTGGTGTAAACAATACCAAGCTAGATAAGATGCAGCTGCCACCCCTGGTCTCTGAGCTGCCCACCCTGCCCCCCAAAGAGGTGCCTCCTCACACTGTCCCACAGGGGCTTGGGAAGCCTTCCCTGGCCAGCCCCAGAGGCACTATTCAACCAGGGGGCTTGTAGCCAGGGCTCCTGCAACAAACAGCTGCCCAAGCCTTTGGGAGGCAAAAATGTGAGAGCGCATCAGAGGAGGGAGGGAAGGAAAGAGAGACAGAGGCCAGTGTTGCCTGTGGCACCCCTGATTATCATTCAAGGCACCCCAGGGTGCCATGGCACACTGGTTGAAAACCACTGCTGTAACTAATAGGATGCAGCAATCAGAAGACACAAATTTATTCTGGGTCACCCAGATCAGACTAGAAATCTCTGGCAATCAGTGCTGAAGCAACAGTGTTCCTTCCTGCTCCCAACGGCAGTGCTGTCCATGGTCTTGAAGCACACATTAATGAAGCACAGAGCTGGTTTGGGCAGTCCTGAGCCTGATTCCACCACAGATCAAAATAGCCCTGGGTCCAGGTTGCAAGGGACGCGGGTGGTACTGTGGGTTAAACCACAGAGCCTAGGGCTTGCTGATCAGAAGGTCGGCGGTTTGAATCCCCATGATGGGGTGAGCTCCCGTTGCTCAATCCCTGTTCCTGCCAACCTAGCAGTTTGAAAGACATCAAAGTGCAAGTAGATAAATAGGTACCACTCCAGCGGGAAGGTAAACGGCATTTCTGTGTGCTGCTCTGGTTCGCCAGAAGTGGCTTAGTCATGCTGGCCACATGACCCGGAAGCTGGACACCGGCTCCCTCGCCCAATAAAGCAAGATGAGCGTCACAACCCCAGAGTCGGCCACGACTGGACCTAGGGGTCAGGCGTCCCTTTACCTTTACCAGATTGCAAAAGTGGTGGGAGGACAACTTTGTCTGGATGTTAAAAGATGCTAGGAGAGAATATATTTATTAGATATTATCCTTCCTTCCTCGTGCTTGTGACTTCAACAGAGTGCCATCCCTTTGCATGTCCTTCTCCCTGACCAAGAGCAGAATTCAGTTATTCCAGATGTTGATTCACAAGTACCTTCCCTGTGAGGAAGGTGCTTATAAAAGAGCAGCCTGCAGGATCAAATCCTCCACTGGCCAATTGGTGATCAGAGGGTTCATACAATCTCTGCAGTGAACATGTTGGTGCAACCTCCCTACCTGACACCCCAGATTTCTTCTGGCAGCCTGTCCCAACCTGGAGCAATCCTTGGCTGTCTTGAACCCCTAAATTTGCCCAATTCAGTTGAGGATTTGGCAGAATCCAGTGCATATCCCTACTAAATGGTGGTGTCAAAGGAACAGTGACCCTCTTGGGAGGCTGAGGCCTTGTGTCTTGGCTTATTTGCAGCTGAGTGCAGACCAGGTGGGTGAAAAATGAGCCCCTTCCTCGAGTCCTCTGTAGGTCTGCTCCCATTTGTCTGCTGGAGGAGTATTCCGAAGATTGGGGCCAGCAACACTAAATGACCAGTTTCTAGTTGGACCATTGTAACCCAGAGGACACCTAGCAATGCTCCTCCGGATGTTCTCAGCCATTCGGCTGGAATAGAAGGTTTCAAGTGATTCTGAAGGTATGCTGGGCCTTCAGTTCTGGTCCAAAAACTTCTGGAAAGTCACAGATTCCCCATTCCTGCCATATGACATGGAGCCACTGTTGCAGACGCCACATCCTCTTCTGGTGACTGACATAACTTCATAGAATTGCTTTTTCAATGCTTGCAGGACCAGCTCTATTCTAAGATTCCTTGCTGCATCACCAGCAATTTGATTTCAGAGCCCTGGGGCAAAACAAGCTCCCTTCCATGTTTTGTTGGTCCAAAGAGATGCTTTGTAAGATTCAACTTGTGTAACAAGGCATTATTGTTTAGGGAGAATCTGACCTTGGTTGCTTCTCTTATCAGCATGGACAATTTCACTGTGAAATGCTGGATTCTCACAATGTTCAACCCATGGGATGAGAAAACATCATACATGCCTCTCAGTGTTCCGTTTCTTTTCCCGTTGGATGTGAAATGTGTGATTTGTTGCTGTTACATGCACAAAGCTGGTACTCTGAAAATGTTGACTAGATACACTTTAATTTGCAATGGGGCATGGAGTGGGAGGCCAGAGCTTCCTTCTGAGCCATATTCCAGTGGCACAGCACATGCTTTTCAGATCAAAGGACCAGGCTCAATTCCAGGCTTTTCCAGTTAAAAGAAGGAGGTGGCAGGTGTTGCAACAGACCTTTTCCCAAGACCCCAGAGAACCACTACAAGTAAAAATAGAAAATACTGAGATGTGGATATATAGTCAAGTTAGAAGTGGGTAGATCAGCCTATTTCTATTTTTTGTCAGTTTTGCATACATAATTATTATTAAAATTTATTTTCCTTCCTTCTCCCTAAGATCTCAGGGCAGGTTACAACAATTGAAACACAACATTAATATTGAAACACAGTACTACAGACTCTTAAAAACAGTTTAAAAGATCTTAAAATCACAGAAATACTTAAACCAAATTAAAATTACATTCAACCATGTCTATTCTATCCTATTTCCTATGGATTTGTTTTACTGCATTAGAGGGCAGCACTTTCAGGTATCTTTGTGTGCACTTTTCCCTAAAGTATTCATTTTGCATGTATTTTATCCCTAAAATTACACGTTTTGGTATAATAATATAATATAATCATTATTTATACCCTGTGCATATGGCTGGGTTGTGCCAGCCGCTTGGGGTGGCTTCTAACACATATAAACACACTTACTGGGATGAAATGGGGGTGAGGCATGATGGCAGTAAGGACTGGGGTTGCCACCCTTGGTTGGGCAAAATAAAGAACAGGTCTGGCTGGGTTTCCAGACCCTCCAAGTGTCCCTGTTTTCCAGGGATGTCCCAGTTTCTGATTTGATCCCAGAATGTCCTGCTTTTCCTTAGGATGTCCCTATTTTCACTGAATAAATATTGGAGGGTATAGTTATCTGACCCCCGAGCCATCTGTATAGGGAACTGTGTATAGGGAAGGTTTTTTTTTAATGTTTAATGTTTTATTGTGTTTTTCTATGTTTTGGAATCCACCCAGAGTGGCTGGAGCAACCCAGTAAGATGTGTGGGGTATAAATAGTAAATTTATCATTATGGAATGGGACATCCCTATTTTCATTGGAGAAATGTTGGAGGGTATGGGTTTCCCCAGCCACTCTGGGCAGTTTACAGCACATATAAAAACATAATAAAACATCAAATATTAAAAGCTTCTCAATACAGAGCTGCCTTCAGATTTCTTCTAAAAGTTGTGTAGTTCTTTATCTCCTTGACATCTGAAAGGAGGGTGCTCCACAAGGAGGGTGCCGCTACCGAGAAGGACCTTTGCCTGCTTCTGTGTAACTTCGCTTCTCGCATTAAACGAATCAGCAGAAGACCCTCGGAAGAGGACCTCAGTGTCTGGGTTGAGTGATGGGGGTGGAGACACTTCTTTAGGTATTCTGGGCCAAGGCCGTTTAGGACTTTAAAGGTCAGCACCAACACTTTGAACTGTGCTTGGGGACCATGATCTGGGGACCATGTTTACTTCAAAATGCAGACTGAACAAACTTCTCCTCCATGTCTAATTTACTCCTGGTAAAAGGCAGCTCCTAATTTTCCCAATAAGCATTAATCACATCACCTCTGCAAATCAAGGGTTGCAACTGTTGATATTTGAAAACCACAGCCCTGGTTTTTCAACCTTGCATATCTTTGATTATGTCAGCGGGATCTGAAAGTAGCTAAAGTCTGGGTTTAGTCGTCAGTCTTTGTCCAGTTTCTCTTTGACAGCTGTTGGGCATTATCTCCAATTAAGCATTTGAAATGTCAGCAGAAGGTTGGTGATCATTTGTCTGCCTGGGAAGTGCCAGGCCACAACATTGGCAGGATGTGTCAGGGTGTCATTTTGTCTCTTGCACACTTTGTTAGAGGCTGACTGTCAGCTTGCTGTGATTGTTGAAGGCCCAATTATCTCTGTATCATAGAAACAAGGACCTGGATGTTAACCCTTGCCCTTGATTGCCCTTGTGTTATGCATCATTGTCACACAAAATTAATCATATGTGCATGTGCTCAAAAATATGCACTTCTGCTGCATTCCCAATATGTTTGGATGCATGGAGTGTGTGTGCAGAGGTTTGTGTGAGTGTCAGTGCACATGGAGGTGTGTGTGCCTATAGAGGGAGTTGGCTTGCCAAAATTTGCTTTGCTTCTGCTGTTTTTCCAGAGCATTACACCTGGGAAGTATGGTGTCCCCCTGCCCCGCTACATCCTCATGGCTACAGAAGCTCATGATGCATTTTATGAATCACAGTGACTCTGTGGTATTAAATTCAGCCCTTAACTCGGAACCATCAGCTGGTTGGGCTCTTGTTGGGCTCTTGTTTGTAGCTATCCTTAGGATTCTATCTGAAAACACTCAAGTTAAGGCCTAGCTCCCTCCCCAAAGCTGTGAGGGTGACTCAGTTCCTTGGAAATCTTTATCAAGAGACAGCATCAGCTTTATTTGTCTTTGCTAATAATGCAGCTTGGATGAGCTCTTGCATTTTCTTAGCATAGTATATAGTTCTTGGCTGGGGAACCTATGTCCCTCCAAATGCTTTTAGACTGTACCTTCCATCAAACTAGGCCAGGCTTCCTCAACCTCAGCCCTCCAGATGTTTTTCGCCTACAGCTCCCATTATCCCTAGCTAGCAAGACCAGTGGTCAGGGATGATGGGAATTGTAGTCTCAAAACATCTGGAGGGCCGAGGTTGAGGAAGACTGAACTAGGCCATAGGCCATGCAAGCTGGAGCTGAGGAGGTTGGTGCCCAGCACCATCCTGAGGGCCACAGGTCACCCACCCACCCAATAGGGAAAAAATATAATCACCTTCCTAGCTGAGATTAGTGGGCTAATGCTCTGATTTGGTTCCTTTGTAAGGAAGTCAAAGGCCTAGTTCTCATCTATGGTTAGCTTTTGTCTAATTTGTACCATTTTTGACTGGAGGGGGATGATGGTGTGTTTCTCCATTCATACATGACACACATGGAAGATGAGCATGTCAGACAGAAGGCTGAGCTCCAGAACCTAGTGGTGTGCACTGAATTCAGATAAAACTCAAGGCAATTTCAGATTTTTCAGAGGGAATTTTGGCTTGCCAGAGACAAAACAGGATCTCTGCTAGGTGGCAAGAGTGGAAACAGGGACTCCTGAAGGTCTTCGTGGTGCCTCAGTGATCCAGACATAAAAACCCTCTGCAAACAAGCATCTACTACAAGAAAAATGATATCTCCACAACACCATAACAGGATAACAACAGGGTAGGATGATGGGGGAAAGGAGATCAATCAACAGAGTGAGCTGAGAGTGATCTGAAAGCAGGGTGTGTGTGTGTGTGTGTGTGTGTGTGTGTGTGTGTGATTGACTTACAAGTCAGGTTTGTAATCAAAGGTGATTATTTTACCCAGAAAGCCAATTTATATCTTCCCACTTCAAAATCAACTTTAAAGCTGTTGTACAGAAGCCCTGGACCTATTTGTTTGTTATTTGGCAGGCTTCTTACCTAAGGGCGCCTCTCTCATGTCTGCATTTTTTGGACCAACAGTCCACAAAGCACTAGAGGATAATAAATTATTCATAACCCCCCTCCCACTCAAAAACTACAACAGCTGCCTTTTAGGAACACCACTGAAACCATTTTTTCCCTTCAAGATTCACACCCTCAGAAGGGAGGGCCTTGCCTGCAAATTTCACCCAATTCTTCTAAAAAATAAAAAAAGTTTAAGAAGTTTCCTGTTCTTGAAATGAAAAAACTCAAAATAGGTTGAGCATAAAAATTCCAAGTCTTATACAATTGTATTTAAGCAAACGTCATCCATTCTGGAGGGGTTAGTACATCTGCAACTTGTATCTACATCTGTCAATATGAAATATATTCAATTTAAAATCCTTTTGACATTTCCCAATAATTCTGAACGAAAGAGGAGTGGAAATCAAAGCTGTACTGGCTACAGTTATCCTCCTGCTTTTCTGGCAAGATCCACATATTTTGAAGGGGTGATCCTGCCTGAAAATTTCATCCAGTTCTGTCACAAAGTGTGTGTGTGTGTGTGTGTGTGTGTGTGTGTGTGTTTAATCATGCTTTAAGGGTGCCCAGGCACAAAATACCTACAGCGGTACCTCGGGTTACAGATGCTTCAGTTACAGACGCTTCGGGTTACAGACTCCTCTAAACAGGAAGTGGTTGCTCCAGGTTAAGAACTTTGCCCCAGGATAAGAAAGGAAATTGCGGGCCAGTGGTGCAGCATCAGCAGGAGGCCCCATTAGTGAAAGCACACCTCAGGTTAAGAACCATTTCAGGTTAAGAATGGACCTCTAGAACAAATTAAGTTCTTAATCTGAGGTACCACTGTATTTGTAATTTGCAGGGCACAATCCCATTTTCAATAGCTAGTAGGCTGCAAATTTCATCCATTTCTGTCAGAAGGGAAAAAAGATATAGGTATTTTGTCATTCCCCAGTTATTAGTTGGGGGACAGGCAGAAGGCTGAGACAGATGCAATCCCAACTGGGCAGCCTGCAAAGAGCCTTTGACCTAGACAGATGGCTTTCTGAAATGCTGTATTAGGAACTGAATGGAATTTTGCTGTTGGTGCATACCCCTCTTAGAACTCTTCACCTTGGTATCGGTTGTCTCGAATGGCAAAGCCATTCATCCAAGCCATATCACCCAAATGCTTTCTGAAGCAGTGCAATCCAATCAGGCTTTCTAGCTTGACAGAGAGAAACTAGGCCTTACTCCTCTATTCCTGGCAGCTGAAATTTTAAGAATGGAGTGTGCCTCTTTCAGCTGCAGCTGGAGAATTCACACCTCCAGAAGGAAGGCTGGCTGGCACACTCCAACAGAGTGCTCTGAATTCAAAGCCACATGTATCAGGTTCCAAGCAACATGCAAACAGTTCCAAAGGCTTGTACGGCTTTGAGTAACAATTTATAACAACAAAAGCTTCATTTAAGACAGGGACCCCTGTGGGAATGTTCTTATTCATTCCTTTCTTCTGTGGATAATTGTAGGAGGATGACATTTAAGTTGCTTTACAAAAGTGGCTAGGAAAATAAAATAATAAAATATATAAACAGATGGTGGTGCTGCTGTTGCTGCAGTTGCTGCAGAGCAAGCGAGGCAGGAGGGACTAGTCCAACAGAGTCAATTTGCTCATTGTGAGGGAGAGGTTGGACATTTCCTCTGGGTGCTGTTCTGTGGAGATCTGCACAGATGCTCCAATATGCTCCAGGTTTCCTTTTTTAAAAAACCTGGGATGTTCCCCATTTTTAGTTCCCGGAGGAGAAAAACTTTGCCCTTATTTTGCCCCAATTTTTTGCTTTAAGAAAATAATCATAAGAGCATTTGAAAAGCCTTGCAGGATCTGTTCAAAGGTCAATCTAGTCCACCACCCTGTTCTCACAGTGGCTGGCCAGATACATATGGGAGGACTGCAAGCAGGACCTGAGCACAACAGCACTCTCCCCACTTGTGATTCCCATAAACTGGTATTCAGAGGCATACTGCCTCCATCAGTGGAGGGAGAACATAGCCACTGTGGGTAGTAGATAGGCTTATGCCCATTGAACCTGACTAATTCTTTTTCACAACCATCCAAGTTGGTGGCTGCCCATAGTTTGATTACGCACTGTTAACTTTTTGTTAACAGGTTGGCAGTCTAACTTGCTAGGGGTGCCATCCTTCAGGGTTCAGTCTCCTGAAGGGCACCACACTTTATGAAAGAGATGGAAAACCTAGAAGTGTGACCATCCTAAACCTATGTAAATGGTGTGGGATAAACCAGCCTCATATAACCAACATGCTTAAGTCTAATTAATACATAACGGGGTTAAGTCCATAGAGTAAGCTATCCTACAAGGCTTCATTCACCTTGGGAGGGACTAGGTAATCAAGCTTGTTCCCCTCAGTCTACTTGAGAAGTTCAACATGTAAGGAGATCTGAGCTAGTTGCTCCAAGCTAAGACCACATGGCTCTTACAAGTCACTACTGACTTCCTATTCCAATAATTTAGGAGCTTTCACCACTTTGCAACTATACCAACTTTTTCTGAATGCTGTATGGAAAAGCACATGAATCTGAACTTTGGGGAGTTTGTAAGTAAACCATTCTAACAAGTATCTAAGTAAACCATTCTTTTTTCTATTCTAGGGGTAGAGGGAAACTTTGGAAGGAACTCACGGGCATATTTTAAGGGTCTAACAGCCTATATTTCCACACTTTCCTTTGCTGCATGTTTTAAATCTCTGATGGGGGTCTCTCACCAAAGAGAACTTGCCCCAGTCTTGGATCTTGGCATCCAGGTAATTTTCCTTTCTGCATCTATTCTTTTCCCTTGAACCAACAAATGGTAGCCCCAGACCTACCTGTCCAATACTGTGCAATATAGAGTTGGTAAAAACAAACAACTTGTAGGTTTTGAGGAGTTGATCAGTGCAGTGTTTTAAGCAGTGGTGGCTCATGCACACAGCTGGCTGTTCCAGTTTGCACCTACACCAGATGCAGCTTCTAGAAGAAGAGTTTGGATTTGATATCCTGCTTTATCACTACCCGAAGGAGTCTGAAAACAGCTAACATTCTCCTTTCCCTTCCTCCCCCACAACAAACACTCTGTGAGGTGAGTGGGGCTGAGAGACTTCAAAGAAGTGTGACTGGCCCAAGGTCACCCAGCAGCTGCATGTGGAGGAGCGGAGACACGAACCTGGTTCCCCAGATTATGAGTCTATCACTCTTAACCACTACACCACACTGGCTGGGAAGCCTCCCATACAGCAACCCCATCTTAGGGTTACCAGTGCGTGAGACACTATGGCCAAACTTTCCTAAATCTGGAAAAGCTGCAGCTGGCACACTAACTTTAACAAATAGAAGGCAGCCCTCCCCACTGAAGTCACTTGGGCCTCCAGAGAGAATGAAGGATCAAAAAGAACCTCCAGACTAAAAACCTGATCTTTCAGTGGGAGTGCAACCCCAGCCAGAAGAGGAAATCTACCTAATTCCCAGAACAAGAACATCACATTAACTACGTAAAGCTGCTTTGTGCTTGTTGTAGAACTCATCACCTGGTTTGAAATAGCAGAGACAAGCAAACATAGACCGGTGATATCATTCCTCATTGCACCTATGGTTTGCCTCCCATCTCGTCCCACAGAGGAATGAAAGCAACAGCACATGCTGTGGTTTCCCTGAAGAGATCACACATGTAGACTAAGAAGAAAAACTGTGTACTTCTGAAAAGGAGCTAAAAAAGATATTAAAGTTTAAATACCATTTCTTTCCATGCTGCTAAGCCGCTTATTTATCCCAGCATGAAACCACCTTAAGAGCTTTGACAAGTGAAGGCTTCGTTAGTAATTACTGGAGGAAGCTGGCAGGCATTGAATGAATCACCAGAATGATGGCGCATCCTCAGATGAGGTAAGGGGAGATGGACAGACAGGCAGATGCTGCTGAGAGCAAAGGAATAAGGGACTAGACATTCAGGTGCATGAGAAGAGAATGGCAAGGCCCTGCAGCTACAATTGACACCCATGCATGTCCCTTGAAATGGCAAATCAAATCCTAATTGGTTGTTTTTTATATATAAAGGCCAATATGGACAGAAAGATGGAGCACCAACTAGTTTATTATATTGATTTTTTTTTATTGGGCATGCTTAGGGATGGTGTGAAAGTCCTCGGATGTGCAATTCTGCTAGATAGAAGCAATGCCTCAATGCCTTCCACATGAGAAGAAGAAGAAGAAGAAGAAGAAGAAGAGGAGGAGGAGGAGGAGGAGGAGGAGGAGGAGTTGGAGTTTGGATTTGATATCCCACTTTATCACTACCCTGAGGAGTCTCAAAACGGCTAACAATCTCCTTTCCCTTCCTTCCCTACAACAAACGCTCTGTGAGGTGAGCAAGGCTGAGAGACTTCAGAGTAGTGTGACTAGCCCAAGGTCACCCAGCAGCTGCATGTGGAGGAGCAGGGAAGCGAACCCGGTCCACCAGATTACTAGTCCACCGCTCTTAACCACTACACCACACTAGCTCTCAGGAAGATTTTGGGCATCACATGGCAGGACAGAGGCTCAAATTAGGGAGTGCTCTTCCCAAGCACATATTACCAACATGTTCACACTCCTGTCTCAGTGACATCTATGTTAGTTTGGTCATGTCCACAGACCAGAAGATGGCAGAAGCCTCAAGCATATGTTCTATGAGGAGCAGCAGGCTCTCTTGTAGGCATTACAAAGAGGAGGAATGACTATTGGGTGGAGCACAGTGAGAAGAAATACCATGAAGAAATACCGGTGGAGTACAGGATCAGGTTTAAGGTGCTGGTTTTAACCTTCAAAGCCCTATACGGCCTAGGACCCTCGTACCTACGGGACCGCCTCTCCTGGTATGCCCCACAAAGGAACTTACGGTCTTCAAATAAAAACATCTTGAAGGTCCCAGGCCTCAGAGAGGTTAGGCTGGCCTCAACTAGAGCCAGGGCTTTTTCGGCTGCGGCTCCAACCTGGTGGAATGCTCTGTCACAAGAGACTAGGGCCCTGCAGGACTTGACATCTTTCCGCAGGGCCTGCAAGACAGAGCTGTTCCGCCAGGCCTTTGGTCAGGGCGCAGCCTGACTCCCTCCTCTGGCAATCTTTACAGAACTTTAGTTTATGGTTGCCATCAATTTTGATTTTAATTAATTTTTACAATGTTTTTATAATGTTGCACTATTTAGTGTTGTTAGCTGCCCTGAGCCCGGCTTCAGCTGGGGAGGGCGGGATATAAATAAAATTGATGATGATGATGATGATGATGATGATGATGATGATGAAGATGATGCATCTGCAGTAGCACAACCAAACACAAAGCATGTCTCTCCTGTATTGGTCTCTATAGCTACAGCAGGCGCTGCAAGCTTTCAAAAGTTTGACTTCACCCTCAAAGCCATACTCATCCATTGTCTCCTGAGGCAGACAAATACCAACCAGTTATGCTAGGGGTGTCTGAAACCTCCAGGAAGACATCCTTGCAAGGCAACCCATTTCTGTGGGATCCAGTTGGTTTGAGCTGCCATGCCAGTTGATAGCAAGCTGATTTGTGCTGCCAAACTTTTGATATTCATACACTTCATATTTCAGCTACAGGGCTACAGATACTCTCTAGATTGCAGCTTGCATTGCATCATAGGGTTTGTAGCCAGTTCTTCATAAAAAGTATTTTTTTAGGATTGTCTGTATTTGCATAATAGCATCAGGATATTGAATTCTGTGTTAATAGCACTTGTTGTGATAAACACATGGTTATCTGATAGGGCAACATAGGGTCTGTAGATTCTGCCTACAGCTTCAAAATACAACACATGAATGTAGCATTTCAAACAGAATTCAACAGGTATGTAGAATTCCAGTTATTCAAGCTCTAAGGTGAACTTCAATTACTTGCTAAGTTTGCATTTGGCCCTCATTCCCAGGGTTTCCAGAATGAAAAGAATGGAGCCTGTTTTGTACCTGTGAGAGGGAAAGGGACAGAGGAAATTATGTAACTCAGAAGTAGCCAATTTGTTGACAGCCAGATATTGTGGAGCACAATTCCCATCATTCCTGACCATTGGCTAAGATGGCTGGGTATTAAGGCAGCTGCAGCTGAACAACATCTGCAGACCCAGGGTTGAACAACACTTGTTTATAGAATCTGAAGGGCATCATTAACTACCCCTGTTGTGATCCTTCTTGAGATGCAGCCAAGAACAGGAATACTCCGCTTGCTGGATTGGACAGATACTTGTAAGTGGGATTTTAAAAAGTATAGCTAACCTCCCTCTATTTACAGAAGAATGGAGATAACAATTCACTCTTTTTATGCACCATTTTGCTAATGGTGTTTGTGTGTTTGTGTGTGACTTAGCACAAATCTGAAATGATGAGAGACAAATCTACTGAGAGAATGGAATCATCAATTTGTCCTGGTAGGTAAGTAAACTCTATGTGGATACTTTGGAGACAATCATAAGAGTAGATTGCTGAGCAGCAGATGATGATTCTAATATAGCTATCTTAGTGTTGTAGCAGAAATACTCATCTTGGGCCTTTTAAGATTCAGGGTCCACTTTCAGTTCCAAACTGCATCTGGAGCTCTCCTTTATTTATTCTAAAACACATTAATTATCCCCTTTCGGGATGGGTTTGGTCATCAGTATGAAATCAGCCAGGATGCTGGGCAAACAAATTGTTAGGAATGAAGCACAAGTCAGGACCAAAGTGCAAAGTTGGATGGAGGATCAAGACAGCAAGCCAAGAATTGCATCATCCTATGAATAGGTATCTATTTGCATTTGTACGGAACATGCAAGATTTACCCTGATCAGTATTTGGTACACCACTTCAAATGCCTCTCTATGAAGCTTGCAAGGACAGGCAAAGAGCACATCAGGAGGAACCCTGTCTGTGCCTGAGAGATACATCCAACTTCCAACTTGCCTTAGCTTAGGAACAGACCATCTGGCTTGCATGCAGAAGGACATGCAGAAGAATCCAGGTTCAATCTCTGCTATCTCCAGCAGGACTCAGAATGTTCATTGTCTGAAACCTTAGGAGGGCCACTACTGGTCCGTGTACACAGGAACATACTAAGCTATCATATATGCAATCAAACCGTCGGTCCATGTAGCTCAGTATTGTCTACACTCCAGGTTTTCAGACAGGGTGCATTCAAAGCCCTACCTGGAGACACACGTGATTGAACCTGGTACAATCTGTATGCATACAGAGTATGCTGTACTGAGGTAGATGGACCAACAATCAGATTTAGTTTAAGGATGAGAGTTATGTTCCCCCCATATGGCCTTGTGCAGCTTTGAACCAGCTATGGACTTTTCCCATGGTTCCTCAGAGTGAAATGAACCTAAGAAACAACCCTAAGTAATATTGTAAGAGATTTCTGTGCATTCCAGCAGTATAACAGATACCTCAGCAGCTCATTTCTGGGGCCGAGCTCCCTTGTGAATCAGCAAAGAGGTCCTGGAACTGGGACATGTTTGACAAGGGATTTGTGAAGCAGAGCTGTCATCTTTTCCTCCCTTCTAGGCTTGGGCCTGTCATCCAAGATTCCCTAAGTTGTCACTCACTTTGCTAAAGCCAGCTGGATACCTCCAGAAGGGACCCATCTTTAGCCAAAGATGTGAGCAGGATAGACAGCAGATAATATCCAGGGGAGCGATGTGATCTCACTTCTGACTCTTGCGTTACCTTTGTGGATCTTGGTTTATATCCATGTCTGGTCTGAACCAGGTTACTAAGGTAGGTTCCAATATAAGCAGTGGTTGCTGGTAAGCATTCGGTCTGGTAGGGCAGAAAGCAGGGAGGCCAAATGTAGGTAGAGGGAGAATCAGCTTATTCTTCCCTGGTGAGTTCTACAATGGGAGGCTGTGCACCAGGTTTGGAATGGACATATCTGGAGGGACTCAGTGGGGTTCAATGGACAAGTGGGGTTCAATTAGGCACAGATTGTATGGGTTGGATTAGATTGCCCAAAATAATTCATGGCTATGGCACTGCTGTTAGAAGACCCAGAACATTCAATTGGAGATGACCCAATAAGGCCAGAGTCTTCCCAAACCCTTTGCAGCAAGAGACTACTGGAGATGCAGTGGGCTCCTTTAAGGAAAACATCACTTACCATGTGGGTGGGGCTGCTGCTGCTTTAATAGAGGGCTCAGTCTCTTGTTTGGTTCTTGCTGAATCAGCATCAGAGCTCCCTGCTCCAGAGCACAGCCTCAACATCTTCTCACAAAGACAATACAAGCTTGTTGCTCTTTCCAATGGTGCTAAACAATGGTGGACTAAAAAATTTAAAAACTGGGTTACATTAGTCCACTCAAATTTTCAGATGTCATAATTGGAGAAAGGCAAAAGTGGGTGGAGCAATTAATGTAAATGCTACTTTTGTACAGTAGACTAGCTTCTGCACACACCCATCCTTCATCCAGGCAAGTAAGAAGCACAATCAGAGCTCAAATGAGGAAGAATTACAGCCAGTGGAGAGAAAGGTTTCACAGAGGATGTGAAACAGACCCAGTGAAGGGTGTGACTGGGGAGAGAGGGAGGGTTGCCTCAGGGAAAATCATCAAATCAAGGGGCCTGCAGGGCCACACTTGACCCCTGAGCCTGAGGTTATCCAGAACTGAGGTATGGCCAGCCAGGGGTGGGAGTTCATAGCTGTTTCAATCAGGCAAAAGAACCAGCTGCAGTTCTGCCTTTTGGTGCAAGTGACTTTCTGAATCCAAGAGTGTAGGTACAGAGGTGGAAAGAAAGGGCAGGATAATGGAGTTGGAAAGGGAAAGAGGCATCAGGATAGGAGGGATTTTAAAACAACTGGGTATTTGCAGGGGTAGTTAATGTGGCATAGCTAATTGTTATTGCTCAGATTAGCTGATGCTGGTATTTCCTAACTTGCCAGCCACATTACATTTAAGGCACCCTTTTACCTTAAGTTCTGCATTAGTGACTTTTGCTGTTGTTTGGCTAGATGTTGCTGTACACACCCACATTAGTATTTGCTGACTCCCAACAAATGGAGCACAGACCTTCTGAAACATGGAAATGAGCTATGTGGCCATCCCTTACAAATCATTCTCATCCTACTCTGCACAGGTGCTTCCCTACCTCTTCCAATTGCTTTAAAAGCAGGAACCAAGTACATATTCATTCAAAGTGAGGCAGGTGCTGGCGACTGCAGAGTTCATTGTCCTCACTGTTGTATCATGATGTCACTGGAGCCTAAGTGACTCATAGTGTAACCTTCAGCATGTGGTGAGCAGTTTGGGCTGCAGCAAAGGAAGCTGCCTTATTCTGTCAGAACAATTGTCCATCTAGCTCACTACTGTCTGTGCTCACTAGAAGCAGCTCTCCAGGGTTTCAGATAGCAGGCTTTCCATTGCATTCTAGGAATTGGACATGGGGCACGAGACCTTGGGCAGATCTACACTCATGGTTTATAATGTTAATGAATGGTTAAGGATTGGTTTTCATAACGTAGATGGGCACGTTACATTCTGCTTTTAACGTTTATAATGCGTTGTTAAAATGTGACACCAGACGGTGCTGTAGAGCAACCAGGAACTGGCAGTAGGGAAACCCCGCTTTTACAGAGAAAACAAGGTATGAAACACTTTTAATTTACCGGTATGCCCTGCGACATTTTAGAACAATATATCTAATATCGTTCAAATAATGTAAAACAGGTCAGTGTAGATCCAGCGAAGCTGATACAGTGGTACCTCGGGTTAATAACTTAATTTGTTCTGGAGGTCTGTTCTTAACCTGAAACTGTTCCTAACCTGAGGTACCACTTTAGCTAATGGGGCCTCCTGCTGTCGCCGTGCCACCGCCGCACAATTTCTGTTCTCATCCTGAAGCAAAGGTCTTAAACCGAGGTACTACTTCCGGGTTAGCAGAGTCTGTAACCTGAAGTGTCTGTAACCGAGGTACCACTGTATTTATACCACTGAGCTATTAACCTTCTGCTGCCTTTCTTCCCACTTACCTGTTCTATTGGTGGGATCAATAGCAGTGGCAAGGATCTCAAACTGGTTGTGAATGCTGTTGTAAGAAATATGGGAAATATCCTTTTCTCAGGGATATCAAGTGCCTACTGGTTTTACAACAAGGAGCTCCAGGGCATATAAAGAGCTTTTCCTCACTACTTCTCTTTTCTTCTTGACAAGCTAGTTTGTTTGATGTACAGCAATCTTGGCTACAAAGTGCAACAATATAATATTAATTAAAATATTTTAAAATAAAAATAAAGGGATTTGGTGTGCTGGGAAAATTGTACTTCCCAGAGTCCCTGGCATCTCGGACACTGCTATATCAGTTTTATAGCAGGTACCAGGAGGCTGAGAGACCTTCACTTACAGCTCACCAGAGTGTGGAATGGTTGTTCCTGGTAGTTGGCTTTCAGGCCCTGCTATGCTCCTGGCAATATCTTCAGGGAACTAAATTGGCCTCTGAATAAAGAGTTGGATCTATATTCCTTTTGGGAGTGAGGGGAGATCTCTCACTTTTGTCTAATCCTTAATTGGTCTTGAGGAGTGGGTTCATCCATCACTTCTCTGCTATTTCCTAGTTGCATTATCACCCTGCCAAACATGGTTTGATAGGTAGCAGCCAGAGATAATCATTTTCACAATCGCATCTTCAAGTGGCTTTGGGTAACTATTTCTGGGGTGGTGGATATCACACAAGAGGTAGTGATGGCTACCATCTTGGATAACTATAAAAAAGGATTTGACAAATTCATGGAGGTTAAAGCTATCAATGGCTGGCAGCCACAATGGTTGCCTTTTACTTAAAGTGTCAGAGGTAGTGTGCATCTGAATGCCACATCCTGGGAATTGCAGGATGGGAGAGCACTGTGGTGCTCAGGTCCTGCTTATGGGACATCTGCTTGGCCACTGTGATAACAAGATACTAGAGTAGGTGGGTTTTTCATCTGATCCAGCATCCAGGTTCTTATGCTTTTATCATAGCAACACAGTTTGCTGGGAAATTACTTACTTTGAATGGTGCTGAAGCAATAGTAGAGAATAAGTAATGAACCAGGTCTCTCATCAAACCCTCACCCTCAAGGTCTCTTCTCCTCACCACCCCAAAATACATACCCCATTTTGGAATATGCATTTGGTCAGAGAAAGAGGCAAATATTCAGCACAGCCCAAGGTGGCAGCAGCTGAGTGGTAAATTTCATATGGGTGCATAAAATTCCTTCATTATGGTTAGGTATCTTCTTCTTTTTAAAGAAAGAGATGCTGATTCAGCACCATCTCTTTAATGCAATCCACTTGCATCTGAATGCAAGTGGAGCATTCCTTTGACAGGCTTCAGCCCAAGATTTTGGCATGTTCCCAAGAATGACTTTGCTACTCAAAGATTATGTTTGCAGGGAAACGATTTAGGGATTGAGGGATAATCCACACAAGGTCCACAGCCTGACACTTCCATAGGTACCAAATGTCTAATGATTCTTGACATCTAGAATCAATCATTGGAGTAAGGTCTTCCTTCTAACACGCAATTCCTCTCCTTCTTTTTCTATCCCCTTCACCTCCTGAGGATAAAAATTAATGGCTCTTTATGCAACAGAATGAGCCTAAATCTGCACTTCATATCTGTTTATGTTTTTATGGTCCTGCCCTTAAGCCAGAGGTGGGGAACTAGGGGCTGAATGCAGCCCTTCAAGCCTCTGTATCTAGATCCTCAGGGTTTTCCCCAGCCACACCCTTCCCCCCCGCAGGCTACACACCTCATTGCCCCTGTGTTTTTCATAGAATTGTAGAGTAGGAAGGGACCCAAATGGCCTTCATTTTTTTTAAAAAAATAATATTTATTACTTTTAAAACTTACAAAAAAGAAAGAGAAGAAAAAAGACAAAAAGAAAAAAAACAAGAAAGGGGGAAAAAATACAATACAATATATAAACAATACAAAACACAACATTAACCTAAACAAAACAAAACAAAACAAAAACAATTTAAAAACATACATCATACAATTTCAGTAGTCTATCTTTCATACCCTTGTTTCATCGACCTCCTCTCACCTCCCTTTTTGTATTCCACTTCTATTAATTGTTTCAGCAATTCCTTTCCATCTTTCTCTATTTCCTGTCATATAAATATCTTAACTTATATTTACCCTTATTTTCCATTAATACTATAATGCTTATTTATACTTAACTCCTTATCACATTTCTACTAAAGCCATAAGATTTCATTCCAACATTTTTCTAACACTAAGTAATTTTACAATATTTCTATTTCTGAAAATAAACTTTAAACTTTTTCCAATCTTCTTCCACCATCTCTTCTCCCTGGTCTCGGATACTGCCAGTCATTCGTCAATTCCAAATAGTCCATCAACCTGGTGATCTTCTGTCCGAGGCTCTTAACTCTTTTCCAAGTCCCTTCTGCAGGTCTTCTTCATATTTATACATGCACTTTACTTTGTCTTCTACTGATCTTGTTCTTATTTTCCTTCCTTTGATACTGAAGAGCAGATCTCGGGGAAGCTCCAACCTAGCAATGCTTTTATTCCTTCTCGACAGGTCAACCAAATCTCCATGGTTAAATCTAAAATCCATAAGGTATTTCAGGACATGTTTCAAAATTCCTCCAAATCCAAAGGCCCCCACAGCTCCAATCTCCTCATGACCCAAGTCCAAATCCCTGCATGAAGGGATCTATCCAACTTTCCTTCTCCAGTCCAGGCAGGGCTCCGATCCTCCAAATCTGACTTTTTCTAAATTCAATCATAAAAGGCCTCAACTTGTAGTCCTCAATTTGCCTCTGTAAGGCTGGGGCTCCCACTTGTATTACTTTAGGTTCAACAACAACAACTTTCTCCTTCGCCTTCTCGACAATTTGCCCTGTCACGTAGATTCCTGTATCAGATCCTGAATAATTTCTGTATTGATGTTCACTTTTTGTCCCAAATCAGTCACTTTTTGTCCCAAGTTAGTCATTTTTTGTCCCAAGTTATCAATTTTAGTAGTCATGACATCTGTCTTCTTGTGGAGTTGTTCCAAAGAGTGACTTATCTTGCATAATGCAATCACTAAAGCTTCTTCTGTTGACATTCTCAAATAGTCCAAGGTCAATCCCTGATTCTCACAGTCTCTTATCTTGCAGCTGGTTCCCCCAGCTCAGCTCTTATAATAGTTTCAAAGGCTCCCTCTAGAGGGAAACAGTTTCTATTTGTGTCAATCCTTTTAAGCACAGTTCAAACAGTAAATATAGTTTCAATTTTCAGTTACTTTTCCTCCTTTTTAAACGCAGAAGAGGACAATGGAAACAATATATTTCTCTTATTTAGCTAACTGTCAAGATACATTCTATTCACAGCCAATGAACTTCAAAACGTCAAACTTACTGGCAGCCCCTTTCCAGGTTCAGAGCAGTGGTGATTTAATTTTCAACACTCTCTCCTGCAGGCTTGCACGATCCAAAATTTTCCCCCTCTTCTCCTGCTTCCAAGAGGGGTTTAATAGTTTTAATCGATGGAAGTTTAATCCTTTGCGGAAGACTTTCCAAGACCTTAGCTTGCAGCATCTTTGCTTCAATCTATTTACAAAAGGGGAAGGCGGACTTCCTGTTTAAAACCTTCCCATTTCGGTGCCAAATTAAGACATTTATAGATCCAATTTTCCGTTCTACTCATGGGTAGTTGTTTAAAATCGAATTGTCCACAGGAAAAAGTCAGCGCTCTCTGGCAACAGCAATGAGGCTTCACTCCGTGAAAGAAGCAATCAATTCGAAGCACCACACTGCTCACCCCACGTCGCTCCGGATCCCCGAAACCGGGTCTCCCCGTGAGTAGGGGAGGCGCAAAAGGTGCCAGCCGAATCTCAGGTTCACAGGCTTCTCCCGCCTGTGATTTTTAGTGGGTCTCCGCCTTCGCCGTGGCGGCCAGACCCTGTTTCCACGGAGTAAATTCCTCCCGATCAGAGGAATTCCGCCATTGCCAGAGGCGCTAACCCGGAAGTCGCCCCAAATGGCCTTCTAATCCAACCTCCTGCTATGCAAAATGTTGGTAAAATGTTTCTTTGAACTCTGGCAAAGCTCCTTGCATGCCTGAATGGAAGATAGAGAGGCATGTCTGTGTGTGGAAGCTATCCCTGCTGTACAAAAGCAAAATTTGCATTTGCTGTTCCACATACACTTTGCCTCAAGATCAATGTGGTCTCCAGAAGGTTGCCCAGAATGGAACTCACTAGGTCTCAGGCAGCAAAGAACAAGCAGCATGGTGTCAGAGGGCACAGCTCTGTGAGACATAGGAACAGTCGTGTTTTCCCTAAGCTGGCCTGCTGCTTCCAAGCACAGTGGAAGATGTTGCCCCACTGCTAGGGTTGAAGTAAGATTCAACTGCCAATCTGGTTATCATTTGTACATGAAATGCAGAAGGGCACCATGAAATGCTTCAGGCACTTCAAGCAGTCAATTTTTCTCTATATTACAAAATCAGAATAAAACTTATAATTGTGGGAGGGGGAGGATATTCCCCTCCTTCCCAGTAAATTACACAGTCAGCTTAACCTTGAGTGTGTAAGGAGCTGTGAAGCCAGCCTGGTTATACCTGATAAGTTTGAGCCCAATTGGCGAACTTGAAGCATATCTTCTCATAAGAAATTCCCGCTTGAAGTAAGACTAATGTTAGGTATCTCAGAATTGTAGAGTTGGAGGGGAACGTGAAGAGTCATCTATTCCAACCCCCTGCAATACAGGAACCTTTTGCCCAAGATGGTGCTCAAACCCACAACCCTGAGATTAATAATCTCATGTTCTGCCAACTGAATTATATGGCCCCATCTATCTGACTACTTGTATTTGGAAAGATGCTAGCCAAATAAATATGGGTTGCATCCAATGTTAATCAAACTCAGAGCAGACCCATTGAAATTAATGACTCTAAGATAGTCATGTCCATCAATTTCAGAGGGTCTACTCTCAGGAAGACTAATGTTAGATACATCCCCATCTATCTACTACTCATATTTGGCAAGATAACATCCAAATAGATAAGGGCGGTATCCAATGTTAATTGCATACAGAGCAGACCCATTGAAACGTCTATTCATTTAAAAAGGATATACTGTGATTGGGAGTACTATTGGATTTAACCCTCAATGTATTAAAGACCAGACAAAGCTTTATCTTTAATGTATCATACTATATAAAATGGAGAAGAACTACAATGAGACAGTGTGTGACTTTTCACTAGATGAAGAAATCAGAGCTATTATTAAAGGTCTCACAGCCAACTAGGGTAGCATAAGGAGATATTTTGTCCTCATGAGCTGTTGTTTAACTTGATGAGCAAAAGAGAAAAGAGAAAAGACCTCTCCTAATGAAAGGCAAACTGTCCAGATATGCTGAGCTTTGGTTGGCAAATTACAAGGTCACACAGAATCAATGAGAAGGGGGGAGGGGAGCAATGAAAAACACCACTGGGAATCCTAGACCAAGGCTGGCAAAGAACACAAAGCTTTAGCAAAGTATGTGGAGAAACACTTTTGCTGTCTTGGCAAGGATGAAAGTGTGAAATGAAAACAGCACTTGAATGCAGTTCCTTTTCCTTGGTCACATGCACTGTAAAGTTGTTGCCTTTCTGCACTCTTTGATGGATTGTGTAGGCTTTGCTCTCCTCCTGGAACAGTTCTGACACCGAGATATTTGAACACTGACACTAATTTCACTTACATTTTGCCACAAACCTTCAGCTTTTACCTTTGACCCTCATGTTGGGAGTACTTAACAACCTCCATAAAAGTAATACATGAGTTTTAAAAACCTTGATTTCTTTTTTTCCCCCTTGCAGATTGGCAAGAATTTTATTAATTTAGAAGTTTGAAGGTTGCACCATATGTCGCTGGAAAGCAATTTTCTCTGGGTGTGCAATAAGGTCTTGGATTTGATTTATGACCTTAATACTGTGAGATATTAATAAATCTCCATACCAGCTGGTAATATACAGGCAGACAAATGTAACATTTTCTTAGTGTAGATTTGTTGAAATTTTATTTCAATTTCCCTGGGTAAACGCCAATCAGTCATGCTCATTAACTTCAGGAGCTACAATTCACCAAAATTTTAGAGAAAGAGATATCTGTCCTTACATTACAAAAAGGGGTGCACATTATTCAGAGTTGGAGGAAGAGACACCCTACTGAAATGGATTTGCTTTTCAGTGATGTCAACACCCATATCTGTTAGGGGTTGACATGCTCTTCTAAGCAAATCAGAATGAATTTCTTGCACAGTACAGATCCCATGGGACCCAATTTGGGTAGTGTTTGGGGAAAATGCCCCAAAGGCATGCAAATACGTTTTTTTTAAAAAAAAAAAACCCACATACATTCTAGTTATGGATGCTAACAAATGCAGAATGCTACGCTGCTTTGAAAAAGACATTTTTTAGACATTTGACAATGCAAACTTAGAACTATGTGAATAGTGGGAATAGGAAAGCATCTGTTTTAAGAGTTAAAGCAAACATTCAGTCAGTCTTATCCAAAACTTTCCACTCTCTGAGCACTGCTGATTCTGGATGCCTTCCAATGTTACAATTTTACAACTCAACATCTTACGACCAATGTTTCTAATATGGATGAGCAGGCAAGATAGCACTAAGGCAATTGGAAGCAAACTGGCTCATATTTTCAAATAGAGCCAAAGCATTCTGAGGATGTAAACAGAGCAACAGCCAGAGAGACTCATGGATATCTATATGTACAGCATTAGGGACAGCAAATATCCTTCCCTGTAGGTCATGGGTGAGGAAGTTGTGGACCTCCAGATGTTGCTTGACTCCAGTTCAAATCATGAGTGATCTTTGGCTTTGAAGTTTTGGACAGAACATGCTAAAACATTTAGTTCCTACCAGTGCTTTTTTCTGGGGGTACACAGGGGTACGCAAACCCCTAAACATTTTGTGAATCTTTGTATTTTTGTCCATTTACTGTATCTATTTTTCCTGATTTGAGCAATAAAATGGTGATTTTCTTGAGCCAAAATGAGAATATCCCTAAACATTTTATAGGGAAAAAAGCATTGGTTCCTACATTTGTGTATGTTCCCCACATTTCTACATTTATGTTCAGATTTTTATCATTCATATTCAATGGTCATTACAAAGTAACTGCCAAATCAAACAACTTATCAAGGAGAAAGCAAAATATGCCAATGTTCATACATGAAAATTCTTTAAAATTGAGTATCGGTCGTTACCTGGGTCTTCCTTTCCCCCCTTTTTGAATATGGGGACAACATTTGCCCACCTCCAGTCTGTTCTCAAAGAATTCTCAAAGATCATAGACAAAGGCTCTGAAATTACATCTGCAAGCTCCTTTAGTACCCTCAGGTGCAGCTCATCAGGCCCTGGAGATTTGAATTCATTTAAAGTAGCTAGATGGTCCCTTACTAACTCTTTTCCTGTTTTGGGCTGTAGCTCCCTCCTTACATCATTTGTTATGTTATCACCAGGTTGGGCATCACTTTCCTTTTGGGTAAAGACAGAGGCAAAGTAAGTGTTGAGTAGTTCCACCTTCTCTCTGTCATCCCATAGCATTTCCCTGTCTTCTCCATGCAGAGGACCCACCACTGCCTTGTTTCCCCTCTTACTTCGAACATAGGCAAAGAAACCTTTTTAAAAATAATTTATAACCTCTCTTGCAAGCCTGAGCTCATTCTGAGCTTCAGCCAGCCTGACTTTCCCCATACAACTCGTGTATGCTTCTCCTTTGTGATTTTCCCTTTCTTCCATTTCTTATACATGCCCTTCTTAACTCTCAGCTCATGCTCATCTGTAAGCTCCCTCACCGGTTTCCTTAGATGCCTCCCACTTTTCTTCGTGTTGGAATTATCTACATTTGGGCCTTCAATATTTCTTCTTTAAGAAACTCCCATCCTTCCTTCTTGGACTTCGTTCACTTTGAGTATTTCTGACCATGGGATCCCACCCAGTAGCTCCTTAAGCTTTTTGAAACTGGCCTTCTTAAACAGAGTGCATGTTTGACTACACTCAGTTTTCCCTCGCCTCTGTATCATGAAACCCAGCAGAACATGATTGCTTCCTCCCAAGTTTCTGAGTACTTCCACTATGCCAATCAGTTCCTCCCTATTGGTGAGAACTAGGTCCAAGATAGAGAATCCCCTTGTTGCTTCTTTCACCTTTTAGGAAATGAAATTGTCAGCGAGGCAATGGTGGAAATTATTGGACCTTACATTTTTGGCAGCGTTTGAGTCCCAACAGATATTGGGAAAGTTGAAGTCCCCCATGATTACTATCCCTCTCCCTTTTGAATGTTTGGTAATTGCTCTAGTAAGGCATCATTAAAGTATTCAGTCTGGCTTGGCAGTCTATAGCAGACACCCACAGTAAGGTCACTGTTGCTTCTCTCTCCTACAATTTTTACCCATGCACTCTCATCTGCCTTCCATGCTCTAGGTCATGGATTTCTTCACAAGTGTACACATCCTTTACATATAATGCTATTTCCCTTCCCTTCTTGGTTGCTCGATTTGAACAAGTTATACCGCTCAATTTCTACATTCCAGTCATGAATCTCATCCCACCTGCTTTCAGTAATGCCTACAAGGTCGTATTTGCCATCCTGTACTAAAAGCTCCAATTCATCCTGTTTGTTTCCCATACTCTGTGCATTTGTGTAGAGACAGCTGAAACCATGAGTCGTTCCCTCCAGCTGCTTCCTCCTTGTAGCTTCTTGCCCTTTAGCAGATTTCTGGAGCACCACCTCAGTTTCCTATGCATCAATGAAGCTATTCTCCCCAATGCCAGGTGCTCTTCTGTTGTTTATATTGTTCTCTCCCCCAACCCTCAAGATCTAGTTTAAAGCTCTCCTTATCAGATTCTCAAGACTCTAAGCAAACACATTCTTGCCAACCACTGTGAGGTACAGCCCATCTCCTGCCAGAAGTCCTAACTCAAGGAAGCGGAGACATGATCCAAGAAGCCAAATCCTTCCTGACGTCACCACTTGCACAGCCAGTGGTTTGCCTCCAGTATTTTCCTCTCTCTTAGAAGAGTGATGGCAGGCAGCTCTTTGGACTGGTGGAGCCAGAAGTAGGTGCAGCAAGAGCCAATCAAGAATTTGTTCCATCCTCCTCCCAGCTAAACTCTAAGGAGCAGCACTCAGACTAAGGGAGAGAAAGCTGGCAGGCAGTGCCAGCCCCTGGACTTGTTGCAAGTAAGAAGACAGAGAAGCAGAGATTGTTTGAGGGAACATTGAGTGAGGTTGGTGGTGTGGTGCATCATTCACCAAATGAACTAACCTCCACTGAGTTTTGAGACATGTTTGTTTAACCAACCTGTTCACTGGAGGTTTTAAAGAAACTTTATTATGTTAAGAGTTATTATGTTAAGAGTTATCTTTATATATCTTCCAACAAGCACACAGCAGAAAATAACAGGATGAAACAAATTCAACAATAATAAGTAAAACAATGATATTAAATCCCCAGTCCATTTTTTAAAAAACAAAATTTACAGCCTTTAAAATAATACTGTACAAAAGCATAAAAGTAGTGTCAAAAAAGCAGGGTGTCGGTCAAATGATAGCAAAACAAAAAAAAAGCCCCAGAGATGGATTTTATAGAATCCAAAATAAGTTCCAACCTGTATTGTTTGCAGTCTCAGACAGTGTCTAAATTTCTACATTGAGCTCAGAAATAAAACAAGCTTTGGGGTGCACCCAGCTGTTCTAGTCAGAGTAGATTCATTGAAATAAATGTTCCTGGGTTAGTCATGTCCCTTAATTTCAACAGGTTTACTCTCAGTATGATTAACTTCGGATACATCCTCCCTCCCCCACAAATTTTGAGATGTTTCATCATCTAAATTCCAAATTAAGGACACAAACACATAAACAATAACCTCTTATGCTTCCAAAGTTTTGAGAATACTTTTTCTAAAAATAGAATTGCATGTTTACTTCGGTAGCTGTGATGTTAGCCTCATGCAGTCTTTGGATCCACATAACTTATGGTCTGGTCTACATAGGTGAATGAGGTGGCAGAATAGAATGAACCATTTCAGGCTCTAGATAATGGGCATGGGTGGGGGAATCATATAGTTGTCCACCACCCCAATCTCTGAGTGGTGCAAGATTCCAGGTGTTCCAGGCATTCCTGGAATGAGGGACAGAGGAGACTGTGGTGTATTTCTGATAGATGGTTTATTTACATATATATACAACCTGAGCCTACAGTGGAGGGGCTCACAGCTTTGACACCCCAATAAGGCCTTGTTTATCCCATAGCCACAGCCTTGGATTCCAAGACAAATCAGGCATAGCATTGTGTCCCAGCTACTCAGCCTGCAATCTGCCAGCTTCTAGCTCACATAACTCAACTCTAAACTCTGGTCTTTGTCAACAAGCAAGTTGAGGACATGAATGACCCATACTTAGAGGGCCATTACCTCACCAGTACGTCTGGCTATTCCAGGAACTGAATCCATGCTGGTTCCAAGAATTATAAGGGAACCCTGGCATCTAGCCCACCCTATCCCCCCTCCAGACTCATACCAATATCTTTGAATTCTCTGTCATGGATTCTTTAAACCCTTCTTGAGGCTACAAAACTGTCAAAGGAAGCAAAAGTTTGGGCTTGAACTTCCAGTAAATCATTTGTAATAAGATAAGATAATGTTAATTAAATTCTCAACATCTTTCAAATATGGCACCTTCTGCTTGCAACCTACATCCCATTGGACCATCTTGGAACATCCCCATCCCATTTCCATCTCACTCTGCCTCATGCATAGACTCAGATCAAATCCTACAATGGCTGAACCTATGTGGAAGATGTATTCCTTCATTTGAAGCCAGAGCTAAGCAGGCAGCTGGGCAGTAAGAAATTGCCTCTCATTCTCCTTTTCTCTTCTTCTCTCTCCCCATCACCTATTGTTTGTTTGTTTGTTTGTTTGTTTGTTTGTTTGTTTGTTTGTTTGTTTGTTTTGTCTGATTAGATGCAATTCTCAAAACTGAGTCACATCCTGAGATGGAGTAATTGGTGTCAGACTGAGATTCCTAAGTGAAGTGATTGATGACCAGCTTTTTGTGACCATTTTTCTTTCAGATGTAGCCTGTAAGGATACATAAAGCAATTTTATCTCGAGATTCTGGATCAAGATTGTCTCCCTTGCAGGGGAGCCAATATGAAAAAACCTCACAATTCTAACTGACTTGAAACTATCAGTTTTTGACACTTTCCTCTTTCTCTGTGATTTTGACATGTTGAGATCTTTCTTCCCGCAGGGATGGGCAAATCAACCCATCTCTCTTCCCAATGTATCTTCCACACTGAATGGCAGTGGCTCTCAAAGTTTTATACTAGATGGGCCTTTAGTCTGATCTATCAGGGTTTTCCTTATGTAGGGCTGCCATATTTTGAAGAGCCAAAAAGAGAACACAAAAGAGGCCCCAAAAATGACCTCAGACAAGGAAGCATAAAGTGACCCAAGGATGCCCTTAACCTCAGTTCTTTACCCCACCTCTCTTGCCATGTCTTTCCTGCCCAGATTGACAGACAATTCAACCAAAGAAAAGTCAACACCACCCCAAATTCAAAACTCCCCATCATATAAAGTAGGTAAAAAAAAGTGGAGTCACAAGGCCAATTGAGCATGCATGCCCTCCAATTCATACTCAGCTGCCAAATGGAGAATTAGCCACCGCCCATATAGCAGAGGGAGGGACGGAGCTCTGAAGAGAATACCAGAGAATTTGCTCCCCTCTCTTCCATGACTGGCCCACACTTTAAGGTGGATCATCAACAACTCCTTCCCAGGGATAGACCATCTGAGTTTCCTTTCCCAAAGGAAATGGTGTATGGCAAATTCACATTTACTCAAGTGGGGGAGTGACATTCTGAGACAATATGAGAATGGAAACACAACTATTCTTTAATGTGTTTTTATTATTATTATTATTATTATTATTATTATTATTATTATTATTCATCATACTACCCTTCCTCCAAGGATCACAGGGTGATGTACAGAATAAAAACACAAAAATACATAACATAATAACAAGCAAAAAAATGCCCTCCCCAGCTTAAAAGGCAGTAGATTGTTTAATTAGCAAAAGGCCTATGCTTGGGTAAACTGTGCATAAAAATGCAGATATCAGTGAAAATAACATACAAAATGTGCTGTATTAGTAACATATTGGAAAAAGTATACAAACACTTCTATATAAGAAGAATTCATATTAAAATTTTCATGAGGGCTGATATGGAAATATTGAAAATGGAAAAGACTATTAAAATGAAAAACTTAGAGAGGCAAGTTTAACCCACCCCTAGTCCTCACCCATGTATGAATTAATTGGCTCTTAATTAATTGGCCCTCCAAGCAGATGTTTGGCTGCTTAATATTCTACAACCTTTTAAATGTGTTTGTGGGAAGAGGGGTATTGTTTTGCTGTTTATGTTTCAATTATTTACTTGGTTTTTTTTATCTTGCATTTCATTCTGTTAACTGACTTGAGAACTTGTGAAAAAGGGTTGTATGTAAATTAAATAAATAAATAAATAAATATTGTGGGTATTATAATTGAATTACAAATACCATAAATAAATAAAAAAATATTGTAATGACTTGGAAAATTGTGCTGGGTTGCTCCCAATATCTCATGAAACTGTAAGATACTTGTAAGATAAGACCTGCTGGATCAGACCAAAGATCCATCTGAACCAGATTTTTGCTGTTCTTCTTACAGTGACCACAAATTGCTATTTGTGCCAGGACAAAACAACATCAACAGTGCTTGTACCTGGACCTGGAAAGCCAAGACCTCTGTGATGAAGACTGCCTGGAAATGCTTAGGGGCCAGGTGAAATTAAGCGTTTCCCTGTCCTGTGGCAAAATCCCAACCCCATTCCCTATTATATTTGAAGTCAAACTACTGCTTAATGCAGCAAGGAATGACAGAAAGCAGTCATGGAAGGTGAAGTAGAGAGAGACTATTGTCTCAAAGGACTTGCTGACTGGCCCTTTCCACAGAAACAAAGATGTTAATTTTGCTTAATTCCCTTCCAGTATTGTTTGAAGATAGCTTGCAATTGATTGGGGTGAACACCATGCAACTGTGATGTTTCATGCTGGTTTGTGTCAAATCAATTAGCATTACAAAGCCCAGCTATGCATGTAATGTGCAATATTTTTCTTACACTTGTAAATCACAGTGCTCCCCCCCCCATTGAATAAAGCACTGTAAACCATGTGTTCCTTTGTAATAGGTTGTTTTCAAGTCATTTCTGCACCAGGTAAAGGAATTTCTGCACCAGGTAAACCATGTGTTCCATTGTAATAGATTTTCAAGTCATTTCTGCACCAGGTAAAGGAATTTCTGCACCAGGTAAACCATGTGTTCCATTGTAATAGATTGTTTTCAAGCCATTTCTGCACCAGGTAAAGGAATTTTTAGTCCTCCAATCCCTCTCCCCCACCTGTCCCGTATTTTGCCCAACCCAGTGGCGTAGCGTGGGTTGTCAGCACCCGGGGCAAGGCAAGTAATTTGCCCCCTAACCCGTGGATTTGCGCCCCCTAACCCATGGATTTGCCCTAACCCCAGATGTTGCGCCCGGTGCGGCCGGCCCCCCCTGCACCCCCCACGCTACGCCACTGGCCCAACCTGCCCTTAACTTTGCCTGACCAAAGGTGGCAACTGAGAGACAGTGGCTAACCGGATGCCTCCTGTGAGAAGCCTTTCAAGCAGGACCTGAGAGCAACAGCATTGTCTCCACTTGTGGACCCCAGCAACAGGTGCACAGGCTGGTTGTGAGCCACAGTCGTCCTGTACTTTATACTTGCCTATTTTGGATGGTCCTGCACACTTAAGCTGCAGCCCCTCTACAAAGCAACAGGACTGCCGAGGCCTCCTTGTTCCCTGGCATCCTAGTCTTGTTATTTCGACACAGAGCATCAGGTAAGAGAAACACTGTCTGACTCTCAGGGTTGGTTAGCATTCCAGAAACAAGATGTGAAGCTATCGGATTGACAGGAAACTGTCAGGGTCTGAAATGTTTGCTGTCTTGGATGAGGAATTACAAACCAGTAAAAGTCTTCTCAGAGAAAGGAGGCCATCTCGGGACGCTGATGGGGATTGGCATTTGGATTCATTCCTGAATCAGATGCTATCTCCCTGGTTTCGCTAAGGACAGGGGTGCACAGCTAAGGGCAAGACTTTGGCAGGCAGTTGATTCCCCAGCTAATGCTGGCTACTGGAATTTGCTTAATAATTTAATTTGCTATTACCAATTAAACTAGAATATTAGTTGTGTTTTTATCTTTATTATTGTTGCTTTTGTTTATTTATTATTTAATCTATTTATTTTTAAATACTTGATTTTTTAAAATATATCATAAAAATGTATATCAGAGAAATTTATAGCACTAAAACCAAGTTAAAACTTATATATGTATATACCACTTAATCAAAAACAGCCTCTAAACAGTTTACATAAAACAACGGAAGCACACAAAAGTTCCAATAAAATCAGTTTATTTTAAAAAAAGCAGAGACAACAATTTATTAAAATATAGATAAAATCAGTAGTTTTAGAACAAGTATGTGCAATTACACACATGGGGTCATTTAAAAAAAAATAAATCATTTTAGCTGGTGCCAAAAAAACAATACAGCAAGGCGACTGGCCAATATCAGTAGGCAGGGAGTTCCGGTGTTATTGGTGATGATAATCATAAAAGTGACAGAAAAAATATTAATTTAAATATTAATTCATTTGAAATATTATATCCTCCATCTGTTGCTGCTTTTACAAGACTTTAAAACTGGAGTGCAGAACCCATAGCCTCTGGGCTGAATCCAGCAGATGACCTACTCTCATTCAGTACACAAATGCATTCGAAAGCATGGGACAGGTCAGTTGGCGGTCAGTTGGCATGAAGCCAATCTAATCCATAACTTTAAAACTTTCCTTTCAGCAAAATGGTGGCTAGCAGTGGGCAGCCTCCCACCTGAGAAAGGATACCTTTGAACATGTGGCTTGGATTGGCTGTCAGTTCTGTCAAAGGCCTTCTCAGGTACTTTGTCCATGTCTGGCATTTGGTTGCAATAGACTGTTTTTGTTTTTACTTTTTTTTTTAAAGGGACTCCACCATGCCTTAGAACCAACAAAATCTTGCACCATAACAATAAAAAGAGAGTTCACAGTAAATTGAGAACAGAAACACCAGGGACCAGTTCATTAAAAGTTTTGCATCTTTATTCTTTTCTTTAAAAAAAAAAAAAAAAAGTTTGCCAAAAGAGAAGTGCTTTAAGAACATTAGAAGAGCCCTACTGGATCTTGTCACGCACCCCTCCCTCCTCAGCATCACCTCCTAGAGTGTTTTTGTCCGCCTGGAGTCATGCCCTTTAAGGACTGAGGATGCATTTTGGTTGCCTGGTTGGATGATAGAGCAGGGTGTGCAGAAACTGCACAAAAGTAAATTTTGTATACCACCTTCCTTTGCCTCTGGCTCCACCCACCTGTGGCCCTGAGAAGGCTGCTTTTGAGAGGCAAAGATTATTGCCTCCCTATATTGTGGGACCTGATTTGCATACCCCACATCCCACTGTTGAGCATTCTACAGGGCCCCAAGAGCACCTGATCCTGTAGCCTTCAAGGCCAATCAGCAATGTAACAGTTGGGGAAGCTCCCTTCACCCCAGCATGCTTCAGGGTACTTACCCATGGTGTTTCACATAATCCACTAACTTGTTGCACTAGAATCATAGAATTGTAGAGTTGGAAGGGACCCTGAGGGTCGTTCAGTCCAGTCCCCTGCAACGAACTAAATGCCAAATTGAAATTAACAACTAAACTGGGAAGCCCAAACCCGCAAGACCCAATCTTCTATGGGTGGTGTGTAGTAGGTGAAAAGAAAGGTTGCCCAAAGCCCAAATGAGGAACACTCCCTCTCCCTAAAAATCCTTCCTAGTCTCCATGTCAAGCATCAGAGGCCCACACTGTTCAGTGGCAAGCAGGCAAGATGCAGTACAGAGTACAGGAGAGGGCTATCGATGACTATGGGACGCGGGTGGCACTGTGGGTTAAACCACAGAGCCTAGGACTTGCCGATCAGAAGGTCGGCGGTTCAAATCCCTGCGACGGGGTCAGCTCCCGTTGCTCGGTCCCTGCTCCTGCCAACCTAGCAGTTCGAAAGCACATCAAAGTGCAAGTAGATAAATAGGTACCGCTCCAGCGGGAAGGTAAACAGCTTTTCTGTGCGCTGCTCTGGTTCGCCAGAAGCGGCTTAGTCATGGTGGCCACATGACCCGGAAGCTGTACACCGGCTCCCTCGGCCAATAAAGCGAGATGAGTGCCGCAACCCCAGAGTCGATCATGACTGGACTTAAATGGTCAGGCGTCCCTTTACCTTTACCTATCGATGACTACTAGGCAGATGGCCATGCTCTGAATATCAGTCAATGGAAAACCCAGGAGGGGAGTGGGGGCTCTGCTGCTCAGATTCTGCTTGTGGATTTCCTACAAGCATCTGATTGGCCACTCTGAGAACAGGATGTTGGCCTGATCCAGCAGGCTCTTGTGTTATTACATTCTTAAGTACACAAGATGGTGCCACCCTTATAATAGAGATGCCAGTCCTCAGATCATAGTTGTGGCAGGCTGAAGGAAGTCTTGCTTCTCCAGCTGGAGAGTGGAGAAAACTCATAGATACGTGAATGGCTTATGGCCAGTGCTGGTCGTGCTCAGAGTAGACTCGTTGCAATTAATAGACCCAAGTTATCCATGCCCATTAATTTTGTCAAGTCTTCTCTGGGCTTTTCCAGACTTCCTCTTGTCCCGCTGCATCCGTCAGGGAAAACTGCTCTTTAGCACTTAATTGGAACATTGCCATTTGTTCTCATTTGTGGCTTAAGACCAGGTTTGCCCCTGGAAAGGAGTGTGGCAAGGGGAAAACTGCTCAGGCCCAGGTCTAGAAAGCATGAGTCAAGCAGAAAACAGCTTGGACCCATGCTTTCTAAGTATGGCACAAGCAGAAATGTGGATGAGCCTATTGACTAGCATTGACTACAGCCTAGTCTTGCTGATCCGCTTACCGCTAGGATGCTAAAATAAGTGGTTTGCCATCACAGGCTATAAATAGGAGCCGACTGACATCTCCCTATATATAGCACAGTGCGTGTTTTTATCTTCATATTTTTATTGTTTGTTGTGTTCTTTACAAGGAGCTCTCTGGCTCCCAACCAGCACTCCTCAAGCTCTGGCACCTTCCTCTTCCTAGTTGTGATTTGTTCCATCTCCTGCCTGCTGCTCCACTTCTTGAAGTTGCACTGAGGCAGGCACTGTGCTCAGGGCTGCTTGTCATGAGGCCAATGATGTGTTTGTGTTTAATAATGGGGAGATGCACCAGAATGGAGCCAAAGAGGCTGGGCTCTATTTCTCCATCATAAAGGGACCATTATCTTTCAACCCTGGTAGTTACTGCCCCAGGGGGGGATGAACACTTTTGTGCCTTGCGTATGGGTTGAAATTATGAGTTGGGACTGTTGGGTAGCCCTTTGCGGGAGGGGGGAACTAAGTACACTCAGGGTGTGTGTGGAGAACTGCAAGTTTGGCTGTTGTGGAGTACAATTGCTATCAGAGTGGACAGAACAGGGGTTAGAGCTCAATGTGGAGCCTACCAAGTGTAGATAGTGAAAGCAAAGAGGACCTTCTTCACCACCTCTATTGCATCTGCAGAAAACAGTACCAGGAAACTCTTTCAGGTGGTCCATAGTCTAACACACCCACCTTTTCCACCGGGGTCTGGTAAGGACTCTTAAGATCCACTGTAATGACTTTGTGAAGTTTTTTGCAAATAAAATTGCTCAGATTCAGAAGGAGGCAGACTACATAGTGGGGCTGGGCTGAGGTAGGAGAGTGCCAGAGCTTTGTCTAGTCAGGTTGTACGGAATCAATTCCAACCTGTTACCTCTAAGATGTGGGCAGGCTGCTTGAACAAGTGAAACTGACAACACGTCTCCTTGATCCTTGCCCATCCTGGCTCATAAAAGTGAGTCAGGGAGGGCTAGGCAATGAGCTTTGTGAGGTGGTGAATGCTTCCCTCTGAGATGGAGTCTTCTCGGACCCCCCTAAAGATTCAGGCCCCATCATGGGACTGAAACCACCTTGGTCATGCTGTTTGATGATCTCTGGCAGGCTACAGACAAAGGTGAAATCTGTTTCCGGGTTCTGCTGGATTTCTCAGCAGGTTTTGATACAATTGAGCATGGTATCCTTCCGGACCACCTAGTGGGGTCGGGGGAATTGTTATGCAGTGGTTCAGCTCCTTCCTTTTGGGCCAGAAAATGGTGTTGGTGGGGTGTGTTTGGACCCCTGGCTTCAGGATCTCCATGAAAGGTTGATCGGGAAGGCTGAGGTAATGATTAAGCAGCCCTGGATTAGAAGCTGACTTGGCATGATGTGTGGTCAGTTGAACTATGGACCTTCCCCTAGAGCAGAACTCTCACATACTATCAGGAGAGATTAACTGGGGCAGCTCTGCCAATTTCCATCTTCTGTTCACACCACTGTCCTCTCAGATTTTCAGTAACTTGGGTGAGAGATCAAGGTGTTTAACTAATCAAAAGTTAAGTTTATTAACAACAGAAAAGAAAATTGGTCAATTGAATAAGCACAGAAAAAAAGTCTGTTCTGACTTCTAATATTCGTTCTAGTTGATGAAAGACAAAGGTTGTATGTTATGTGTTACAAGAAGAACTCTACAGCTTAGCAACAGGCTTGGTTTAGTGCATCAGGAGGGCAGCACATGTCATTGTCAGAATTCAAAAACACCCCCCTCCAAGAACAGGGCAAGGAGGAGGTGTAGCCAGGGAGGGGGATGATGCCTGGGGAAAGTCTTGATGACCAGATAAAGAGGGTTGAAGCGGCTCATTTGGCCCACAGGCCTGAGATTCCTCCATCCCTACTATTCTCTTTATGGAGAATACAGAAGCACAGGAAGGTGCCTTATACTGAGTCGGACCATTGATCCATCTAGCTCAATATTGTCTACAACAGAGCTTTCCAAACTGTTCGTGTTGATGACACACTTTTTAGACATGCATCATTTTGTGACACAGTAATTCAGTTTTACTAGCAAACTGGAGGTTAACTAACTCCTTTCCAGCCCCTGGGAGGATTACGGGAAGTGTTCGCACGACACACCTACACACTGCAGCTGACACACTAACATGTCACAACACACAGTTTGGAAAACTCTAATCTACAATGATGGGCAGTGGTTCCTCCAGGATTTCCTTCTGCATGCAGGGCAGGTGCTATGACCCTTCCACTAAAAAGCAAAGAGATTAAACTTCACAGAACTTCCTTATGCCTGTAGCTATCAGGTGTTTATACTTTCAGATACTGATTTGGATGGGAAGAGGAGGGCGAAAGGTTGTTTTTTATTTTTATTTTAAATCTAAAGTCGGTCTATAAAAATGTATCCCTTTTTATATATATAAAAAAGCAAAACTAGCAGGAGCTACATGGGCACTCAAGTGAAACCCAGCCAAATGAAACCTTCCCCTTCCATCAGTCCACAGCTCTGGTGAATTAGTTTCTCCTTGGCTGCCATTTGATTTCATCTGTTCAGAGGCATCAGGAGATATATATTTAAACAGAACCTCTGACAACAACGCTGCCAGTTGCTTCTAATAAAAACAGTTCTGTTGGAATAATGCAGTCTCTGAGAGATAGGGTGTAATATGGTTAAATGCTTTTACAATCCCCCATTAAAGTAAGTGGATGGAAATTCATAAAATATTTATAGCGATTGAAGGAGAGAGGGAGAGAAAGTGGGGAGGGAGGGAGAGAGAGAGAGAGAGAAAGAGAATCTGAAATGCTTGTTCATGTTTCTGATCAGAATGCCAAACAGTTAATGCCAGAGATGGATATGATAAAGAGCAGCACATGGCGCCAAGCATATAGTTAAAGCTGTGGCAGGAATTCTGGAGACCTTGCACGTTCTTCCTGATTGTAATCGGGACCCTGTTATGCTGCTCACGTCTGCACATGGTAGGGATTCTCCAGAATTTCTCCTTGGAATTTCTCCCCAGATTTTGAGTTCCAGGCCTTCTTTCTGAGGGTGGGGGGCAGGCAGTTCATTATGGAACATTCATTGTTTAATTTTTTTTAAAGAAAAACACAACTGAATTTTGTAGAGAATGGAACATTATTGGGGACTTTCCCCTCAAAGCCCCTTGCCTATGCCCAAGCACACCTACCTAGATTTTACCAAAATGCCCTTTCATTCCCTCCTTTTGACCTCTTATCATTTGTCATGATGCCAAGTAACCTAGTAGGATCCCCTACAAACTTATTTAAGACCAACCTTTAGCATTGTTCTCCCCCACCCCACCCCGGGCACCTACTATAAGGCTCTCTGAGTATCCACTCTACTCTCTCTTCCTGTTAGCAACCTCTCTGCACATCCCAATAACATATTTCATAAAAACCATACAACTGAAGCAGTGGCATAACGTGGGGGGTGCAGGGGGGGCCGGCCGCACCAGGCACAACATCTGGGGGTTAGGGTTAGGGGGCGCAAATCCACGGGTTAGGGGGCGCAAATCCACAGGTTAGGGGGCGCAAATTACTTGCCTTGCCCCGGGTGCTGACAACCCACGCTACGCCACTGAACTGAAGAATTGTAGAAACTGAAGAATTGTAGAATTGGAAAGGACCTTGAGGGTCATCTAGTCTAATCCCCTGCAATGCTGGAATCTCAACTAGATCATGTATGACAGGTGGTCATCCAACCTCTGCTTACAAATCTCCAAGGAAAGACAGTCCACTACTTCTTAAGAAAGTTTGTTCCACTTTTGAGCAGCTCTTACTGTCAGAAAGTTCTTCCTAATGTTTAGTCAGAATCTCCTTTCTTGTAACCTGAAGCCGTTGCTTCAGGTCCTAGCCTACAGATCAGGAAAGAACAAGCTCACTCCATCCTCCAGAGCCAGTGTGGTGCAGTGGTTAAGAGCGGTAGTCTCGTAATCTGGTGAACCGGGTTCGCGTCTCCGCTCCTCCACATGCAGCTGCTGGGTGACCTTGGGCCAGTCACACTTCTCTGAAGTCTCTCAGCCCCACTCACCTCACAGAGTGTTTGTTGTGGGGGAGGAAGGGAAAGGAGAATGTTAGCCGCTTTGAGACTCCTTAAAGGGAGTGAAAGGCGGGATATCAAATCCAAACTCTTCTCTTCTTCTTCTTCCATGTGAAAGCCCTTTAAATATTTGAAGAAGGCTATCATACCTCCTCTCAAACTCCTCTTTACCAGGCTAAACATACATAATTCCACCAACTGTTCCTCAGAAGGCTTGGTACCAGACCCTTAATCATCTTGGTCACCCTCCTCTGCACACATTCCAGCTTGTCAATATGCTTCTTAAATTGTGATGCCCAGAAGTGGACACAGTACTCCAGTTGTGGTCTGACCAAGGCAGAATAGAATGGGACTATAACTTCTCTTAATTAGACTTCATTTTTTTTTAATGTAGTCCAACTTGATTGGACTACATCAACTTTTTTTTGATGCAGCCTAGAATTGTATTGCCCTTTCTTTCCTGCTGTTGCATCACATGTTGACTCATGTTCAGCTTGTGGGCTACTAAGACACCAAAATCTTTTTCACATGTACTACTGGCAAGCCAAGTGTCCTCAATCTGTGCAGCTAGTTCTTCTTGCCTAAATGTAGAACCTGGCATTTGTCCCTATTGAAATTCATTTTGTCAGCTTGGGCCCAGTTCTCCAATCTGTTAGGTCATTTTGAATCCCAGTTCAATGCTTCAGCAGCATTGGCTGGCCCTCACAGTTTGGTGTAATCTGCAAAATTGATGAGCATCCCCTCAATACCTTCATCCAAACCATTTATAAAAATGGTGAACAACAATGGGCATGGGATAGAACCCTACGGCACCCTACTTGTCATTTTTTCCAGAATGACAAGAAACCGTTAGTGAGCTCTCTTTGGGTTCAGTCAGTCTGCCAGCTATAATCAAAACAAAACAAATTCCTTCCAGTAGCACCTTAAAGACCAACTAAGTCAGTTCTTGGTATGAGCTTTCGTGTGCATGCACACTTCTTCAGATACACTGAAACAGAAGTTTCCAGACCCTTCTATATAGTGAGAAGGTGGGGAGGGGTATTACTCAGAAGGGTGGTGGGAATGGGTGATTGTGGGTTAGGAGTTGTTTAAGACTGGCCAGCTATAAATCCATGTAACAGTTACCTCATGCAAACTACATGATTTTACCAACTTCTCTGCAAGAATATCATAGGGGACTTTGTGAAGAGCTTTACTGAAATCAATATATACCACGTCCACAGCATTCCCCTGATCCACCAAGCTTGTAACTCTATCCATAAAGAGAGAGAGAGATTTGTCTGACATGACTTATTTTTGAGAAACCCGTGCTGGGTCTTAGTAATCACAGCATTCTTTTCTAAGTAGTCACAGACCGACTGTTGAATTATCTGTTCTAGGAGCTTCTCTGGTATTGATGTCAAGCCCACCAGTCAGTCATTACCTGGGTCTTCCTTTCCTCCCTTTTGAATACGGGGACATTTGCCCACCTCCCGCCTGAATTCTCCAAGAATTCTTAAAGATCATAGACAAAAGTTCTGAGATCAGACCTGCAAGCTCCTTTAGTACCTTTTGATGCAACTCATCAGGCCCTGGAAATTTGAATTCATTTAAAGTTTCTATGTGTATTGCCTTACTACCCCATTTCCTGTTTTGGGCTGCAGCTCCCTCCTTTCATCATTTATTCTGTTAACACCAGGTTGGGTTAGAGTTAGGGTTAATTGCTCACAGACTGGCTATTTAACCATCTATTCTAGGACCTTTCCTGCCATCAATGTCAACCACACCAGTCAGTAGCTACCTGGATTTTCTCCCTCATTTTGAAGATGGGGACATTTGCCCTCTTTCAGTCCATAGGGATGGTTCTCCAAGAATTCTCAAAAATTATAGACAGAAGTTCTGACATTACATACATCCACATCCTCCTTTAGTACCCTTGGGCACAATTCATCAGGCCCTGCAACTGTTGGCTACTCGTGTATATTCCTTTGTGATTCTCCATTTCTTCTACATGCTCTTCTTAAATCTCAGCTGACCTGTAAGCTCCTTATGCAGACACACCTGTTTATTTAGGTGCAGGGGCAGGCAAAGTGGAGCTTGAATAAACTGAGGGACGACAGGAGACAGTGTGTGAGAGAGAGAGAGAAGGGGGGAGGGAGAGGATCATGGTGAGTACCAGCACCATTTTTCCTAGGAAAAAAAAGCACTGCCTGTGATCCTGTTTCACTAACAAAGATCTGAAATCACTTTCAGCATAGAGTTTCCACTTGACCCTCGCTTTGTAGTAATGGGTCCAAGTGGTTTTCCCATCGCCCCACTCGTTTCCCAGGGGAAACCTGCTCTTTAGCAATAAATTGGAACAAACAGCAATATGTGGAAAACCCGATTGCCATTGAGTGCTAGAGAGCAGTTTTCCCTGGGGGAAAGTAGCAGGACAAGAGGAAGTCTGGATAAGCCCTTAGCCAACACGCAGAGTGGTAAATTTTGCCACCAAATCCTCAGTGCTATTTCTCTCTTTTTGTTTAAAAACCCTTATTTATTTAAGTTTGAAGTGTGATTGTTAGAATAGTGTTTTATGTGTGCCCAGTACAGTAAATGTATCCTGTTGCACTTTATTGCTAAAACTGCATAAAATAATAAATTCATTCTTTCTCTATAATCTTTGTATGGGTAAACATTCATAGCCCAGGAGGGTCTAGATACATGCACAGAGGACAGGACATACAACCTCTGTTTAAAAACCCCCAATGAAGGAGAGCCCACCACCTTCTGAGATTGTCTGTTCCACTGTAAAACACCTCTCACCATCAGAAACATTTTCCTAATATTTATTCAGAATTTCATTTCTTGTAATTTGAGTTGATATAAGAGTAGATTTATGGTCCTCATGATTCAGCAGCCAGATTGCATAATGAATGGATAAAACATTTGCCTTGAAAACCAGCCTGGGAGAGGCAGCAGTGGTGGACAAATGTGGGATAAAATGTTGAAGGGGTGAGAACATGGAGAATGGGAGGTGTGATTGTCTGGCCCTGCAGAGTGAGGAAATACAAGTCTAGAGTAGCATCAAGAACCATAGGTGGAAAAGGCTTTGTGATACTGACTGTACCGACTGGGGTATCAATCCAGGCTGTTGAGTTAAGAAAAGCAGAGGAATCATTCCCTAATATATTGGTACCTGGTAGCTGCAAATCCGTGTGCGTGTGTCCTCTGGATGTAGTTGGATTCCAGCTCCCACCATCCCTGATCATTAGCCATATTGCCTAGGGCTTATAGGACTTGGAGTCCAGCAATGTATAGAGGGTCACCAGTTACTCATCCCTTGCTTAGACCCAGGAGGTCACTATCTTGTTCCACACAGTGGTGCCGTTAGGCAATTTTACACTTACAGTTAAATGCTCTGCCTTTCACACACACACACACTTTAAATAGTAACATGGATTTCTTCACTAACTTCAAAATGTGCTAAGTCAGTCCTAGTGTATTTGCAGGAGCCCTCCTGTCAATTTTGCTGAGTTAGGCATCTGTTCATGATGGTGCAATTGGCTCAACTTCCAGGACAGGCTTAATAATCAATATAATTTGAGGTTTCTTTAAGTGCAGGATTGTACAGAAATTGACCTTTAACAAACAGACTGTTAAAGAAGTAAAAAAAAAAAAAAAAAGTAGTAGTAGTAAAACAGGATTTTTATCATAATCATAATAAATCACTCCTAGAAATTACTGAAAAATGATTAGGTGTTCCAAAGCTCCTTTCTCCCAAAGGCTTAGAATCACTCTTTCTATTTTCCACATCCGAACGAAGATGTCTCACCAGCTTGCATTATGCATGTTCAAATGTTAACATTTCCACGCTCTTAGAAATGCCACATCCATCATTTTCTGGTGAGGCAGAGGCCACATCCCTGGGAGGAGAGCCCAGCATCAAATGGTGATCGATGACTAATAATGGCAATCTTTAATGTCACATATATTCACAAGAACATGACGGCACGTGCCCACGGATCATTCACAGTATGTAACCCCTGTTCTAGCATTCAGCTGAACAATGTCAGTGTTTCTTCCCAGAATCTGGACTTCTGGGTTATGATGGTGTTGACTATTACTTTTTAAATTAATGTTTCTTAGTTTCAGTGGGTCTACTCTGAGTACAAACAAATGCAATTAAATGTTCTTATTTGTTTTAATTTTAATATTTTAATATTTTTTAAAACATTCATATATTCACATATTTCAAGGTGGACAGGAACAGTGGGTTGCAGTCAACTAAATTCTATTCAGAATAGAGTAGTTAGCTAGTACTCAGCACCTTGAACTAAGCCCCATATCTCACTGGCAGACAGTGCCGCATTTTCAGAATGAGTGACTGAATACGACAGCACTTTTAGCTCAGCCCTCATGTCACATCAACTTCTGACAGAATCACACACTGCATACAGTTGTCTGCAAGGAAACTCCCAACATGTGAGTTCCTGCTTATGTTTATGGTCTCCAGGCAGTCAGAACAGCCAGTTGTGCAGCTGTCCTGATTCTATGGTTAGGTCAGCTCTGAACGTCATAGGAATCTGTTGAGTCAGACCCATTAGTCCACTTTACTCAGTATTGTCTACATCAAGTATGGGGAACATTTGGTCCTCCAGATATTGCTAGACTACAACTTCCATCACCCTGGCCATTGACCATGCTTACAACAGCTGACAGGAGTTGTAGTTCAGCAACATCTAGAGGGCCAAAGATCCCCCACACTTGGGGCTCATGCAGTCTTTCTTTTGCACCACACTTTCCAGGGACAGGTCCATGTTTTAAAGTACCGTGTCCATGCCGGTTTTTGTTTTTTGGTGACAGTGCTTTTGAATTGGAGCAAACAATAATCCTTGAAAAACCCAATTGCTCCAATTCAGTAGTAAAACATGAGTTTTACCAGGTAGAGCATTGGGACAACACACACACACACACACACACACAGAGAGAGAGAGAGAGAGAGAGAGAGAGAGAGAGAGAGAGCCATTCAGACACTGAACTTCAAAGCCCAAATCTGTGCCTAGAAATGCAACAAAAAAGGATGTCTTGATGAGCCCTTGATCTATGCAAATGACAGTGACTTCAGGGTTTCAGGCAGGGCACATCTTGCTACCTGGAGATTCCAGGGATTGAACCTGGGCTCTTCTCCTTGCCAAGCCAATGCTATACCACTGAGCTACATCTCTTCAGCAAATAGAACAGAGAATGCTGCCATACACTGAGGCAGACCATTGTCCCATCTAACTCAATATTCTCTCCACTGACTGGCAGCTGCTCTACAGGGTTTCAATCAAGGCACATTCTCACTCCTACCTAGTGGGTTGAGCCTGCAGCCTTTTGCACACAAAGCAAGTGCTCTACCACCAAGCTATGGCTCTTATACAGAAATCAAACTCTTCAATCATCTGCATTCCTGCTCTTACATTCTTAATTTAGCTGCCCAAACATTTGGAATGCACCCTTTCCTTTGATGTAGTTCTCTCTTGTTTGGAGTGAATGAATTAGCTTCCCCTTTGCTGGTTGGCGCCGTGTGCTCATTGAGTGTCTGATACACTTGTGCTGTAAGTGTATCTTCCTGATAAGAGAGCAGGGGAACTTTCACATCCTGATTTATTACACTTCAGGGGCTGTAAATTGCCATTAGGAGAAGCACAGTCTTGTAGATCATACAGTCTGGGACTCTGGGCCAGTATTTCCTCTCTGCTGACATGTGGGAAGCAACACTGGCAGTGCTTAATTTGTACAAAAAGACAGGACTGGAGCCCAGTTGGCAGAGATGCACTCTGACCTGGAAGTTCTTTCCTTCCATCACAGATATATGAGGGGTAGCTGCTTAAATGCAAGATAACATATGCTACCATATAATTCATTGGCTGCATGCTTCTGAATACCAGTCGCTGGAGAAGGCTATGTCCCCCCTCCCCAGGCTTTCCCAGAGACATTAGGTTGGCGACTTTGGGAACAAAATGCTTGTGGTTACATAAATCTTTGGCCTGATCCAGCCGGGTTCTTCATGGGTTCTTCTCAGAAGGTAACAATTGCCAGGGAGTGTCACTTCCTTGCCAGTTTCCAGCAATGATCTACATATCTAAGTGTGCATCCTGCAAATAAATTCCTGTAAGAGCTGTTTGATGCTGGAATGCACTACCGTGGGAGGTGTGGACTTTCTTTAACTGGAGGTTTTTAGAAGAGATGTTGGATGGCCATCTGTCAGCGATTCTTGCGATTCTTGTTTTGCAGGACTAGATGAGGGTTGGACTACATGACTCTTTGGACCTCTTCCAACTCTACAATTCTGTGACTCTATAACAGCTGACTATTGTTGTTGTTTAGTCATTTAGTCGTGTCCGACTCTTCGTGACCCCATGGACCAGAGCACGCCAGGCACTCCTGTCTTCCACTACCTCCCACGGTTTGGTCAAACTCATGCTGGTAGCTTCGAGAACACTATCCAACCATCTCGTCCTCTGTCGTCCCCTTCTCCTTGTGCCCTCCATCTTTCCCAACATCAGGGTCTTTTCCAGGGAGTCTTCTCTTCTCATGAGGTGGCCAAAGTCTTGGAGCCTCAGCTTCAGGATCTGTCCTTCCAGTGAGCACTCAGGGCTGATTTCCCCCAGAATGGATACGTTTGATCTTCTTGCAGTCCATGGGACTCTCAAGAGTCTCCTCCAGCATCATAATTCAAAAGCATCAATTCTTCGGCGATCAGCCTTCTTTATGGTCCAGCTCTCACTTCCATACATCAATACTGGGAAAACCATAGCTTTAACTATACGGACCTTTGTTGGCAAGGTGATGTCTCTGCTTTTTAAGATGCTGTCTAGGTTTGTCAGCTCACTATTAGCACAATCCTAACCATGTATGCCCAGTAGTAAGTTCTCTTGAATTCACTGGGGCTTGAAAGCAGTGGCAATATCAAGGAGAAAGGGAAGGAGTCTTCTACTTCCAGCAGTGCTGTGGACCTTGAAAGAAAAGACAAGCAAATGTGCAGGAGAATAGAGGTTGGCCCAGTCAAGGACATGGGAATATGGAAGGCATCTTAGAATTGTAGAATGGGAAGGGTTCCCCAAAGGTCATGTATTCTAACCCCCTGCAATGCAGAAATCACCACTAAAGAATCCCTGACAGTCAGCCCCCAACCTCTGTTCACCAACTCCAAAGTAGTCCATTTCACTGACAAACGGCTTTTACTGTCAGAAAGTTATTCTTAGAATTTAGTTGGAATCTCTCTTCTTATAATTTGAATCCATTAGTTCAAGTCCTACCCTCTGGAGCTGCAGAGAACAAGCTTGTTCCATCTTCCATGCAATTGCCCTTCAGATATTTGAAAATGGCTATTTATCATTTCTCAGTCTTCTCTTCTCCAGGCTACACATAATCAGTTCCCTCAACCATTCCTCATAAGGTTTGATTACCAGACCCTTGACTGTTTTGGTTGCACTCCTCTCGAGCAGCTCTGCAAATATCTGGCCAGACCTGAAAACCAGTTGCCTATCACAACTTGTGAAGGCCTTTCTCTGAGCACGGTTGAACAGGGTACAAAATGGGCTAGAATAAACTATAGCTTCACATGCAATAGAATGATTGATGTCTGGCAAAACTCTAGGTTGGATATGTTTGCTTTTGGTCTAAATTGGGACATGCGGCAAGCATCCATCTTTCCACCCAGCCTGCAGACCTCTGTGCCAACCCCAACAGCTGCCTTGGGCTGCTGGCAGACAAGACCAAAGCTGTGTAGCTTATCCTTTTTGTCTAACATTATTTCTGGGGCAAAGATGACTGTTTCTGCATTAAGCTTTTCTGCTGCCACCATCACATTTATCTGGACCCAAAGTTTAAATTGCCATATGCGCAGCAAATTAGTGCACTCTTTCTATGGCTACCACATTTTCTCTCAGGTTTGTATTACATTTGTGATGTGGCTGGAAATCAGCCCCACCAGCATCACCAGAACCCATGGGGAAGATTTGCAGAGCTCAGTGCCACTGATGTGGAAGGATGACAAGAAGGTTGGACCTGGATTAGGGAGAACCTGGTTCAAACCTGGTCCATAGGTGTGAAGATCACCTTATGATCTTGGAATAGGCAAATCCATCCATTTCAGTTTTCTTGATTCCCACTTTTCTACTCTTCAGTTCTCCTCACATCCCCAAATATCAGTTTGCATTTTCTTAAAAAAAAAACCCTCATGAAGGTTAATTGGCACTTCAGTGCAAATTTATCCTAATATATACATATATTGTGTGTATGTAGTTATTTATAAAAATATTTATATACTGCTGTATCATTAAAAGATATCACAGAGTTCTGCAACAATATAAAGAAATAAAACTAAACAGTAACATCACAAGTTAAAAACAAGTTTAAAGCAAAAATAAATTTATAAAGCAAACATCAATAGAACATTGTGATGGATGTAGTCTTAGTTGCCCACATAGGACTGGTATAATAAAAACATATTCAGTAGGCACTTAAAAGTTGGCAGAGAAGGCAAATTTTCAAAATATTCACATTTTTGCAAAGAAAAATGTGATTCATTTTTGCATGTTATTTTCATTTATATGTGCTTCTAAGCACACTTTACTTTAGTAGATGCATCTTTGCATACATTACACACACACACACAAACACACACCGGGCGACATGGAGGCAAGCTCTGCTGGACTGGCAAACTGCAATGAAAAATTCAGAGAAGCACAAATTTTGAAGGCTTTGGAAGGTGTGAATTAGGTAGATGTGCCTTGACGTGTGAAACTGAGTCAAATTCCTCCCCCACAACTGTTGAGAGGATTAAGGTGGGGAAAATCATATATTTATTCTTGATGGCACGAATAAACTGTGATAAATAAATGTTACTTAAAGGTAAAGGTAAAGGACCCCTGGACGGTTAAGTCCAGTCAAAGGCAACTATGGGATTGCGGCACTCATCTCGCTTTCAAGCCGAGGGAGCCAGCGTTTGTCCACAGACAGCTTTCCGGGTCATGTGGCCAGCATGACTAAACTGCTTCTGGTGCACAGAAACACCATTTATCTTCCTGCCACAGCAGTACCTATTTATCTACTTGCACTTTGATGTGCTTTCGAACTGCTAGGTTGGCAGGAGCTGGGACAGAGCAACGGGAGCCCACTCTGTTGCGGGGATTCGAACCACTGACCTTCCAATTGGCAAGTCCAAGAGGCTCAGTGGTTTACACCACAGCGCCACCTGCGTCCCTAAATGTTACTTAAAACAGATTGTAATGGAGTTTGGGATTGCTTGTGCGTAAGGCGCAAACTGCTCCAAGCTGAGTAGTTTGGTTAAAACTTTCCCCTGGCTGGACAGCCCTTACTCCGTGACTGTCTCAATCACTGGCAGAATCCGTCAGTGGGCGTTTCCTGAATTTCTTCCAACATAAAAGTTCTTTGACACCAAGTCGCCGCCTAGCTTCTCTGCGCGGAAGCTTTCTGTGCAGAGTGGGCGTCCCCAGAGGAGGTCCTGTGCTCTCCCCGCTGGCTTCACTGGAAGAGTCCTGGAGCCTTCCCTCCGAAGCTCCCTCAGCCTCCCCTTTCTCCCTGGCGTCACGTCTATTTCCTTCCCCAGCAGAAGCTCCCCCTCTCTCCTTGCTGGTTCCCTCTCCAGCGTCATTAGGGAGCCTTACCACCACCCTTGGCTCCGATGGCAGTTCCCTGACACAGATTATTGCATAATAAGCACTGAAAATAAGGATGAACAAGTCAGTCTATTTTTGGTCTGAGTGACTTTTGCATATGTTCAACCATAACCCTCTTCCATCCAGTCTGTCCATTGACTTTGGGATCATTAATTTTTAAAACAAAGCCATGCAAAAATTCACATTAAATGCACTTTAAAACATTTCCTCCCCTCAAACTATGCAGCTTGGTGGTTTGTGTGTAACACTTATCAAATCTATGGTGTACCCACACCTGGAATGTTGTGTAGAGCTCTGGTCACCTCACCTTAGAAAGGATATTTTAGCAGAGGTGGGGAAAGCAAACAAAGGGAATGGCTTCCACATGCAGAAGGGTTGCAATATTTGGATTTTTTCCTTTCAAAGAAGGTGAGTAAGGTGGGGAAAGACATGATAGTGGAGTATAAGATTATTCATGGTATGGAGAAACTAGACAGAAGAACACTAGAACCTAGGGACATAACAATGAAGCTGAATAATAATAATAAATAATAATAAATTTTATTTATATCCCGCCCTCCCCAGCCGAAGCCAGGCTCAGGGCGGCTAACAACAATAAAATAATACAACATTCTAAAATCATTTCATTATAAAATTCATTCAAATCAAATTGATGGCAACCATTGGGCTAGAGTTCTAGCCCAATGAAGATTGCCAAAGGAGGGAGTCAGGCTGCGCCCTGGCCAAATGCCTGGTGGAACAGCTCTGTCTTGCAGACCCTGTTGAAAGATGTCAAGTCCCGCAGGGCCCTAGTCTCTTGTGGCAGAGTGTTCCACCAGATTGGAGCCACAGCCGAGAAAGCCCTGGCTCTAGTTGAGGCCAGCCTAACCTCTCTGTGGCCTGGGACCTTCAAGATGTTTTTGTTTGAAGACCGTAAATTCCTGTGTGGGACATACGAGGAGAGACGGTCCGATAGGTAAGAGGGTCCTAGGCCGTATAGGGCTTTGAAGGTTAAAACCAGCACCTTAAACCTGATCCTGTACTCCACCGGGAGCCAGTGCAGCTGGTATAGCACCGGGTGAATGTGATCTCGCAGCAAGGACCCCGTAAGGAGTCTCGTCGCGGCATTCTGCACCCTCTGGAGTTTCTGGGTCAGTCTCAAGGGCAGCCCCACGTAGAGCGAGTTACAATAATCCAGTCTGGAGGTGACCTTCGCGTGGATCACAGTGGCAAGGTCAGGGCGAGAGAGGTAAGGAGCCAACTGCTTAGCTTGGCGGAGATGAAAAAATGCCGCCTTCATTATAGCTGCAATCTGCGCCTCCATGGAAAGGGAATGTTGGAAGATTCAGATCAGATGAAAGGGAAAACATCTTTTTAAAAAAATAAATAAAAAATTAACAATTTCAACATAGCAAATTATCAAAACAAATCATATTCATTATCCCCCCCACATTTTTCCCCTCCCACCTTTTTAAATAATTTGTGAAGGGTTCCCATTCTTCTTTGAAGTCACAGTTGTCCTTGTCTCGTAATTTGCATGTCAATTTAGCCAGTTCTGCATTGTTCATCAATTTCTCTTGCCACTGTTCAAGAAAGGGAAAACATCTGGGACAGAGTAAACCTATGGAACCTGCTCACACAGGAGACATTGATGGCCATCAGCTTGGATGTATTTACAAGGGGACTGGACAAATTCCTGGAGGTTATGTTGTGTTCCACCTTCACTGTCAGAGGCAGTCTGCCTCTGAGTACCAGTTGTTGGGAATCACAGGTGGGGAGAACACTCATGCACTTGGGGGACCTAGTTGGCTAGCATGAGAACAGGATACTGGACTAGATGGGTCTTTGGCATGATCCAGCACAGTGGAGTTCCCTTTGTTTCTCTTTGAAGGGCTTTGTTTTCATTAACACCCCCTCCCAACTTTCCTTAAACGGGAAACTTCATTCTGCCTCCCACCTCTTCTTTCCAACCCCCCCTTAGAAATGGTGGGTGAACAGCTGGTAAAACAGATAGGCAATTCATGTCCTCTCATGCATGTTCTGTGCATCCAGGTAGCTTTATAAATATGGTAATGGTTTTGTACAGCCTGCCTGGCTTGGAAATAAGGCCAAAAGCCATTCAGGATGCTGGACCTGGAGAGATAACTATAGAAACAGCCCTGTTGCAGAGGAAACAGTCCATCTGTACACTCTGGGTCAAATTAACTGTCTCTCTCTTTTTATCCCCCCCCCTTTTTTTTTTTTACTCTCTCTGTGCCATCAGTATGAAGGAAGCTTCTGTGCTCACCTGCTTGCCGATTACATCCATGGGGGAAGCAGCGTCTCTTGTTTAGTTCATTACTAGAAGGCCTGAGCTTGAGATAAAAAGCATTGATTTATACAATAGGGGACTCTGCTTGGCACTTCAATATAGTTGTCCTGCCGAGAAAATTACAGATAAACTCTTAATTTATTCTCTCTGGAAGAGGAGAGAGGAGGGGCAGGGTGCAGAAAGCAGGAATATGTAATCAAAGAGTTTGCTCCACAGCTGCTCTCTGTGGTTTCAGGTTCTAAGAAGCAAAATCAAGGGCTGCAACAAAATGCTGCAGTGTTAAGTGGAGGCTGGTCTATCTGGGCAAATTGGGCATTGTCCCACCCACTTCAGCAAGCCCCTACATGCCTTCATTCCTACTCAGGAATGGTATGTCTCAGCTGGCATACCAGATGAAGCTGGTAGACAGCCGCCCTAGATACAGAATTAATCTGCGCCTCTATTAACAGCAGTGAGTCCAAAATGACCTGGTCCTTCAGGGGCACAGTTCACTCCATTCAGGATCAGGGAGTCCCCCAGAAACAGTATTTCTGTCTTGTTGGGATTCCTTCTCAATCTGTTAGCCAGCATACATCCTCCAGCTGTCTCCAGACACACAAAACATTTGCTGACTTCACTGGTTCCAATTTAAAGGAGAGATAGAGCTGCATATTATCCACATATTGGTGAACGCCCAGCTTAAACCTCATGGTGATCTACCCTAGTGGCTTCCTAAAGAAGTTAGTAAGCATGAGGGAGAGGACAGAGCCCTGAAGCACCCCACAAGTGAGCTCCCAGGGGTCTGAACACTCACCCCGCCAACACCACTTTCTGGACACAGCCCATGAGGAAGCAGCAGAACCACTGCAATGGTCAATGGTATGAAAAGCCACTGAGGAAACAACTTTCACCTCTGTCCCTTGCCTGCCAGAGACCATCAAACATCATGACCAATGGGGTTTCAGTTCCATGATGAGGCCTGAATCCTGATTGGAAGGGATCTAAATGGTCTGCATCCTCCAGGCGTGCCTGCAGTTGTTCAGCGACTGCCCCCTCAGCCACCTTGCCCAAGAATGGAAGATTTGAGACTGGACGATAATTGGCCATAGTGGCTAGGTCCAAAATTAGTTTTTTAAGAAGCAGGTTAATAACCACTTCTTTAAGAGAATCCAGGAAGACTCCCTTGCAGAGGGAAGCATTCATCACCCCACAAAGCCCATTGCTTTTATGAGACAGCATGGGCAAGAATCAAGGAGGCATGCAGTCAGTTTCACTTGTGCAAACAGCCTGTATACATCCTTGGAGGTAACCAAGTGCTCACCAGACCAGCTGCAACTGCCTCCAACTGGAATGATGTTTTGGATGGTGGGAGCATGTGTTTTGTTTTGTTTTTTGCCCCTTCCCCTTTCAGCTCCGGTTTCTGAATCTGGCTTTGTGGAAATTAGGACAAGGCAAGGAAGAAAGATTTTGAGCAGGAAGAGGTCAGCTCACTGCTTTGAAAGTGATCACTTTTGACAGATGTTTCAAGAGTCCTAACATCTCTTTGTAATATTTATGTGGTTCAAGCCCATGAGTACATCTTGCCTGCCAGTAACAGCCATTGCCTCCTCCCGTGAGATGTTTGATTTGCACTGGGAGTTGATCACAGAGAGCTCAACTTCATGGAGACCAGGGCGATAAAGAGAGATTTTCCAATCTGCAAAGAAGATACTAACTAATACAAAGTGTCATCAAATAGACTGTTGGAGCTTCAAAAGATTGAGTAGCCATCATGATTGCCATGCACCAGGGCTAGGAGACCCATGTCCCTCCAGATGTTGTTGGAGCCAAACTTCTCATCTCCAGCCGGCATGGCCTTTGGCCAAGGATGAAGGGAGCTGTAATCCCACAATATCTGGAGAGACACATGTTCTCCATCCTTGAACTTCACTAGGTCAAGGAAATGCAGAAGCTCACCCAAGTTCTATTAATACCAGTATGGTGGATTGAAAATTCCATTACCGGTACCCCTTGATGGACCACAGATTGCATTTATCTCCAAGGAACTGATTGGGGGAGGGAACTAAACCTTATCTTGAGTTTTCAGGTAGGGGGTTGCATCCAAATTAAAGGGTACCACAATAGGGTTCCCTGTTGAAATATCCTGGATAGTCTTGTCAACAGTCCTCCTGGGTTGAAGTGCTGCTGGTCAATGCTAGGTTGGTGAATGGCAAAATGACAGCCATCAAGGGTAAGCATTCTAACCTAGCTTGTATTACAGACAACAACAACAAGAACAACAAGCAGCAAGTTTGCATTTATGGTACATAACTTTTCATCCTCTCCCCTATGTGCCCCCTAAATCTGTTCTGGGAGTCTTCTCTATGCTCCAGAGCAGATTTAGAATCATAGAATTGTAGAATTGGAAGGTACCACAAGGGTCATGTAGTCCAACGCCCTGCAATGCAGGAATCTTTTGCCCAACGTGAGGCTCGAACTCTTGACTCTGATATTAAGAGTCTCATGCTCTACCGACTGAACTATCCATGGTCCATTGGGGGGGATGTGTGAGGCATGCTCAGTGGGAAGAGAAGTAGGGGCCCTCCATCACAAAGCTTAGAACTTTGTGCTGATCGAATGTGTTAGTTGTATACCACCCAGTGTCCTGCAGGCAGCTACACACCAAGCCCTAATAGTAAATGTTAGGGACGTAGAAAACTATCTTATACTAGGGTTACCAGATGTCCCCGTTTCCCAGGGACAGTCCCCGGATTTGCAAATCTGTCTGCGGACAAATTCCGTCCCTGGAATGTCCCTGGATTTCATTAAATGTCCCTGGAAATGTGATACCCTGCTCTCCTGGAGTAATACGCAGCTGGAGGGGTGGGAAGATAGTTTTTGCACAGGCAGAGGCAGAGGTGGGTAGGGGGATCGAGGAGTGCGAAAGAAGGGCTTTGCACCTTGCCTGGCAGAGAAACCATGTGCCTTGCGTTCCTCCTGGGCCACAGCGCGCCGCCCACCTGTGACTCCCGAGCCTGCGCAAAAACTATCTTCCCACCCCTCATGTTTTTCCAGGGATGGGTGGCAACCCTAGGCACAATGCACTCTACAGAAGCATAGGGTTCACTGCCTCCCCCAATCTGTCAAAACAAAGAGGGGAGGGGCAGAAGATTGGGGGAGGCTTGGGGCTGGAGGCTGAGCGTGAGAGAGAGCGTGAACGAGAGTGTGTCCCCGACGGCCGGGAACTGCAGAAGTCAAACTGGAGCAGGGAAGCCTTATGTTCTTTTAAGTTGAAGCTGCTTGAGTTGAGGTACCTCCATTGCAGGGGGTTGGCCTAGATGCCCCACAGAGGTCCTCTCTAAATCTCTGATTCTGTGATCATCCCACAGTTGTATTCTCAAACTCTGCTTCCAACTCAACCCCCCAGGTTTCTCTCCTCTGGACTAAATAAATAAATAAGGGATAGTAAAGCATGTAATTTTTTAAAAAGTGTCCCTGGATTCATTGAAAAAAATCTGGTAACCATATATTATACTGTCAGACCATTGTTTCTTCTAGCTCTGCATTGTCTACACTGACTGCTGGTGGCTCTCCATGGTGTCAAGGCAGGGGGTCTCAACCAGGCCTACCTGGAGATGCCCGAAATTGAACCTGGGACCTTCTGCATGCAAAACAGATGCTTTATCACTAAACCACAGCCCTTCCAGAACACCACAGTTTTATTGGCTCATTAGGATGGTAGACCAAATCAGGACAGCTGAACCTCTGGCATGTGAGTAATGCCATGGTGATTTCAGGACTGTAGTCAATCACAAGCTGAACTTTTCAGCAGTGTGATACAGGCAGATAGGCACATGGCTACTGTGATTTTAGGCTTCATTAAAAAGCCCACCGTTTCTAAATCATGGGAAGCAATATTTCCAATTTATTCTGCACTAGCTGAATCTCACCTGTACAACTGTGTCAAATTCTTGGTGTCACACTTCAAGAAGGATGCAGACAGATTGGAACCAATTCAGAGGAAGGCAGCAAAGGTGATCAGCAGTAAGGAAAGATTGAAGGAACTGGGGATGTTTAGCCTGCAGAAGAGCTGACTGAGAGGGAACATAAAGTGTTCTTTAAAAACTTGAAGGGCTGTCACAGAGAAGAGGGCAATCACTTGTTCTTTGCTACTGCCCCAGGGTGCAGAGACTAGATCCAATCAGCGTAAGTTGCAACAGACTGGATTTCATTTAACCTGGGTATGATCCAGAGGCTCCAGATGGTGCAAAACACTGTGGCTAGACTCTTGTTAGGGTCAGACTGCCATTAGTACACAACTCCAGTGCTCAGCAGTGTAAACTGGCTGCCCATATGCTACCTAGCCAGGTTAAAGGCTTTTATATTAATTTAGAAGGCCCTTAACAATTTGGGTCCAGGATAACCCATAGGATAGCCTGGTCCCTTATATCCCTGCCCAATCACTGAGGTCTTAAGAAGAACAACTACCAGCGGTCCTCCATGGCTCAGATGCATAGCTAGGTGTTCAGTATTTTGGGCCCAATTAATGGAACTCCCTTCCAGCTTAGGTCAAAAAGGCTCCCTCTCTTTTGAACTCTTGGCAACTGTTGAAGACTTATTTTAATTACTCCAGCAGGCACTTTAATTGAATTATGCTTTTATAATTTTAACTTATTCCCCCACCCCCTATCATATCAAGTTTTTTACACACCACATGGATATTATTGTAATTAATTATAAATTGTAGAAATAAATAGGATAAACTTCTTGATAACTAGGGGAAGTTTGGAAATAGAACAAATTGCTTAGATCCCTGGTGGGCTGTCTGTTGCTTCAGTGGGAGTCTGGACTGCCTTCTCTTGAGGATGTTCTAGCTATGGATCTCCTGCAGTGAGCTGGTCTATAAGGTCCTCTCCACCACATATGAAGAACCTGCTGCGCCCATCAAGCTCTGGCTCCTATTCCCACAGTGGCCTGCCAGCTGCATGTGGAAAACCAGCAAGTGGGATCTGGACACAACAGTTCCCTTTCCTCATGTGGTTTCCAACAACTCGTATGTTCCTATCTCCTCCAACCACTGGGGTTTAGAGCATGCCATGTTACACAAAGATTGGAAAACCACCCCTGTTGCATTTCTCTCTTTTGAATAAGCCAGATATAGGCTCTGGCTCTCTCCTTCCTTGTCAACTCTGGCTGCAGGAAGCACCCCGCTCTGGAGCTACGCACTGCCAATGGCCCCTGCCAAGCCCTGAGTCCGCTGACTGGGTGAGCTGGCCAGTTTGCCAGATACTCTCACTTCTCCTTGGTAGGCAGAGATGCACTTCCCCTTGCTGGCACAGGGGTGGGGCACACGCAGGTCTCCCTTTGCTGGCCACAAGAAGAAGCTGCCACTGCGACCCCAGTCCCAAAGGCCCAGGTTCAGTGTGGCTTGTCTCCCTGCAACTCCAGCCTCTATGAGGGAGTCTGTCATGGGGGTGCCTCACTGCACCCTCTCAAAAATGTGCTCCTGGGGGAGGAGCTTCCTTGCCCCCCCCCCCGCAGTGCTACACTTCTGAGGCAGACCATTGGTCTTTCTATCTCAATATTGGCTACCCTGGGAATGAGCAAATCTGTCAATTTCTGATTCCCTTTATTCTTTATATAATGAACAACTGTACAACTGTACATGTACAACTGAGCTACAGCCCTTCTCCAACAGAGGCATAGAAAGATATATTTAGTGTGAGAACAGGGATGTTAAAAGTGAGTCCTTATTTTCAGCTATGAAGTGTTTGGGGAGGGTATGAAAAAGTACAGAAGATGTAGCCTCTAAAAATAGTTTTCTTAATGTCCTGCCCAAGAGGACAGACATGTATTATTCTCCAACAAATGTGTCCAATGAATGGAATATAGGGAAGTAAGTCAAAACCAATCACACAAAAATTGGCAGCGATTTTGCATTAGCAATGTAGGAATCGCACCATTGAAATATTGATTTATTTATTTCATTTATGAATTCCATCCCATAAAACTGGCCAAAGTGATTTAACAATGAAAATATTAACAATGAAAACACATAGAAAAACAGTTTTGGGCCAATACAGATGCAGAGACTTTAAAAAAGTAGCCTTTGAAGAATTGTAGGAAAAGGGAAGTCTTCAACTGGCACTGAAAAAAATAATAGAAATGGTGGCTGATATAATAGGAAGTAGTTCCAAAGGATAGGTGCCGCCACACTGAAGGACCAATTTCTTACATCATATGGAGTGGACCTCATGATGAGATGGTATCTGCAGGAGGCTCTCTCCTGCAGAGCACTGTGATCAGTTGAGTATATAAGGAGTGTGATGATCTATTTCAGTATCTTAGTAAAGTTCCTTTGTCTCACACTTGACACTTCTTCTATTTTGCAAAGCTTATAAAGTCTGCAGTAACAAATACTACAATGAAAATACATTTTAACTTGCTCTGTGAAAACAGAGCATACCTCTCTAACTGAACAGAGAATTAATGTGAGTCATTTGCAACATCTTCTGATCAGTCTTGAAATTCAGCTTCTTGAAGCAGCCTCTTGGAGTTTTATCCAACACCTTTCTTTTTCAGAAGTGTTGAGAAGAATGAATACAAAAAGCTTGGGTTATAGCCCTTTATATTGTGGAGACAATGAAAAATCTTCACAGCTCCTGAAGGCCACATTCCCATCTAGGCAGCCTTGTGAGGGCTATATGCAGGTGGGGCAAGAGACAAAAGTGGACGGAGCAAGGAATGAATTTTTTTCCCTTTGTTTGTCAGGGGATGAGAGAGAGAGAGAGAGAGAGAGAGAGAGAGAGAGAGAGAGAGAGAGAGACGCAAGCAAGAATCATTATCAGAGTTCAAGGACAAATTGATGCTGTTAAAAAACACTTGAAATGTGAAGAAGGGCTAGTGCCTAGCCTGGAAACAGTTCTGAGGGCCAGGTTGAGAGGCCTGGAATTCTCAGAACATTTCATTCTAGGTCCCCACATTTCCAGAAGAAATGCATCTTGCTTCTGCAAATGTTTTTGAACAGCTTTAGTTGCCCAAAGCCTGAATCAGGCCCCTTTGCCAGTCACTAAATTTTTTTCCGTTCTGACAGCATCATTTTGTACAAGGCAGTGACTGTATGTGAAAAGGGAAAAGATATTCGTTGCCTTTTCAGGAGTCACCAGTGCAACTACGCTATTCCAAACTTAAAAAATGGAAAGCGTAATGCTGGTGGTCAACAAAAGAGGTTTAAAAACTGTCTCAAGGCAAATCTTTTTTAAAAATGTAGTATAAACACTGACAACTCCAGTTGGAGAACAGCCTTTACCAAAGGTGTCATGGGCTTTGAAGACACTCAAACTCAGGACGCAAGGAAGAAACGTACTAAGAGGAAGGCACGCCTGGCAAATCCACACTGTGATCAACTCCCACCCGGAAACCAATGTCCCCACTGTGGAAGGATGTATGGATCCAGAATTGGCCTCCACAGTCACTTACGGACTCATTGTTAAAACCGTGTTTATGGAAGACAATCTTACTTGGCTATGAGTGATCACCAAAGAAGAAGAAGAAGATATTCTGCTTTCTTGACATGTGTCAGCCTCCAAGTGAGTTTTGTTTCCTGCAAGGATTCCCCCCCCCCCCCCCTTCTCAGGAGTGCCTTTGCTCCAAGGCACTTGGTCACATCTCCTTTCAAGATAGAGTGAGCAAAGATTTGCATGGTAGAGCATCTAGCTTTCATGCAGAAGGTCCAAGGTCTAGTTCCCAGCATGCCCAGGTAGGGCTGGGAGAGACCCCCATCTGAAAAGCTGGAGATCTACTGTCCCTCACTTTAAGCCATTGGTTTTCAGCCAGTGTGCCATGGCACCCTGGAGTGACTTGAGGAACATTCAAGGGAACCCTGTGGACTGTTTTTTCATTAACATCCAAACCATAGCTTCCTACATTATCTCCCTCTTTCTCTTGGAGGAACATTCATGGAAGCTTTAAGTTGCAGCCTATTATCTTCCCAAAATAAGATGACAGCAAAAAAAAAAGTGGGGAAACAATTTTCATCTTCCTAAAATCCCCCCAAAAACAAAAATTCTCCCCAGTTTTAGTAACTAACAGTTCCTTAGTTTTACACAGAGGGCTTGAGAAATGCAAGAAAATAACCAAGTAGCTTGATGGTATGTTTGCCTGGATGTATGTGTGCTCTATAAGGAGGGATTTAAAAATAACCCTGAAAATGAAGAGTGTCTTCTGTGTTTTTCTCTCCTACTCTGAACATCCCTCAACGCCTTCTACTCCACCTCCCCCCCCCCCCGGCAACCTCCCTCCTCCTTAACAGTCACCGGCTTTATGGGGACAGGAAGAATGTTGCAGGAAAGGACCATGTCTGCATGTGTGACTTGTGCTGTGTGTTTCTCGCTTTCCTTCCCTGCAATAACATAATATTTCTGCTTCTGATCCTAATCTTGTTTTGCCCCCTCTACCTACTCCCCATGTGCACACAAATTTTGGGAAAGGCAGGGCAGGGCTGTCTTGTGGAGTGCGTCAGCTCAGCCCTGCAGAATAGTGGCATTGCCTGGTTCCAATCAACACATGTGCTCCCACTTACCTGCACACCAAAAATGGTGCTGGAAAGGGGTGGGGCGGAATGGGCAAATCCTCACTTACACCCACTTACACGCATCTTGTAATGGAACCCCAGTGTGAGTGGTGTCCACAGGGGAGCCACAGAAAGAATGTCGTTGGTCAAGGGAGCGATTGACTCAAAAAGGTTGAGTATTGTAAGCAATACTGAGCTACATGGACCAATAAATCTGACTCAATATATAGTAATTCTGTATGTTCCTAAAGACCCCTGAGGTTCCTTCAAGTGTTTCCTTCAGACCCACAGAACTGGAATCAGGACCCTTATGGACACTTGCCCATGGGCCTGAGCAATGGAGTGCCTCTCACAGTACCTTTCATGGTTTGCACCTGATGGGAGGTCACAGGATGCAGGAGACATACCCATCCTCATACCAGAAGGTTGGCCCATTAAGAGACTCTAGTTCTCCAAAAAGCTTTAGAGCCTAGCAAGGGTGGACTGGAGAGCAAAGTTCAAAAGTCCTCTCTTGGTTCCAGTCCTTATCAAAGCAAAATGTTCACTAGGACTAGGAGTTCTCCTTGCTGTTGAAACAACTGACCTGCCTTGCCTCCATTTATGATGGGCTCCTTTAATAGAATCACAGAATTGTAGAGTTGGAAGGAATCCCCAAGTGTAATCTAATCCAACACACTGAAATGCAGTAATCACAGTTAAAGAATCTCTGACCTTCCTTGAAGGGGAATCCTCTGCTTTCTGAGGGAGTCCATTCTAATTTGCAGGGTCCAAACAGGAAAGGAAGAGGAAGCGGAAGAAAAGGGGGGAGGGTGGATAGGGATTTGCCTGAAAGTATAAAATAGAAGCTCCCTTTTTATAAAAATGAAAAAGGAACGTCTACTCCTAGTATCACATTTCTTTCACATTGTTTAGCATCATCCACTTTTATTCTATATCTTGCACTTGGTTATATGAGAGATTATGCATAATTGGCATGGGGCCTATTCATTGCTCCCATAATGCCTACCTGAACAATGGTGATCTTCCTCATCAAGTCTTCCTTTCTCTGTTGCTCCCCGAAACCATTTTGTTCAGATTTGCTAGTCCTGGATTCCTTTTATGAATCCATGCTTATTATCTTTAATTAAATCATAACTCCCCAGGTAGTTCCTTGTTCGCTCTTTGATAGCAAATCCAGTATCTCTAACCTCCTACTGTTAAATATCAAACTTTCTGCGTAGGTCGCATGCTTTCTATTTATTTATTTATTTAGCCAACTAGGTTCTACTCAGAGAAGGTCCATTGAACATACAGAACCTTAGTTAGTCCTGTCCATCAGTTTCAGTGGGTCTACTCTGAGTAGGAATGTGACACTGGATACAACTCAATTTTCAGGGCTTTTTTTTCCCCAACCGGAACTCGCCAGAACTGAATTCCTGTACCTCTCAGGCAGGCACCATTGTCATTCTAAGATAATGAGGGAGATGTTCACAGTGAGCCTCAACACCTCTTTTTCTAGAAAAACAGCACGGCCAATATTACTGTTTTTAATAGTAGTATTTGTAGCAGTATAGTGCCCAAATTGTTACTTTCTCGTGTGCTTTAGAATCTTACTTGTTTTGGCAATATGTGTTGCCCCATATTATCTGGGTTTTTAAATGAAACTTAATATTTTATTTGTTTCAGTCTGCATTCAATTTTTAAGAAAGTTGGTTGAGCTTTCCATTACAGTGTAGGTTTTTTTTTTTTTTTTTTAAAAAAAACACAACTATGTTTCTGTAATTGTATTGCATTAATTGATTTATGTTGTGCACAGGCACTACCACATCCAATCTGTAAATCTGCATTGGACCCAATCCAGATAGATCATGATCTAGTAGTTACAAACCTCTGGGATTTCTGCTGATTTGCATTGTGAAACCAAAATGGCTATAACCAATACATTTTCTTTTAAGGTACTGGTACCCACCATGAAAGGGATGCGGGTGGCCCTGTGGCCTAACCACTGAGACTTGGGCTTGCCAATCAAGAGGTCGGTGGTTTGAATCCCTGCGACGGGGTGAGCTCCTGTTGCTCTGTCCCACCTTATGCCAACCTAGCAGTTTGAAAGCACGCCAAAAGTGCAAGTAGATAAATAGGTACTGCTCCGGTGGGAATGTAAACGGCATTTCCGTGCGCTGCTTTGGTTTTGCCAGAAGCGGCTTAGTCATGCTGGCCACATGACCTGGAAAAACTGTCTGCGGACAAATGCTGGCTCCCTCGGCCTGTAAAGTGAGATGAGCGCCCCAACCCCAGAGTCATTTGTGACTGGACTTAACTGTCAGGGGTCCCTCTACCCTTTATCTTTACCCACCACGAACTTTTTACAGTAAGTGCCACTCTTTTAACACTGGGGGGGAGGTGCTGGTACTGCATACCCTTGAGTACCCCCCATAAAAACATTACTGAGGGGTGAAAGTTGGGACTAACCTCACCAAATTCTAAATGCTTACATGCTCCCCACCTTTAAAATTTGTTTTTTCAAAAAAATAAAAGCAACTGATGAGTGCTTAGTTATGCTGATTCCCATGCCCCTGTGTCTGTCATGTTCCTTCTATCAAGACTTTGGAAACAATTTAGGGGTGTTTGGTTGGTTTTTTAAGAAGCCTTGAGATACTCAGCACAGATAGGCAGCATGGATATACAAATCAGACATTAATTTGGCTCTTCAAGATTTCAGACCAGCGGCTCTTCCATTCCTACCTGGCAATGCCAGGAATTGAAACTTGGACCTTCTGTGTACAAAGTGTTGTTGTTGTTTAGTCGTTTAGTCATGTCCAACTCTTCGTGACCAGAGTACGCCAGGCACTCCTGCCTTCCACTGCCTCCTGCAGTTTGGTCAAACTCATGTGTACAAAGTAGATGCTCTTATATTTATTTATGGCTTTCCTTCCTTCTTTCCTTCAACCTTCTCTCTCTCTCCTCCTTGAACTGCATGCCCTGTGATATGTCCTCAAACAAAAGTGCCTTTCCTCATAAGGGTTAAGGAACTGAGCCTTGCCAACTCAGTATTGGGTTGATTTATGGCTGCACAGGTGGTCTCTTCAGCAGAAAGGAGAAGGATATCAATCGAGGGCAAGTAAGCTGTAAGTGAAAATTGAAGCTGTCAGGCTGTGTTTGTTTCTTGCTCTGTCTCTCACTCCTCCCCCTCCCTGCTGGCCATAGTTTTAATTAAAAGAATGACTTTTCTTTTCTTTTTGTCTGTGGATGTATACGTTGAGTAAATCACCAGTGGCATTAGAAATATCTCCTTCCTTTTTAACCATATCTGTGTTTTCACATGCTGTGGGGTCTTTCTTAATTCCACATGGATTTGGTTGTTCAGTTACTTTGCTGCTGACCTTTTCTTCAAGCCAGAAATCTGTCACCAACCCAGCAGCAGACTCCATGAGGTCACAAGAGCTCAGTTCAATTGGGTGTTTGAGGCACTATCATTAGAGCAGGCTGGATGATGGAGTTGCACATAAACCAGGAAGGAAGATACTAGAGAGATATAGGCCTTGGATACTCACGGTTCCAATACCTATTTAAATATTAACAAATGAGATCTGCAGTGAACTCTAGCTGTATGGGACAGCTTGAGGCAGGACTCCCCCTCAAACCATCTCCAGATGTTGAAGGGAGCAAATCTGAACATGGATAGTGGAGAAAAATTGCTTCCCGCTGTTCCAGACAGTAGTGCACAAACCAAAAAGCTCAGCTAAAAGTTTTGCGCTGGAATGAATGGCCTCAGAAACTTCCTTCACCAGATATTTGGAAGCAGGGGGCAGGTGGTCACCAACCTAGGATTCTGTAGTAGTGGGTTTATTTTGGTGTTCATTTAGTTGTGACTTGGTCACACCACAGCAGGTATATGCAGGAATTTTACAGGCCAAGTAAGAACATAAGAGCCGATTGGCTCAGGCCAAAGGTCCATCTAGTCAGGCACCCTGTTCAGACAGTGGCCCACCAGTTACCTGTGGGAAACCAGCAAGTAGGATTTGTGCACAAGAGTCCTCTCCCCTTCTATGGTTTCCAGTGGTATTCAAAAGCATTTCTGCCTCAACTGTGGACGTAGAGCATAGCCATCAGGGCTACAAGCCATTAATAGCCTTTATCCTCTGTGATTTTATCTAATCCTCTTTTAAAGCCATCCAGGTTGGTAAGTTTAAGTGAGCAATTTTCAGCATATTTGAGGTGAAAGGCAGGTGCTGAGACGTCCTCTGAGTTGTGGAGCCCATTGGCAGGATAACACCCATTCTTGGTTTGGGGCCCCAATAAGGAGTGGATCAGGAAGACTGCCCTAAAGGGTGGGGCTTGGGGAGGTGATGGAGTTAAACTCTCCCTATTTCTTACTTTGTCAGAGACTGGCTCTCTTGAGTTTTGCATGCCTCACAGGTAGTCACACTGCAGATATTTTGAATATTAATTTAATAAATGCCACCCACATTTAACCCACTTCACCTGTGTGTCATGTCTGCTTATTTCTATGGTTACAGCTGCAATAAAAGAAACAGTGAAAGCAGTTTCTTTTTTTTTTTTAAATAATTTTTATTGATTTTACAACATAAACAAAAAACAAATAAACATAACACGACTTCCCCAAACCTCCCCTTCCCTGCATCCAAATTTTAAAAATTTTTAGCAATTCTTCATCCCATTTTTATATTTAATTCTCTTTAAAAAAAAAAAAAAAAATTCTATTTTATAAATTTCAATTTATAGCTGTAATTCTTTGTATCCAATCCCTTGACATCTTAACATTCCGAAATTTTACAACAATTTTTAAGATAGATTTTAAATTTTTTCCAGTCCTCCTCCACTGTCTCTTTCTTCTGGTCACGAATTCTGCCGGTCATCTCTGCCAATCCCATAAATTCAGTCACCTTGGTCTGCCATTCTTCCAGAGTAGGTAATTCTTTAGTCTTCCAATACTTCGCCAAAAGGATTCTTGCTGCTGTTGTTGCATACATAAAAAAGGTCCTATCTTTCTTTGGTACCAATTGGCCGACCATGCCCAGGAGAAAAGCCTCCGGTTTCTTTACAAATGTCCACTTAAGGATTTTCTTAATTTCATTATAGATCATTTCCCAGTAGGCCTTAATCTTTGGGCAGGTCCACCAAAGGTGATAAAAAGTTCCTTCACATTCATTACACTTCCAACAATTGTTATTGGGCAAATGATATATCTTTGCAAGCTTGACTGGAGTCATGTACCACCTATAGATCATTTTCATTATGTTCTCTTTCAGGGCACTGCATGCCGTAAATTTAATACCTGTGGTCCATAACTGCTCCCAGTCAGCAAACATAATATCATGACCAATATCCTGTGCCCACTTAATCATAGCTGATTTAACCGTTTCATCCTGTGTATTCCATTTTAGCAGCAGATTATACATTCTAGACAAATTCTTGGTATTGGGTTCTAGCAATTCTGTTTCTAACTTTGACCTCTCCTTCTGAAATCCTAGTTTTCTGTCCTGCTTAAAAGTTTCATTGATCTGGAAATAATGTAACCAGTCTCGAACTTTAGGTTTCAATTTCTCAAAACTCTGTAGTTTCAACTTTTCACCATCATATTCTATAATTTCACAATATTTTGGCCACTCTGTATCCATGTTCAGTCTTTTTACCGCCTTGGCTTCCATTGGTGACAACCACCTGGGGGTTTTACTTTCAAGCAAATCTTTATATCGATTCCATACATTATACAATGCTTTCCTAACAATATGGTTTTTAAAATTTCTATGTACCTTTACCTTGTCATACCATAAATATGCATGCCAACCAAAACTATTATCATAACCTTCCAGGTCCAGAATGTCTGTATTCTCAAGAAGTAGCCATGGTTTCAGCCAGCAAAAAGCCGCTGCTTCATAATAAAGTTTTAAGTCCGGCAGGGCAAAGCCCCCTCTATCCTTTGCATCAGTCAAAATCTTAAATTTTATTCTGGGTTTTTTGCCCTGCCAGACAAATTTAGATATATCTTTCTGCCACTTCTTGAAACAGTCCATCTTATCTAAAATTTGCAATGTCTGGAACAGAAATAACAATCTCGGCAATACATTCATCTTGATAACAGCAATTCGGCCTAACAAGGAAAGTCTCAATCTTGACCATATATCGAAATCTTTCTTCACTTCGGCCCAGCATTTCTCATAATTGTCTTTAAATAGGTTCACATTCTTAGATGTTAAATTCACCCCCAGATATTTTACCTTTTTAGTAATTTCCAAACCAGTTTCTCTTTGAAAACTATCTTTTTCCCCCACCGTGAGATTTTTTTCCAACACCTTTGTCTTATGTTTATTTAATTTAAAACCTGCTACCTGACCAAATATTTCAATAAGTTCCAAAACTCTTTTTGTACTGGTTTCTGGCTGTTGTAATGTCAAGACTAGATCATCTGCAAATGCTCTTAACTTATAATGTTTAGTTCCGACCTGTATACCTTTAACCAGCTGGTCTCTTCTAATCATATTTAGGAAAACCTCCAGTACCGATATAAACAATAGAGGGGAAATTGGGCATCCCTGTCGTGTCCCTTTCTCTATTGGAATTTCGTCCATAACCATACCATTTACAATTAGTTTGGCCTTTTGCTCAGAGTAAATTGCACTTATACCATTTTCAAAGTTTTTGCCTACCCCCATCCCTTGGAGATTCCTCTTCATAAAGCTCCAACAAATGTTGTCAAAGGCTTTCTCTGCATCCACAAAAATCAAAACAGCTTTTCTATTTATGTCAGTTTCCAGAAGTTCTAAAATGTCTATAATATTCCTCACATTGTCTGACAATTGCCTGCCTGGTAGAAAGCCAGTTTGGTCCCTGTGAATCTCCTCTAACAAAACTTTTTTGAATCTTTTTGCTAAAATGTCTGCAAAAATTTTATAATCCACATTCAAGAGTGATATAGGGCGGTAGTTCTTAACTTGATGTTTCTCAGTTTCTGTCTTCGGTATAAGTGAGATGAATGCTTCCTTCCACGATTCGGGAGCCTTTTTCCCTTCCAAAATTTGATTGCAAACTTCTTTCAATGGTTGTATTAACCAATCCTTCAGTGCTTTATAGTATCTCGCAGTTAGTCCATCTGGTCCTGGTGATTTTCCCAGCTGCATGTCCTGAATGGCACTCTCTATTTCTTGATCTGTAATTTTCTCATTTAAACTCCTTCTATTATTTTCAGAGATTTTTGGTAAGCCGTATTTTCCAATAAATTCTTCTATCTCCTGTTCGTTTTTTGGCCCTTGTCTGTATAATTTCTTGAAGAAACTTTGAAAACAATTACTTATCTCATTTGGTTTATTAATAGACTTCCCATCTACTTCGAGTGATGTCACTGTATTCAATTTTTGCCTCTTTTTCAATTGCCAAGACAGTAGCTTCCCACATTTATCTGCGGACTCAAAGGTCTTTTGTCTCATTTGTTTAATTTTCCATTCTATTTCCTGATTCATCAATTTCATGTATTGTGTTTGATAGAATTTTATTTCTCTTAGTATCTCTTGAGATTTAGGCTTAGATCTCAATTTCTTCTCCCCTTCTTTTATTAGATTCCAAATTTTCTCTTTCTTCTCATTCTGTTTTTTCCTCTTTATTGAATTCTGTTGTATTAGGAAGCCACGCATCACGGCTTTACTTGCATCCCAAATAATTCTTTTTTCAGTGTCTGATCTCAGGTTAATCTCGAAGTAGTCTTTAAGTGTCTTTTGAGCCTTTTTACAAATTTCTTCATCTCCAAAGAGAGTGTCATTCATTCTCCATCTAAAGGTTCCAGCTGTTGTCAGTTTCATTTCCATCTTGACAGCATTGTGGTCAGAACAGGTCTTTGGGCAGATTTCTACTTTTTTAACTTTTGATGCCAGATTACTAGAAGTCCATATTTGATCAATTCTAGTCCATGTCATTTTTGCTTCAGAGAAGAAGGTCCCCTCCCTTTCCAGAGGGTTCCTAGTTCTCCAAATGTCAATCAGGTCCATAGTGTCAGTCAGTTCAAAGAATGTCTTTGGTAGTCTTCCATCATTAGATATTATTTGTCTTTGGGCCTTGTCCATGTTTGTGGAGACAACTCCATTCATATCACCCATCATTATAATTTTAAAGTCCAAAAAGTCCATTAAAGTCTCATGCAACTTCTTGAAGAATTCAGCCTTCCCCTCATTTGGTGCATATACTCCAACAATCAAAATCTTTTCTCCATGAATTTGAATTTCCACTGCCAGGTATCTTCCTTGGTCATCCTTAAAGATCAGTTTTGGTTCAAATTTTTCCTTGACATAGATCACAACTCCTCTTTTCTTAACTCTATCTGATGAAATAAATTCTTGTCCTAATCTCTTATTTGTTAAAAGTTTTCTATGTGTCCTGGCAATGTGAGTTTCTTGTAGACAGATTACATCTAGATGTTCCTTCTTTAATAGATGGAATACTTGACCCCTTTTTCGAGGGTGGTTCAAACCATTACAATTCCAGCTGAAGAGTTGCAGAGACATTTTTGTTACTGGGTAGCTCTTCCACCGACTGCACCAAGTTGTTGTTCCTCCTCGGTCGGTGCTCGGTTCAGTCCAAATGATAGATTTGAAATGTCCGGTACTTCCCCCTCACTAACAGTTCCTTTCTGAAGATCCTCTTGATTTCTTTCCAAAAAGAGTTCTTTATCCTGGTTTGTTTTTATTTTAATTTTCTTCCCTTTAAAGTTAAAGGACAACCCTTGTGGAAATTCCCACCTGAATGGGATATTATTCTGTTTAAGTAGATCAACTAATTCTTTAAATTGAGATCTAACCTCCAAAAAGTATTTAGGAATATCCTTGAAAATCTGTATCTGAGAATTTTTAATGACCAAGGCCTTCTGGAAATGTAGGTTCAGTATTTTGTCTCTTTGTTCCTTTGATCCCAAGGTAATTAAACAGTCTCTTGGCTTCTTCCCTTGCTTCCTGCCAATCCGAAAGGCTGAGGTTATCACAAATTCATCTTCTTCTCCATCTAACTCATCATTCCAAAAATCTTGAAATTTATCTGTGAGGAATTCCCCAAGCTTGTCCTCTTCCTCTTCTGGAACCAGTCTTAATTTCAGGTTCTTGCTTTTCCTTTCCAGTTCTAGTAGGGCTAATGCTGTATCATGTTCATGTACTTTTTTTGCAATAGGCGCAAACTTTCCTTTGGTTTCTTCGGCAGTAGACCTAGCACTCTCAGCTATTCTCCTTGTTTCCGTAGACTCTTGAACCAAACGGTTTATAGAATCTGTATTAGATGAGATTGTTGTTGTGTTCAGGTCTAGTCTTGTTGTCAGCTCCGTCAGTTTCTTAGAGTTCTCTGTAGACTGTTTAGTAAGTTCTGCAGATTGCTTGGTGAGTACTTCTAATGACTGATTTATTTTGAGCAGAGCCTGTGTCATTGACTCCATTGATGCTGCTGTTATTTTTTCTTGTGCAGCTGCTGCTCCTGATAAAGAACCTCTTTTTTGAGCTTGTTTTTGAGCCTGCTTTGTTTTACTTCTTGTTGAAATTTCTTCTGGCGGGTTGCTCATAACTCAAGGTCATTCACACAGGAAAGTTGCAAGTGGAAAATCCCGCTGGATACACCGTAATACAACTGAAGCCCTCTAGAGGAGGCAATTGTAACCATCCAAAGGCACCCACAACAAAGAAACAGAAAGTCCAAAGGCAAAAGTCCCACTAAGAGTCTTTAATTTGTAGCACTTTACTGTTAAAATTGTAATCCACCAAAGTCCCGTTAATATGTTTCAAATAAGTCTTATTTTGTAACCACTGTCTTTTGACAGCTCACTTGACAGTTCCTTTTTCAGGCGATCGCTGCTCCGGCAGCCTGACCAGAAGTGTCAGCAGCAGAGGTTTTTTATTCCTTATCCCTTTCTTTTGCAGGTTAAATTAATTCTGATTCCTCCCCCCCTTCTCCTGCACTACAGGGGGGAGATCCTTTCGATGTCTGGTTTAATAAGAGTTAAAAGGAAAGTCCGTTTAATCACAGCTCAGTCTTCATTGCTCCGTTAATCATGCAGATCCGGGAGGCTGACTTCCTTAATTTTTGCCTTCCCGTTTTCAGCCAAATCTTCTAGATTTTTAAGTCCCGTTTTTAATTTTGCGTTCTTACTCACGGGTATTGTTGTTGCCAATCTTTAGTTTCAGAAAGGAATCGGCGCTCTCCGTTAATGGCGACGCGGCTTCACTCCGTAAGCTGGGTAGCGATCCTCAGCACCGCGCTCACCCCGATGCCGCTCCGGAGCCTTTAAAAAGGCTCTTTCACGATGCCGGGGGGGCGCAAAGGTGCCCACCGAATCTCCTTGCTCACAGGCTTCAGCGCCTGTGATTTTAGGGGTCCCCCGCTTGCCGTAGCGGGTAAGACCCGAACTTACGGAGCAGTCCTGCCTCGGAGCTCGAGGCTAGGACCGCCATCAAACGCTGGCGCCGACCGGAAGTCCAGTGAAAGCAGTTTCCACCCAGCCTACCTGCCCCTAACTTCAGCTGAACAGCAATTGAATTCCCATTGAATTTATTTCGTTCCTCTACCCCTACAAAGTGTGCTTTACTAAATTGATGTTTCCTCAGTGAATATAACTGTCAATTATCAAAATGCCAGTTAAATTTATAATTAAGATAGGATTAATTTGCAAGAGGGTTTTGGCAACTGTTCTTCTACAGATGATGAGGAAAATCTACACTCTCCCATTTTATGTGATTTTACTCTAGTTTTACTGTAAGCTGGTTTTAAGGGCTTGTATACACTAGTAACAGTTACACTCTGTCATGTTTCTGCCTCAAGGGTTTGAACATGGAACCACACATCAAGGTCAGGTGCTGACCACCTCATCCCCTACAAATGAGAGTAGCAATGAAGGCAGCCCAATAAAGAAATGAATAAATTAAAAGGCGGGGGGTATTTTTACACACACACACAGAGAGAGAGAGAGAGAGAGAGAGAGAGAGAGAGATTCTTTGCCTGCTTCTTTTTTGAGCCAACTCCCTGTCATTGTGCCTTTGCATTCCCTCTTCCCATTAACTTTCATTCTGCACGGCCTTTTATTAAAGGTTTATTTTTACCTCTGTGCAAGAGGTTACAGGAACACTTGGTCTTGCCTTGACTGCTATGGCATTTTGCTGAGGACTGGCTGCTTCACGTGGTCGGGACTTCAAACCTGGCCAAAAATAAACCGTGTAGCAGCAGCTTGATAAGCCTCAGAGCAGGATGGCTGTCAAACCTGCTTGGAAAGTGAGCTGGTAAATGGGGCCAAAGCAGGACCTTCCCCAGAAAGATTTGGCATTCTGCCACAAAGGGGGCTTTCTTTTTCTTCAGCTCCATGGGGGAGAGGAAACAGATAACAAGGGAAGATGAGTTTCTCCCTGCACTGAACCAGAGCAGGGTGCTGACCTCAGCTTGTTTTAAACAATACACACCATTCTGATAACACAACATGCACACACACTGCAAGCATGAGGCCGGCTGAAGCAAGTCAGGTGTATCCATTGGAAATACTGAAACACAAAATTGTCATTTTGGTTTAGGCTGTAATCATAGAAACCTAGGAAGGTGCCTTATTCTGAGTCAGAACATTGGCCCATCCAGCTTAGTATTGTCTGGCTGGCAGCTTCTCTGCAGGGTTTCAGGCAGGGGTCTCTCCCAGCCCTATCTGAAGATACGCGGCATTGAACCTGGAAGCTTCTGCGTGCAAAGCAGTTACTGTACTACTGAGTTATTCCCTTAACCATAGTAAGTAAGTAGGGTTTGGCAGCCTAACTTACAAAACTACAGTTTAAGAGGGGGTGAGTCTTATTTGCTTGGCTTTGATTTCCCCTTCAATTTATTTGAGGTGGTTTTGTGTGTTGTTGTTGTTTTTCAAAAGAATGAATCATAATCTTGCATGTATAAAAGAAATGGGGGAACCTGTGGCACTACAAATAATGTGTTAGCTGCAGTCAGCCTGACCAAAGGTCAGGGTGATGAGAGCCCTAGCCTGAATACATCTGAATGGCCACAGGTATCTGGCTTGTGTGCCTTTCTTTCTAATCTGAACAGAAATTATTTTTGTTCCAGTGAGATTACAATGAATGATGGTCAATTTAGGCAAGGCAATTATTGCACACAAATATTGGTGTTTATATAATTCAGGTTTGGAGAATCTGTGTCCCTACCCCAGATGCTGGCCTCATCTGTGCACTACACATTTAAAACATTAACATACAACTGTGAACAGTCATGGCTGTCCTCCCAAAGAATCCTGGGAACCATAATCTCTTAAGCATGTTGGGAGTTGTTAGGATACTCCCTATTCCCCTCAAAGAGCTACAGTTCCCAGAATGGTTTAACAGTCTATCCTTCTTCCAAGAAAACTCTAGGAATACTGTGATTCCTTGAGGATGAATTGAAAGCTATAGTATGCTGTGCGCTTGACAAACGGAAGCATGGTAGTTTGAACTTGTGGAGCAATGATAATGTTAGGGCATGAGGGAACATGAAAAGGCACAAGGTCCTTACTGTTGGAGGCAGTGGTGGATCTAGCATCTGGAGGCCCATGGGCCCATAATGGAGCCCCCTTCCCACACCTCTGCAAAGCAGCACGCCCCACTCACTCTCCCTCTTGCTTTGAGCGCAGCAGGATAAGGGGCATGCAACACCATTGGCTCACTCTTACCATTGGCTAGATGCTAGAGATGGGCAGGTGGAGTGACAATGAGGAGGAGCAGGACCAGCCCACACATTACCAGGAGTCAGCAAACTTATTTAGCAGGGGGCCGGTCCAGTGTCCCTCAGACCTTGTGGAGGTCCAGACTATATTTTTTGGGGAAAACATGAACGAATTCCTATGCCCCACAAATAACCCAGAGATGTCAGGGTAGGGACAGAGGTGTCAGGGTAGGGACAGTTAGGAGGCATGGCAGAAGCAGAAAGAAAGTGACACCCTCATGTACCTTTGCTGCCTATATTCCTGCAGCTGTGGATAGGACCTCCTACTGCCACCATCTCAGTCACCCCCGAGAGAGAAGGTGCCTTAGCATTGCCACCATCTCTTCCTCTCCAACCTCGTTTTTTTACCCCTTGCTGCCTTCAGCGTGCCTCAGTTGGCAGCAGAGGATGCGGAGGTGGAATTTGGGTGCAAAGGGATGTGCCATATTATGATTTGCCTTAAGCATAGCTGTCAACTTTCAGATTTGAAAATAAGGGATCAGCAGCCTTGAAAATAAGGGATCAGCAGCCTCACCTGTTCCAGGGACAATCTATGGGATATCTAACAATCCGGGATTGCAGCGGAAAGCAACAGGAAACGGTGCTGGAATAAGGGAATTTCCCGCAAACAAAGGGAAGGTTGACAGCTATGGCCTCAAGTGGCAAAATGTCTTGTGCTGGCACTTAGGAGGAGGAACTGCAAACAAACAGGCTATAGAGAGTGGTGGTCAGACCCCTGAAGGAGTGTGGTCTTTGACAGGTACCCTGCAATGCCTGCTACTTACATTGGCTCTGGCAGTGGATCTCAAAAGTTTCATCCAGAGGCCTCTCCCAGTCCTACTTGGAGATGCCTATGATTATACCCAGGACCTTCTTCATGCAAAGCTGATGCTGTACCAGTGAGCTATGGCCCTTCCCTTAGTTTTCTGCTTAAAGAGATGCAATACAACAACACCCTACTACTGAAGGCAACAACCAGCAAAGATACAGTCTAAGTCAGGGATTGTCAACCTGGTCCCTTCCACCCACTAGTAGGCTTTTCAGGATTCTAGGTGGGTGGTAGGGGGTTCTACAGCACAAGCTGAGTCCTCCTTCCATCGAGCACCAGTGAGTGGTAAGGGAATTTTACTATCAAGAAAGATGCATTAGTGGGTGGTAGGTATAAAAAGGTTGCCTACCCCTGGTCTAAGTAAATATAAATTGCATTGCAGAATTTAGACTGTATTCGCCTTCTACTCTCCCCTCTTTTCCCTGTTGGCTGAGAGAAGTTATTCCAAACTAAGGAGAAGCCAACTTTTCCATTGCCTCTCTCTTCTGCCCTTCTCAACCTTCTGAGGTTCACAGCCCATAAATAAAGCTTTTTGTAACTGAAAGTCTCAGCACGAAGCACAGACACTAGGGCACACAGCAGTGTCTAATTTTTCAGCTTCCTGTACTGGGATTCAATTGTTTTCCACGGCCTTTTGTGCTCTTAGTTTATGAAAAATCAATAGTTTAATATAGAAAAAGAATCCCTTGGCTATCTATTTAGAGTTGTATTACCTCCAGCCATAGCGCTCTGGTGGTTCCAGTCAGTGCATTTTGAGATGCCGAGGCAGAAAGGCCAGCTTGTGGATGTGACAGCAAAGGCCTTTTCATCAAATGTTAGCTCTGCCAGTATTTGAAAATTAAGAGCAGGAGGGCAAGGCTCCTCCCTCTGGTTGCAAAATCCCCACCCTATCCCTCTCAGGCCATAGTCCAAGTCAGCTTTCACCAATATGGTGCTCTCCATTAGGGATGGTATGAGCTGTCAATTCTGCTTTCTCATTTTTCCAGCCTTAAATTAAGTTCTCCACATGTCTGCAGCAATTTCCAGTTTCTAGTGTGAACACAATGTATTTACTAATATACACATATTTGCTAGCTGTTTCCCCTAATATAATGCATTTTTGTAAGGTATTGTCACTAACGTGTGCATTTTTGTAAGCACTGATTGCAGAACAGCATCACAAAATTCAGATAAGTGAAAATTTTGAAGGATGGCTATGTTTTAGTTCTCATGTTATTTTGGAAGTTGACAAAGTCGGTAGATTCTGCTTTGAAAGAGCTGTTTGACAGTGGAGTGGTCTTCCTTGGAAGGCGATGGGCTCTCCTTCATTGGAAGTTTCTAAACAGAGGTTGGGTAGTCATGTGTCATGGATGCTTTAGTTGAGACTCTTGAGTTGCAGGGGAGTTGGACTAGATGACCCTTGGAGTTCTGTCCAACTACAGTTCTATGATTCTGTGAAATGTGAACTGAATTGGATTCCCTGCTTTCCATTTGGTGTTGGATTTGAGCTCCCATCAGTCTCCTATGAGCATGGTTTTACTGAACTCTTACAAAAATAAGCAATTTAAAAAGCATTGATACAAATTACCAATGAACAGATACTGGTATAGATTCTGACACATTTTTGCTCCCCACTCAAGACCTCACAGCTTCCTACCTCTCACTCGAGACTCCACCCAACCCAGGACTCCAAAAACCTCTTCACAGATCACCCCCCCAAACAATAAATAAATAAATCACACAACAAATAGGTTTCCTGGACCCTTCTGACATCACCCTAGTTTCTCACACTAGGGACTGGGGCAGTCACCCTGGTCTGATGTTCTACCTCACACTGCCCGCTCAGCACTCAGATCAGCTGCATTGTACACACCCATCTTCTGGCAAAAGAAGGGAAAGACATGGGGTAGGGAAAACAAAAAGTAGACTCGTATGGACCCCAGGCCAAATTGGGCACCTCTGTTCAAGACAAACTGTTTCCCAAAGCACTGACTCAGGATCCAAACCCAATCTTGTGCTCAGTGCAGATCCCTAGTCCTAGTTTAGCATTCTAACTGGCTCTCTCTGCTAAGTGATTCAGTTTTATTTGCTATATTAAAGTGATCTACTGATTTGTGCTGTACAGTAGTTTGTACTTATTTCATGGATGTAATCTCATTGTTGGTTTTATGCTTTTCAGCTACCACAGGAGAATGTTTCCTCCTCCTCCTCCTCCTCTTCCTCTTCCTCTTCCTCCTTCCAAAGTTTTTGCAAATAAATAAATAAGTCATTGCTATATAAATCCTGTGCGCCTACAGGGAACCAACTGCCTCTGAACATAAGCCTTGGTCTTTTCCCATCCACTGAGAAAGCTCATCTGAGACCAAAGACAGGAGAAGCCAGGTGGCAGAATCAATGACCCTTTTGAACTTCCACTTTCAGCCCCCCCGGATGAGTCCTATTTCATCCAATGTGAGTTTAAGTAAACATGAAGGGGCCAGACAGTCCACTGATGTGGGTATCCAAGCAACACATATGAGCTGGTATCTGTTGCTGTGTGTCAATGCAAGCAGAAGTTGGAGCTGCTATGTAGGAGTTTTTTATTTACATTTTTATTTATTTTTTAATGCAGAACAACATAAATGGAGATAGAATAGTTGCCATAAGAGGTAAAAACCCACTAACTAAAGCCATAAAAAGACTATTGCAAGGTTACACACATGCACTCTCTCACTCTCTCACACACACACGTCGCAAGAGCTGTAAAAAAAAAAACTCCAATGTTTAATACAATCATTTTTTAGACAATGTAATAGTTAATTAGCCCAGTCCTAAATTCTGCAGGGCTTATGTATATGGACTTGTGTTCCTGGGCCTCTTCACTCAATGACAACTTCAGCAATTCATTTTGGTGTGCAAGATAGCTCCATGTGTAAGTGAAGTTGCATGTCTGTACGTTTTCTCGCCCATGGACATGAGTAGGGAATTCCTTGCTCAGGCAAGGATGGATGCTCATTAAACTGTGCGCATCCAATTTTTACCATAGATTTTTACTTCCAGGTGACCTAATCTTGCTTGCACAGTGGCACCAATGTATCCATTCAAGTTCTAGATGAACAGGGCTCCAACTAGGTGGCCTGCCCCTCTGACCCTATGAGAGAAGAACTGAGGGCAACACAAACCCCCAGAACAAGAAATTAATGGAGGCAGGTGGAGCATCTGCAGTTACCTGAGGCCAAGAAGATCTATAAATGATAGCAACTTGTTACCTCGAACCACACTTGTGAGGAAGGCCAATAAGAGCACAGAGTGTTTGTCATGCTGCTATGTTTAACAGTGGTACTAGCTGGAGAGGTTTAGAGAGGTTTTATTTTTATTTTTTTGATCAGTGCAGAAATGGGGAAATGCTGTTCAAACTGCCTATTCGTACATTTTTTAAAACTCTGGAGCGACAATGCTTCTGTCATTTATTTTTGTTCTAAATGCCCAATTAAGCTGACTGTTTACACCTTGCTGCCAAAAGTCCCATCTCTCAGATGGTGAGTCCCGAAAGCCTGTAATGAGGCCTTGCACAGGCAGTGGGGGGGGGGGGAGGCGACATCATGTTAAGAGAAGCAGCTAGCACAGGGAGACAGGGGAAACATTTGGTTTGAAAGGAATGTGACATTGAAAACCTGCTTTGGGTTTGTTTTTTTTAAAGCACATTTAAACATAGGACAATGTTCTCTCTAATTGCAAGCTTGGGTGCTTGGGTGCTGATACAAAAATGAGGTCATTCGCAAACAAAACTGAAGTTTTGCCCTCTTCAAGGAAACCCTAAATTTTGCAGAAGTAACTGTTAAAACTGGGGCTTGCAAATGGGGAATCACATGGCACATACACAAATGGAAACTGAGGATTGTGTCCAACGCAGTGCTAAATTAAAGTCACTAGCCATATATTTGTTGCACAAGAGAATGCATAAGCAGGTCACTGGTAATTTTGCTGCACAATAGATTGTGCTATCTGTTGTGCAATGAGCTTCCACTAGTGCAGTTGCTGTGTTGGGTTCCTTGGTTGTGCAACCTTAAAATCTATGCATCTGCTAATGTGCGAGTCCCTGTGCTAGCGGATACAGAATGTCAGGTTCAGCTTTGAGAGATGAACATGAACGTTACACAACCACACCCTTCCATAATTGCTGGTGCTCTCTGTGCTCTGAGCATGCACATCATGTGTATCATTAAGCCCCAACCCTCAGGTTTGGCAGATTAGGCCAGTCTCCACTCACACTGAGGAAAGGAGTTCTCCTCAATGTCCCTAATGCGCACATTGTGATTCAAGTGGGTATTTACATTGTGCTTTGACTTGAGAGAACAAGAAAGGCTCCTGAATCACCCAACTGACTCATTCACATCATTGATGGACACCCCTATTACAGGGCTGGTAGTCCTTAGCCTGTGTTCTCTGAGTAGTTTTGTTCCCCAAATTTTCTCTTTAGTCAATTAATGAGAAAGGATTTGGTTTAAAAAAAAAAATCAAAAGGGAGATGAATTTTGGGTGAAATTTTGGGAAGGGAGATATGCTGTTTCCACTCTGTATAGCTACTGCTTTTGCAGTTCCGTCTCCGAGGAAGAAAGACAGAGGGAGAAACCATGTTTTCTTTGTTCTGTTATGTTTGATTTTGTGTGCAATAAATTAGGCTTAGATGTTACACCTCAAGGCTGAGCTTCTGTTTGAACTCTGCTTGTCATGTGCTCATGTCCTTGGATATGGGTCATATCAGCATGACGGGATGAATCCCGGGTGATGCTGTGTTGGGGGGGAGGCACTGGCCTTGGCATTATCACCCAACACAGAGAAGCAAGGAGGAGAAGAAGCTTCTAGGTTCTGATGAGATCTCACAAGAGCCCTGGGAAATTGCATGGATGTCTCCAGAGCTTTCTCTCACGATCTTGCCAGAAGCCGTAGCTGCTGCATGACCCTAGTATGTGAGGCTTCTGTGGGGGAAGCAAGGAGGGGTGAGTGTACAGGGTGGCACCTTCCCATTCTGCTGCAGGTGGCAAAACAGCATGGGCAGCCCCTGCCTTCCTAGCATTTCAGTTAAAGCTCCAGCCAAGGGACTTGTTCAGATTAAGAAGCCTGGGAAATGTCTAATAGAACAAAGAAGAAGAAGAAAACCACACACATGTGTGTGTTAGGGGGATGCTCCTCCCATTGGCCTCACACACCTTTGTCATGTGAGGCTTGGAAGGCTGCCCAGAAGGGAATGCAGCTTTTAGGGTGAAAAAGGTTCCCCACCCCTGGCTTAAACAATACTGGGCTCAATAGACTAGATGGACCGAGTCAGTATGGAGCTGGTAGATATAGGTCCCATTAACATTCCTAAGAGGGAAGCCATAAGAACATAAGAAGAGCCAGCTGGAAGAAGCTAGTGATCTAATTGGTCCAGGATCCTGTTCCCATAGTGACCATCCAGACGCCCAGGGGAAGCTCACATGCAGAACCTGAGCACAGGAGCACTCTCCCTTTCTGTGGCTTCCAGCCACAGGTATTCAGGAATACTGCTGTCTCAAACTGTGGAGGCAGAGAACAGTAATCATGACTAGTAGTTACTGATAACTCTCTCCTCCATGAATCTGTCTAATCTTCTTTTAATCCTGTCTAGGTTAAAGCTGCCTCCTGCAGAAGTGAGTTCCAAGCTGCATGAAGTAGTGAGCAGCTTGGATGAAAGAGCAGCTCTCACCTATGAGAGCCTGTCTCTGGCCATTATGCCTTTTCTCCATTTAGCAAGCAACCAAGATGTTCTTTAATCATGGGGCTATGTGAGGTTGATTAGGTTTGATTGCATGTTCCACTGGTATTATTGATCCACCGGAATGATTGATGTGCCTTGTCCTTGTCAGTGCCTCATCTTTGCTGTAATTGCATGAATTATCTGCCAGGGCCTCACACACCTTGTCCTCAAATAAATTAACAATAAATTTTTTTTTTTAAAAAAAAAACCCTCCAAAAGAAAGTCACACAGAGAGAAATACACTGCTGCTTGACGAAGCTTGAATTATTTCTAAGAGGTTCTGCTCATCCTCCTCTAAAACACAGGAAATGTGTGTCCATAAATCAGTGCACTGACACAGATGAAGACCTTTAAAGGTACAATAGTAAACCATTCTTCCCTTTGACAAGCCTTTTCCGAGGCCAAGCCTTTTCCGAGGCAAAAGCCTCAGTCATTTTCCTGGCTGGAACTAGATCCTCCAGAAAAATATCCCTTCCTACATCTTTCCCTTTCTACATCTTAGCTCTCCGAAGGCAGAATTTAAAACTATAACAGGTATCAGGAGCGAGGAAGCAGTGGCTTCCCACATAGAGTTGGACTCTACCCCCCATCATTCCTTGTTGTTGTTTAGTCGTTTAGTCGTGTCCGACTCTTCGTGACCCCATGGACCAGAGCACGCCAGGCACTTCTGTCTTCCACTGCCTCCCGCAGTTTGGTCAAACTCATGCTGGTAGCTTCAAGAACACTGTCCAACCATCTCGTTCTCTGTCATCCCCTTCTCCTTGTGCCCTCCATCTTTCCCAACATCAGTGTCTTTTCCAGGGAGTCTTCTCTTCTCATGAGGTGGCCAAAGTCTTGGAGCCTCAGCTTCAGGATCTGTCCTTCCAGTGAGCACTCAGGGCTGATTTCCTTAAGAATGGATACGTTTGATCTTCTTGCAGTCCATGGGACTCTCAAGAGTCTCCTCCAGCACCATAATTCAAAAGCATCAATTCTTCAGCGATCAGCCTTCTTTATGGTCCAGCTCTCACTTCCATACATCACTACTGGGAAAACTATAGCTTTTACTATATGGACCTTTGTTGGCAAGGTGATGTCTCTACTTTTTAAGATGCTGTCTAGGTTTGTCATTACTTTTCTCCTAAGAAGCAGATGTCTTTTCATTTTGTGGCTGCTGGCCTAGGTAGTTTAATTAAGGATGGTTAGAGTTGCCGCCCAACAGAGATTGCCATACCCCCTGTATGCCCACTCAACTGCCTCTATTGACAGAACTGGCACTGTTAAGGTGCCACATAATACCCATTCTGCATTTGTAAGGATTTGATCTTTTAGCGTAGCAGCACTTACGCTTTGGAACTCCCCGCCTATGGATATCAGGTATGAGACAGACAGATACAAACAACAACACTGTAATCTTTTCCAGTGCCTGCTTAAATCATTCTTGTTTGTACAAGGCCATCCAGATGTTTAGACAGTTGGTGTGAGTTTTAATCTGGTTTTTATTTTATTTTAACTTTTTGAAAGTTTTAAATTATGGCTGTAATTTTTTCTTATTAATTATTTCATTTTTGTAAACCACCAAGAGTTGCTTTTTTATAATCAAGAAGTACTGTATAAATTTTATGGAATGAATAAATGACAACATCTGGAGGGCTGAACATTTCCCATTCCGGAGATCAGAGCATTTGAATCCTTTCCCCCAAATGGCAGCAGTTAAGATGCCATTCCCATCAGGCACCTCTCTCCTTCAACTGTCATCTGACAGCAGCTATTCCATCAGGCTTCCTCCAAGAGAAGCAAGACCACTCTATCAGTTCTGCCAGCAACTTTTGGGTCTCCTTGCTCCTTGAACCTCTTCCATTCCAGATCACCATTGTAAGAACTTTCTAACCAAGAACTAATGCCTGGCCTTTCTGATCCCCTCTTCCTATCCCTTTTCCTTTTGCGCCATGCATTTCATACTGTAAGCATGAGGGCAATGATTGCTCCCACCACCAGTTGAAGAGTGTAGTAAAAAGGCTTCAGCTGAATAATAAATAAATGGCCCCTGAAACAATCCCCCTCAACAACTGGCACTCTGAGGTAGAGTGCCTCTTAACTGGGAGGCTCCGTTTTGCTAAAATGACCGGAAACCACTGAAAACCTCTCCTACTCTATGAATTTGCCTAATTCCATTGTGAAGCCAAGAGTCATCCCCACATATGACATGAAATTCCATTAATTCCATCCCATTGCGACTGAAGCATGTTTTTGTTGAATCAAGGAATGAATGAAGGAAGGATAATTCATGGATGCCAAGATCCAAGTTTGGGACAAGTACTCTTTGGAGAGAAAACTCCAGCAGATTTAAATTAGCAAAATATGCAAGCAAAGTAATGCATGAAAATATAGGCTGTTAGACTTTTAAGATACGCCCTTGTGGGATTTTCCTTTTTGGCTATTTTTGTTCTGTCTTTTCTCAGCATAGGAAAAGGCCACAAGTTTAATGAGTTAAAAGTGGTTTACTTACAAACTCTCCAAAGGTCAGGTTCATGTGCTTTTCCATACATCAGTCAGAAAGGCTGCACAGGCAGTAAAACTTAATTTAGTTGCAAAGTGGTGAAACTTCTTAAATTATTGGTTTAGGAACTCAAGAGTGGCTTGTGAGAGCCATGTGAAGCAACCATCTTAGCTTCTTTACAATATGAGTTTACAAAGTAGACTAGGGGAGAGCAATAGGCTTGATTACCCATTTCCTCCCAAGGTTAGGGGGCAGGATCTCGCTAAACCTGGCAAGACAGCTTATTCTGCCATCTTAACCCTTCATGCAATAATTAGACTTAAGCATGTTGGTTATATGAGACTGGTTATATCACCATTTTTGGTTATGTCTGCCAGCCAATTGGACCCTGAGCAATTTGATTGAAGAGGGAGGGAATAATGTTATCCTCAACTCAAAAAATATTGTATGGTTGTTGCTGTTTGTTTGTGTCTTTGTATATCAGACATATATTGGATGCGGGTGGCGCTGTGGTCTAAACCACAGAGCCTAGGGCTTGCCGATCAGAAGGTCGGCAGTTCAAATCCCCACGACGGGGTGAGCTCCCATTGCTCTGTCCCTGCTCCTGCCAACCTAGCAGTTCAAAAGCACGTCAAGTGCAAGTAAATAAATAGGTACCACTCTAGTGGGAAGGTAAACAGCGTTTCCGTGCACTGCTCTGGTTCACCAGAACTGGCTTAGTCATGCTGGCCTCATGACCTGGAAGCTGTACGCCGGCTCCCTCAGCCAATAAAGCAAGATGAGCACCGCAACCCCAGAGTCGTCCACAACTGGACCTAACAGTCAGGGGTCCCTTTACCTTTACCTTTCATATCAGAGATAGAAACTTAACCCCCAGGGACAAATGGTCCTCCATATCTGGCCTTTAGGCCTCCCTCCTGACCACACATCTCATCCTACTAGCTCTGCTCTTCACCTCTCTCAATGGGCAAAGGGTTTGTATAAGCCTAAGGGCTGCATTCTTTTCCAAGCAATCTTTCTGGGGACACATGCCTACGGTGGGCAGAGAAGGGCAAAATTGGGTGCAGCAGTACATCCAGATAAAGCAAGAGGCATGATCAGAGCTAAAGGATACCTTCCAACCAGGCAAAAACACTCAAGGGGGATGGCAAAGCAGGGCAGGTGGTGAACATAGCTGGGGAGAGACCTGAGGACCAGATAGAGAGACTGTTCTTCGCCATCAGAACTGAGGTTCCCTGCCCCTGTTTTAGGGAGTCTTTTGGCAATGTGATGACAGTAGATCCTTCCCCTCTGGGCCCAATTCACAGAAATGTGCAGAGAGAAGTGTAGGGAGCAACTCCATTTCCTGACTCTTGTCGTTGTTTGGATGCTCAGAGAGAGCAGGTGGGCAGGCAGTGAAAGCGAGGAGGAAGAAGAGGAACTGCAGGACTAGGAGGCTACAGAAAGCAGTCCTGGGCCCAATGCAAGGGTATGGGCCTTGGCAGCTTCCCTACAATGCCAGCCAAAGACTCCAGCCCTAATAATGGGTGAAATGGACCAACAGCACAACAGCTTCCATATGTAAATGTCAATGCTGAAATTCAAGCCCAGGTCTATTCACTGGGCCACATACTATTTCTTGTCGTTTTGTGAAATGATGGGTTTTCTAGCACTCACTATCTCTATATATTATTTCTGCAGAGGCGCCAGATGGATAATTGCAGGCCCTCGGTGCCTAATCTTCTCTCCAGGACACCGACAGGTTTCTGAGCCAACAAAACTTAATTGAACTTTCCGTTCCAGCTGAGAAAGGTTACAGATCTGCCGAGTGCAAACGGAAGGTAGGATGAAAAGGTCAGAGGCACCGTGCTTTTTCTTTGGTAATGGATTGACCAGAGGCATGTTTTTTTATCTTCCTCATCACCACTGGACTGTAAAACTTAATTAGCAAAGTAACTTCTCTTCCCCTTGTCTGAAGGGATGTGTGTGGGTGATGATTACACATAGATCACATTTTATGAATGTGTCATGTTTGCATTGGAGGCCAGCAGCTGGTGTGAGGGACTTCTCTTCTGCTTATTCCATGACAGGTTGTGCAAGGCAAATAGGACAAACTTGAGGTGATGGAGCTGGTGATGGAATAAGCTGATGCATCACCCAATGAAGCTAGCAAGGCTGCCTTTGTATTCTATTAAGGCTAGGTCAGTTCAGGATGTAGAACAGCTCATGGGTGATGGAAGGTCACAGCCGTAAAAGGAGAGGGGAAGTTGTGCTTATTGACAGACAGTGAGGATGTATTCAGCTAAGCATTAATCAAAGTAGACCCACTGAAATTGATGGGCATGGCTAACTTAGGTGCATTAATTTCAATGAGTCTACTCTGAGTAGAACTTATTTGTATACAACCCAGTATAGTTTGGTGCTTAGAGTGCTGAACTTAAGACTTGGAAGACCCAGGTTCAAATCCACACTTGGCCATGAAGCTCACTAGATGACCTTGAGCTCATCACTTTCCATCAGCATAACCTACCTCAGAAGGGACCATGCAGGTCATCTAGCCCAACCCCATACAATGCAGGAATCTTTTGGCCAACATGGGGCTTGAACCCACAACCCTGAGTTTAAGAGTCTCATGCTCTACCAGTTGAGCTATAGTTACATCATGAACCAGCTGGATGGTGGCACCTTCAAAGCATTGTTCAATGCTCTATGGACAATGCTTTGCAAACCAGGATGATCAGCTCTCAAACCAGGATAATTGCTCATGGGGGCATGCGGGGGGGGGGGGAGAGAGAAAATGCAACAGCATTTTATTTTCAATAGTGCCCAATATATTGAAATTTGTAATTTTACAAAAGAGCTGCCAGGCATCATTGTTTAAATTGGTAGATTAATCAATAAATGCTTTAGTTGATTTACTTACTTTTGAGAGGCTGTTTACTTTTTAAAATCCAACATCAGCAATACAGCAGTTTTTACCCAGGAAACACAAGTTTCTACATTAAAGTGAAACTGTTGCACTGTTCTCTGACTCCCATGGGTTCAACCAAGGTCTGCTGGGAGAGCCACCTGCACTTGTAAAGGCTCCTCCCTGCGATCAGGACCATTGGAATGGCTGATTTTATGTGTATTGCACAAGGGTTGGCATGTGGTGAGTTCATGTTCTGAAATGGATTCACCCGATCTGCACCAATGTTTGGTTTAGACTTGGATCTACTTTGCCACTTGTGCTTCAACTGGATTCCTTTATGGGATGGTCCAGGAGCTCCCTAACTTAGTATTCCCCACCTTTTACACATACTAGGCTCTATGGCAGGTAGCATAGGCTACTTCTGCCACATATGTTGAAAAGTTTACTGTGATTTCCCCCTGGGAGTGATATGCTGTAACTGTCAGGAACTGGTCCTATACTCGAGTTGGACCCTGGCAGAGACACATGCCTGACTGGCATGTTCTCTCCCTCCTGGTCGATCGTTCAGGAGCTTCAAAAGCTTTCTTCAGCCCGAACATCACAGAAACCGATGCCAACAGACATTAGCACACTTAGGGATCTGCAGAGTCTTCGCAGCTTGCATAACAGACCTCAGCAACTCAGCATTTTGGCTAATCTACTTTATTTACATATAAACACACACGGAGCACTGCAACATGGCTCCCTCTCTGTCTAGCATCAGACAGCAAAGAGGAAAAGAACAAAGGGCGATAGTCCCACTTCACGGAACACAGTAACACAAACATCCTGTTTCTGTCACTTCCCACTCTGTGGAGTCAAAACATACACCGTCATGTGAAAGACAACAATCCCATGACTGCAATCACAGAGCAGGAATTCTAACAGTGACAACATGCCATCAGCTCAGAGAGATTCTCTGGCAAAACCATGGCTGTCCAGTGGCAGTGCTTCCTTATAATACCAGAAGCTGATTTGACTCTTTGGAAGCAGTGTTTCTGTTTGTCTCTGATACAGGACTAACCCACTCATGAGGAAGTATAGGCAACTACTTCAGACAGAGGATAGCTCAGCTGGTTAGAGTCTGGTGCTGATAATACCAAGGTCGTAGGTTTGATCCCCGTAAGGGACAGCTGCCTATTTCTGCATTGCAGGGAGTTGAACTAGATGATTCTCAGGGTCCCTTCCAACTTTACAATTCCATGATCCCTATTCAGATCTTTATTTTCCCCCTGTTCTTGTTGTAGATCTTCACTCACCCCTTCTTTCCTGGCATGGAGGGAGATGGCATTTTGTTGTTCACTCCAGATGCCAAAGTGTCTTGGACTGGCCCTGTTCTGAAACACCAAATGAAAGACACCAGAGAACAACTTAGTAACTGCGAATTGAAGATAAAGACATTGGAGGCATTGTGCAGACCTATCTGCAGCACATTAAACAACACAAAAAGTCAATCAAAGAGTCATTTACCCATCACACTATTAACTTAAGAACTTCTGGACTCCCAGATCCTTTCAGCCAACAAGAGGGTAATCAGGGAAGCTGTGCAGAAGGCATCCATGGCAAAGCAAGAAAATGTAACCTTTCAACTCCTGCAATAATCCCTACACCAAGCTCAGTAGATTTAGGTCACTGGAAGTGAATTGGCTAAAAGAGGATTTCACAAAGCAAGGGCTGAGCTACTGGGACAGAAAGCTTTTTATTTTTTCCATTCCAGAATTTGTAAGTTCAAGGCTGAGCTGAGACTGCAAAGAGGGGGCAAAAACAAAAGTCTGAAAGGGGAGTTTAGGGATACCCAAAGCATACTTGCCCTTTTCAGAACCTGTGTTGATTAGTACCTTTTAAAACCAAGAGAGAGATTCCCTTCTTGTTGGCTATATGACATTGTGGTGCCTTAGACAAATCTTCCTGGCTCTCTGATTGGTTGCCCAGGAACAGCAACAGCAATAACAACAACAATGTCAAATGAGGGTGAGAAGTTCTGTTCTCATTCTGAATGAGATAACATTTCCACCAAATTACACAATTGCACCAAAGACTGCTGGAATTGGGAATGTGTATTACACACATGTGGGTCTTGAGATACACAGTTAATTTTCAGACATGACAGAGTCATAAGGCTTATGTTAAATATTAAAAAGTATTCTAGGCTGGCCATGAGATGATAGATAGATAGATAGATAGATAGATAGATAGATAGATAGATAGATATAACATTTTTTCTGACACTTCCCCTACATACTTCATAAATCTTAAGAATTACCAGCAAACTTTAGCATTCACTGAGCAGATGCTAATTTTCTTTACAAAGCACGTATACCTAGGAAATATTATTTGCCCACCCACTATTCCTAAAAAGAGCTTTAATAATTTACCTTTCATCAGCCTTACCAATTCATTATCAGAGATAAACCAGAGCTTCCATCTTAGTGATATCACCAAAGTTCATAACTGCTTTGTTTTGAACACAACCTGATTACAAATCAAACTGAGATGATGATTTGATGCAGAAGCAAAAAAAAAAAAAAGGCTAATGCAATTCTAATCTGCATCAACAGACATATAGTGTCCAGAGAAGTAATAGTACCATTCTGTTCTGCCTTCAACAGGCCCCACCTGAAGGATTGTGTCCAGTTCTGGGCACCAGTTTTAGAAGGATATCGACAAGCTGGAATGTGTGCAGAAGAAGGAGACCAATATGATCAAGGGTCTGGAAACAAAGCTTTATGAGGGACGGTTGAGGGAGTTCCTGGAGAAGACTGAGAGGCAACACAGCAGCCATCTTCAAATATCTGAAAGGCTATCATGTGGTAGATGGAGCAAGCTTGTTTTTTCCTGCTTTGGAGGGTAGGACCCAAATCAGTTGATTCAAATTATAAGAAAGAAGATTCCAGCTAAACATTAGGAATAACTTTCTGACAGTAAGAGCTTGTGTGAGGTGTCTGAAGGATCTGTGGGTTGTATCCAGATCAAGCCCTACTCAGAGTTGACCCATTGAGATGATCTGACCTAAGTTAAGCATGTATTTTAATTTCAACAGATCTTTATTAATTTCCTAACTGGGGAAAAATCCATTTTTTAAAAAAAAAAAAAGTGCTGCTACCAGCGCTACAGAGCACTTTAATTAACTTTAATCACACAAACCTATATTCCCCAAGATATGCTTTGATTCCCTCTTGCAAAATAATGTCTGTCTGGAGGTGCCCATTGTGGCATTCCACAACCACATGGGAGTTAGAGGAACTGTTGCTGGCCTGGAAGTAGTTGCACAGAGAGCTTCACACTTCTGTGAATGTGCAAAAGGCTTTTCACAAATTTTACAAACACTCACTCCATAGCCCCTTTCTCTGCCCCTATGATATAAAATTTCACCACTTGCACTTTAGATGTGCCTTTAATGGCATGAAGTTGATACTATCATGTGTGATTGGGGTTTAATATACGAACAAGTTCTGGTGTATGTCATCTGAATGGAGCCTGTGCCTCTCCCAAATTTGTTGATGATGATGATGATGATGGTGATGATGATGATGGTGATGGTGATGATGATTTCTTACCCAGCCTTCACCATAAGATTCCAGGGCAGCTTGCAGCAATGCAAAGATACAGTTACAACAATTTGCAGGGTGGGTCCTAACATATGTCCATAGGTCTAAAAAGGTTGACAACCCCTAGCACCAAATGAAAGCATCAAATGTTGGGTTGCTGTGCTTGCGTGTGTGTGTTTAGTTTTGCCTCTTAAAACAAGGAAATAGTTTGAGGCTATGTTTTAATTAAAATGAATATCTGTGCTATCTTAATGTTATTGCCAGTTAAGTGTAGCGGGGTGATTTAGCGTTCTATAACACAATTATGCACCAGTAATGAAGCTCCCTAGAATTATCCTCAGAATTTAGAATGCAGAAGGGAGCTGTAGCTTTCATTTGTATCTGTATTACAGCCTTTTATTGTTGCAGTATTTTCTATTTGCCTCCAAGATTAACTCAATCGTATTTAAGTCTCTAGTTACATTAGCCAGAAATCCGGTACAGAGGGCTGCTAGAAGCATTCTCCCCTCCTTGAAAAGCTTTTCACTTTCCTTTTTTATATATAAAATGTAACTCCATCTCTGCTATGGCTATCATGGGGTGAAGGAACATGCTCTCAGTCTGCATTTTAGAGCAAACAGACTTAATTTGTCAGTCCCACTCTTATATGTGGAAAGTGATGCAGCTCTCAGTCAAATTATTGCTCTGCAGTGTCAGTTTATTTGTTTTCTTTAAAAAGGTGCACCTATGTATTTTAGGTGGAAACACACTTTAAAAGCATGGAAGAATGCATATTTTAGGGGGAGAATGCACACAAAGGGTATGCTTCATGCATGCTGAGCTGAAGGCAAAATTGCAATTTAAATGTGAGTTTTGCATGATTAGAAAAAAAAAACTGCAAAAAGAAAAGAAAGACAGGGGACAGCTATGATTGAGTACATGCAAATCTGATGTGAAATGGAAGTGGGTTGTCCCATCCATCACTCATACAGATTTAACAAAATTGTAGGGTCTACCCTAAAACACAAAGAGCTGAGCCAAAATGGGTCCCAGCGCTGCCTCAATACAGCTGTGCGCTTTTAGCACTCGGCTCTGTTGAAAGCGGATTCTCTGTGTGAACCAGGAAGTGACCTCTCCAGACAATGGAATGACTCTTCTTTTCTTATCTCTGTGGCTGCTATTACCTGGGTGACACAGACACCATTAGGCAGTTGAATGCACATGCGTACTGTGTTTACCACACCCACACACCCCATCCCCATGCTGTCTCTGCCACTGTGTAATGCCCATAATTTCTAATTATCAAATTACTCCAAGAAGTGCTGATCAGGTCAGATCAGGTCAGAATTCACAGCAACCAGATTTGGCATCCCTGCTTATTCCTAGCCTTGTTTTAACATTCTACACTTGTTTCTGTTATGTACTGAGCTGAATCCTAGAACAATAGGATCCAGAATGCAGAAGTCTGATTGGTCCGCAGGAGCCACCCAATCCAGCTCCAGGTGGAAGTGAATCAGCGACCTGATTGGCCAGCAGGAGCAGCCAATCAGGCTTCTGGAGGAAGTGAATCCACAACCTGATTGGTCTACAGGAGCAGCCCGGAATTAGCCAATCACGCGGGGCCCATTCTGTAAATATTTTGTGTGTGTGTGTGTGTGTGTGTGTGTGTGTGTGTGTATCTATATATCTAGACGTTTTGGGGAAAACTTCATTCATTGCTATGAATGAGCTGAATAAAGAGCATGAAATTCACATTCGACTTCGAGTATATTTCAGTTTCAGTGGCAAGGAAAGTTTAGGTTGCAGTGCTGGTTCCAGGTTTGTGAGGGTGCTTAGCAAAGCATCCTCTAGCCCTACTATCTCAGGGCCCTGGGTGGGGTTACCTGGTGGCGGCAGCAATGCTAGCAAGTGAATGGCCCATTTTAATTTCCCACGGTGCCCCAGGCATAGTATTTTGGGACATTTAAGCCACAATATCCTAAATCCTTAGAATGGTTGAAGGTAGAAAGTAGAGACCTTTCATCTGTCCTAAATCAGTCCTGTTTGGTGTTTATGGGTTCCAAACAGGCATAAATTAAAGCCAGTGTGGTATTGTGTGACCTTTAGGCATATAATCCAATCTGCATAGATCCCGTTAATAGGATCATTTGCAGATTGTTACATCTTAAAAATATCAGGTGATCTGAGCAGAAATCCACTCTTTGTGCAGTATCCAATGTTAATAATATAAAAACATAAGAAGAATCAACTCCATCTGGCCAATGGCCAATCTAGTCCAGCATCCTTTTCTCACAGTAGCCAACCAGATCCCTATGGGAAATCAGGAGGGAGGACTTGAGCACAAGAGCTCTCTCCCCTCCTGTGGTTTCCAGCAATGGATATTCAGAAGCATTGCTGTCTCCAGCTGTGGAGGCAGAGCAGAGCCCTCATACTAGTAGCCACTGATAGTCCTCTCCTCCACGAATTTGTTTAATCTTCTTTTGAAGTCATCCATGTTGGTAGTCATCACTGCCTCCTGTGGTAGTGAGCTCCACAATTAAACTAAGCACTGCATGAAGTACTTCCTTTTATCTGTCCCAAATCTTCCAACATTCAGCTTTATTGAACGTCCATGAGATCTACTGTTCTGAGAGAGAGAGAAAAGGTTAGTTCTGCTCTGAGTATCCCCACTACAATTACTGAACATAACTTACATTGTTCCATTAATTTCAATGAGTGGTACACTGGGATTTTTCCTCTTCATTTATATGCCTTGTTTTAATAATACATACCAGGGTAGAGGGGTTGACTAATGTCAGAGCATGGGCAGGTGTATCAGTTTGCGAAGGAGGTAAGGATGCAAGGGCTACTGACATTCATTCTGCAACAGCCTTGAGGCAACCAGAAATTAACACAAGGTGCTCAAGGTTAGGGTCAGACACATGTAAGCAGACTTTCTTCTTCCTTGGTTGCATATAAAGAGGGAGAACAGATGACAGAGGGCTGGCTCAGATCAGAGGATGCACAAGCAACATACTGAACTGTGCCGAAAATGGCCAAAACTTCAAAAAGCAATTGGAATTCAAGGGTAGTGGTGTAGGATAACATCAAAGTAAAGAGAATTCCATGTTTTCACATAGGCTTTTTTTTTTAAAAAAAATCCTCCCTGGATTGGGAAATGGGCTTTATAAAGGGTGTACAAGTGAGAGATATTTAGATGTATTGTATATGCATACAAATAAACACATGCAATGAGAAGAATCCTGTTCTTACTGGTTCAGAAATATGAGGCCCACTAAGCTCATTCACAGTGCCAGAAGGTCCTGGGACTTTGAGAGCCCTCTGAGCTAAATAAAGGATGAAAGGAAGGGCAAAATTAGTAGCTGGAACACTCATTCTTTTCACTACCATACACAGGGGAGTGATCAAAGTTTTGTCACTTGTCACATGAATGTGGTCCTTTGCTATAATTCAGTGTGACCTCGTTGAAATATGTAACAAGCCAAAGGGTTGGTTGACTTGAAGGGTTAATGTCTAATTCTAGCGTCACTTTCTGCACAAGCCAAAACCACCATAGTATTTTTATTTTATTTTATTTTATTGGTAAATAAAAAGAAATGCTTTCTTCCTCATGCAGATATATGTTTTAAAAATTAAATGCAGAAGAAAACCTCTTTGCTTCTGGCAGAAATGCAATGTAGGTGGAATTGTCACATATTAAATTTGCTTTCAGTCAATGGGGTGAATATATCCTCTAAAAATAATATTTCTTTTCTTTTTTTTTTTTAAGGGAGACTTTTTCTTAATAAAGTTTTACCTTTGAAAATCTGATTTCTGCCTTAAACAGAAAGGCAGGGTTAGAAAGCAAAGATGATGTGTGTGAGTTGGAACTTCAGAAAGGGTGCGAGGAAGGCAGAACACTAAATTTATGATATAGTAAAGAAAGCCAAGTCTCCACCCTCTGCCCCATCACAGCACCTGATATTTGGATAAATATTGCTTCTGAACCAATTTGGATGTATATACAGTGGTACCTCAGGTTAAGAGCTTAATTTGTTCTGGAAGTCCATTCTTAACCTGAAACTGTTCTTAACCTGAAACACCACTTTAGCTAATGGGGCCTCCCGTTGCGGGATTTCTGTTCTCATCCTGAAGCAAAGTTCTTAACCCGAGGTACTATTTCTGGGTTAGCAGAGTCTGTAACCTGAAGCATATGTAACCTGAAGTGTCTGTAACCCGAGGTACCATTGTACCTGTTTCCTCGACAAAAAGCCATGTTAGGATCAAAGGAAGCTAACTGGTCTGAGACAGGCCATTGGCTCATCTAGGTAGATGCCCATTGGCTCATTCTGTGCACACTAGCAGTGCATTCCCAGCTTTCAGGAAGAGGACATTCCCAGCCCTATCTGGAGTTGCCTGAGACTGAACAGGAGACTTCTTTATAGAAAGCAGGTGCTCTACCACTGAGCTATGGCCCTTCCAAGTTGGGTGGTGTAAGGGGAAGGAAACTGGGGGTGGGAAGTAGGGGTGGGGAAATGGAATACATTTTCTTAGAATAGGGTTTGGCTGGCTATATAGAACCCTGAAGAGGAAACCCCCCCCCCCGCCAACTGCAGCATTTTGTTGCAGATCCCACCTGCGTTTGCATCCTAGCTTTCTGAGGCAGCTAAGGCAACTCAGCCCCAAGCAACCATCAAACAGATCTACAACAACAACATATTAATACCCTTTGGAACTCCCCCATTACATATCTAGCACATGCTGCCTCTATAGTCTTTTTAGTGTTCTTCCTTTTTCAACAAATCTTTTAAGTGGAGATTCTCAGCCCAATCTGCATCTTTGGATATGAAACTCTTATCATATATATCTCCCTGCTTAGAAAACACAGCAGAGGACAAGCTGATTGCATTGCATTCTTAGCCTGCTATGTAAACGAGGCAGAAGATGAGAGATGACAACGTTATGATGCCTTGAGGCTTTCAGGCAAAAAGATTTCATATATATATATATTTTAATTTCTCCCATTTAGCTTAATTTTAATTTTACTTAGAGTTAATTGGGATGAATTAATAGACTGGCAATTATTCAGAAATCTATCCATTAATGTCCGGAAAATTGTGTTAATATAGGAGTCATTTCATGGGTAGAAACAAAAACAATATAAGAAAATGAGTTTCCTCTCCTTTATTATAGTAGTAGTAGTAGTAGTAGTAGTAGTAATATGGAGCTCAGTTAGTAAATTTAAACTATTATTGTTAAGTAATGAATCATTTAAATTTTATATTTTTCTGATCCAGGTTTCCAGAGAAAGTCATATTTTCTTAAGCAGATGGATATAAAAGGTATGTTTTACCAAGCTCCGTCACACCTAAAATAATATGCTAGCTCAGAAGCCACATTTTCTCATCAGGAATCTTCTTGGGGGAGCCTAAGAAACTGCCATGGGTGAGATTTTGGTGTTGCTTCTCTAGTTAAGAGTGGTGTTTGTGGGGTTGAATGGGGTGGAGAATTGTAGAACCAGAGCACTTGAGTTTCCAACCCTCCTCCCTCCCTCCCTCCCCCTTTTCCCTTGTCTGTCATGGCTTTGGGACTGTCCCACTCTGGGATCTTTACTATTATTGCTTACTCTTTTCAGGTGTGTGGCTGCCAATTTGCGTGTTCAGACCCAGAAACCTCCCCTCTAAATAAATTCACACTTGACTCAAATTTTGGTTTGGTTTTTGGCAGAATTTAGGCCACAACTTTATTTATTATAGAAAGTGATTGGTTGCATAGGCTCTGGTTCGACTAGCTCCCTGCCATGCAGCTGGCGCTGACCCAGGGCACCAGCATAGGTCAGCCAAGGGTGAACACCTGGATAAGCGGAAAGCAGGGAATGGGCTAACTCCACCACCCAAATGTCCCCCTGGACTCAGGCTTGGGCACAACCCCCTCACAGGGGTTGGCCAAACCATCAAGTCTCTGGATTCCTTTAATGGAATACCCTTCACATAGGGATGGCAAGAGAATTCTCCCATCCCTATCATCTGAACCAGAGCCTATCCGCAACCTTACAAGTTGTGATGATTTGCTACGCGGCAGGCAAAACCCAAACGGCAACAGCCAATCAGCCAAGTAGGGAAAATTCCTGCCGTGCCCCTGTCCCAACCACAGATGACACACAATGGCATAGCAAGGTCAAGCGCAACAAGCCCTAAAAGCAGGGAGAGGTGGGCGGGTGTTCTCATGCACAAGCCAAAAGAGGAAGCTCTGGGACACATGCATGGGCATAAATAGGTAACTCAAACCGTTTGGGCTGCGTCCCATTGGTCAGATTGTGCCCAGCTTTGATGGTCCTACCAATTGGGTGTTGTGGCTGACCAATCGTACCCACCCACAACACAGGGTGTCAGTTGTCCAGGTCTCACCACAACACATGCCCTCTTTAAGGGAGGACCCAATTTGCAACAGCTTCTGCAACTTCACTGGCAACTTGGGAGGCACTGTTTTCAAAGGAGTTTATTTCCTTCACAAGCAATCCTAGCTATTAATTAATGGGAAGACCTGATTAGGGGGTGGGGATTAGAAACTATGTAGGCAATCTGATGACATGGCATCATGGCACAAACAATCAGATGTTCCTTACAACCTAGGCATGGTTAATTCTGGACTTGAAGGTGCAACATGGATTGTGCAAAGACATGCAGCTTTATTTTATACATCTTGGGCTCCATGATCACTGCAGATGGTGACAGCAGCCACGAAATTAAAAGACGCCTGCTTCTTGGGAGAAAAGCAATGACAAACCTAGACAGCATCTTAAAAAGCAAAGACATCACCTTGCTGACAAAGGTCTGTATAGTTAAAGCTATGGTTTTCCCAGTAGTGATGTATGGAAGTGAGAGCTGGACCATCAAGAAGGCTGATCGCCGAAGAATTGGTGCTTTTGAATTATGGTGCAGGAGGAGACTCTTGAGAGTCCCATGGACTGCAAGAAGATCAAACCTCTCCATCCTTAAGGAAATCAGCCCTGAGTTCTCACTGGAAGGACAGACCATGAAGCTGAGGCTCTAATACTTTGGCCACCTCATGAGAAGAGAAAACTCCCTGGAAAAGACTCTGATGTTGGGAAAGATTGATGGCACAAGGAGAAGGGGACGACAGAGGACGAGATGGTTGGACAGTGTTCTTGAAGCTTCTAATATGAGTCTGACCAAACTGTGGGAGGCAGTGGAAGACAGGAGTGCCTGGCATACTCTGGTCCATGGGGTCACGAAGAGTAGGACACAACTAAGTGACTAAACAAGAACATTGTTACATTTACATCCCATATTTCCTTCCAGGGCCTTCAGGATAGCATGGTTGTACCCATACAACAACCAAATGTGGTAAGTTAGGCCCAGGGCTCATGACTGAGCCAAAAGTTGATCTCTGGTCTCTCAGTTCTTAGTCTGATACTCTAAACACCAATCCTTACTAGCTGGATGTTTATGAGGTGCTCACAACTCATTCATACTTCTATTGCTTCTAAGCTTCTTCTGCAGCATAAAAAAGCATCTTACCTTCAAGCTTTTTGGCTAAGACTTTGAATACTGATAGCTTTCCATGCATTATTAACTTAATTGTACCCAACATATATTCCAAGATTCTCATTAATATATTCTCTCTTTAAAGAAGAAGAAGCCTCTTTATCCTTGAGCAGTCAACCAAGTTTTTAGCTTCATAAAAATAGGCTACTCTTAATGAGACAAACCAATCCCTTCCAGATCATAAAGTAAATTCCTAGACTCACAGTTTCTCCATCAAATCGAGCACAATGTACTGCTTGCTGTGGGTGAAAGGTACTGGCCTATTACTGCTATTTTTTTTATTCCATATGCTGATGATGGAGAAGTGTATGTTTCCTGTGTGCAGGCTTTGTGCTTTTTAAAGATGGGTGAATCCTGCCAATTGTGTGGACAGGCGGAGTCCCCAGATCCCGAGTGGTCCCCCCCCTCATCATGTGGAATAACGACTCTAGACAACGTGCTATGGGATTAAATTGGCCACAACTTTATTAAATTTCAAATGTGGGTAGACCTTAATAATAATAATAATAATAAATTTTATTTATATCCCGCCCTCCCCAGCCGAAGCCGGGCTCAGGGCAGCTAACAACAATCAACAATCAAACAATCAGATATTCACACATTCTAAAAATATTTCATTATAAAAATCAATTAAAATCAAATTAATGGCAACTAATTAAGCAAGATTCTAAGCAGGTTGCCAGAGGAGGGAGTCAGGCTGCGCCCTGACCAAAGGCCTGGTGGAACAACTCTGTCTTGCAGGCCCTGCGGAAAGATGTCAGGTCCCGCAGGGCCCTAGTCTCTTGTGACAGAGCGTTCCACCAGATTGGAGCCGCAGCCGAGAAGGCCCTGGCTCTAGTTGAGGCCAGCCTAACCTCTCTGAGGCCTGGGACCTTGAGGATGTTATTATTTGCAGACCGTAGGTTTCTCTGTGGGGCATACCAGGGGAGGCGGTCCCGTAGGTACGAGGGTCCTAGGCCGTATAGGGCTTTAAAGGTTAAAACCAGCACCTTAAACCTGATCCTGTACTCCACCGGGAGCCAGTGCAGCTGGTATAGTACCGGATGAATGTGATCTCGCAGCAAAGACCCCATAAGGAGTCTCGCCACGGCATTCTGCACCCGCTGGAGTTTCTGGGTCAGTCTTAAGGGCAGCCCCACGTAGAGCGAGTTACAATAATCCAGTCTGGAGGTGACCGTCGCATGGATCACAGTGGCTAGGTCAGGGCGAGAGAGATAAGGGGCCAACTGCTTAGCTTGGCGGAGATGAAAAAATGCCGCCTTTGTTATAGCTGTAATCTTGGCTCAGGCATTGGGCGTTCTCCCTCCCTAGTCCCCAGCCGGGGACCTAGGGAGCATCAGGGTTATCCAGTGTGTGGGGGGGGGATGGGCCGGCTCTGGAGAACATATGTTCAAGCAGAGATAGCCGCCCCCATTACGCCGCCACAGGGGAGAGCAATGACGACCTTTCGGCGTACGGCCAAAGCCTCCCTTCAAAAACCCCTTTAATGGGGAACCCTGGTATCGCTGCCGCAAAGAGGAAGATGGACTAAAGGATTCCGCCCAAGGCCTGATACCGCCAAAGTTGTGACGTTTTGCTACGGGAAAGGCGAAACCTGCCAATGCAGGGAAATTCCTTTCCGGCCCTTTAACAGCGACCTTATCGTAGCAGCGCCCGCATACCTGTGGAGACAGGTTAACCTGCAAAACCTATGAAGAAAAGTTAACCTGCAAAAGAAGACATTAACTGAGGGTGGGTAGGGTGGGAGAAGCTCTGGAGCCAAGTGAGGATTACCAATTAAGATCCACCCTCTATTGTGTGGGCAGGTAATCCCTCCCCTTACCTGGCCTGGTTTCCCTGGCAACGCTTTCCCCAGGTGGGATTGGACAACTCACTGGGGTAGGTGGGGACCTCCAGGTATCCCACCTGAGGGAAGGCAAAGCCTATGCTGATGGGGCCACTCCAGATCCAGGGCTGCACGCGTCCACGCAAAAGGCGCCCCCCGTTTTAAGTGGGGAGCGGTCATTTCTGTTCCTCCCAGTTTCTCAAAAGAAATTCCTAAATTTTTAGTTCAGTTATCCACATTTTCAAAACAGTATGTGATTTATTTATATTTTTTAAGTCCTCATGAAAATCCATGAGCATTTTAATGTCACTTGCTCCTTAAATATACATTTATTTGTATTCAATTTTCCCTAATATAATGCATTTTGTTTTATCGTCGTCGTCCCCCAACCCTATCTCTATGTATATTGTATCTCACATTGTATCAGGCTGTCCCTACCTAGTCCCTACCAGTCCAGACCCACCAGTTGAAGACCAGTGCCCTTGTATATGCATTATTGTACTCATTCCTTGGGGGAACTGTATTGCTAAACTCTGAGAAGTGTGTATATCAAAGGAGAATTTTTCAGTATGCTTATTTCAGAAAGTGCAGGTTAGGAAGGTTTGTCTTTAAATGTGAACTGAATTAAATTTCTCCCCCATCCGTAGTGACTATTGTGTGGTGGTGAAAGAAGACTTAGAAAGATACTTTTGAAGATGGTGTTACAGTGCTAAGTGTAAGGGGGAAAGAGCTACAAGAAAAATTGAAAGGGAGGGGACTGTTGGATTATGGCCATACCTGTGCCATATATTTAAACCACTACTGTACCACCTCTATTGTACCACGTTAACTTTTACTGAGCCTAAGATGGAGGGGCTCAAGGTATCAACACCCCAGAAGGTCTTGCTTTTCCCATAGCCACAGCCTTGGATTCAAGTGGAAATCAAACATGGTTTTCACTCTATGGCTTCTGCTTGCTTCTAGCCCAGCTCTCACACACTCCACTCTGGCAATTGTCCTTCTCACTCCCAGCCAGGTGAGGGAGGGTGCCCTCTGGCACAGAGCCACTTTTTTTATTATACAACAGCTCATACTTAGGGGGCATTGTGGCCCTTGCCTAGCTAATTGAACAATGGAATCCTCCATGAGATTTTAATCCTTGCTGGATCCAGGAATTAGAAGGGGCTTGCTTATCATACAGTCTAATCTTTCCCCCCACTCCCCTCTCAAAAAAAACCTCACAACAGTGCATTTGCCTAGTGCAGCATGATTTGTGGCTTAAGGACAATTATTTGCACCAATGCAGTTGAAATCTCCATGCTAAAATCAGAATGTGCTGGACTGTAGCATTTTTAACTATAACCAAACTGGGGTGGACTTCACCAACAGAAATCTCTCTACCAAATCTCTGAATCAAGCATCTATGTAGGCAACATTCCACACCAGCTTGAATGTCATTTTATTGGTTCATATATCCACATTCTGAAACTTTCTAACCTATTATTATCATTATTATTATTATTATTATTATTATTTAAAGCCTTTTGGTCTTCGGCATCTTCCACATATAGTGACACGTGTATGGTGGGATCATTTTCTCTCATTGCTATTGGAATAAACAATATGGCTGGTTGGGCACAATGTTAATCAATATCTAATTTCATAGCTGGGCAACTGCTTTTAATGACTTTGTGCTTTTGATACATTGTTGGGGCAGGGGGTGTTGTAAGGGAAGAGCTTTGAATCACTCCCATAAGAACTTGTCAGGGAAAGAGCAAATTCATTTGCTTGTCATCATGTAGAAGCCAAAAGGCTCATTAGACTAATTAAGAAGAGACTCACTGGGGCTTCTGCTCATTCAAAAGGCAGCAGAATTTGCTTCCTTCAAGGCCCATAAAAGGAAGTCCCCCCCCCCACCTGCCATAGCTATCAAAATTAGGATATTCAGATGGGTAGTAAAGCCATTCCACATAGATATGCACATTGTCCATTACTTCCTGTGGTTGACACGGAATACCTCGTCATCAGTGGAAGTCCATGCACTGATGTTCAGGGCTTGTTTTCCCTAGCTTTCACTACCATTGGTCATAAAAATTTATGGGGTGACCTGCTAACTTCTAGTTCTCACTAGCCTCAGTTGTGCCCTACCTTGACTCAGTGCCCATTTAAGCCAAGTGAGAAGCTGGGAGACTTGGGGACCTAACCTGGAGGGGGGGTCAGTCACTCAGATCATCCCTGTGGATGCAGTAACACCCTTCAGTTCTTCTGTTGGTGCTTTGAAGCCCCACCTCCCAACCCTTAGTCATGAAGTGGTGTTGGTAGTTTCCCTTTTCTGCCTTGAAAAGGTACATAGAACTGAAGCTGGAAGTTAGACGAGTGACACTCTTTCCCACTTCCCCATCTTTCAGCTCTGTGAGTTTGTCAAGGTTCAGATTAATTACATAGGATCCAACTTTTCTCCAGATACCTTTAAAAAAAAAACAGTGAAAAGTGTACACTTTCTCTCTTTCTGTCTCTCTGGTGTTGGTGTGTTGATCTGGGGGAGCAAAGAGAAGAGTAACCAGAGTGGATGATGCCCATGGCATTCACTCAAAAATCCAAATATGCCAACGGGCCTAAAAAGCTATAACTCTGCTGTGTTGGCTTAATGGTTCCACGTTTCTCTAGCACTGTTCAGGGCCAGGATCTGGAAGACAACTTGTTCTTGTAGGATGCAGATGGCTTAGTAGTCTGTCTTGTGCTTATCCCATCCCAGGGTGTGGAGGGAAATGCCTCCAGCTGAAATCCTGCACCAGGATAGTGACTTTATAGCTATATTAGACTGGAGTAGTTAGATAGGATCCATTCAAACAGGTTGTACCTTAGTGGAAGGTGACAAAGCCAGAGCTTTGGCTTCTATTCTCCCCCTTATCATTATGCAACTCCCATCTCAGAAGACCCAGAGCTTCACTTTGCTTCTTTCCTTTTCCCTCCCCATTTGTATTTCCTTTCCTATCACATCTCTTTAGATCACTATAAAAGCCATTATTATAAAATGTAAACTGCATACAGAGACAATAAATTGATAAATGTGAAGATGCAGAGATTTTGTACAGCCTTAGTACTAATGGAGCAACTGCAAATGTTTCGTTACTCAGAAGTAAGTTCCACTGTCTTTAAGGAGGCTTACTTTTAAAGAAGTGTGCTTACAATTGCCACTCAAATATACTTCTGGCAAATGTTGCCACCACAATAAGCAATGCAGGTTTGCAGCCACTTTAAATTTACATAATAATGCCTTGCCATTGACTTTATTTCTTTTCTTTTATATCCATGCGCACAAATGATAAAGAAAAAAGGCATACTTAATAAAGCATATCCCTTGACAAAATCAATACAAAAACATTTCACAAGGTACATTTTATCCAAATCTTCTATTCCAGAAGGCTAAGAATAAATTTCAATTGCCCGTAAATGAGTTTCTAATTTCCCTTCTTTCTCTAAATCGTATTAAATGAGCTTTTACTATAAGCAATGTATTCTGCATCCCCTTCTTAACCAGTCCTCACTAGATAAAAAGAAAAAAGAAAATAATCAACATCCCATCTATATTCTATATAAATATATATTTGGAGGGAAAGCAACAACTCTTGACCTTATGTATTTATTTGATGTGTTTCTGTATACATGTTTACATCCAAAATCCCTCTAATCCAGGATCAAATGACTCAAGTAATATATGGTTTCTATATGATTTCATTTCATAAGAATATAAACATATGAAGAGCCCCGCTAAAGGTCTATCTACTCCAGTGCTGGAGGAGACTCTTGAGAGTCCCATGGACTGCAAGAAGATCAAATGTATCCATTCTTAAGGAAATCAGCCCTGAGTGCTCACTGGAAGGACAGATCCTGAAGCTGAGGCCCCAATACTTTGGCCACCTCATGAGAAGAGAAGACTCCCTGGAAAAGACCCTGATGCTGGGAAAGATGGAGGGCACAAGGAGAAGGGGACGACAGAGGACGAGATGGTTGGACAGTGTTCTTGAAGCTACTAATATGAGTCTGACTAAACTGCGGGAGGCAGTGGAAGACAGGAGTGCCTGGCGTGCTCTGGTCCAGGGGGTCATGAAGAGGCGGACACGACTAAACGACTAAACAACACTCCAGTGTCTGTTCTCACAGTGGCCAACCAGGTACCTGTGGGAAACCTGCAAGATCTGTTAGTTTATTATCTTCAAACCTCATTACTCCAAGAAGCCTTGAGTGGCACACGTGGGTTTCTATCATATTACCTGTCACTCGCTTCTTCTCTAAACTGAATAGTCCCAAATGCTGGAACCTTTCCTCATAGGGGTGTGTGTAGAAAGTAGCCTACTGTAGAAAAGTAAAATGTCCATTCACTGCTTTGCCCAATTCTGCATCTATCCTGTACCCGCCATCGGCATGTGGCCCTCAGAAAGTTGGAAAGGTGTGAATGTGGCTCTCTGGGTGAAAAAGATTCCCCACCCTCTGATTTTCCCCAGTCTTTGAAACAAACATTCTCCAAGCATTTCTTCCCTGCCATGCTTCTGTGTCTTTATTTCATGTCTCATGTCTCTCTCCCTTCTCCATTTGCTCTCCACCATGGTAGAATTGTTTGTACCCAGGAAAACTTGAAAGGATAACATATCCAGAGTGGAGCCCCTCAGATGGTTGGATGGCATCTTATATGCCTTCTTCTGGCAACCACTACCGCAGCCAAGCTGGTGCCAAAATTATTACTTTACTCTCCTTTGGTCAACATCAGCAAGGCTGAGGGGGCTGGTCTTGCTGTCTGGGCAACCCAGGACCTCCACACACACTTCCCAGGCCTATGCCCTGGGTCCCTTTGGTGCTGCTAACACAGTGGTTTGGCTTCACCCCTGGAGGTGCACTCCATTGTCTCTTTAGACTGACAGATGCCAACAACAGCATGATCAGAACCCCAGAGAGTCCTCCTTTGAAGAAGGCATGGGAACCCTGTAGGGTACACCAGTACAACTGGAGACTTGGAACCTTTTTTCAGCCCAAGGGCCAAACAGAAGCATAGCATGGGGAGAACCAGAAGGGCCATGGCCTTGAGTGTGGATTTTTGAGAGGACATGAAGCACACACACACACACACACACACACACACACCCTGCAGGCACCCCAAGTGTGGTGTGGCCCAGCGCTCTGCTCCCAGGCATTGGAGGAACCAACCCCATGGACAGGAGCCCCAGGCCAGGCTGTGCTGGGGGTGCTGGTGTGGGGGCTCCAAGTGTCATGGTGGCTGGCCAGACTCCCCCCTGTGTGGGCGGGCAGGTGATGCAGCGTGATCCTGCTTGGCTCTGGTGCAGGGGGTCACTCTGGCGATGTGGGCAGTGAGGGTTCGGGTACCACAGCTGGCTCCTTCACCCTCCATGCCCTGCCCCCCAGGTGCATCCCTTGGTGCGCTTGCCCACCATGGGCACTAAAAATTCATGCTTTGCCACTGGGGCCACATGCCATTAATGGGTGGGGCCAGAGGCAACAGTGTGTAGAGCAATTAATGTTAATTTAATCTTTGTATGTTAGACTAGTTTCTACACACACACACACACACACACACAGTCCCTTCCATCCTCCAAGAAAGCCAGAATTGCTACCAGAGTTCAAGGAAACATATCAGCCAAGCAAGAACAATACACATATGAAGCAAGGTCAGTAAAAGGTGTGGGCTGGTAAGAATGCTGAAAGCCAAGTAGAGAGGTCTGTAGGGCTGCATTTGATCCCAGGGCTTGAGGTTCCTGATGTCAAAGCTCCGAGACAGCCTGAAGTACATAGTCCAGCTTTCCCCAACCTGGTGCCCTCCAGATGATGTTGGAATCCATCTCCCATCAGCTCCAGCCAGCATGGCCAAGGAACTGGAGGGCACCAGTTTGGGTTGAGTATCTCCTAGTATCATGGGCATCTTGCCTGCTCTCCCACCTCCATCACCTTTCCAACCATGTCCCAAGTCCTGCTTCAACCCTTTGCTACAGCCCCCATGTGTGACTTCAAGAGCAGGGGCAGAAGCAGCCCCAATGTGAAGGAACGTTTTGCCTCTGAGTCCCAGTTGCTGGGAATCACAAGTGGGGAGAGTGCTTGCAGGCTTCCTGTAGGAGTTCAGCCAGCCACTATAAGAGCAGAGGGTTGGACTAGATGCACCTTCTGTTCTTAAACATGAGTATTTGACACAAAGCCTTCATTTGGCCTTTCAGTAGCATCCTTTAAGAATGTGGTAATTCAGGGAGGGCTGCAGTCAAAACAATAAAAAAGGGAAGGAACCACATGCAGGAGTTTAGGTAGGATAAGGCTATCAGTGGCTCCTGTCAGAGGCAGTACTGTATACTGAAAGTCACAAATGAGGAGGGTCCTGTTGTAGCCAAAGTCCTGCTTGAAGGTGTCCCGTAGGCATCCGACGGGCTACTCTGAGAACAGAAAGCTGGACTAGGTGGGCCTTCAGCCTAATAAAGCTATGGAGCTCTTCTTGTGTCCTTAAGACCCAATGGAGTCTTTCTCTCCACTTCCTGGTCCTTCCCACCTCCATAGTTTCAGCTTTTTCTCTCAGCTGGCCCCCTTGGATACATTTCTGGCAATCAATCCATGGCTAAGACATCACTGTATTCTGTTGCCATTGAGGGATCAGGAGGTGCTGCTGCTACTTATGCAGAATATCGAAAATAATAGTTTCAACAAGGAGATATTTTTAGAGCAGAGATTCAAAGCAGCTGCCAGCCTGACACAATAGACAGCTAATGACTTTGCTGAGACCTCGTTGTCTTTCTTTAATGTGCCACCTCTCAGCCTGCCCTTTTGTTCTGCTCAAGGAGGGAGCAGCCCATTATGACTTCAATGGCGTGGTTGTGGTCCAAAGCATTGTGCATGGACCAATCAAAAAAGGGTTGCATCTGTCATCTGTTTGCCAAGTAGCTCGCTGCACAATGGAGCATGATGCAATTAGGACTTTTACACATGTTAAGTTCGGGTTCAATAATAATAATAATAATAGGGGGAAAAACAATTTAGGAAATTTAACAGAAGCTTCTGTAGGTTTGCAGACAAGACACCAGGGGCAGTTGTGAGCACCTTTCTGGAGAAAATTGGACAAGAAGATGAGAATTAGGGGAAGAATAGCATGCCCTGTTGCAGCATGGGCTGAGTGATTCTGAGCATGTGCAAATTGCCTCTCCTTTCTCACTTTTCTATGGATCTGGAGGCAAAGTGCCTTTAAGCAGTGTTTTTCTTCTAGAAAAAAAGGTGCCGGTACTCATTATGAAGTTGTTACAGTCAGTGCCACACTTTTAAACCACTGCTTTTCTTCTGAGTACCCTTGAGTACCCCCAGGGGGGAAAGCGCTGCTTTTAAGTGGGGGGGTGCATTTGACAGTAAGTTCACAAAAGGAGAAAACACTTCCAAGCATTTGCAAAAGTGCACAATTCCCATATTAAGAACGCATTGCAATTTTGTGTTTTATAATTCACCTTATAGTAAATAAGTAGATTATAATAATAGCACTTTAGCACACTTCCCCCTGCCTTCTCTCTCTCTCTTTCTCTCTCTCTCTTTTACATTTATCAGTTCTGGCAACTGGCCCAAATGTTAAATCTGGGCAGGCCAATGAAATTCAAACCAGCTGGTGAGCCTGCTCAGGAAGGATGTTGACAACCCAGAAAACATTCAGGGAGCAGCTTGGAGGATTATCAAGTCTATGAAAGGCAAGTCATAAGAGGATGACTACAGAAATAGAGTGTATTCAGCCTAAAGAAAAGAAGTGGGGAGGATATGTTGATAGGATATGGGAAGAGCAGGAAGGACAGCCATCCACCATGGACAGAAGAAGGAATGTATTCAAATGACAGGAAATTCCATATTCAGTTTAATGTTATGGAAGTCTCCAAAGGATTGACATTAGGGGTGGGAGGACCACAACCTGTTCTGGGCAACCTTTCAGGAGTCATCTGCCAGTGATGGGCCATGGGCAAAAACGGGTGGAGCAAGGAATGCAAATTTTACCTTCGTGCTGTAGACTGGGGGTAAAATCTCCCATGGGCCCTGGGGACAACTTTGTTGTGGGACACTAGAGACACAGGAGTGGTCCCAAAAGGCATAGGGTGTTATTGTTACAGTTATTATTTAATTATTTGCTGCCCACCCTTCACCCTATGGTCCCTGGGCAGATTAAAGCATTAAAACACAATATTGAAAACCGTTTGAAATAAGGTGGAAGAAAAAGCTTGGATAGCTCTTGAAACATCCGCTGGGCCTTGAGGGGAATTCTTGCAGCACAAGGGAAGGGCCAAAGCTCAATGGCTAACCATTGTGCTCAAAGTGTCCCAGCTTCAATCTCCAGGAAAGGCTGGAGAGGGTTCTGCCAGAACCCTGGAGAACCACGGTTAATCAGTGCCAAGAATTCTAAGTGAGGGCTGACTCAGTCTCAAGCAGCTTCCCATATGGTGTGTGTGTGTGTGTGTGTGTGTGTGTGTGTGTGTGTGTGTACACACACACACACACACACACACATATACATATATACACCTGTATGGCCAGTTATTATGCACCTTAACTGTTGTGACGTGGGGTTTGTGATTTCAGCTCTCTTGACATAATATGCTGGAGACAGTTCTCTAGTAACACTTCTTTATTAAAGCAAACAAGACTGAGACTTGAGGAGGGGAGAGCTACATTTATAGGGACAGGGAACAAGCTAGAAAGGATACATTTTGGAGGGAACAATATCAGGCAATCACAGCCCTGCCTTTTGGAGGCAACCAATAAGACAGAGGATCCAAATACAGCAGCTTAAATGAACCAATAGTAGCTGTACCCTCTGGAACCAAAAGGCAGTTACTTTACCCTAATGCAATACAGACAATAATAATACAGATATAAAATCCTTTGACTCAATACACAACACCCCTCCCCCCCTAGTGAGCACAGCAGACGTAATCTCTCAGGTACTGTGGGGTCCTACAACTTCTACTTGATCTCCCAACAACAGGTGTTGCCGGTTCTGGATTGGGTGTCACCTGTGGTAGGGGGGCTGCTATAGGGGTTTCGTCAGGAACAGATGGAGTCCCAGACATCTCAGGGTCCCCTACCTGTACCTCGTCATCCTGAGGACCAGCAGACCCTGGTTCATTTGCTGAGGCCCCTGGTGACTGCACCTCTGGGCCATTTTCACCCTGGCCTTGCAGCTCTGCGTCGTTAGCCAGAGATGAATTATCAGACTCCTCTCTGCTGAGCGCCCGGCGCCTCAGCTGATCTATATGTCTCTTCCAAACTTGCCCATTTTCCAAGGTCACATAATAGGACACAGGTCCACTAGTCCGGGTGACCACACCAGCCACCCACCGCGAACCTCGTGAATAGTTCCTCACCCAGACCAGATCTTCAGGGGCGAGATACCTTGTTGTGTCAGTGTCAGCTTGGGGGGTTGCTCTTGAATTACGGTTTGGCATTTTATCCGGGTGGACATAATCCAGCACCGTTACCAGTCTTCTACCCAAGAGCAGCTCAGCTGGCGACTTGCCCGTTGCAGTACACGGCGTCGCATGCTGCAAAAATAACATTCGCGCGATGCGAGCTGACCAGTCACCCTCCATTAAGCGCGCAATGGATTCTTTGGCTGTTCTTACCATGCGCTCCGCCTGCCCATTGGAGGATGGGTGAAAGGGTGCGGATGTGACCCCTCTTATGAAGTTATCAGCCAAGAATGCCTTGAATTCTTGGGATACAAAAGCTGCCCCATTATCTGATACAATGGTCTCAGGTAACCCATGGGTTGCAAACAGCTGCCTCAACACCTTGATTACGGCAGCTGATGCCATGCTAAGGACCATCGCCACTTCTAACCATTTGGAATATGCATCGACGATAACCAAAAAGACCTTCCCCTGGAATGGCCCAGCAAAATCTAAGTGCAGCCGGCTCCAGGGAGATCTGGACTGCTCCCACCAGTGAACTGGTGCTCTGGCCACTTCTGGCCGCACCTCTTGGCATGCCTTGCATGTTCGTACCCATTGCTCTATGTTCTGGTCCATTCCAGGCCACCACACATAACATCGGGCTAGCGACTTCATCCTGACCATTCCCGGGTGTCCCATGTGAAGCGTCTCAAGAACCCTGTTCCTCAGTGGTGCTGGGATGATCACCCTATCTCCCCACAGGAGACAACCCTTATGCATGGACAACTCGTGCTGCCTTGTCGCATAAGGCCTGAATTTGTCTTCATGCGGACCACCTGGCCACCCTCTCCCCACCCAAGTGAGCACACGGGAGAGAACAGCATCTTTCCTCGTTTTCTCAGCTATATCAGTAGCCGTTACAGGAGCCCCCGGAAGTGTTTCCAGCATCATTATGTGCTCCGCTGGAGCAGGATCCTCATTGCTCCCGCCATGAAGGGGCAATCGACTCAGTGCATCAGCGTGGCACAACCGCTTCCCCGGCACATGGGTCAAGGTGTACTGGAACCCGTTCAGGAATATAGACCAACGCAACATTCTGGGGGAGAGAATTTGTGGCATTTGTTTGCTCGGGTTGAACAACCCTAACAGTGGTTTGTGGTCCGTTTCAATGGAGAAATGGCGACCGTACACATAATCATGGAACTTTTTGATTCCTGCCACAAGCGCCTCTTTGTCAATTTGAGCATAGTTGCGCTCCGTGGCCGACAACGTACGGGAATAGAAAGAGATGGGCTTTTCCGACCCATCCGGTTCCCTATGACTCAGCACCGCCCCCAGACCGCATTGAGAGGCATCACATGCCAGGACCAGCGGCTTCGACTTATCATAATGAGCAACGACGCTCCTGCTACTCAGCATTCCTCGCAAGGAGTCAAAAGCCTTCTGCTGCTCCTGCCCCCATCGCCACACATTCTTTCTCTGCAACAGTCTATGTAATGGTTCAGCTACCAAAGCTTTCTGGGGTAAGAACGAATGATAAAAATTAATAAGTCCCAGGAATGACTGCAACTCCGTCTTGTTCTGTGGTCGTGGTGCCTCGATGATGGCCTTAACCTTAGCATCTGTGGGGTGGATGCCTGATGCATCAATTTTAAACCCCAAGAATTCCACAGTTGGCACCCCAAAACTGCATTTTTCCTTTTTTAGTTGCAACCCCACCTCCTTGAACTTGAGCAACACTGCACAGACACGCGCAACCAGTTCCTGTGGGTCTTTTCCAGCAATCAAAACGTCATCAAAAAATGGCAAGACCCCCGGCAGACCTCTTAACAGGCGTTCCATGAGCCCTTGAAAAATCCCTGGGGCCACACAAACTCCAAATTGTAATCTGTTAACTCTGAACGCCCCTTTATGTGTGACAATAGTCTGTGCTTCCGCTGATTGTGGGGTTACTGGCAGCTGTTGGTAAGCTTGTGCCAGGTCAAGTTTGGCGAACACCTTGCCCCCAGCCAGTTTAGCCAACAGATGTGATATGACTGGAATGGGGTATGAGTTTCCCCTGAGTGCCTTATTGATAGTACATTTGTAATCAGCACAGATCCTGACTTCCCCATTTGCTTTAAGGGGCGTGACGATTGGAGTCTCCCACTTAGCGGAGTCCACGGGTGAGAGAACTCCCTGCTTGACCAATTTATCCAGCTCTGCTTCGATCTTGGGTTGCAGTGCAAATGGCACTCGCCTTGGTTTGAGTCGGATTGGGGCCACCCCAGGGTCCAATTCGAAGTCAACTGGGGGCCCTTTATAACAACCCAGTTTTCCATTAAAGAGACCAGCAAATTCTTTGCATAATGCCTCGCTCATCTCAGGGCAGGTTTGGATTGAATTAAGCCCTGATATACTCAGTCCCAGGGCGGGAAACCAGTCAGTGCCCAGGAGACTGGGGCGACTGCCCTTCGCAATCACCAGTTTGAGTACCGCCTGTTTGTCCTGGAACTGTACTCTCACGGCACACATTCCCATGACATGGCTGCGGCCCGCTGAGTATGACTGCAAAGTTGCCGGGAAGGGCTCCAGAGGGGGCAACTTACCCCTGGGGAAGAATGTCCTCGCGGTCTGGTCCGACACGATAGTGAATCCAGATCCGGAGTCCACCTCCATGTCGCACAGCTGACCCTCAATCTTCACCTTGACGTGTGCCTTGCCTTGCGCTGGAAACTGCACGACCCTCCCGTTGATCTCCGTTACGTAGTGGCAGTCCTGTAGAACATGGGTTGCTGTGGGCGGTCCGCGATGCTCCAGTCTAGGTGCTCCTGTCGCTCCCAACACCGCCGATCTACAGACCCTGGCGATGTGACCTGTCTTCCCGCACGTCCAGCACATAGCATCCCGGAAACAACAACTCTTCCGCTCATGGTTTCCACCACAACCAGGGCACCTGCCTTGGTGATCTTTGTGCACTGTGCAGGCCTGACGCACTGACTCGACCCCACGGACTGGGCTCTGGCTCGAAGTAGCCTCTAGCTCATCCATGGCATGCGCAACTTCTATCTGTGGCTTAGGGGCCCTGCCGCTGGCATCAAGCTCCTCTCTTTCATAATTCTCCATGGCGGTGGCCTCCTTCAAGGCTGAAGCAAGGGTAACCTCTTCTTTAGCCACGATGCGTCTTCTGGCTTTCTTGCTGCTCAGACCACTGATAAAACGATCCAGGAGTGTCTCTTCCAGATCTTGGAAGTCACAGTGCTGAGCGAGCTTCCGCAGTTCAGCTAGAAATGCAGATACAGACTCCCCAGCACGCTGCTGCCTCTTATGAAACTCCATCCGCCGGGCCATCTTGGTCTCAGTAGGCGCCAAATGGCTTGTTAGGCAGGCAAGAATATCTTTGAGAGATGTCTCACTTAGCTTCGCTGGAGCAAGCAATGCCTTGGCCAGCGTGAAGATCTCAGGCCCACAGTAGCTCAGGAATGTGGCCCTTCTTTTCCTGGCATCAGTGATCCCTTGAGCCTCCGCGAAGAACTCGAAGCGTTCGACGTAGTCTTCCCACGTGTGGGGCTCTGATGGCTGGAAGGGCTCCAATACCCTTGGACTCTCCATTGTCCTGTGGGCAGGGTCGTCTTCTCAGCTGGCCAGTGAGTCTTGTTTTAGCTTCAATCTGGACTCTGAGGCAGGGCTGCGTTAACCGCTCCTCAGCATTCCGGATCCCACCTTCGTCGCCAGTTGTTGTGACGTGGGGTTTGTGATTTCAGCTCTCTTGACATAATATGCTGGAGACAGTTCTCTAGTAACACTTCTTTATTAAAGCAAACAAGACTGAGACTTGAGGAGGGGAGAGCTACATTTATAGGGACAGGGAACATGCTAGAAAGGATACATTTTGGAGGGAACAATATCAGGCAATCACAGCCCTGCCTTTTGGAGGCAACCAATAAGACAGAGGATCCAAATACAGCAGCTTAAATGAACCAATAGTAGCTGTACCCTCTGGAACCAAAAGGCAGTTACTTTACCCTAATGCAATACAGACAATAATAATACAGATATAAAATCCTTTGACTCAATACACAACATAACTACTTAATTTGCATTCCACTGTGTGTGTGTGTGTAAGAATGCCAGACTAGATCCAGCTTCAAATCCCCACTCAGCCATGAAGCTCATTGTCTCCTAGGCTATACTACCTCACAGGGCTGTTGTGATGGTAAAATGGAGGAGGGAAAACTATGTGTGACACCTTGAACTCCTCAGAGAAAAACTAGGACATGAGAGAGGGGGAGAGGAAGGAAGGGAGAGCAGGGGAAGAGGGAGGGAGGGAGGGAGGGAGGGAGAGAATCCTGCAAAAAATACTCTCTGGAGTGCACAAGAAAGGGAGCATATACCTCCCTCCCTCTCCCCCCCCCCCCCCCGCCCATAAAAATGTCAATGTTTTTGCTTTGCCAATGGTTTTCTCCAGGCAACTGAGCTGCAGAACAGCATCCTACGTGTCCCCCTGATAGTATTGCAAATCAATTACCTTTCAGGCCATAAACTTTGTTTAAAGAGACAGATTACATACAGAGTCCTCTCTTCCTTCTGCTTTGTCTTTAAACGAAACAGCCATTTATATTGAAGGGCAAGCTCTTTCCACACAGCATTTTCTTTCTGTACTTAAGAGGAAATACAGGTGGGGGAAAACTGGAAGTAGGGATCAAATGGGCCCATAAAGAAGGGTTTTTAAAACACAACGTCAATGTCTCAAAGGGGCGGGGAGAACCTCCACCTGTTTCAGGTCTTTTTAATGAACTTAATCCTGTGATGTTCTGTATGAATTTGTTAAAGGTATGAGGCATTCATTAGGGCTGTGCATTGGTTTGGCTGAGTCCCAAACCGAAGAGGGGAGATCCAGGAGGATCCAGGTGTTGCTCGTGTTGGGTTGGAACAGCCCTGGATCCCTGTGGGTCAGGATTGGTGACCAGAGCAATCTGGAGCTGTCAGGAGCTAACACATCAAGCAGGAAGGAGAGGCTGACACTGGGCAGGGAAAATAAGAAAAATGGAGAGAAAGCCAGGAGTAGGGTAGACCTACCTGACTGGCTACATATTCTCAGGAGAAGGTGGAAGTTCAGCATCTCCTTCCTCCCATTCAATAAAACCTCCAAAACAGAACCACACAGGATGAAACCTTCCATTTATAAGCTGCTAAGCCAAGGGCCCCATCCTGTGCAGTAAAGTTTGCTGCTCCTTCGCCGGGGGGGGGGGGGTCAGGACTTCGCTGCATGGAAGTGCTCAGGAACAAGCAGCACTTTGCAGGATTGAACCACCCTGGTCTCAGTTGGGAGGAAGGGAATGAGGAGGCACAACATTTCCTCCTTCCCCCTTCTGGAAATACTCTTCATTAGCCCTGTCCCTCAAATTCAATAAAATTAGGCAATTTGTTCATTAATTCCAATTGGCTGCAGCGGATATTAAATACTGTGCAGTTTAAAGCGACTAGAAACATAAGAACGGACTCCTTTGGAAATGAAACACTGTCCAGGCCCGTAGAAATATTATTCAAACTTTTACTGGCAGAACTTTCTTCAAAACAGAATTAAAACATAAAAAATAAAAATAATTTTTTTTAAAAAAATCCATACAATACCTTGTGTGGTCTAGCACTGGCTCAGCATCCATCTTACAAAATATGAAATAATCCAAACAGACCTATAAGCAAAGATTTCTTTCTCTCTCCAAATGGCTCCAAGCTTCCAGGAAAGCCCCACCCTCCAGGAAAGCCAACCGTATTTTTCCATGTATAAGACTAGATTTTTTTCCTTAAAAATAATGTCAAAAATTAGGGGGCGTCTTATACATGGATACATCCCTGTAGCATTCAGAGAGACAACTCCATTTACATCTTCACTGCATTGAGTTTGGGAAGAGAGACTCAAAAGCAACTCCCTTCAAAATTGAGATTGCAACCCAATGCTTCTCACATGATCCCAGGTTACAACCCTCACATATTAGCTACCAGAGAACAACAATCCTTAGTTAATTAATTAATTAATTAATTAATTAATCCTTAACTCTGCAAGGAGCTCAGAGTCCTTTAGAAAAACTCTTTTTGAAAAACCTATGTTAGCAATGCACATTTAGCCATTTCCCAGCCATTATACTTCCATGCATTATACTTAACATTGCCCCACTCTGAGCATGATGAATGTTGGATACCTCCCTATGATTTATTTTCTTTCTTTCTTTCTTTCTTTCTTTCTTTCTTTCTCTCTCTCTCTCTCTCTCTCTCTCTCTCTCACACACACACACACACACACAGGCTGAAACTGTGACCTTTTGCATGGCAAGTGTCTGCCCTACCACTGAGGTACAAGTCCTCCCCCCCCCCCCTTCATTTGTTTAGGAATGGGGTTAGGAAGCTCCTCTGTGTGACCCAGCCTGATGGGTCTGCAGCAGAACAAAGGTTTTGAATGAGTGGCCTACATCCGCCTACTCAACAAATTGAAACACAATGGCTTGATCAGAGTATGTCAGAAATGTGCTATTTGTCTGCAGCTATCATAGCTGCAGGAGGGTAACCCAACAGGCTCTTGTTTTCCTTGGCAAGCCTCAACAGTTTCCCAATCATTTGCCTGGTTCTATTTTCTCCCCATGAAGAATTTGCCAGCCATCCCCAGTGATTGGCTCCCCAGTGGTTACAAGGAAATTTTTCATTCCCTGTGGAAGGTTCTGCATTGGCCAGTTGGCATAGTTTCCCTCCCTATCACTTCACTAAGCAATTGCAAAATCTCTGGTGTAAGACAGAAAAGTCCCAGGGTCAGAATTACAGAGGATTTGGGTGCTTTTACTTTCAGGAGAAGCACTCCCGGGTTTTTCATCAGCTTCTGTCCTGCCACCCAAATTGTGCCTGCTGTGAAGTAAGGAGGTGGATTTGCAAGGTCAGCAGAGGTGAACATTATCTGTGGGTTGTCCAAGGGAAATGAAAAGGAAGTAAATAAGATTAGCAAAATCTGTCAGGGCTTCTTTCAATTCCATTGCAATATTCCTGAAACAATAAAATGGGTAGAAGCTGCAGATGGAAGAGAAATCTGATTTGGTTTGCATTAAAGCTGAATCTATCAAATTTACACTTTCCAAAACAATCTGAGAACTGCAGTGCAGCTACCCTTGGAAATTTTCACTTATCTGAATTTTGCAACCAATCAGTGCTTCCAAAAACTGCATACATTAGAGGAAGGTGTACATAAAAACAAATGTATTGTGAAAATAACCAACAAAATGCATTATATTAGGAGAAATTGCTTGCAAAAATGTGCACATTAGTCATACCTGCATAAAAACATGTAAGGATAAATTTGCACTAAAATGCTGCTTAATTTCCATGAGCATATTATTATTATTATTATTATTATTATTATATCTTAATCTTTTAAATTGTATTTTAATCTTGTTTTTATTATTGGTTGTTAGCCACCCTGAGCCCAGTCTTGGCTGGGGAGGGCGAAGTATAAATAAATTATTATTATTATTATTATTATTATTATTATTATTATTATTATTATTATTATTATCATTAAACTAGTATTGAATTTTGGGGAATAGAAATTAAGATAGGATTTAAGAAAGAAACTAAGAGAACGTATATTGACAATTCTTCCATACCTAGTAAGAGGGGGTTGAATATAGTTTGATGATACACACATTCATGCACATCCATTCAGAGCTAAGGAAGTACAGCTTAGCTCTATTGCAGGAATAGGGGGCCCCTTTTTAGTCAAAGGGTCACATTCCTTCATGGGAAATCTTCTGGGAGCAACATATTAGTGGTGGACTGGGCCAGAGGAAAATAATGGGTGGGGCAAAGGAAGTTGCTCTTACCATTATATAAGTAGCCCAAATTGCATCCTTCCAAAAGACAGGTTTCTACACTACTCCATTAAGGCAAGCAAGAGGCATTGCCATATCTCAAAGACACATTCTAGCCAAGCAACATCAACTGAGAGGATATGCAGAAGTCTGGTGAGGGGCATGGCTTAAGAATGGAGATAGCTTAGGAGAAGGCATGACCTGAGGAAAGTCCCAAGGGCCAGAATTCTCCACTCCTGCTCTACTAAAATTATAATCACCACACACTGTTTCCCCCCCTAAAGTGCCTTTTTACCAACTTTTGCTAGTGGTAGGATTTCTGCTTTCCATGTGGGAGCTGCTTGATTCAATATCCAGAATTTCAAGATTGTTCTTGGCATCTATCTCAAGAGACAATGGAGTGTGCCTCGGTGGTGGTGGTGGTGGGGTGAAGTCAAACCACTGAGTTAGCAACATTGAGGTTGAATGCTGACAAGAGAGAAGTACTGTTCTTGGGGGACAGGGGGTGGGCAGGTGTGGAGGACTCCCTGGTCCTGAATGGGGTACCTGTGCCCCTGAAGGATCAGGTGCACAGCCTGGGAGTCATTCTGGACTCACAGCTGTCCATGGAGGTGCAGGTCAATTCTGTGTCCAGGGCAGCTGTTTATCAGCTCCATCTGTTACACAGACTGAGACCCTATCTGCCTGCGGACTGTCTCGCCAGAGTGGTGCATGCTCTGGTTATCTCCCGCTTGGACTACTGCAATGCATTCTACGTGGGGCTACCTATGAAGGTGACCCAGAAACAACAACTAATCCCGAATGTGGCAGCTAGACTGGTGACTGGGGGTGGCCACCAAGATCATATAACACCTGAAAGATCTACATTGGCTCCCAGTACGTTTCTGATCACAATTCAAAGTGTTGGTGTTGACCTTTAAAGCCCTAAACGGCCTCGGCCCAGTACACCCGAAGGAGCATCTCCACGCCCATTGTTCTGCCCAGACACTGAGGTCCAGCGTCGAGGGCCTTTTGGCGGTTCCCTCGCCGCAATTAGTCAAGTTACAGGGAACCAGGCAGAGGGCTTTCTCGGTAGTGGCACCCGCCCTGTGGAACGCCCTCCCACAAGATGTCAAGGAAATAAACAACTTACCTGACATTTAGAAGACATCTGAAGGCTCAGGGAAGTTTTTAATGTGTGGCGTTTAAATGTATTTTTAATCTTTGTTGGAAGCCACCCAGAGTGGCTTGGGAAACCCAGCCAGATGGGCAAGGTACAAATAATAAGTTATTATTATTATAACACCAAAGTGACTTTCCCAAAGTGCAAGCCCTGGGCAGTGTGTATGGAGTTCCTCAGCTGCCCCGATGAGAAGACCTCCCCCCTCAATGCCTTGCTGATGTGGTTCAGACACAGGCTGCCACCGGGCCCAGCACTGGTGGCAGCAACAAGCAGCTCGGGCTTTCCCCGCAATACATGCCACCCACCACCGCACTTACCTGACCTGGGGTTCTGGATTGCAGGCTCTACTGGTCAAAACAGGAGCCGCAGTGATCACCCTCTCCTGCTGGAAACAAACCAGGACTGCTTCAAGAAAACACACATGGCAAAAAGGAGTGCTAGGCCTTGAAGGGCCTTGTGTTTGGCCAAGCAGATAGCCAGCCGATCAGGATGTAATAGGAATTCTAAGGTCTCAAATATACTGCATATAAATCATATGTTCATATATTTACAAAGCAAACACATATATAAGTATATAAACCACGTGTCTGAAATAGTACAGGAGAGCTAGCCTGAAACCATTTTGACTCTCCCAAATTGACCTCAAATATTTCTCTACAAGAGGAAGGAAATGGAAAAGCCTCTCCACTGTCTTTTGCTTATCTGTCTTAAAGGGCATATTTGTATATGAACAGGGTGAGCCTGTGACCTGGATTCAGGAATTAAAGCATTTACCATCACAAAAGAATGGCCAGGCTGTCGCTGCCCAGGTAGAGCAATTACTGGCCATTATCAGGTATCCTGACAAACAGGATTTTTGTTGGAGACCTCCTTCTTCTGTGATGTATGTATGATGTTTTTTGGGGAATGGGTCTCTGGCTACAGGGTGGACAATTTCAAAAGTCTATATAAGGGCTTGTGCACCATTGTTCTGGGTCCCCTCTGCCTCCTGCGTGTGGTAGTGAGCACCCTGTTGCAACAGTTAATAAAGATCAGGCTTACTAGCTGCCTTGCTTCTCAATATTCTCTGGTTGGCCTCTGTTATTTTCTCCTTCCAAGATAGGGGACCTACTTAAGAACTCTATATGGGCTCTTGGATACCCCATAAGGGAAAAGGAGCAGTTTTTTACCTTATAACGTATATGTATATTTTTGTGTATATGTATAATGTTGTTGTTTAGTCGTTTAGTCGTGTCCGACACTTCGTGACCCCATGGACCAGAGCACGCCAGGCACTTCTGTCTTCCACTGCCTCCCGCAGTTTGGTCAGACTCATGTTTGTAGCTTTGATGTATATCTATTTTTTTTTTAAAATAATTTTTATTAAGATTTTCCAAATTAAAACAAAATAAATCCAATTTATAAACTTTTTCCAATCACTAGGACTTCCCCTCCCCACCCCCTCATGTATTCCAAATCTTCCAAATAAACAATTAGGTTCAACAAATTCTTGTCCCCAAATTACAATCATCCTCCATTACCCAGTTTAACGTTATTCCCATCCCCCTAAGATCGATCTATTCCCTTCCACGAGTTTCCCCCTTTAATACAAATAAAAAACGACAACATAGAATTAAATAATAATTTTACAACCTTTGGATTCCAACTTTCCCTCCCCTTTTTCCCTGTTACGTTTCTCCTAGCCCTCCATCTCTAATATCTTCCTGGAGTTCCCACATTACATTAAACACACATCCCTCTGATTCTTTGCCAGTCTTATTAATTGCGAATATCCAATCATTTAATTACGAATGTCCAATCCTAAAAAGAAAGTCTATCGAGAAGAGGGTCCATTTCTTCTATCCAGATTTTTATATCCAGGAGTAAAAACTCCAATTTTAATTCCATAAGCTTGTCAAATCTGGATATCCCAAATGTCCCCTTTCCCATTTCTGTCCAGTTCTTGTTGTTTCCTTATTCTTGTCGGCCATTCTCCTCCTTTTTGTTTCTCTGTTCTCCCACAGAAATGTTCTTTCTCCAAAAGTTTCTAATATCCCTGCAGAGGCTTGTTGTTCAGGAACAAAACATTACATCATGATCCTTTCATTTTCCAACAGATAGTTCCATTGTTTCCTATAGTGTGTAGACCTCTGTAGACAAAATAATGTTCCATTTCTGCAGTTTCCCAGGAGATTAAAAGTTCTATTCAACTGCACAAGTTTCCTGTCAAAAACACATGCAATATCCCTCAGCTCCTCTAGATGGATTCCCGTAACAAAGTCCCCTTCCAAAGCCCATCCACCAGTCCAAATAGCTTGTTTATCCTTATTTAGACAATTTGAAACAATTTATACTCAACTTATATCAAATGTAACCGGCAAAGTCCATAACCAAGTCTCTGTTACATTCTTCCGTTTTGACAGCTCCTTGACGGCTGTCAAAACCTGTCAAAACCTCCGTTACTCTTCTCCAAGCATTTCCACGTGCTCTTCTCCAGGCATTTTCACGAATCGCTCCAGGGGTTCCGGGGGGGGTGTTGCTTTTTAATACAAATTCCACTTTTCTCCTCCGGCTCAATCTTATAAATTTCCCTCGCGAAGTTGCTAATTCGGTGAAATTAGGTTACTCTCGATCTTAGTTATCCATTCCTTTGTTTTGGCTCTTCTACAATTTAGGGGGGGCTGACTTCCTTTTTTCCACCTCCCCCGTTCGCTCCAAATTTTAAAAATTTGTCCCCTTTTTTTAGTCCATATTCCAATTTACTCACGGGTTCTTCTTTTAGATCCGAATTTTCAATGGAAGAAGTCAGCGCTCTCCGCCGGATGGCATGCGGCTGCGCTCGGCAGGGATAGCAGAGAACTCAAGCACCACGCTTCTCCCCGGCACCCGATCCGGAGCCTTTAAAAAGGCTCCTTCACGAGTCGGGAGGGCGCTAACGGTGCCAGTCGAGTCTCCATGTCCACGGCCTCCTCTGGCCGTGGTTTTTAAGGGTCCCCGCATCGCCGGTGCGGTAGGACCCAGCCCCTGCCGAGCAGACTCCCTCCGGAGCTCGGAGGGAGTCCGCCATTCGGCGATGGCGCCAACCCGGAAGCTTTGATGTATATCTATATCTATATCTATATCATCTATATCTATATCTATATCCTCTTGTTGTGCCCCACCCCCACACATCTGATGATGGCCAGCTAAAGGGCAGGCTCAATAGCATGTACAGTGGTACCTCTGGTTGCGAACAGGATCCGTTCCAGAGCCCCGTTCACAACATGAAAGGAACGCAACCCACATCTGCGTATGCGCAGGTCGCTATTCGCCACTTCTGCGCATGTGCATGACATCATTTTGCTCATCTGTGCATGCGCGAGCGGCGAAACCCAGAAGTAACCCTTTCCGGTACTTCCGGATCACCGCGGGACGCAACCCGGAAAAACGTAACCTGAAGCTAACATAACAAGAGGTATGACTGTACAGCTTTATTCTCCAACACCTCGCCACCACTGGCACATCTGCCTCCAGAAGCTCTTCTTCATGGCATAAATATATACTCCCAATCTCATTTCATCTTGATTGGACACCTTTCCAGGCATGATTTTTTTGTTCCTCCATTCTTTTGTCATTTTCCCTCCTGCTCATTTCGGCCTTATTTCCAGCTTGTTAACATTCTTTGCACTGAAGAGGGGTTTCAGAACTGAAGAAAAACGGAGTTTACTTCCAGGGATGAATAGAGAGCTTCCTCCAGCCTCATGTTTGGTGTCCATGAGCCCTCTGGCTATGTAAGGAATTAAAACCCTTTGACAGCTCTGCTTTTTTTTCCTTCACCAAACTCATGCCTAACAATAGCCTTGCTGCAACTTCTCTTTTGAGATGAATTGGACAATTGCCTCCATAATTGAACACTTTCCATCTTATTTCTCCCCCGTAAAGCAGCAAGGACCAGGGCCTCTCCATCCAATGACAAACAAGGGGAAATAGAACCACAGATGGACCCCCCAATCAGCAGAGCAAATGAACAGGAAAAAAATGTGCGCTCTGCTGGAAAATGAAATTACTGATTTTGTGTAATTAGTCCTTAATTATTTATCATTATTGTGCCTAATTACCGCCACTCACAAGCTAACAGGTTATAAAACTCCTGGGCTGTGTTTATTAAATGTTAAGGGATCATTAGCAAGTTAGTGTCATTGCCGGAACACTAATGAAATATCCGCGAAAATGCGGATGGCCAGAGGCAAGTTGCACAGTAGGATCCGGTACCAGAGAAAGCGGATGGGATCTTAAGACAACTTTTAACTACTGGTATGGTTTGTGGACTGCCAAGAACTTGCAGAGGGAGAGCAGAGCCAGCCCAATGAATTTTTGCTGCCTGAAGCAAACACTGGAACCTGCCTAAGACCAAATGAGAACACTGGTCCATCTAGCTCTGTATTGTGTACACTGGCTGGCAACAGCTATCTGAGGTTTCTGACAAGGGGCATTGCCAGTCCTACCTGGAAATGCAAGGTATTGAGCATGAGGCCTTATTCATGCAAATTCTCTTGGTTGCAAGGAAAAATAGGTATAAAAAAGAGAATTCTTGGATGCCAACATCCACGTTTGGTGCAAATACTCTTTGGTGAGAGAACCCCAGCAGAGATTTTAAATCAGAAAATATGCAACAAAGTAATGCATGAAAATATAGGCCGTTAGACCTTTAAGATATACCCTTGTGGGTTCTAAAACTTCCTTCTTCTCTTATAGAAAAAGACCACATGTTTGGTAAGCTAATATTGTTTTACTTACAAACTCTCCAAAGGTCAGTTTCATGTGTCTTTCCATACAGCATTCAGAAAAAGTTGCACATGCAGTAAAACATGGCTTGGTTACAGTGGTAAAAGTTCCTAAATTATTGGTATAGAAACTCAAGAGTGGCTTATAAGAGCCATGCAGTCTGAGCTGCAGCAACCAGCTCAGACCTCCTCACACGTAACTTGCTCTATAGTCTTAACCCCTTCATGCATTAATTAGACTTAAGCATGTTGGTTATATGACGCTGGTTATTCTACAAAGCTGGTGCTCTGCTACTGAGCTACAGCCCTTCTGTCAGGCTCCCACCCCAAAACATAACAGGGACTCTTTTTTTCATTTAAGGAAGGAAAATATATTTATTCAGACTAATTGCAGTACATGCTCAGCAGCAAGTACTAGGTCTGGAAGTCAAGATTTCAAAGTACATTAGCAAAGTAAGAGATTCATAACCAGATGGAAGCTATGAAGATGCCCCTCCTGCCAAGCTTTTAAAGACAAGGTGGGGTGAACTCATGGGACTCTCTTGTCCTATAAGTCTTCTGTGAGTACACTTCATCTTGGCAGATGCATCTGATCACACCTACTAAGGCATTGCCTGGTTCTCAGTGACATGACTGTACTGTCCCTTTGCCTCCAGCATTGCCACTGCCACCTCCTGTTCAGCTCCTCCACCCTCCCTGATAAGTCCTCCACCCTGATTAGGTTTTGTGTTCTGCCAGAGGGGTGGAGTGGAGAGCCAGAGAGCTCTGACACAAGGAGAGGGCCTCTATCCTCCATCCTTGGATGCCAGCCTCCCACTACCACACCATCTGTTCCTTTTCCCTTCTCTTCCTAGTCTGTCTGGGGTTGCCAGACTATGCTAAATCCTGTTGGCGCCTAGAGGCCTTCCCTAAAAGAATACAGGAAGCTAATTGATATAATTGGTCCAACTAGCTCAGTCTTCTCTACACTGAATGGCAGCAGCACTCCAAGGGTTTTAAAAGGAGGGGGCATTTCCAACCTTGCTTGGAAGTGCCATGGATTGAACCTGAGACCTTCTATATGCAAAGCAGATGTTCTATCACTAAGCTACAGCCATTCCCCTGCAAATGACAAGATGCTACCCCTTTTCACATAAAGAAGACATCTAGATTGGCAGTTGGATCTACTTCAGCATTGTGATGAGACATCATTTCCCATCATACCTGAGGGCAGCAGATAAGCTTAGGGGGTGTAGGCCAGGCCACATGGCTCACACAGCTTTGTCTTCTCATGCCTTGTCACCACTCTGCCTGGTGCTAGCTCACAACGGCTGCAGGAGTTGAGACGTTGGTGTGAATGAAGTGAGCAGAGAAAAACATGGTTGCATGCACAATCCTTTCTAGATTGAATGTAGGAAATGTTCCCATATGATAACTGAAAATAACGCAGTGTGATGCCACTCACACATCACTTTCAACCACAGGCATGCTGAAATGGTTGTTTCCATTCCGCAAGTCGATAGAAACTCCTCTGAGTAAAGCAGTTGAATACTGCCTATGCTCTTCTCATACTGTCCTGAATAAAAGGGAACTAGAATATCCTTTAAGGAAGAGCCATAACTACGGGGGGCTAGCTGGGTTTTTGGTCCCGGGTGAAGCCTCCAGAGGTGCACCATTGAGAAGTGCTGCTGGTCTCCTCCCACCCCTTGGGAGGAAATGGCAGGGGCTGCCCTCAGGGGTCTCCTGGGGTCTGTAGGACCCCAACATTTGGGGATGCTTTTTTTCTTTTAGTTTAGAGGAAATGCAAGTAAGCGACATCCTTATAGAAGTGTATGGAGTGAGTGTATAGAGAAATCACTTTCTCCTTCAAAAACACTAGAATTAATGGAAAACCATGAATTTTGGAAGATTCAGAAGAGAAAAAAAGTACTTCCTCACACAGAACACCGTTAAACTATGAAATTCACTTCCACAGGAGGCAGTGATGGCCACTAGCTTGGGTAGCTTTAGGAGAGGATAAGGCTATCAATGCCTGCTAGCCACAATGGCTACATTCTACCTCTGCTATCAGAAGCAATACACCTCTGACTACCTTTGCTGGAAATTAAAAGTAGGGAGAATGTTGTTGCACTTGAGTCCTGGCTTGTAGCCCCCCTTGGTGGCATCTGACTGGCCACTGTGAGAACAGGATTCTAGATCGGATGAGCCAATGGCCTGACTCAGCCTCTGGGCTCTTCTTTTGTTCGTATGACAAGGGATTACTTCTTTATGGGGTTTTTTCCCTTCTAAAATGAAATGCTGTTTCTGGAGCAGAAAGTTACTCTGCCCTCTGCTGTTGTGTGTCATCTGGGATCCCAGTGACACCATCTGCTGATTTTGGAAGAGCCCGAGGCAGTTAGATCTTGTCCTGGAAATCTTCTTCAAGTCATTTGCTCCCTGGGCATGGATGGAAGCGGATGCCAAGGGATTTGGTTGCTGGTGCCAAAGATACACCTCTGTTCCATCCACCAGCTGCCACTTCCTAAATTATGAATAGATGGATATTTCATCTGAGCATTAAAGGGCTATGAAAATGTCATCTGTGTGTGTGTGTATGGATAAACCCATCACTTCCGGGGGAGGGAATCTTTAAATGAGTCAACAGGGAAAGCCATATTTGATTCAGCCAGAGAATGTGATGGCAGATGAACAGGTACATTTCCTCCCCACCCCCACCCCCGGTGTTCTGCTTCGGGAATGATGGGGGTGATGTGCAGATGAGGCAATGGGGGTGGCGGGGAGAGCTCATTAGGGAAAATACCATAGGAAGGAAAGAGAAACTCTTGTTCAGTCATATATAACTCTCCCCTTGATACAGTGGTGCCCCGCAAGACGAACGGCTCGCAAGACGAAAAACCGGCTGGACGAAAGGGTTTTCCGTTTTGGAGGCGCTTCGCAAAACGAATTTCCCTATGGGCTTCCTTCGCAAGACGAAAGCCCATAGGGAAATCTCCGGGACAGCGGGGAAGCGCAGCGCGTCTTCCCCGTCCTCGGACCTCCTCCAAAGGCTGGCGGTGGGGCGGAGAGACCTCCTCCCGCCGCCAGCCTTGGGATGGCTGCTCCGAAGGCTGGCGGGGGGCGGAGAGACCTCCTCCCGCCGCCAGCCTTGGGATGGCTGCTCCGAAGGCTGGCGGTGGGGCGGAGAGACCTCCACCCGCCACCAGCCTTGGGATGGCTGCTCCGAAGGCTGGCGGTGGGGCGGAGAGACCTCCTCCCGCCGCCAGCCTTCGGAAGGCTGCTCCGAAGGCTGGCGGTGGGGCGGAGAGACCTCCTCCCACCGCCAGCCTTGGGATGGCTGCTCCGAAGGCTGGCGGTGGGGTGGAGAGACCTCCTCCCGCCGCCAGCCTTCGGAAGGCTGCTCCGAAGGCTGGCGGTGGGGCGGAGAGACCTCCTCCCGCCGCCAGCCTTGGGATGGCTGCTCCGAAGGCTGGCGGTGGGGCGGAGAGACCTTCTCCCTGCTCCAGCCTTCGGATGGCTGTCCTGAAGACTTGCGGTGGGAGAAGGGTTTTCCTTCCCACCGCCAACTTTCAGAATGCTGTTCTGAATGTTGGCGGTGGGGAGGAAAAACCCTCCTCCCACTGCAAGCCCCGGGAACAGAGGAGAAGCGCTGCGCGCCTTCCCCTCTGTTCCCATACCTGTCCTGAAGGCTTGCGGTGGGGAGAAAAGCCCTTCTCCGCACCGCCAGCCTGGCAAGCGGTCTCCATAGGAACGCATTAATTGATTTTCAATGCATTCCTATGGGAAACCGTGCTTCGCAAGACGAAAAACTCGCTAGACGAAAAAACTCGCGGAATGAATTAATTTCGTCTTGCGAGGCACCACTGTATATAGTCTGGAAAAGCAAAGGGGGAATGAGGCCACAAATTTCAAGGAATTCGCGAGTCCAACTCCACTCATAAAAATATAAGTTCAGAGTGACTCCATCAAGCATCCTCGGAGGAGGATTCTGCCATCAAGTCATCTCTCTGAGTGGCAGGAGCTGCCCTGCCCTCATGGCATTATCACCTGTTATACTCCTGAATCAGACCTGGGGGAAGTGTGCTTCAGAGTTTTGACAAAGTTCACCATGATATTCATGTGGAGAAACTGGTGAAATGTGTACTGGATGAGGTAACTGTTATGTGGATTTGTAGCTGGTTGACTGACTGAACCCAAAGTGTGCTCACTAATGGTTCCTCATTATCCTGGAAAAATGTAATATGGGGTTCTGTCTTGGCCTGTTGTTGTTCAACAGCTTTCTAAAGGTGCTGGACTCTCCTTCCTTGGAGGTTTTTAAACAGAGGTTGGATTGTCATCTGTCATGGATGCTTTAGCTGAGATTCCTGCATTGCAGGGGGTTGAAATAAATGACCCTTGGGGTCCCTTCCAACTCTATAACTTGGATGAAGTAATTGAGAAGATGCTCATCCAGATAACAGCAAATTGGGAGAGGTAGAAGACAGAATCAGGATTCAAGATGACTGTAACAGATTGGATAACTAGGTATAAACCAACAAAATGAATTTAAATAGGGACAAATGTAAGGTTCTACACTTAGGCAGGAATAACTACCTGTACAAATTTAAGATGGAGGACACTTGGCTTGACAGCAGTACTTGTGAAAAGGATCTAGTGTTCCGGCAATGACATAAGAAGAGTAAGAAGATAAGAAGAGTTTGGATTTGATATCCCACTTTATCACTACCCTAAGGAGTCTCAAAGCAGCTAAACATCTCCTTTCCCTCCCTCCCCCACAACAAACACTCTGTGAGATGAGTGAAGTGTGACTGGCCCAAGGTCACCCAGCAGCTGCATGTGGAGGAGTGGGGATGGGAACCCAGTTCACCAGATTACAAGTCCACCGCTCTTAACCACTACACCACACTGGCTCTCACAAGCTTAACATGAGTCAACAGTGTGATGCAGCAGCAAAAAAAGCTAATGCTATTCTAGGCTGCATCAACAGAAGTTTTGTTTCCTGGTCAAAGGAAGTCATAGTACTACTCTATTCTGCCTTTATCAGATCACATCTGGAGTACTGTGTCCAGTACTGGGTGCCACATTTTAAGAAAGATATTGACAAGCTGGAACATGTTCAGAGGAAGGTGATCAAAATGATCAAGGGTCTGGAAACCAAGCCTTATGAGGAACAGATGAGTTGGGCCTGGGGGAAAAGGAGACTTAGTAGAGATATAATAGCTGTCTTCAGATATCTAAAGGACTGTCCCATGGAAGATGAAGCAAGCTTGTTTTCTCCTGCTCTGGAACGTAGGACCAATGGCATCAAGTGACAAGATTCCACCTAAACATCAGGAATATCTTTCTGATGGTAAGACCTGTTCAACTGTAGAATGGTCTCCCTTGGAAGCTGGTGGACTTTCCTTCCTTGGAGAGTTTTAAGTAGAGATTGAATGGTCAACTGTTATGGATGTTTTTGTTGAGATTCCTGCATAGCAGTGGGTTCGACTAGATGACCATTGGGTTCCCTTACACCTCTACAATTCTTTGATTCTGTGATGGTAGGGATTGATCTTTATCAAGCACTGAAGTGCCACTGACATAGTCTGTAACTTTAAGATCTGCAATTTTATTAACTTGAGCTTGAGCAGGCTTTCCCCTTCTCCCTCCCGTTCCTTTTTCCTTATGTGTCATATTGTTTTAGGGCAGTTAGGGCAGGGACTCCTTAGTTCTAATTTTTGTAAGCCACTCTGAGAGTCTTTTTGTCTAAAGTCTGGGGTATAAATAAACACCTCCCTAGGCTAGAAAATGGAGCATGTTTTGGCCAAAACAGAGCCACTGATCCCATGAAGCATTAGGAGACAGGAGGCAGTTTATTAAGAGGCAGGAGGCAGTCTAAATGCCAAAGAGGATGTACATTTTGGCAGCTGCTGTGTGACTTGCCTGCCAGCAAGCAAATTTGCAGGGGGTTCTACTCTGTAATCCAAAATAGCTCCCTTTGCACATGTTATGCATAATGTGCACTCTCTCACTTTGCCAGTTTCCTGATCTTATGGCAGGTTTCATGTACTTTAGAGTTTAGCACAGCCTGCTTGTGCTAAAGTACTGACTGCTGGGTTTAATTTGGACCCAGTTTGGATGAACTGGTGCAACTGGTACAAAAAGCCTCCATTTCAGCTTGTTCCTTGTGGGAGAAACATCAGAACCTAGATTCCAGTCTGAACTGCACCTTGTCCTATACCTCAATTGAGCATTGCTACACTGCAAAGTAGAGTCATCTCTCCTGATTTCAAGAGGCCATTTGCACACATCTATAACTTAAACTTATCTATCTATCTGTCTATCTATCATCTATCTATCTATCATTTCTCTATCTCTCTATACAGTGGTACCTCGGGTTATATATGCTTCAGGTTACAGACGCTTCAGGTTACAGACTCCGCTAACCCAGAAATAGTACCTCGTGTTAAGAACTTTGCTTCAGGATAAAAACAGAAATCACACAGCGGCAGTGGGAGGCCCCATTAGCTAAAGTGGTGCTTCAGATTAAGAACAGTTTCAGGTTAAGAATGAACCTCCAGAACGAATTAAGTTCTTAACCCGAGGTACCACTGTGCGAACAGGATCCATTCTGGAGCCCCGTTCACATCCTGAATAGAACGTAAGACGCAATGGCGCGTCTGCACGTGCGCGGGTCGCATTTTGCCACTTCCGCGCATGTGCGTGATGTCATTTTAAGCGTCTGTGCATGCTCGAGTGCCGAAACCTGGAAGTAATGCGCTCCGTTACTTCCGGGTTGCCGCAGAGTGCAACCCAAAAGTGCTCAACCTGAAGCAAATTCAAATCGAGGTATGACTGTAATGTTTTTGAGACAAAGGGATGTGCATGTGCATATGTATTAAGACACCTAGTAAAGTTATTTTGAAAGGGTTCCTTAACAGAAAAAGAAGATGCAGAACGAAGGAATGGAAATGGAATCATGTGTAACAGCCAAAGTGGTTGTTATTGGGCTGCTAGAGTATCAGACTAGAAGCAGGAAGACCCACATTCAAACCCCACTAGGCCACAAGATTTATAACTTCAAGTCAGTTACTGTCTCTCAGACTAATTTAACTCACAAGGCTAAGGAGAAACAGGGAAGAAGAAGCAACCTTACTGTGTTGAGTACACTAGGCTAGTTTCAATGAGTATGAACTTCTGCCTACCTTCTCTTTCTTTTCTAGCATCCGAATAATTGATGGGTAAAGGTTAAAAAGTAAAATGAATAACTTTCATGTCCAATCTCAATAGTGCTGGGGCATCATTGACTTGGGCAAGGCTCAGCTTATGGGAGATGGGAAATTATGCTATCAAATCCAGCCTACTCAAACCCACCCACCCTTCCTCCCTCCCTCCCTCCCTTCCTTCCTTCCTTCCTTCCTTCCTTCCTTCCTTCCTTCCTTCCTTCCTTTCTTCCTTCTTCCCTCCCTCCCTCCCTCCTCCCCTCACTCACTCGCTCTGTTGCACCTTACAGTAGCAGTCACTTTAAGCCATGTCTGATTTAATTCTTCAGAGAAAAATAGAAACAAAAAATCAACACAAACAAAAAAACCCCCAGTGTTGTGTAGCAGTTAGAGTGTTGGCCTTGGACCTGGGAGACCAGGGTTCAAATCCCCACTCAGCCATGAAGCTCATTGGGTGGCTACGGGCCAATCACATTTTCATAGTCTAGCCTACTTCACAGGGTTGCTGTTGCAAAGATGAAATGGGGCGGGAAGAAACCATGTTATGCCTCTCTGAGCTCCTTGTAGGAAAGGTTTGGTTATAAATGCAATAAATTATAGGGGATTGGAATGCTAAAGTAGGGAGTCAAGAGATAAAAGGAACAACTGGCAAGTTTGGCCTTGGAGTTCAAAACGAAGCAGGGCAAAGGCTAATAGAGTTCTGCCAAGAGAACAAGCTGGTCATCACAAACACTCTTTTCCAACAACACAAGAGACAACTCTACACATGGACATCACCAGATGGGCAGCATCGAAATCAGATTGATTATATTCTCTGCAGCCAAAGATGGAGAAGCTCTATATAGTCAGCAAAAACAAGACCTGGAGCTGACTGTGGATCAGATCATCAGCTTCTTATAGCAAAATTCAAGCTTAAACTGAAGAAAGTAGGAAAAACCACTGAGCCGGTAAGATACAATCTAAGTCAAATCCCTTATGAATACACAGTGGAAGTGAGGAACAGGTTTAAGGATTTAGATTTGGTGGACAGAGTGCCTGAAGAACTATGGATGGAGGCTCGTAACATTATACAGGAGGCAGCAACGAAAACCATCCCAATGAAAAGGAAATGCAAGAAAGCAAAGTAGCTGTCCAACGAGGCCTTACAAATAGCGGGGGAGAGAAGGCAAGCAAAATGTGAGGGAGATAGTGAAAGATACAGGAAATTGAATGCAGATTTCCAAAAAATAGCAAGGAGAGATAAGAAGGCCTTCTTAAACGAGCAATGCAAATAAATAGAGGAAAACAACAGAATGGGAAAAACCAGAGATCTGTTCAAGAAAATTGGAGATATGAAAGGAACATTTCGTACAAAGATTTCCATAATAAAAGACAAAAGTGGAAAGGACCTAACAGAAGCAGAAGACATCAAGAAGAGCTGGCAAGAATACACAGAGGAACTATACCGGAAAGAAATGGATGCCTCGTATACCCCAGGTAGTATGGTTGCTGACCTTGAGCCAGACATCCTGGAGAGTAAAGTCAAATGGGCCTTAGAAAGCACTGCTAATAACAAGGCCAGTGGAAGTGATGGTATTCCAGCTGAACTATTTAAAATTTTAAAAGATGATGCTGTTAAAGTGCTACACTCAATATGCCAGCAAATTTGGAAAACTCAGCAGTGGCCAGAGGATTGGAGAAGATCAGTCAACATCCCAATCCCAAAGAAGGGACGTGCCAAAGAATGCTCCAACTACCGCACAATTGCACTCATTTCACACGCTAGCAAGGTTATGCTTAAAATTCTACAAGGAAGGCTTAAGCAGTATGTGGACCAAGAACTCCCAGAAGTGCAAGCTGGATTTCGAAGGGGCAGAGGAACCAGAGACCAAATTGCAAACATGCGCTGGATTGTGGAGAAAGCTAGAGAGTTCCAGAAAGACATCTACTTCTGCTTCATTGATTATGCAAAAGCCTTTGACTGTGTCAACCACAGCAAACTATGGCAAGTTCTTAAAGAAATGGGAGTGCCTGATCACCTCATCTGTCTCCTGAAAAATCTCTATGTGGGACAAGAAGCTACAGTTAGAACTGGATATGGAACAACTGATTGGTTCAAAATTGGGAAAGGAGTACGGCAAGGCTGTATATTGTCTCCCTGCTTATTTAACTTATATGCAGAATTCATCATGTGAAAGGCTGGGCTGGATGAATGCCAAGCTGGAATTAAGATTGCCGGAAGAAATATCAGCAACCTCAGATATGCAGATGACACAACCTTGATGGCAGAAAGTGAGGAGGAATTAAAGAACCTTTTCATGAGGGTGAAAGAGGAGAGCGCAAAATATGGTCTGAAGCTCAACATCAAAAAAAGAAGATCATGGCCACTGGGCCCATCACCTCCTGGCAAATAGAAGGGGAAGAAATGGAGGCAGTGAGAGATTTTACTTTCTTGGGCTCCATGATCACTGCAGATGGTGGCAGCAGTCACGAAATTAAAAGACGCCTGCTCCTTGGGAGAAAGGCGATGGCAAACCTAGACAACATCTTAAAAAGCAGAGACATCACCTTGCTAACAAAGGTCCGTATAGTAAAAGCCATGGTTTTCCCAGTAGTGATGTATGGAAGTGAGAGCTGGATCATAAAGAAGGCTGATCACCGAAGAATTGATGCTTTTGAACTGTGGTGCTGGAGGAGACTCTTGAGAGTCCCATGGACTGCAAGAAGATCAAACATATCCATTCTTAAGGAAATCAGCCCTGAGTGCTCACTGGAAGGACAGATTGTGAAGCTGAGACTCCAGTACCTTGGCCACCTCATGAGAAGAGAAGACTCCCTGGAAAACACCCTGATGTTGGGAAAGATTGAGGGCACAAGGAGAAGGGGATGACAGAGGATGAGATGGTTGGATGGTGTTCTTGAAGCTACAAACATGAGTCTCACCAAACTGCAGGAGGCAGTGGAAGATAGGAATGCCTGACGTGCTCTGGTCCATGGGCTCACGAAGAGTTGGACACGACTAAACGACTAAACAACAAATAAATAAGGGATGGGAGAATCTGCCTATTTCAGTTGCTCGTTTTCCCAGACTGTGAATTAGCATTTTAGAGGCCATTTCACCTAATACATACATTTTTTTCAGAAGTGATTTCCTCTTACACAATTCATTTTTTGCATGTTATGATCCAACAGTTATTTTCATTAACATGTGCATAACAGCTTGTGCACACTTCTCCCTGGAACGCACACATTTGTACATGTTTTTCAGTCCTCTGCATTGCAAGATTTGGAAAAGTGCTATTTTTCAAAGGATGGATAGTTGTGTTTCAGGTATTGTTTATGGAAGTGCAAATTATGGAAGTGCAAATAGGTTTCCATTAAAATCTGAACCAAATGAAATATTTCACCTATCCCTACACACAATATAGCATTTATTCAAATGCTTCCAGCTGCAACCATGTTGTTGTTGTTGTTGTTTAGTCGTTTAGTCGTGTCCGACTCTTTGTGACCCCATGGACCAGAGCACGCCAGGCACTCCTGTCTTCCACTGCCTCCCGCAGATTGATCAAACTCATGCTGGTAGCTTCGAGAACACTGTCCAACCATCTCATCTGTCGTCCCCTTCTCCTTGTGCCCTCCATCTTTCCCAACATCAGGGTCTTTTCCAAGGAGTCTTCTCTTCTCATGAGGTGGCCAAAGTATTGGAGCCTCAGCTTCACGATCATCAAGCATATTTCTGATTTCTAAGGGACGGTTTTGCTCAACAATGAAGGATTGGGAGCATGTGGTTTGGGGCTATTAATTTGGGTAGGAATTTTTGTAGGTGATTATTTAAGATTGATGTGAATATCTTCTAGTCTTGATTTATCAATGAGGAGGTTTGTATTTTAAGGGATGCTTTCTCTTTTATGCACGGTCCTCTGGTGATCGCTTTCATTGTGTCCCAGAGAAGGGGGGTTGTTATGTTTCTCACATCAATGTCCTTAAAGGAGTTTTGGGGAGTTTATAAAATACTCTTTCTAGTTAATTAGTTAAACTACTATCCTCTACCAAAATCACCAATCAGCAAATGCCTTGAGCTTATATGCTTTCTGCCCCACTGTTATCCCTTTGATTTCATCATCAGATCTGAGTCTTCTAGACAGAACCTCTAAAATGAATATAAACAATAATTGTGACAAGGGACAGCCTTGTCTTGACCCCTTAGTTATTTTAAATTTTTCTGTTAAAGCATTATTCGCTATCAGCATTGCATTTTGATTAAATTGCTTCAATTGCTTTCAAGAATGTCTCTCCACAATTCATCTTTTATAATGTTTTTGTCATAAAAGTCAATGAAATGTTATCAAAGGCCTGCTCTGTGCCTATAAACACCAATGTCGCTTGTTTATCATTTCTTACTTCTAAGTATTCTATAATATCAATTACATTATCTTTCATTATCTTTCAACTTTCAACCCAGAAGAAATCCAGCCTGATCTTAATGTATTAAATCTTTTAATACTGATTTCAACTGGTTTGCTGATATAGATGCAAAAAGTTTATAGTCATTATTCAATAGAGAGATCGGCCTATAATTTTTAACTGACGTTAAGTCAGAATCTTGTTTCAGAATTAATGTAATATAAGCATTAGACCATGAGTCTGGGACTTTGTTATAGAATCTCATTCATTACATCTTTCAGTAGTTGAAATAAGAAGTCCTGCAATTTTTTTGTAATATTTTGCTGATAATCCAGCTGGTCCTGGTGCTTTACCTATCTTAACATGATTTATTACTTGTTGTATTTCCATCATTGTTATGGGGACATTTAATAAACTAATTTAATTGTTGGAATTTTTAATATATCATTCTGCTTAAGCTATTCTTCTAAATTTTTTTGTGTTCACTTTTCCGGCTTGGTAAAATTCTGTATAATATTTCACAAACTAGTCAAACTTTCCCATCAATATTCTGCTTGTTTATAAAGTTCATATCCTGTTTTTTCTTTAATTGCCATGCCAATAATTTCCCTGGATTACTGGCAAACTCAAAATACTCGTGTGGCATACTTTTGATTTTCCATTCTATTTCTTGGTTTACTAGCATAGAATATTGTGCCTGAACTAGTTTAATAGTTTGTTTTATTGATTATTTTCCCGGTTTTTTCAATTAATTCCTTCTCATTTTTTATCATTTCCTTCAAAATTTATTTTATCTTTATTTTATCTCTCATCTTCTTTTTAAAGCCATTTTACTGTATAAATAACCCTTCATTACAGCTTTGCTTGTATCCCAAACTACTTTTAGATTTGTCCTTGATTTAAATTTAGTTTTTAAAAAAGTTTTTCAAAGTCTTTTCAGCTTTTTCTAAAATTAAATGGTTATCTAATAGTCTTTCATTTAACCTCCACTTGAACGATGAGCTTTTTTCACCTCTTATTTGCAATATTATAGAATTATGGTTCGAGAAGGTTCTAGGTTGTATCTCTACTTTTTTTGTTCTTAAGGATAATTCCTTTCAGAGTCAATTCTTCTGGCAGAATTATTAGCATTTGAGAAAAACGTGTATTCTTTGTCTAGCAGGTGTTTAAACCTCCACATGTCAATCAATCAAATTAAAGTTCTCAACTATTTTAAAGAAAGTTGTGGGTAGTTTCCCTTCAGGTCTCTACTGAAGATTATAGTTACTCTTCAAGCTTTTCCTGAGCTGGGTGCTGCCCATTGTCGACTGAAGCAGGGCTCATTTGGGAGTTTGCTTCCTTTGGTTGGGTTATGTATTTCCTGTAGGAAGGTAAAGTGGGGTTTCATTGTGTTTACATAGGAGGTGATGCATTTTCTCTTGATAGGATTTCCCAACCCCCTCAGGCTTAATGTAGCTGTTTTTAAGCTAGCCGTTCTGCATGTCTACTGTATAGGGTGATTCCTTGCCAGTCAGTCTGGGCTGCCCCGTGTCTCTCACCTTATAGTATCTATCAGACCTAGGGTGTTGCACCAAAAAAGTGTGGTGAGCAGAGGATGGTGAGCAGAGGGTTAGAGTTAGTGTTGAGTTGAGGAGTGGGATACATGCAGTTAAACAGGCATTTGTTTGGGGTATCTTTGGTTTCTAACTGTGTTAGGGTAGAGATGTGGGTATTGGTATGATCTGGTCATATGTTGGTCAAGTGTTTAGTTTTAGCCTATTTGTTGGTTTTATTATTATTATTATTATTGGGGTGGGGTTTTTGTTCTGGTTAGGATAAGTTTTTCTTTCTTTTGTTTTCCTTTTGTTTTGCTGCATTTTGTTCATTGTATTCATGTGGTGAAAGAGTGGATGGGGGAGGAGCTTTTTTCATGCTATGAGTAGATTCTTTGGAGCAATGTGGGTGGGTGTAGTTAGAAGGGAAAGAGGGTGGGTTGTTGGGGTGATTGAGGTGAGGAGGATGGGGAGAATTAGGAGTGCCATCTGAGTTGGTATTGGAGTAGGGGTGGGGTGGGAGGAGTCTCAATGGAAGGGAGAGGGGGAGATAGTGAGGAGGAGGAGGAGGAAATGGGGTTCACTAGTCCATCAGTCTGAGGTGGTTTCTGGATGTTTCATTCAGCTGTGGCTGTTATTGCAGAGCTGTCAATCTTTGGTGTGTGGGTTTAGCGGCAAGTGGTTTGTAATCCTGTGGGGTATCTTCAGCTGTTGTGCTCTGTGAGTGATGCTTCATTGTACTGCATTTTTGTGCCATTTATGTGATTTCTTCTTCCTCTTAACTATTGTCCATTCATTTGCTGTTGTCGTTTGGTGGGTCTGGCAATTGCCACTCTGGTGGATGGTCAAGTCTAAGGTTTTCCAGTAGTTGCAGCACATCAGTTTTGTCGGTGGCCATGTGCTGTGTTGTGTCAGTGGTTACAATGAAGCACAGGGGGAAGCCCCATTGCTATCTGTGCAGTGGCGTAGCGTGGGTTGTCAGCACCCGGGGCAAGGCAAGTAATTTGCGCCCCCTAACCCGTGGATTTGCGCCCCCTAACCCTAACCCCCAGATGTTGCGGCCGGTGCGGCCGGCCCCCCCCTGCACCCCCACGCTACGCCACTGCCACAAAGTAGTGCGAGGCTTAATCACATGGCGGGGAAGAAGGCAGCAACTGGGTCCCGGGGGCGTCTCTGATGTGACTTTACGGGCACCATTTGCAAGCGGGGAGCGGCACCCCATCCGCGCGAGCGCGCCCCCAGACGCAGGAGCCGCGCAGGCAGGGCTGGGGGCTGAGGTGCCAATGGAGGGGAGATGAAGGGCCTGCGAAGCCCTCGAGCACCAGAGAGCTGCTCCTGGTTTCGCGGGGGGGGGGGGCTCGGCCGGGGGCGGCAGCCCTTTTGTCCGCAGGATGGCAGCGGCGCCACCGGCCAGCCCCATTACCGGCCCGGCCAGCCTCCCGGGGCGCCAGGGCTCCGCCGCAACTAACACCTTCCCTCCAAAACTGGGCTGGTCGGATGTAGTTCTCTCCTGCGCTCAGCTCTGCGCTGGGCGGCCGCTGCATTTTCCCTCCCCCAGATAGTCCCTCCCTCGCTCTCTCTCTGCTCCGCAATGCACGCCTGGCACCCTCCCCCTCCACAGTGGGCGGCGACCCGGCAGCTCGGATCAGATTCGCACAGCCAGCACTGTGAGAGAGAGAGTGAGCCAGGACCAGGTAGGGGCAGAGAGCTCCGAGTGCGCCCCCAAAAATGTTGCACCCGGTGCGGCTGGCACCCCTTGCACCCCCCACGCTACGCCACTGTATCTGTGTCCTGCTTGTTGGAGAAGTCAGGTACATGGGCATAGATTTTTCCTTTGATTTTGGGTCTCCTGCGATAGATCTTGAGGGCTATGATGCAGTTGTCACCATATCAGAGAGAAGTTGAATTTTTGAGGTTGCTCCACATTTCTTTTCTTTCTGTAGTGGGTGAAGCACATAGTGATGTCTCATGGAGGGTGTTGGCTTTCGGCATGGATCTTAGAGCTCTTTGTGCCCTTTCCAGGTCATCTGCTTTGAGTTCCAGATTTGGGAACAGGGCTTTTAGCCAACGTACAATGAAGTCTGCCAGGTTTTTATTCTCCACTTTTTCAGGGAAATTGAGAAAGCAGACGTTGCATCATCTACCACGGTCTTTAAGGTCCATTAGTTTGATTTTCACATCTGTGTTTTATTTTTGGTGACAGATTACCACGTTAGCTAATTTATTTTTCATACCTGTGTATGAAAATATTTTCATACCTGTGTTTTTCAACCTCTTGGAGCTAATCTATTTGTATTTCTTGCATCTGGGTCTTCTTTTCCGGAGTGGACATGGTGCCTGTGAGGGTTTCCACTTTGGAGGTCAGGTTGTTGATCTTTGTCTACAGGGGAGTCAGCATTTTCTTCATTAGTTCTACTAGTCTCACTTCCATTTTCCTCAGGGCCTGTTTTGTTGTTGGAGCAATGTCATCATGGAAGAATGTTGTGATCTTTCTCTCTGTCACCTTCCCCTTGGTTGGTGCCATTGAATTCTTCTTGGTGATCTTGATCTATGTTGTGCATTTTTATTTTCTGAGGTTGGAGGTGTTATGTTTGGGTATTCTTGAGTCATGCAGGCTTTTTTGAATGGTGGCTTTCTCAGAGCATTGGGATCAGGCGGCTATCACATCTAGGCTGTGATTTGATTACCAATGTTGGTTCTGTGTAGTCTTTTCTTTCTGTGCCCTTGTCCGCTCCTACTTCTCTTGGGTGACTTTTGAGACTGTTGATTTCACAGGGATAGACTGATTGGTTCAGGGGCTTCTCTTGGGCTGCAGAAGCTGTGTCAATGATGGTAGCCAAGTGAGGGACAAACAAAAACAGTTATACCTCAGGTTACAGATGCTTCAGGTTGCGTTTTTTTGGGGTCGCAGAACACTGAAACCCGGAAGTACCGGAATGGGTTACTTCTGGGTTTCGGTGGTCGAACATGCACAGAAGCACTAAATCGCACATTGTGCATGCGCAGAAGCACCGAATCGTAACCCACGCGTGTGCAGACGCACCACTGCGGGTTGCGAATGTGCAACCTGAGTGTCCACTGTAAACAGGCATATTGAAGGACCAACAAGAAACACAGAGGGCCCAACACAAAGACATGTAGGAGACAGTGGTGGGGACAGAGGGGGGAGGGGAGTGTGTGTGTAGAAGTTAGGAAAAAAATAAAGATTAAAAAATGAAAATGGAGACAAAATGTGATAAATAGAGTAAGAGTGGGAGTTGAAAATTAAAAATCAGAAGTCAAGAATAAAAAATCAAGTTAAATCGAAAAGGTGAAGATAAAATTTCAAAGTTAAAAAAATGATCCCCCCCCCCCCACTAAAAATGAAAATTTTAAGGGGGGGAGAAAAAAGGGAAAACCCTATTTATTTATTATTATAAGGCTCAAGGTTTAGAAAAACATTAATAATAGTCAAGCCATCTCATAGTAGTGGTTAAAAAATAAAAAATAAGAATGATGGTGATTGTGATAAAAATTCAAAAAGAAAATGTTAAATAATAATAATATTTTTAAAAAACAAAACAAAACAAGAATAAACAAAAATAATTCTAAAAATAACGATAATAAATAAACTAAAAATAAAAATGAACAAAAATATTAAAAAATAAAGGGAAAGAAAAAGGGGGAAAGTGAGGCAGGAGTGGGAGGGTGGAGGTATGGGGTGGGATGGAGAAGCAGGGCCTTTCGGCCAGATCTATCCTTTGCATGGAGAATGCAGCCCTAGTGAAGGTTTCTCCCTCCCCCCTTTTTCCAGCACCCATTTCTAGCCCCACGATTCCCTCCCACCTGCTGGTGTTGAAAGCTTTCTCCAGGCCACCACACCAGCTTGCTCCCCACACAGTCACCTCACCCTCTCAGGTCCCTGGCACCAGCAAGGTCGGTCCTAGGATTGGGCCTGCACAATGAGGCCCGTCTCCATGCAGCTTAGCCTGGCTCTCCCCTGATGGCGGTGGTGGTAGCAATCCCCAACAGCAGCTCAAGCCACGTCAGTGGGGGCTCACACTTCACAGTGCCTACGGGTCATCCAAGGAGTGGGGTCAGTCTAAGCCACCTGGGCGCTGCAATCTTTTCGCTCCGCAAGCGTTGCCCCATGCGCCGGCCACTGAGCCCAAGCTCCTGCCTGATACCTGCCCATTGGTGGATGGCGGGTTATTTCACCTAAGAAAGTTTTTTTTTAAAGTCCAAGGCAGGGAAAAGGACTCATGTGGCATCTGGTCCACCACAGTCCTGCTACACGTCCATTTATCTCCCCTGCATCTCTCTGGTCCCAGCAAGCCTCTGGTCTTGGGGGTCTATCCTTCCCTTGGAGGCACTCCTCTTCAGGGCCTCCCAAATCCCCCTGTCTCTGACTCTTGCCAGAAGTGGTGGCAGAAGTTTCAGTAGTGCTGGGGCTGGCAAAACAGTTGGCTGGTGATGTTTTTTGTTGTGTACTGAAGTTCTCACCCTGGGCCAGCAGGGGGATACTGTAGGTAGTTTTCACTCAGGTCCACATATGCAAATAAGGAATTGAAAGTGACGTTCAGTGATTGGATAGTTACAGAAAGTTGTCACTGTTGCTTTGTAGTTGAGCTCTATATAAGCAGGTTGGCTGAACCCTTCAGCCCAGTTCTGTTCTGGCCTGTGAATAAACAAGAGCTGTCTGAAGAATCGCTGCATCGTCTGATATGTTCACTGACAACTTAACAGTTTTCCCCCAGCAGCTCACAGAACCCGTGGCAATTGCCAACTCTGGAAGTCCTGCACAAATCCTTTCCAAACAGCATTCTTGAGTTAAGAGATGGAGAAAAAAGAGTCTTTCCCCTTTTTAACATATTCAAACAAAGGAAGCCATAAGTCTCTGAAGAATAAGTACTTGTAGATTCCCCGCCCCCGCCCCTCTCAGGCTTTACTTTGTTCATGCTTCTTCGTTTAGTGTCAGCATAGAACATTTCTTTTGTTAACCTCATGACTTCATGATAGGTGCATGTAAGCTTTTTTCAGAATGGCTTTATTTGCCAGGAGTAATAAACCCAAAGTTTATTTAATCTTTTAACCAGCAGTCTTACCAGGTTTTTTATTTCTGCATCCTGCTGCTATATATACTAAACTCCAACACCATCAGTCTCATCTGATATAACCAGCAGCCAGAATGTAAATGGGAAGAGGATAAGGACCAGAAAAGAGGGACAATTGGAGGGTATGGCTTTGGTAAATCTGGGAAAGAAACCACTTAAAACTCTGGTCCCATCATTTTTATTTTAAAAAAGAACGTAAGCATTCCATAAGTGCAGGGATGTTGGGACAATTCGTAGGGCCACATTCCCTTGTAGGCAACCTGCTAGTGGGTGGATGTGACAATAAGTGGGTGTGGCCAGGGACACACCACTCACAGATGAGGGACACATTGCAGTCAGGTCAAATAACCAAAGGAGGGCAAAGAGGAGGGCTGGTGTGTGATACAGCCTGGGAAGAATTTCAAGGGCCAGGCAGAGGGGCATTTGGTTCAAAGCCTGAGGTTCTGCACCCCAAGCCCAATGCTTTGAGGGTTGGGGTTTTTTTTGGAGGGGGAATATATAAAGCATAAAAATATTACGTGGTCAAAAATATCACATGATCATAAAACTATCAGTGGTAATTTATGATCCATTGGCTGTTTCCCACACAGATAGGATGCTGAAGTTACTTGGAGCCTGTGGCTTTCACCTCCATTCTGTGTGCTGTTCCCCTGGAGACGAGAACCACCACTGCTCCCTGGGCTAATTGGCAATCAGAACAATAGCAAAGAGTACTAGTCTTCTACTCTGACTTCTTGGGAGCCCTAGGAAATTGATCCCTCTTACCCAACCAGGATTCTTGGAAGGCAGATGGTCCCAGTGATGTCAATTATCCTTGGCCAATGATCTCAAGAGATTCATTTCACACATGCCCCAGTCCCCAGTCTAGACCTTTTCTACCTAGCTCCCAGGTAGCACTAGAACACAAAGGTGCAATTTAGAAGCACAGATGGAGAGTTTGATAAGCAAGCGTAAACTGGGATTCTCAGGCATGTGAAGTGTGGAACAGAGTTCAGTTGGAGAGGATGTGAGTCTTCATCAGTCATAAGAAGTAATTATGTTTTCTAAGCTTAGTCATTCAGAAAACAGGACTGACCAAACTAAACAGTGCTCACTAATGGTTCCTCATCATCTTGGAAAAAAGTGACAAGTGGGGTGCCACGCGGTTATGTTGCCCATGGGTTATGAGCCCATGGGTATTCAATATCTTTATAAACAACTTGGATGAAGGAATTGAGGGGATACTCATCCAATTTCCAGATGACACCAAACAGGGAGAGGCAGCCAATGTTGCAGAAGACAGAATCAGGAATCAAAATGACCTTAACTGACTGGATAACTGGACCAAAACAAACAAAATGAATTTCAATAGGGACAAATATCAGGTGGAATAACCAAGTGTGCAAATATAAGATGGGGGCCACTTGGCTTACCAGTAGCACATGTGAAAAGGATCTAGGGGTAGACATCAAGCTTAACATGAGTAAAGAGTGTGATGCAGCAGCAAAACAACAACAACAACAACAACAACAAATGAATCAACCAACCAACCAACCAACCAACCAACCAACCAACCAACACTAATGCTATTCTGAGCACTACAATTTAAGAAAACATTGACAAGCTGGATGGAATGTGTACAGAGGAGAGTGAGCAAGATGATCAAGGGGTCTGGAAACCAAGCATTATGAGGAACAGTTGGGTGAGTTGGGTATGTTTAGCCTGGAAAAGAGGAGACTGATAGGAGATACAATAGGAATTACAGCTAAAGAAACCCTGGTAGATGGCCACCCAACTTCTGCTTAAAAACCTCCAATGAAGAAGGGACTACTACTTTCCAAAGTGGTCCATTCTACTGTTGAACAGCTCTCACAGGCAGAACCCCCCCCCCGAAATTTAGCTGGAATCTCCTTTCTTGTAACCTGAAGCCATTTGTTTGGTTCCTACCCCGTGAAGCAAGAGAAAAGAAGCTCTCTCTATCTTCTCTGTGACAGCCCTTTAGATAATTGAAGATGGCTGTCATATCACTTCTCACTCATCTCTTCCCCAGGCTAAACATACCCAACTCTCTCAACTGTTCCTCATAATGCTTGGTTTCCAGATCTTTTATCATCTTGGTCACTCTTCTCTGACCCTGCACAGAGGGCCAAAACTCTTACAGTAAATATTGAAGGTTGGCTTTGTGTTGGTTCATATACTTTGTTTTGGAAAGTGGAAATTAGGTAGGTTTGCCTTTAAATGTGAACAGAATAAAATTTGTTCCCAGAATTTCTCCAGGATGATGCACCCGGCCTGTGGAAGAGATGGCCACCCAGATCCTGACAGCTAGATCCAGCCCCATTCCCAAGTGTGCCTGACTTATGCCCTCAGGGGCTTTTCAAAGTTTGCATTTTGTCTTAATGCTCTGTCATTATGGGGAGATAAAAATAAAATCTACCAGAAGCCTCCCAGCCTGTCAGGATAAGGATATTAATTACAATGGGCAGAGAGCAGAGAGTAGCTGCTGCAAATGAAAAGTCCTCCTGCTGATCTGTCACCCTCTCCTGTGTCACTCGGCCACTTAGAGGAATGGCTCTGGGTAGCTGCAGATTAGGACAAGTTAGTGGCGGCGGGGAAATGACACCCCAAAAGCAACATAATTTTTCCTTGCAAGTTGCTCTTGGGTGATTCAGTGGCAGGTAAGCTTCAGGCTGTCAAATATTCTGTTGCATGGTCCTCAACAGGCATAAAGAGGGAAACAGTCTTAAGAGGAACAGAGAGTGGATTTTCATGCCTGAAAAAGAAGCTGGTGCTACAGCCCTTCTGGGTTTATTCCATTTGCAGGTGTTGGGGGTGTTTGCAAAGATTTCTTTATCTGTTTAATATATTTCAATGGATTCAAATTACAAGAAAGGAGATTTTGACTAAACATTAGGAATAACGTTCTGACAGAGCTGTTCCCCCCAATAAGAAACTTTATTATTATTATTATTATTATTATTATTATTATTATTAATTGTTATACAGAAAGGTTATTGACATAAGCACGTACAAAATGCAGAGCTGTTTGACAGTGGAACAGACTACCTAGGAAGGTGGTGGACTCTCCTTCCTTGGAGGTTTTTAAGCAGAGGTTGGGTGGCCATCTGTCATGGATGCTTGAGCTGAGAATCCTGCAGTGCAGGGGGATGGACTACATGACCCTTAGGTCCCCTCCAACTTTACAATTCTGTTTTTAGACCAGCCTTCATCAATCAGGGTGGGTGTGTGTGTGTGGGTGTGTGATTTCCCAAAGCAAATATGCCTTTCCCAAATATCCCTTTGCTTTAACAGTGGTGTCCCATGCTCTCAGCCAGAAGCTCCCACCAGCATTCTGCAGCAGCTGCAGCTTCCAAAACAGACCCAAGGGCAGCCCCACACGGAGCGCATTACAGTCATCCAGCCTTGAAGTTACCAATGCATGGACTACAGTAGTCAGGCTATCCTCATCCAGGATGGGGCCATAGTTGGCAAACCAGATGTAGCTAGTAAAAGGTGCTCCTGGCCACAGAGGACACCTGAGCCTCTCACAACAAAGACATTAGGTGATCCTAGCCAGTCAATGATTATTCTAACAAATGAACACAAACAAAACAAAAGCATAAAAAAGAAGGTTCCTTTTAATGCTGAAATAGAATTTTATGAGATGTCTCCCCCTTTGCATTAGCCTTGCTTTTGTTGGGATACACAAAGGGCTTATCCACACTTACCTTTCCAGGCATAAGTAAAGGTAAAGGGACCCCTGACCGTTAGGTCCAGTCGCGGATGACTCTGGGGTTGCAGCGGTCATCTCGCTTTACTGGCTGAGGGAGCCAGCGTACAGCTTCCAGGTCATGTGGCCAGCATGACTAAGCTGCTTCTGGCGAACCAGAGCAGTGTACAGAAACACCATTTACCTTCCCGCCAGAGTGGTTCCTATTTATCTACTTGCACTTTGACATGCTTTCGAACTGCTAGGTTGGCAGGAGCAGGGACCAAGCAACGGGAGTTCACCCCATCAAGCAACGGGAGTTCACCCAGAGCAGTGCACAGAAACACCATTTACCTTCCCGCCAGAGTGGTTCCTATTTATCTACTTGCACTTTGACGTGCTTTCGAACTGCTAGGTTGGCAGGAGCAGGGACCAAGCAACGGGAGTTCACCCCATCACGGGGATTCGAACTGCCGACCTTCTGATCGGCAAGCCCAAGGCTCTGTGGTTTAGACCACAGAGCCACGCGCATCCAGGCATAGTCCATGCTTTAAAGTTCTGCCTGACTGCCCCCCTCCACTCATGCAAAAAACCCCAGTTCTTTAAAGCTGAATCAAAGGAAACAGCAATCTGCCAGAATATCCATTTGCTCTGATGCAGCCTTAAAGAGCTGGTTTTCACAGGGAAAGCTCTAGACCAAAAAAAGGCAGGGACACTCGGACATTGAGCTTTAAAGTGCGGACTTGTGCAAAAGGTAAATGTGAATAAGCCCTTGTGAATATCAAACTTTGCCCTTCTAATTACAATCCAAGCAAAATGTGGCTATAGCACCTATTGAGGATTACGCAGAGTTGGATTCATCTTGATCTAGCTGCATTCGCTTGGCTGGAAGCTTCCCTTTTCTCAGTGAAACACTCCTGATGACTCTTTCAAAGGAAAGCAACTACTTGGTTGAAGTAGACAGACAGACATTGAGATTTATCATGGTCCCTTGAATGAATAAAGTTAAGGTCAGGAAGTTGACTTTAGGAATTACTGTTTTCTCATCTCTTGAATAAATCCAAATGCCAAGAATGCGGCACCAGAGTTTCAGGCCTTGTGGAATGTAATTTAGAGCAATTGATTTATTCAACGTAGACAGGTGGACTCTATAAAGAATTTTTAAGGCAGGATTTATGGTGGGCTTAACAGTACAGCAAGCAAAAGAGCAACGGGTTGGCTGGCCTTTGAGATCCCTCTGGAGACAACTAGGCAAGTTATAAGAGCTGTTGCAGAATGAAAGAGATGAGGAATAGTAATAAAAAAAGAGGCGTGCATTTCAAATGCTCAATGGCTCAGTGGTAGAGCATCTACTTTGCACTCAGAAGGTCCAAGATTGAATCTCCAGCATTTTCAGGGCTGAGACAGATGCTTGTGTGAATACAAAGAGAACTGCTGCCAGTCAGTGTGGACAATACTAAACTAGATATACCAATAGTTTGACTCAATGTACAGAAGGTTCCTAAATTCCTATATTCTTATCATTCATACTCTTACCTCTGCTTTTTAGATTATCCCCTGATTGTTTCTGTTTCCTCTTCATATTCCAAGTTCTGCCTCCTGCATTTTATATACTTACTTTATTTCTGGTGTTTATTACTTGCCCTTCACCCCAAAAAATCCAGGGTAAAGTTACATTGATGGGTTACAATTTCAAAATAATCAATACTCAACAGACCATAAATGCAATTAAATATTAAACAAATAGCATATAACAGGACAAGGTAAACAGCTGTGTCTTAAGTAATCAAAGAAAGGTGTCTGGAACTGAGATGTTACACCTTTCAGTGCAGGCAGTGATATTTTGCACCTGGGTGTTATTTTTCCCACCTAGGAATGAATGGGTGGATCTGCCAATTTTGATTTCACATTTTTCCTACTAATGTTCAGTTTCCCCTTAACTGTATAAATTTGCCTTACTATAATTATTTATAGAAAGTCTCCAATAAATAAATAAATAAATAAGCTTTTCCATGCATAAGGTTCCTAATATACGTATTTTCATGCGTTTTCCCTAATACCACACGTTTTTTAATCTCTCCGCACCCCCCCATGAATATACAGTGGTACCTCTGATTACGTACTTAATTCATTCCGGAGATCCGTTCTTAACCTGAAACTGTTCTTAACCTGAAGCACTACTTTAGCTAATGGGGCCTTCTGCTGCCGCTATGCCGCTGGAGCATGATTTCTGTTCTCATCCTGAACCAAAGTTCTTAACCCAAGGTACTATTTCTGGGTTAGCGGAGTCTGTAACCTGAAGTGTGCGTAACCCGAGGTAGCACTGTATGCATTTTGTTGCATACTTTCTCTTAAAATATGCTTTTGTGTATGTATTTTTGTTTGAAGAACTGAATTGCAAACTTCAAAGGAGTGCAGACAGGATGGCTGTTTCAATTTGAGTTCAGGAAGTGCAATTTAGTTCGGTTTGCATTGCATGGACAGGCAGAGACCCCTGAACCCCAGGCGACCACCGGGCGGAATAATGACATCTGACAATGTGTTATAGGATTAGAATTGGCCACAAATTTATTAAACTTTCAGACGCAGGAAGACCTTGGCTTAGGCATTGGGCATTTATCATGGTTATCCAAAGTGGGGGGGGGATTGGGCTGACTCTGGAGAATGTCTGTTCAAGCAGAGAGCCTGCCCCCCATTTCTCCAGGTCGTAGGGGAGAGCATTGACAACCCATTGGCATATGGCCAATGCCACCCCTCAAAATACCCCTTTAACGGGGAACCCTGGGATCGGGTAGCTCAGTCGGCTAGAGCGTGGTGCCACTGCAAGGGGGGAGGCGTGGGTCAGCGCTTCATGCCCCCCTCCCCATCGAAGGAAGATAGACTAAAGGATTCCACCCAAGGCCTAAAAACCGCCAAAGTTGTGATGTTTTGCCAAGGGGAAGGCAAAACCTGCCAATGCAGGGAAATTCCTTCCTGGTCCCTCAAGACAGCAGCAGCACTCGCAGAGCTGTAAAGAAGAAGGTTAAACTGCAAAAGAAGGCATGAACTGAGGGAGGGCAGGGTGGAGGAAGTTCTGGAGCTGACTGAGGACTAACAGGTAAGTTTCACCTCCTATTGTAAGTGTGGGGTGGTCCTGACTCTACTTGGCCAAACCCCTTGGTAACGCCCCCCCCCCAGCTGGGATTGGCTAACTGTCAAGGCTAGGCAGGAACCTCCAGGTACCCAGCTTGGGGGGGGGGGAAGCCATCTACCTTGCCGGGGGAGCTGCGCACAACCACACAAAAGCCACCCCCCAGTTAATGTGGGGAGCAGTCATTGCAGTGCAAACCAAATAAAAAGAATTTCCTATCCACAGTTCTTCTAATTAGCGCATGCTAAAGCAAGACGCACAGTCAGTTGTCCTAAAATTGACTACCTGCTCATTCTAAGATCATGGCTCAACCTAAGAAGATCTTACTTGGTGGCATCTTTGCAAAATGTGCATTATGAAAAATATTCACCAGGAAGAGCCAATGCTTTGAAAAATCATTTTTAAACGGAACTGATTCTCATTCAAGTTCATCCTGTCCAAAAAGGATTTAGATCCATGTTCAAGTTTGTCTTTATACAATATGATCTAGTTCAGTTCATATCTGGCAGTTTAGCAGAAAACAAACAGACAACAAATCGGCAATCAGAGCACAAGCTGCTCTGCTAGTTTAGGGTCCAAAAGTAAATTGGAGGCCTCACACATGTAATAAGATGTGTGGCAAAGAGAATTTCAGCAGGTGACTCTTCAGCAGGGAAGATGCAGGTAACTGGGGCCTAATTTGATTAGTAGATGTCTGGCATCTGGTGGGCGGAGCTTGTGTATTGTGCTCTGGAATCGGCCCCTCCCTTTGGATGTTCAGTTAGAGAGACCAACTGTCATTCTTGCCTCATGATGTTGTTGTAGTTTCTCTCAGACAATACATATGTTATTGTTATAAAGTTTTCTTTATTATTAAAGCTTTGTTTGACATATACGTGAGCCGCTTACTTTGCTGAATGAAAAGAAACTCTGCTGAAGAATGGTAGAATATCCTAAACTGGCTGAGTGAGGGGATATTGCTGGTCTGACAGCACTAGCAGGAATCACACACACCCTCCAAATGTCCAACTGACTTACTCTACAAAAAACAATGAAAGTTATTGGCTGGGCCTTCTGCTGAGGGTGGGGTGGGATGAACCTGAAGATGCTTTAAAAGAAAATGAAAAAAGTCTATCCCCCAAATCAACTTAATTCACTTTTAGTTCACCCATCAACAATGGACCTGTTTTCAGGCACAGTTCAGATTTTTTATTCTAAGCATTGGACAGAACATGACAGTCTCATCAACAGATAATGTATCATACAAGGCAGGTTTGTCTTCACCTCCACCAGCAATCTTGTACTGGTTACTTCAAGACTGGATTACTGCAATGCGCTCTGTGTGGGGCTCCCCTCATGCTTGATCTAGAAGCTTCAACACAATTGCTGACAAGAGTGAGGCCTTGTCACCATATCAAACCTGTGCTTAGACATCTGCACTGGTTGTCAATTTGCTACCAGGCCGGAATGAGGGTGCTGCTATTAGTATATAAAGCCCTAAACAACTTGGGACCAGTTCACCTATGAGATCACCTAACCCCACATGTGCCCACTCTTTGATCAGCAGAATCAGTGCTGCCAAAAGTGCCACATAATACCCATTTTGCATTTGTAATAAATTGAGTGTTTAGTGTGGCAGCACCTACACTTTGGAACTCCCTGCCTATTGAGATCAAGCAGATGCCTTCAGTGTGCAGTTTTTGGTTCCTGCCAAAAGCATTCCTGTTTAGACAAGCCTAGGTAAAGGTAAAGGTAAAGGTACCCCTGACCGTTAGGTCCAGTCACGGACGACTCTGGGGTTGCGCGCTCATCTCGCTCTATAGGCTGAGGGAGCCGGTGTTTGTCCGCAGACAAACAGAAAGACAGAAACCAGCTTCCAGGTCATGTGGCCAGCATGACTAAGCCACTTCTGGCGAACCAGAGCAGCGCACGGAAACGCCATTTCGCCGGATAAATAGGTACTGCCGGAGCGGTACCTATTTATCTATTTGCACTTGACATGCTTTCAAACTGCTAGGTGGGCAGGAGCTGGGACCGAACAACGGGAGCTCACCCCGTCATGGGGATTCAAACCGCCGACCTTCTGATCAGCAAGCCCTAGGCTCTGTGGTTTAGACCACAGTGCCACCCATGTCCCTTAGACAAACCTACCGAGATACAAAGAAAGTTGAGGTGTGTGTGTTTGTGTATCTGCCCTTCCTCCCAGAGTGGCAAACATACAAGCAATAAAGCCATTAAAATGTCCAGAAACAATTACAGTGCAGATACAGATACATGTTTGCACTTTGTAAAAATAAAATAAAAAATGCAATGGATTGTGGGTGCCTCAAATATCTATCTCCCCATCTAAAGAGATATCGATGCAGGGCTCTGCCTTGACTATATACAGTTTCTCTTCCTTACCACTGTTTTCCCTAGCCCATTTATTTTCCCCCTTTTGGAAATATTTCCCTGTTTGAAAGCTTGTGACTTATCTAAATTAAAATGTGTTGCAGCAGGTTTGCTAAAGCTTTTTGTTGCTGTGATTGCTGACTTGTGATTTCTGAACTGGGTACAAAGGTTGGTAGCTGTAGTTTTTCCTAACATACTTCACATGGCCTCCAGGGCACTTGCATCCTATAACGTATATTGCTTTGCTGGACCTGTGGGCACCATTCTGTTTAATGTAATAGGTTTTGCCACTCAATCTGCTTTGGATGCTGACAACTTCCCTAAGATAAGTACAGGTGATACAACAATTGGATTCACACTGATGTGAATCATACAATCCTAGATTGATGACTGGTGGCTGTGGAGTTTTGAAGACTGGTAGAAGGCAATGAAAAGAGATTTGGAGATGGAGATGGAGATATGATAAGTTCATTTCAACTTGTTTTTTTCCCATTTCTTTTTTCTTTTCTTTTCTTTTTTTTTAAAAAAAACTAATTTATGAAGAAAGAGGTGGAATCCAAACAGTCCTTGAAGTGTTTGCAAAGACAGAAACCAGAAATATATAGTACTCTGACATTTAACAGGCCACAGGAAATTAAATGGTGCTGAGAGGGGAAGAGAGTGGTAATAGAAAGTAAATTATTAAGGCAATAATAATACATAGCTGAGCAGACAGGGGGAATGGGACAAGAATGAAAAAAGATTTCCCAAATTCACAAAGCCTTTCTCCAAGTCTTTTTGCCTGCCTTCATTTTCTTAGTAACCTTATCCATCAAATATTAGCTAGATACCCAGTGAAATTAATGCAACCAAGTTAGTTATGCCTATCAGTTGCAATGGGACCTATTCTGAGTAGGACCAACATTGAATATCCAATCTCCAGTTATACTCAGAGTACCCTCATTGAAATTGATAGAAATGACTAACAAGTGCATTAATTTCAATGGGTCTACTGTGAACAAACCTAGTTGGATACAACCTAGAGTACCTTCAACAGATGGTTCTCCAAAACTGAAGACCACCAGGTAGGGAGAGGTATCAAACTGCCTTTCTCCTAAAGGTCAACCAAAAACTACTCTCCTATGAGATCATAGATGTATCTCTGGGGCAGCAAAAAATGTTATGGCCAGGCCTTCAGCTCTGCAAGGAAGTTGATTACAACATTGGCATCTACTGGTGGAGAGGCAAGCAAAATGGCAGATTAGGCAGAGGCACATCTATTAAGGAAGAGCTGGAAAACCTGTGGCATTGAACTCCAGGTTACATCATGGTCAGAGATTATGAAAGTTGTAGACCAGTAAAATATTGAGGATCACAGGTTAGCTATCCTGCATCTACAGTTTAGACAAGTGGTTCCTAAATAGGAGTCCGGGGACTCCAGGAGATCCGCAGATCACACCCAGGGGATCCATGGCCCCATCCCTTGCCCTCCCCAACTATTTTTTTGTCATTTTTGCATGGTAATATCACAAATTTTATTTTTTTAAACAAAAATATGTTTTTATTGATTTTCCAATATCATTCCAATAGCAGCCTCATTATAACAATACAAATTTTATCTTTTCTATGTTCCAAAATCTTAATAATTTCCATTCCATTCCAATATAATAATCCCTTATATAACAGCTACAATCTTGTGATTTCATTTGTGTTGGTATATTAGGTACCGTATTTTTTGCACCATAACACTCACTTTTTTCCTTCTAGAAAGCTTGGCTTTTGGAAAATAGGGGGTCCTCAGTAATTAGCCAATTGGGAACCACTGGTCTAGACCAGAGGTCACCAATGTGTCCTCTTCTGAATGTTGTGAATAACTCAGCCACAAACAGCATGGCCATTGGTCAGGGATGAGACTGGTAGTCTAAAAACTGAAACCATATTGGTTTCCTATTGTCTTGACACTCCACCCAACAATTTCCTTTAACTGTGTGCAATAGACAGAGAGTTGGTGCACCAGAATGACTTTTCCACCATGCAGAAAACTATTCCCTGCACAGAACCCCTCCCCCAATAATATCAGGAATAAAGGGACTAACCTAACATGCTCATTTTCTATAAGTAGGGGTTTAAGACTGTATTTCTTTCTTTCTTTTAATGGGAAGAACTAGTAGACCACAGGTATTGCAGAGGCAAATGAGATTAGAACTGAAAGCCAGCAAGGAAGATGGTTCTCAATGAAGATGGTTCTCAGAGGGAAACCTTGCAAGACTTACTCTGAGCCAAATCTCCAACTGGTTTTACATGCTATCTCACCAAATAAAATAATTTTTGACCGCACTATTTTGATGACCATTATCTTAGGCTTCTGGAGGGCATGTCTCAAAACCAGCTTCTGATTGGCCACTGAGACACAGCATAGCACATATCTGGCTGAGTTCCCATCTGCCACATTTTAAAATATGGTTTGCTAGAGATTCCCCCCCCCCCTTATTTTTTTAAAGATTCAAGAGGGGTAGGGTATATATATTTAGTTTGTTTCCTAGCATTTTCATATGATGATAAAAATGAAGCAAAGCACTTCTTGGGAAAGAACTGTTAACACACAACCACAGTGAGTAGAAGCCAGCAAATAGAACTTCCATTGTCGAAACTGCAGGGGACTTTATAGTACACTCAGCAGGGACTCTGGGCAAAACAGGACACTTCAGTTTAGAGCACGCACACCTTCTGCAAGCACCCTGCTTTTCCCATTTTCACAGTCCCCAGCAGAGAAGCTGAAAATAATTCTCAGGTTGAAGGCAACAAGGAAAAGCAGAAATGCTACTGTACTCTTGAGTAAAATCATATGGTTAGCAGGGCACCACAGTGCTGTACTGGTACATTTTGAACAGTAGGCGCTCATCATGTCAACCCCTATAACCATGCCCCCAACAGAGAGTCCAAAATGCAGGCAGCTGTGTTGATCCATTATTACACAGCACACACATCAAGGACCAGAAGCATATTGCACAACTTCTTAGGATCAGTACAAACTGCAGTCTTGTGCATGCTTTCTTAGGTCTGTACTGCATTAGACTCAGTGGTGCTTGCTTCCAACTGCATAGGTTCAATGTGCATAACACAGTGAGCTCCATCAACATATTTCTGGTCGCGTGAAATGCAGCCTTGGCTGTTAATTAGAAATGCAAACACTGTTACAAAGTGCTACTGTTTACACTGCTAGCATGAAGGAGGAACACAATTAAAAGAGAGATGTAACCAGCCTCTGCTTGGTAAAGTTTCCTCATCCTCCGCTTTCCTCCATGCTAATCTGTCACATAACAAACTTGAAAGGCTCATTGTCATCTAATTCACATGGCAAAGCAAGGAGGGTCTGCCAGCTACCCTGGCCGATTCTGCCATGCACTTCATCTCTTCTCCACTGCTACAATTCTCTTCCTCATATGTCCCAACAGAAAGTGATAGGTCTAGCTGTTAAAATAGGAAATGTTTCTGTTCATAATTAGTAATCAAACAATGACAATAAGCTTTCCAGGTAGCGCATAGCCAGTATGCTAGCTTCTCAGCAGGTGAGTCATTATTGCCAGGAGGCAGAAGGAGAGAGACAAGGTGCAGGGGGGCTGGTGCAGTGCAAATGTATTGACAGCAGAACTGGTCAGGCTCTGCTGATGTATTTGCACCCCAACTGCCACTCCAGTCCTCCTGCAAATGCATTTGCAACACACCAACCTTCCTGCACCTTGCCCCTCTCTTTCTCCCTCCCCTGAAGCAACAGCGACCTACCAGCCAGCACTAAATACCTCCATGATTGCACCTCCTCCAGTCATTCATTAGAAATGTTAGGCTGAGAGTTGGTGGTTCCGCACTCCAACCCAGCCTATCTCAACCTTGGCTCCCCAGACATTACCATCATCCCTAGCTAGCAGGACTACTGGGATGGGAATAGTTGTCCAACAACATCCGGGGACCCAAGATTGAGAAAGACTTTACTAACCCTTCCTCATATTACATCTGAACCTGCCTTATGCTAGATGAGGCTATTTGACTCTCTAGCCCGGTAATGTCCGCCCTATTACTGGGAAAGCTATTGCCCTCCAAATTGCTTGATAGAAGAAAATGATGGGAGCTGTAGTTCAATGACATCTGGAGGTCAAAAGGTTCACTGCTACTAGTCTACCCTCACTGGGAATGACTCGCTAGGGTTTCACCTGTTCGGCTGAGAGCTGCTGACTGGTACACATTCCACTACTTCAGGTGGCAGAACTCACAAGGGCAGCAGTTACCACTGTAAACCTTTATTCCTCACTTTGTTCCTGATGTAGATCTTTACGTATTGTTCCTTCCCTGGCTGAGAGGAGAAAATCCTTTTGTCATTTGCCTCAGGTGCCAGAATGTCATGAGCTGGCCCTGCTGGCACATGGTCACTCATGGCCAAGTGGGGGGTTTGAATCCTGGTCTCCTGGGTTCTAGTCTGATACCCTAACTTCTACACAACACAGGTTCTCTTTGTTTTCCTCCTGATATAAGCCCACCACCCTCTCCCCTTCGTAGTTTGTAGAGCAACTCTACAATTCTTTTCTTCTTTTCTTCTATTATACTTCATTACTGCTGTTCATTGCTTGGCCCTATCATAGAATCATAGAATAGAATCATAGATTTGGAAGAGACCACAAGGGCCATCGAGTCCAACCCCCTGCCAAGCAGGAAACACCATCAGAGCACTCCTGACATATGGTTGTCAAGCCTCTGCTTAAAGACCTCCAAAGAAGGAGACTCCACCACACTCCTTGGCAGCAAATTACACTGTCGAACAGCTCTTACTGTCAGGAAGTTCTTCCTAATGTTTAGGTGGAATCTTCTTTCTTGTAGTTTGGAACCGCTGCTCCGTGTCCGCTTCTCTGGAGCAGCAGAAAACAACCTTTCTCCCTCCTCTATGTGACATCCTTTTATATATTTGAACATGGCTATCATATCACCCCTTAACCTCCTCTTCTCCAGGCTAAACATGCCCAGCTCCCTTAGCCGTTCCTCATAAGGCATCATTTCCAGGCCTTTGACCATTTTGGTTGCCCTCCTCTGGACACGTTCCAGTTTGTCCGTGTCCTTCTTGAACTGTGGTGCTCAGAACTGGACACAGTACTCCAGGTGAGGTCTGACCATATCACGGCTGGTTCAGCTGTAGGTCAGCATGGAAACTCAGAGACAAATTCTTTATTCAAGGCAACAGAGAAGACACACAGGGAAACCTATGGTATGACTGGCCCTGGTAAAGACATTGCCAGAGCTGGTGATCTAGGTCTCCCACTTTTCCCTAAGCCTCCTCCCCATCCTGCTGTCTTCCCAGAAGTCTTAAACTTCGCTGGGGAGGGACCCACCAAGTGCTCTGCTCTGTAACATGCAAAACTCTCTGAGCATAGAAGCCAACTCCTAGGGGCTGAGAGGATTTAGGGCCCCTCAATAAAATATTTGAGGGTGCTGGGCCACCCTAAGGTTGATGGGCATTGTCATTCAAATGGTGTGCATGCACTGTGTCATGTAAACAATTATGTGGGGTGGGGCTTACCTGGCACCCCCAATATTTTATTCAAGTTGGCACCCCTGCCTCTAATTCCTTTGGAGACAAGGGGAAGGAGAGCTAAACACAGTAGGATCTGCTGGCTCCTGTGAATCTGTCAGAGTTTCAGCTCCACCTCCTTCTCAGCTGCCTCTTCTATGTCTGCAGTGTTTTCCATCTCTCTCTTACTCAAGCCTGTTGCTTGTTCAGCACCCCCTATTTCTCCTCTGCTTTGTCTTCATTGTCCCACCACCACTTCCCCAGCTAGGAGCCTTTCTCTTCTGAGGCTTCTCTATGGGGTCTCCAGCTGCAGCCTCCCACCACTCCTCATTGTCCAGTCAGTCCCTGACACCCTATCAGCGCATCTCCCAGAGAAAGAGAGAGATACATGGAGGTCAGTGCTCCTTTTCTCTCCACTCACTGTGTGCTTGCAGAGAGCAAATGAATAAACAGACACATGCCAAGCTGCAGCAGCAACAGGACCAGAAAGTTTATCATGTTGAAAGTGCCCCCTTATAGTGGGTTGTTGGCCTCAGCAGGTGCATAGTTACTTTTTCCCCAGTGCCAAACCTGACATGGTGGTTGAGGGAGAGGAACCCAGAGGATTCTTGAAGCACAAGTTCCATTTTGGAAACAAGACCAGATAATTTGGTATTCCAAGATCTAAAGAAGGGAGGAGGAACCTGTGGCCCTCAAGCTGCTGTTGCACTACACCACTCATCATTCCCTGACTAGATAGTGCTGATGGGATCTGGAGTCCACTAGCACCTGAAGGGCTGCAGGTTCCCCAACCTACTTCAGCTTTATGTCAAAGTTATAAGTTTCCCCCTGCAGACTCAGAGCACTGTAGCGGTACTCTCTGAAATTAATTTGAGTTCTTTTAATTATAATTTTCATTTCTCATCCACAAAACACCCTTGCACACACAATCACCAGCTGTCCAGAAGAAAAGAACTGTAGGTTTCTTTCCACTTAAGATTAATTAAAGCCAGCAAGTCACTCAGCAATTGCCAATTGGCCAGTCCAGGCACCGAGGGGCTGAGAAATTAGATTTCCAGGAAATGACAGCTCATGGGTCCAAATAAATGTATGGCCCCCCAATAAAAATCCTAATTTTCTTGAGCCCACAACATGCTGTCGGCTTCATCTCCCCCCTCCACGCGGTTTATAACATGAAGTGATTTATTTATTTATTTATTTAGCCTCCTTTAATCAGAGACACCTTTCCATGGAGAGAGAGAGAGAGAGAGAAGTGGATTCCCCCCCCCCCCCGGAACAGGGAGGTGAGGGTGAAAGAAGATTGGAAGTTTCAGGTGGAGGTAATGCTCAAGGGCCAAGGAAGATGAAATGATGAACAAGCTTGAGCAAGGGGTGAGAAGAAGTAAAAGTTTACTTAGCATGGAAGAAATCATTGTTTACAAAGAGGTATAGCCAATGCAGATATTGTAATCTATAACTCCCACTGTCTATAACAATGGCTGTCCTGATGGGATTTGAAGTCCAGCAAGGATGCCATGTTATCTGCCTTTTATAAAACAATCAAATAGAAAGTGAATGTTTAAAAGTGGCAGAATGGGACAGAAAGACTATGCAGCCACATTATCAAATCCACCCCACCCTAAAGTTATTTCCTCAAAGTTGTCCTCTGCTTCATCCCCCAAATTTTCATTGGAGGTTTTGCCATCCCACTCAACTGAAACATCAGGACATTTGGCTTCTCAAAATGTTCACCTGAGCCCTACATCCAGTAATAGGTTCCCCCAATTCACCATCCCACATCATAGGAAGCTGCCTTTTAAACCATTGGTCCATCTGGGACTGTATTGCCTACAATGATTGGCAGCAGCTCTCCAAACAAAAGTATTCTGGGATGCCGGCAAGGTGGCCATTAAATCAACAGCCTTCTGTCAATGTGCCCTCACTCCCAGTATCTGGTAATCAGAGGAGCACCATCACTGAACCTCATGGCTTTACAGTGGTACCTCTACTTACAGACGCAATCCATTCCAGGGTGCCATTCGCACCCCAAAAAGTCCTTAAGTAGAGCACCGCTTCTGTGCATGCGTGTGGTGCGATAGAGCACTCCTGCGCATGCGCGAAGCACGCTGTTTGCTCCTGTGCGTTCATAACCAGGGGGAAAAAACATGAAGCAAACGCAACTCGAGGTATGACTGTATTTACCCACAATGGCTAATGGCTGTTAATGGTTATTGTCATGAATTTGTCTAATCTCCTATGGACTATTAGCACATCTCATTGCAATAAATTCCATAAATCAGAGTGGGGGAAACTGTAGTCCCTCAGATATTGTTGGACTACAGCTCCCATCAGCCCCAGGTAGCAATGGCATAATTAATTTCCAAATTCTTACTAGTGCGACACCTTTAACAGTCCAACCAAAATTTCAAAAAACAGTGTGCAAGACTTCAAGTTCCTCAGATCTCTGCATCAGCACATGGAATCCTTTGCATCTTGAGATCTGCATTCCCTCCTGAGTAACCTTCCAGGGGTTGTGCTAGTGTTGGGTGGGATCAGAAGCAAAACTGGCCAGAATAATGAATCCTGTTACGGAAAGGGGGGGGGGCATGTCTTCTTCACCTTCTTCTTCGCTACAATATATCAATTTATTTCCAATTGTCAAAAGGGACTAAAATCTATAAAATTCATAGAAAATCAGCGTGCCAGTTTGCTCAATTACTCTAGGACTCCATCACATCTCCCCTGTCCAGCATAATCCCTCAAGCAAAGTGTCAAGACCTTAATCCTTTCAAATTGTTCTGATCAGCCTTTCCTCCAGACAATGTCAGGTGGCAGACTATGCATATTTGAGACCATTGTCTTTTCATCCCCAGGAAGTGTTTATCTGTGCATATCTCCAGCTCTGCATATTCCCCCCTCCCTCCTCCATATGTTAATCTGTGCAACCCCTACCTTACTGAACTGCTGATCTGTGTAACCCAACCTCCCTTTAATATATTCATGATGTAATCTGTGTAACCAAACCTCTCTTTAATATATTCATGACGTGTTTTGCACTGTATTCTGGGACATGGAGGGAGTTTCAAAAACTCATGTCACCCCTTTCTCACTGTTCAATCTCGCCTTGAACCTGTTGCGCAATAAACTTGGATCTTCTGCAGTTTGCTCCTGTCTCCGGCTGAGCTCATTTTCCTCCGCAGGGACCCACGGACTTAGTCCGATGAGCTGGGTGGCAGAGCAGCCTCGCACCCAGATTTTTGCCGTAACAGTTGGCGCCCCACGTGGGGCATGCGGTTCTCCCGCGTTGCTGACCGGGGGCCCTGAAATCTTCAGCCGGCACCAGGCCATTTTGCCTGGGAAGATCCTTTGGACCCCTGGCCATCCTCCGGGCGGTAATCGAAAGCCCCAGGAGTTCAGCCGGGGAGCAAAGAGGGATCCAGCCGGCTTATTCATCAATCCGGGGATCATCATAGAAGACATGTGAGTATAAGGAAAAGGAAAAATCCAGTGCACTGGTGGGAAAGGGGTGGAAATCTCCTGGCAACTGAATTCTCTGCCCTCCTCTCTATCGCTCCTTCTCGCCTGTCTCTTGGTCCAATTGGTGAGAGAGACCGTGGACTGCTGCTCGACCCGAAAGGGGGGTTCTGAGCTCTATCTCTTTCTCTAAAAACCCTCCAGCCAGCCGCACCAATTGGGAGTCCGAAAGTAAGACGGAGAGAGCCGACTTGAAAGACAGCCGACTCTCCGCAACGGACATCCCAGTTGAAAGCAAGGGGTTGGAGTTCTTTTCCGAACTTCTTTAGCGCCCGGCAAGGGGGCGGGAAGTGGTCTTGCTTTCTGTATCAATCCCAGCCGCACTGGTCGGTGCCACGTAACACGTGTATCGTGCGTGAGCCCGCTTCCAAAAGCAAGGGGGATTTTCGGTTCGAAACTCTATCCAGGGATCACCCGATCTGGCACCGCACGGCGCGGGCGTTCAGTAGGGCCCCTTTTCCTGAGATTGACGATAGGTAGGAGGTTGCCAGGAGGGATAGCCCATGAGGAATTGGGCGGGATCGGCAGAGTGGAAAAGGACCCCAGGTTATTGACTAAGGAAATAGGAAGGAATACCGGATAGCTAGAGCTCTTTAAAAACCCTCTAAGGAAGTTGCCAAGCGACTAAAGACCCCTCTTTACTATAAATCCCGTATTAAGTATATCAATCTCCTAGATATACCAATCCTTACCACCCTTTCTCTTCCCTCTTTCTGTCTAGACACGCGTAAAACATAAAATGGGTACCCAGGCTTCCAAACGCGAGCGGGCTCACTCTGGGAAGAAGGCTTCTAGAAAGCCATCTCAGTCTCAGAAGGACCCTGACTCTCCTCTCCAATTTGTCATCACGTATTGGAAGACGATTCCTGGCCACAAATTATTATCGAAGCAAAATTAGAGAACCTCTGTTCTGAAATCTGGCCTGCCAGCACCGCCTCCGCCAAGCCCGAATTGCGTTGGCCGGCTGGTTAACTGGTGGTGTTTGAAGAGGCAAGGAGGCTCTTAAAACCATGTGGGACCTTCCTACTAATTTCACTTAATGAAGCTAAAGGAAGCAGCCCAACTCCTTGCAATAACCAACTAAAGGATGAGAGTATATATGTTTACATGTTGTCTGTTATGTGTGTTGTGTGTTAATACATATATGAGAATATGTGTGTTTACATGTTGTCTGTTATGTGTGTTGTCTGTTCCTTCTGTCTCTGACAGACTGCCTTTCTTAAGCGCGCATAGTTTAAACTGCAAGCTTGCTTCAAAATTTAATTTTTAAGGAAGCCATGCTGGACCTATCAGTCCTAAATAAGACAAAATGAGAATGAAAGGTGCAAATGTTTACCCCACCTCGTGCTCTGCCGCAACTTTCCAGATTGTGAGTCTACAGTCTATTTTGGAATGTGAATGTTTCTAATGTTTCTGGAATGTGAATGTTTCTAATGTGAATTAGATGTTTCTGCTGCAAAAGCGTAGTCGAGCACAACTGCTCTCTCAAGCTAAAATGCAGTGTATTTATTTCATGAAGCACATGCCTATGAAAGTATGGTCTTCCTTCTAAGAAAATATCTGAGTCCAGCTTTAACTTTGATTTGGTTGGACAGAAGAGTTATTGTAAGGCTCCTGATATCAGGCCTCTTTTCTTAGAAAATGCCCCCCCCCCCCCGTTTCATTCTGTCTCTTTCAGGGTTTTTTTTTTTTTCCCTTTCTCTTCTTCTGTGCCAGGTAAATTTACTTCTGAGTAAGCTTCCTTTAAAGGAAACTGCAAAAGGGGGGGGGGCATAGATTAGGTTTACTATTCCCCTGCAAATTCAGGAAAAATTGTCACTTTTGTATTCCCTTTAAATCAAATCTATGGCTGTTTTAACTATGCTTTATAAGAGATCCTCTCCCTATCTTAAGAAAATGTTCACTTCAATCTTTCTTTAAAGATCATTTGTCTAGGAACTTGCACTCTAAGGAACTTGCACGTCTAAGGAAGTAAACTCAAACTAATCTCAAGATCTGCTAAAGGGTTCTGTATAAAGTTGGGAATTTTTATTTTCTTCTTCCTTAGTACATGATAGGAGCACTGATTGTGCTCTCTTCCCCAGTAGTGCCTGTGTACATAAGTATGTGTGTGTAGTACAAATCTTGCTGTGAAATCTTGCTGTGAACCCTTTATTTTGGAGGGTTGGACTAGATGACCCCAGGGTCCCTTTCAACTCTCCCAATTTGTGGCTGTGTGGAAGGACATGTGTCCGCAAGCATTGCAGGGTAATTCTTAAATTCTGGTGTGGTGATGGAGTTGAAATTCAGCCTAGCTTTGCTCTTTAGTTTTAAAAAGGTGAGAGGTGAAGCTGTGATGTTCTGGCCATTTTTTCCCATATATAAGGGCGCGGCATTGTTCCACGAATGGCCAGAGGGATATTAGCCCTTTCCTGTACATAAAGGAAGCAGTCGCTTTGCTTGGGCTGAAATTGCTAGCTTTTGTTGGTGAATACTTCAATTGCTGAGTTTCTCTCTTTTGTTTTAAATCTAACCCTCTTTTAAAATCTACTTACCCTTCCCTTATTCAAATTCTAATTTTGCCAAAAGATGCAACATTTCAATAGTATAAAAGGTTTGCTGAGACATGAACTCCACACATGCACAGAGACTAGATCAGCAAGAAAAAAAAAAAAAAAAAGAGGATAGGAAAAGAAATGAGAGAGAGAGAGAGGAAGGAGGGGGAACTGTAGAGGGGGGGAGAGGAGGTTTATGTAAAACTTGGAACCATTGAGAGAAATCACCCTTAATGTGTCCCAAGTTTGAAATCTTAACATGCCAAATTCTTTTCACAGGTAAATATCAAAGAATTCCACCTCTCAATGGGATTTAAATCACAGACTTTGTTTGTGTGCATTTTAGGAACAGCATTTCCTGATAGGCTTCTCACATGAAATAATTTTCCCTTTTAACAGGATATGTGAACCCCGATAACAAAGTGTTTGTCCCTTTTTTCTCCCACAACAACTTTCTTTCTGTTCTGTGAAATCCCTGCTGTATTAACTTTCTTTCTGTTCTGTGAAATCCCTGCTGTATTAGTGACTTCCATCTCTTCGTGGCTTTGACACTTTTAAAGTTACAAATAATCTGTTTTCATTTATTTAATCCGTTTTTCCATGATATCTATGAAGCTAATCGAAGCATAACCAAACATTGTTTGTGGAATGGTATTTGTTTACCTTTTGCCTGAGCATTTCTTATTAATTCTGTCATTTTGGCTAGTTCAAGGTACTTGCACAACTTTAAATTGCCATTAAGTCATTTTCCAGTATTTTGCTATTAACATTCTAGCCGATGTTGTCACATCAAGAAACACTCTTTTATTTTCATTGTTACTTCAGATTTCTTAAAATTCTGTGTCTTAGCATTTATTTATTTTGGTTCCTCATAGGTCATTGTGTGTGTGTGTTTGTGTGTGTGTTTTATTATTATTTTAACTGTGTCTTTTAAGTCCACCCTGCCCTTACAGGATATCATTTCTACAAGTGTGTTACTACAGATCCAATGAAAAGCTTCGCTACCACGAGACTTATTACCTGCAACAACAACAGACACAGTTTTCAAAGTGGCCACAGCAATTTCTTTCAAAGGGGAGGAGTTGAATTGCAAGGAGATTTTTTGACTTTTATATTCAACTGATATTTAATTAGTTTGTTGTGTATTATGTGTTATTATGTAGGAATGTTGAAATGTGTTTGACAGTGTTATTTCCACAAAGGGAGGAATTTGTGTGTGTGTGTGTGTAATTGTCTTATGTTTAATGTATACTGCCTTATTCCTTATACCCCAATGGAGGATTTTCATACACTTTATGCTTTCTAATGGATCAAGCTATTGTGTAGTTCAATGTTTAGATAACCACATTTCGCTGTCCCACCTGGCACACTGCCAACCTTCCCTACCCATTTTAAAATGTGTTAAAACTCGCTTTACCAAGGAGAAGCTTCAGGAAGGTGTATATGCCTTGATTTAGCAGGAATGATCCCTTATAGAGTTAAATTGACTTATTTGGACAAGTGCCCTTTTAAGAATGGTTTTCTTTTAACAGATTGGTTTGAAGAGTTGAGAACCATGGGGAAAGATAAATTCAAATTGGACTCAGTTTGAATTGGGCAAGTGTATCCAGGCTGCAATTAGCTTTTGGTCCTTAAAGTGCAAGTGCGCAACTTCCCATGACTGCAAGACCAATAATAAAACCCCCATAGGAAGCCAAGGCAAGGACATTTCCCTCAGGACGTGCCCGAACCTATGGCAGCTGTGGTGAGTGCCAGGCAACATGGTTAATATGAAAGCCCTAAGTGGATTCACCAGGGATTGCCACTACTGTGAGACCACAGAAAAGCTACCTTGACACCTGAGAACACAAAAATGGCGGGGGACAAAGCAAACTGCATTTTTTTTTTCAGTCAGTAGTGGACCTTCCTGCTAAATGTAAAGCATAGACCACTATTGAACAAAATACAACAGGTGTCCTTTTTGCACTACTATACTTGCAAATGGCCTTAAGAGGCATGATTTGCAAGTCCCCTTCAGGTTTGCACAAACCCACACATCTAGTACGATAGATACAAAGTTATTATTTAGTGCATATCTATATAACGTAAACATACATTGTCTTGGTCCGTGTTGCTCCCTCCTTTGTTGCCCTGCTCAACCCACCTCCTTTTCCATTAGGGCCTATTCCCACTCACACGGCACCCCTACCTTCACCGAGATTTAGGGTGCGGAGAAAAGATTTGCAAGTTCTTACAGAACTTTAATGCAAATCTATCTCCGAATGGGGGACTGTTACGGAAAGGGGGGGGGCATGTCTTCTTCACCTTCTTCTTCGCTACAATATATCAATTTATTTCCAATTGTCAAAAGGGACTAAAATCTATAAAATTCATAGAAAATCAGCGTGCCAGTTTGCTCAATTACTCTAGGACTCCATCACATCTCCCCTGTCCAGCATAATCCCTCAAGCAAAGTGTCAAGACCTTAATCCTTTCAAATTGTTCTGATCAGCCTTTCCTCCAGACAATGTCAGGTGGCAGACTATGCATATTTGAGACCATTGTCTTTTCATCCCCAGGAAGTGTTTATCTGTGCATATCTCCAGCTCTGCATATTCCCCCCTCCCTCCTCCATATGTTAATCTGTGCAACCCCTACCTTACTGAACTGCTGATCTGTGTAACCCAACCTCCCTTTAATATATTCATGATGTAATCTGTGTAACCAAACCTCTCTTTAATATATTCATGACGTGTTTTGCACTGTATTCTGGGACATGGAGGGAGTTTCAAAAACTCATGTCACCCCTTTCTCACTGTTCAATCTCGCCTTGAACCTGTTGCGCAATAAACTTGGATCTTCTGCAGTTTGCTCCTGTCTCCGGCTGAGCTCATTTTCCTCCGCAGGGACCCACGGACTTAGTCCGATGAGCTGGGTGGCAGAGCAGCCTCGCACCCAGATTTTTGCCGTAACAATCCCAATGTTACCTCCAGACAATAGGCCACATACACAGAAACAACAGTTCCAGCGTCTATCCAAACAAGGCAAACATTCTCAAGAAGGGTGCACCCAGGGCCAGTGAATGGTACGGCATGGGGAAGGGGAGTGGTTGGGGAGCATTGCAGGGACAAGTTATTACATTTATTACATTACATTTACATACCACCTTTATTCCAAGGAGCTTGAGGTGGCATACATGGTTCTCCTTCTTTCCATTTCATCCTCACATTAACCCTATGAAGTAGGCTAGGCAGAAAAATGGTGACTGAGTGGTCTTAAGTCACATGGCTGAGTGGAGATTTGAAACCTGGTTTCCCATGTCATTGTCGAAGACTCTAACCCAGGGGCCGGGTTAGAGTCCAATCGCCTTCTCAATCCGGCCTTCTCAATCTGGCACTGTTGGTTAAACCACAGAGCCTAGGACTTGCCGATCAGAAGGTCGGCGGTTTGAATCCCCACGACGGAGTGAGCTCCCGTTGCTCGGTCCCTGCTCCTGCCAACCTAGCAGTTCAAAAGCACCTCAAATTGCAAGTAGATAAATAGGTACCGCTCCGGCGGGAAGGTAAACGGCATTTCTGTGTCCTGCTCTGGTTTGCCAGAAGCGGCTTAGTCATGCTGGCCACATGACCCGGAAGCTGTACGCCGGCTCCCCCGGCCAATAAAGCGAGATGAGCGCCGCAACCCCAGAGTCAGTCACGACTGGACCTAATGGTCAGGGGTCCCTTTACCTTTACCTTTTATCCTATTGACTCTTAATTGCCTCTTTCCAAAACTAAACATGCCCAACATATCCTTTGCAGATTATATTTTCATACATAGAATTCTCCATTAAATACTACATCTTCTGTAGTATTTTATCAAATATGCAGGTGTGGGTGGGGAACTAGAGGGGGGAAATGAGACAAATGAACTGGAAAATACCCCCTGCCTCAAAAGCTTTGGCAGACTGGGTCAGTCCCACAGTTAATTTTAGACATTCTCTTTCAGGAACTGGAATGCAGGAAGAGTGGAAGAGATAGGTGAGTGGATCAGAGGAACAGCAAATGAATGAGATGGAGGAAATTCGCATGTACTTATTAAAAATGGGCTCAGTCTGGTTGAAAATTCAAAGAAACTGATTGTTGTTGCTTTGCATTGCAATGGGAGAATGAGGTTGAGGAATGGAGGTGGGGGGGGGGAGAAACCTCAGTCTACACTCTCCTGTTGTACTCCAAGCCAATTAGATTACACAACCAAATGAAGTCAATTGCTGATGAGAACAAAATGCTATTGTTTGATCTGGGTTCAGAGCAGCCCCCTCTGTCTGTTAGCACAAGTTAATGAAGGCCGACAGCACTGCAGATATGAAGAGCACAGCTTAGTGCAGCTGGGACTGCAAGACCACCCTGGGTCTCTGTGCTGACAGAGAGACAACCTCTCCCTGAATCTGGAATCAATGGCTTCTGAACAAGAAGAGCAGGATATGCCCTTTCAAAACATTCCTCCTTTCTCAACGCAAAACTGTCTCTCTGTGCTTTTTGGAGACAGCAGTGGTGTGCTAATTTATTTTCAATGTTGCCAGTATTAAAAGGCAAGCTAATGAACTGCATTTAGGAGTTGGGATCAGTTTGAGGAAAATGCTTTTTCAGTATCAAATGGTGCCTTCCCTTCAATGTTTTTATTTTCTTTTCCATTTTTTAGGCTGCAAGGCAGTGACTGTCCCAAGGACACTATGTAAACTTCACAGCCAAGCGCAGATTTGAGCTCTGGTCTCCCAGGTCTTAGTATGACACTAACCCCGTGACGTAGCGTGGGGGATGCAGGGGGGGCCGGGCGCACCGGGCGCAACCTGGGGGGCGCTCGCACTCGCAGCTCTCTGCCCCCTGCTAAAATCCACGGGTTAGGGGGTGCAAATTACTTGCCTTGCCCCGGGTGCTGACAACCCACGCTACGCCACTGCACTAACCAATGCATGAAACTGGCTCTCTGAGTTGCATTTATCTATTGGCTGCTTAGTTACAAGATGTGTCTGTGTAGGATTATTGTTTTGCTCTGTTCTTCTTTTTATTATATATGGTATTTTTTGTTTTTAATCTTTTGAACCGCCCTGAAATCTACTAATGAAGGGTGGCATACAAATTTAATAAATTAAGTAAGTAAGCTGTTCTCTGGGAGTCTCAAATTCTTTGTTACATTGGGTTGCAATCACCGTTAGTTCATATTCTAGCCATGCAGAGGTTCCTGCACACATAGACACATTTCACTTCCCTCCTCCAAGTTTAAAGACACATTCCAGCCAGGCAAAAGCACTCAGAGTCGGTGCAGCCTCTGGGAGGGGTGTGACCTGGGAAGACATCTAAATGACTCAATGGAGAGGACTGTGGGGCTGTATTTGGCCCGAGGTTACTTCCCAGGCACACCAATTTGGCCCCCACATCATGGGTGCCCAGCGCATGCGCCACACTGCACAGCATGATGTTGTTGCAATGTGGCACATGTCCTCTCACCACATCAATTGACAAGTGGCATGGTGCACATGTGCGCTCCTGTGCCATGGTGGCAAATGGGCTGGGGCCTGCGCCTCTGCCATGGGACCTCTGTTATGATGTGCTGCAGCTGTGGATGCACCCCAGAAACACACCTGTGGTTGCAGCAGGCCTCAACAGGTGCCCCGTGGCTGCCACGCCTAAGCACCAGAGATAAGGTGGCAGTCGGGTGGTGGCACACAGCGGCAGTAGGGGGCAAAGCCCAGGCGGTAGCAGTGGCAGGGGCAAAATATGGGTGGCGTGCATCAGTGTGCGGCAGTGGGGGGGGGACGAGGTTGGGCACCCACAACAAAAATGTTGTGGGGCTTGGGGGCCCAGGCCCCCAACTGGAGTTGGCACCGGTGTTCCTTGCCTGTTGTTTACAGCATGATAAAACTCTCTTCTCCTGAAAGCAGTGCTTAACTTTGGATGGTTCATACCCCTATGAGGTACATACAATACGTCATCTTTAATGCATTTATTTTGGTTGGGGTAGGGATCTTGATTTCCCAGGTTACAAAATTCATGAATTTCAAAGGAAAGAGAGAGAGAGAATGAGAGGGACGGGACTCTTACTCCCATTTGAACAAGAATAAAAAGATTTAGTATCCAGCTTCACCAGGAAGGCATTATTGACCCACTGGCTATTCGAGGTCTGCAGCATTGTGCACGTGAATATTTATTGCTTTTAATTACCATAAACTAGCAAGGATCTGTGTTAATAAGGTATTTTTAAAATGTAGTTTTGCAAATGGAAAGGCAATTGAAATTCAGCGACAGCTACAGGAGCCTGACATGATCAAGTCCCAAGCATTATAATCTCATTGCCTTGCTACCCTGATCTAGATTGAAGAAGAGTGACCTTGTTTGGGGTGGCAGTTGTGGATTCTGCTATTGGAAGGGGTTTGCTATTGGAAAGAGACACACACATCTCCTAAGCTGATCCAAAGGTACTACTTCACATGTAATTATTTTCCCTTACAGCAGTGGTTTTAATCTAGTCTGCCATGGCACCCTGGGGTGTCTTGAGCAGCCAACCCTGGCCTCTGTTCCTCTTTCCTTCCCTCCCTTCCTCTGATGCCCTTTAATGTCTCTGCCTCCCAAAGGCTTGTGCAGCTGTTTGTTGCAGCAGCCCTGGCTACAAGCTCCCCAGGGGAGTGGTGCCTCTGGGGCTGGCCAGGGGGCACTTCCCAGGCCCATGTGGGGCACTGTGAAGAGGCACCTCTCTTTGAGGTGGGGGGGGGGAGCTCAGAAACCAGGGGCGGCAGCAGCAGCTGCTCAGAGGACTCCCAAGGGGAGAGGAGAGGAGGCTAAGGGAACACTCCACAAGGGAGGGTGTTTGAAAAAGGGTAAGAGGCTGCCAGCTCTGCAGGCAAGGGAGGGGGGACATAACTGGGCTCCTGAACCCCACAGGGGTGCCTCAGAAAGAGTGTACAATCATACCTTGGGTTAAATACACTTCAGGTTGAGTGTTTTTGGGTTGAGCTCCACGGCAACCCGGAAGTAACAGAACACGATACTTCTGGGTTTTGCCGCTCGCGCATGCGCTCAAAATGATGCCACGTGCATGTGCAGAAGTGGCAAATCATGACCCATGCACGCGCAGACTTGGGTTGTGTTCACTTCAGGATGCGAAGGGGGCTCTGGAACGGATCCTGTTTGCATCCAGAGGTACAACTGTAGTTGGTCAAGGGAGCCGTGGACCCAAAAATGTTGCAAACCTTTGCTATATAGCATGATCCCTCCTCCCCAGTGCCATATAGCAAACCAATATCAATGTGCACTGACTGAGATGAATGAATATATGCACATAATAAGCAGTGACAGTGGGGGAGAAATTCGATTCAGTTTGAATTTAAAGGTGAACCTACCTGATTTGCACCTTCCAAAATAATGTGCAAACTGAAACATATCTATCTTTCAAAGGCTGCAGGCCTCCAAATTTTGCAGTGCAGCTCTTCAACAGAATAACGTGTACAGAAATTCATATATAATACTGTAGTATAGGAACAAATATTTGTGAAAATAATATGGAAAAATGCATTGCACTCGGGGGAAATGCTTAGCAAAAATGCAAATGCCAGCCCCTATTCAGAAGGTCCCACTCATGCTGGGTACATACAGCCAGAGATCACTGTGAATCAGGCTGGGTTTGTCCAGAATGCCTCAAGGCAGCCAGCGGGAAGGACCTCCAGCAGGAAGGAGAGGCGGGGCAGGAAAACTCTGTGAAAAAGGCTGAGACCTCACTAACCAGCAGCTGCCTCTTCCCAGGAGAAAGTAGGCTCAACAATGTGACTCTCCTTCCTGCTGGAGCTGTGGAATGGGTATTGATTCTGTGTGTTGCAGACTGTGCTTTGCAAGAAGCTTTCCTACAGGAAAGACAATTGCAAAGTAGCACCTTGTAGCAGAGCAGACATTGGTAATATGGCACCTCGAGGAGGGCCAAAATTTTGCCCCCCTCCCTGAAGATTTCTTATTTTCTTTCTTATTTTCTTTATAATTCATTTTGGTATAGTTGCTTTATTAATTTTGCACCCCCTCAGCTCAGCACTCAGTGCAGAGGGACCACACTAACCACCCTGATTCCTGCACCACTGCTCACAGGATCATACCCTCCCACTTTACATGCCCTCCAACATTTCTCTGATGAAAATAGGGATGTCCCATTTCATAATGATAATTTTACTATTTATACTCCCCACATGTCACTGGGTAGTCCCAGCCACTCTGGGCAACCTCTAACATACATAGAAACATAACAAAACATTAAAAATTAAAAAAAAACTTCCCTATACAGGATTGCCTTCTGAAGGCTCAGGGGTCACATAACTCCATATCCTCCAACACTTCTTCAATTTAAATAGGAACATCCTAATGAAAAGTGGGACATTCCGGGATCAAATCAGAAACCGGGACGGCTTATCTAAATCAGGGACGTCCCTGGAAATTAGGGGCACTAGGAGGGGCTGCACTTAACTGCTGTTAAGTGTGAGTTTTCAATCTTGTGTGGAGGTGGCTGCTTCTCCTTCATGAACAGCTTCCCTTGCATGCAGTAAAGTACCACACAGGATCAAATCCTTCTGCTTATCAGCTGTTGAACAGGATGGCTGATCCTGTATTGCGCCACACCTTTTATGGTGGGTTTTAAGGGTTTAAGGCCCTCTTCCAGATAGTTTCAAGGATGGATCTAGGATAGGGTGACTTGGGGGTGGCACAGTGTAAATCACCCTAATCTGTGGGGTCACAGATCTGAGCCATAGGGTGGCTTAGAGGGTCCATGCACAGCCCGAGTGGCTATTAGGATAAATCTGCGCTAAAATTTGGTGAATATGGATGGTGTGTCCCCCCCCCCCCTTTTTTAATGCAAACTGATGTGGAAATACAGACAACTGAACTGAAGACAGGAAATAAGGAGAAGATCAGTAAAACTGATCTCTTGCCCATCCCAAGGTGCTGGATCCTGCCCTGTTTCTGTAGTGGTGACAGGGCTGTAAAGATTGCTCTACACTCCATCCAGGGGCTGTCCACCAAACAGTGGTGGCTGGTGCCCATTGGGATTGCTTGGGTGGACAATAGGAAGACCAAAAGTAGGTGGAGCCAGAGAAAATGACAGGGAGTCAGTTTTGTCCCCATCCTCCTCCCTGCTGTGTTCTACAAGGGTCAACACCGAGGCTAAGAAGGAGGAAGGTGGCAATCAGGGCCACTCCCTGGACTAGTTGTTAGTAAGAAGCTAGGCAGATGTTTGTGAGGCTGAGGTCATGAGTTCAGACTAAGGGTGGTGTAATGGTAAGAACATAAGCACATAGGAAGACCCTGGCTGGATAAGGCTAACCAGGGCTTTTTTGCAGCCACAACTCATTGGCGCTCAGTTCTGGCACCTCTCAGGTGGGTGCCATTGCCATTATAAGAGAACAAGGGAGGTGTTCATAGTGAGTTTTGGTGCTTCTTTTTCTAGAAAAATGACGCTGAGGCTAATGGTCCATCTAGTCCATCATCCTGTTCTCACAGTGGCTACCAGATGCCTGTGAGAAACCAGCAAACAGGATTTGAGTACAAGAGCACACACACCCTCCGGTGTTTTCCAGCAATTGGTATTCAGAATAACTGCTGCCTCCAGAGAGGGGAGCCCTCTGCTATATCTTATATTATGGAAGTTCCATACTATGATTTGGCAACCCTCTCCAAATACAAGATTTAAAGATATACAAGTGAGGATGATTCGATGTACTGTGTAATTTTGAGATTTAAAATGTTTAAAGCTGTGTGTGGTTTGTAAAGAATGAAGGGGGGGGAGAGCCTTGTTGTTTTGATGGATGACTTTGGAAAACTAGAGCTTACCCCCCACCACCACCAAAAAAGGGGGCGGAAGAGACTATGGATTTAAAGAGGTGTTGAGATATAACCTATTTTTAAGAGGAAGGACATTGGCCCAAAAGTAAAATGCTAGCAGAGGCAAGAGGACTTTTGTAACAGTATGTGAGAAGTGGTGCAAGGGCTCTTGTGTGGTGTAGTGGTTAAGAGCAGTGGACTCGTAATCTGGTGAACTGAGTTCGCTTCCCCGCTCCTCCACATGCAGTTGCTGGGTGACCTTCTTTGAAGTCTCTCAGCATCACTCACCTCACAGAGTGTTTGTTGTGGGGGAGGAAGGGAAAGGAGAATGTTAGCCGCTTTGAGACTCCTTAAAGGGAGTGAAAGGCGGGATATCAAATCCAAACTCTTCTTCTTCTTCTTGGAGGCTTCTGACTATAAGTGACTTTGCTTGATGAGAAACACCTTTTCCTTCCCAGACTGAGTGGGGAAATCTATGAAACTTGTTGATTCAGTCAACCAGCGGAAGGGCAAGGACTGTTGTTTATCTGGAATTGCCTGATTATTATGGGATGGAAGGCAGGAGCTGAGACAAGAAGAAGAAGTTAACCTTGAGACCACAGTTGCGCCCTGAACCACACTGGGCCAACAGTATTGTGAAAAGAATGCAGCCCAAGGATGTCACAGAAAGAAACATAAGGGACAGACATACAAGGCCAATGAAATCAACAACTGAATTTATTAGACTTGACACACAGAGACTGAAAAGAAAAGAGCTATTGTTCCCCACCTGAAGTTGTATGAAAAGTTAAATAATAACACAAATAAAAATAATTAAGAATGCAATGCAACTGTTGACTAAATGATAATTTTGTAAAATGGAATGTAACTAGAAGTAAATAAGAATTTGGAAATAATTGGTATAATTTCTATAATTAGGTTAAAATTGGAAAATCAATAAACGTAATTGGCAAAAAGAAAAAAGAAAAAGAATTGCTGCCTGGCGGAGACAGAGCATGACCATCATGGCTTGTAGCCATCAATAGCCCTCTCCTCCATAAATTTGTCTAATCCTAAATGGTGTTGCTCTCAGACTGAGATATCCCAGATTGAAATCTACACTCAGCACATAATCACTACCTCAGGATTGTTGTGGGAATAAAATTAGGGAGACTTTATACACAGTCCTTGCAGGACATATAGGATAAATGTGTAATAAATCAATAAGAATATTTTTGGGGGCAAAGATTGGTATTGGGTCAACACGAAAGAAGCGGCTTTAAGGTCTCTTTCCTGCAGCAGTAGCAGCAACAGGGGAGAAATGGTGCCTTTCCCTGGGGCAGAGGTGACAAACTTCATCCCTGGTTAGGGCCATTTATATCCTGCTAACTGCCTTGTTTACACAAAATGGCACAAATGCAAATCAACATGAAGAAGTGCTGGAGCCAGTGAGGTGTGCAACCATAACAGGCTCCCGGGATTGGTTTTCGTAATGTAGTGTTAACAGAGCTACACATGGCTTCACACACTTTATTCATTTATTTATTTATTTTTGTATCCATGGGAGAAAGGGGAGGAAAGCAGGACAGAGGGAGAAATATCATTATCCAGAAACTGGCTGAGTTCCTTGCATGTCAACCAGGGCAGGAGAATGTGACCAGGATGGAAACAGATAAAACCTGGCTGTCAGACTGATCAGACTGTCTCTCAGTCACTCTGCCTTCAGCTGGGCTAGCCTACCTGGTGAACTGGCTTTGGGAGAGGAAAACGAGGGAGGCAGCTGAGAAGTTAACCTGGAATTTTCCTTGCTGTATAGTGTATACCAAGGATGGGGAATCTTTTTCGGGCTGGGGGCCACATTCCTTTCTGGGAAACCATCTAGAGGCCACGTGCCAGCAGTGGACAGGGCCAGAAAGTGCACACAGTGACAGACGTGACTCTGACCTTTTCCACAGTAAGTCCAAGTCTTCTGGTTTCTCTGAGTTTCTCATTTTTCCATTTGTCAGTTCAGTTCCCCAAGCTTCCACATCACTATGGGTTTTTGTTTTAGTTTTCAATCCTCACTGAGATCCATCAGCATTTTGGTGTGAAATTCTACTAATGCTGTGATGCCTAAATTTCAGGGGGTGGACTGGATGACCCTAGGGCACCCTCTCAACTCTATAATACACATTTCATAACATACACATTTATATTCTTATTATATATTTATAATACACACACACACACACACACATAATATACACATTTCATATGCACTTTTGCAAACCAAAATTTGCATGTGTGTGTGTGTGTGTAATTTTCACTTGTGGTTCGAGGACCCGATCCCCACTTTGTGGAATGAAGACACACAAACACAGTGTATAAGGTTAATGGGCAAGAAAAGGCCACAACTTTTTTGATTACAGCAAGTGAGAAGGTATTGGCTTAGGCATTGGATCACGAAAATTTGACTCCACCCACTCAGAGAGGGGTGAGCCTGAAGAGGGGTTATTCACCAGTAGGAGGAGCCTGTAATGCTAATACAACTATAAACTCTCCCCTGATGTCACCGAGGGTCGTGCCATGGCTTCCCGCCACACAGGCATCGGACAGGATCCACGACCGCCGGATTCCTTTAACGGAATACCCAAATTTGAAGGGGTAGGCGATGGCCACACCTTGCCCTTCCACATACCAACAACACATTCCAATGCCTAACAGCCAAATACCAAGAAAGTTGTGACGATTGCTACGAGGTAGGCAAAAAAACCAAAAGGCCTAATGCTGGTTGGAAAAATTCCTACCAGGCCCCCTGGGCAATCTGGGCGACCAACCATGGGTCCATAGCAAGGTCAAGAGAAAAGCTAAGCCCTATGCCCTAAGGGAGTGGTGGGTGGGTGACTCGCGATGAGAAGGTGAAGAAATGAGGCGGAATGGCTGGCGCGGCGGTATCTTAAACCGCAAACCACGCCCCCACCAGGCCACCCGGTTGGGCGCTTACCTGTGGGCATGGTGCACCAGCCAGGTGAATGGGGCAGGGGGCATAACGCCCCCTGCGTGATGCAGAAATCGCGTCCTGCCCACAACACCTCCCCTCCAGGAGGAGGAGAAGCCTTATATATTGTTGTGAGTTGCAAGTAGGGTAGGCTGTATGCCTAAGTCCCTTCTAATTCCTTGATCCAACAAGGAACCAATTGCTGGAATAGCCAGTAATTTCTTTTTGGTAACAGCTCCTAAAGTTATTAAGGTAGCAAAGGAAGTGGCTCTGTGCCAGAAAACAAATGGGTGTTTCCCCCTTTTCTCAACTTGCTGGTAGCTAGAGAGACAAAGTGTGAGAGCTAGGAGGAGGAAGAAGCAGGCTATAAACCTGAGAGCCAAAACCATGCCTTATTTCTGCTTGAACCCCAAGCTATGGTTATGGAAGAAGCAAAACCATCTTTGGGTAAGCCCCTCAATTGTAGGCTCAAGTTGCATATAGGTGTAAATAAACCATATATCATAAAGACACCACAGTCACTTATCCCAAGGAAACCAAACCTTGGCTAAGCACCCGGAACCCCTGGAGTCTCACACAACTCGGAGATTGGGGTGGGATGCAACGATATGCACTTTTATGCATGCTTTACACTTTTGTACACTTTACTTAGCTGGTGAACTTGGTTGCAAAACTTGGGTATGTGTGAATTCTGAAGGACAGCTGTGTTTTGGTCCGCATGTTATTGTGGGATGTAAACACAGGAGCAGTCAATGACAACATTCCTAGAGTGTACATGTTAGAACATGGGGAGGGATGTCTGTCCAGCAAGCAGGTAAACTTCCTGGGGACGGACTTCCTCCGCATGTGACCAGAGGTGGGTGTGGCCTCACCTGTGCAGGTAATGATAAAAGCACAGGGCAGGCAGCCACTCTCTCTCTTGCCTCTTGCCTCTTGCCTCTCTGCCATCTTCATCTTCTGAAGGAGCAACATGCCCTCTTGGCTCCCAGCCAAGAGAGGACAGTAATATCTTGCTACAAGATAGATTCTAACTGCATGTAACCTTTTTAAGCCTGCCTACCTTCTGGGATCATATTGTGAACAGAACGTGAGTAAACTCTTTTATACTTTTATAAAGACTGTGTCGTGTCTTGTATTTTAAGAGGGAACAAAGGGGAAATTACCAGAGTAATTATTATAGAGGTTCTAGCGAACCTGTGCAAGCGTTACCGTTGCGAACTTAAAAGGGGAATGTCTATAAACTCTGCTGATATTTTGGGAACTTGTTAGCACAAGTTGGATAAGGATATAATTAGTCAATATATCCTCTCCTGCACCCCAGAACATTCCCACAAAGGGTTATTGGCCCCAGTATTGCATATTTCTGCGTATTTTTGAAGGATTGCATTGGATTGTGATTTTGAATTGAGTAGTATTTTTCTGAGTTAACTTCCTGGTAAGCACATGGTCCTTTGTTCCATTGTGCAGTGGGGATTAAGCAACCCCCCCCCCTTCCCTCAGAGTTCACAGTGATCCAAGGCAGTGAAGATTTGTTTTGAATTTTGAGATTTTTGAGATTTTGATTTTAAAATTTTGAGAAATTTTGAAATTTTGAAGAATTTTGAAATTTTTGGATTTTAAGATGGCTAGAGCAGCTTTTGATAGTGATGCAAAGCTAGGAATGCCTGTGCTGAATGAACACAATTTCATACACTGGAAGCAGCGCTTGATAGCATGTTTAGATTATAAGCACATTTTGGAAGCTTTAAACCCTCAACCTACGGGATCGTCTGAGGAAGCTTTAGCCAAGATAAGTGCTTGGAAACGCATGAACAGCGAAGCTAGACACATAATTTTGAGTGGACTTCGTGATGAGCAGCTATCATTAATAAATAGTACAGATGATGCATCTCAAATCTTAAGAGATATTGAGCGCGTGTATGGAGAATCTAGCATAAACTGCTTCAGAAACTTGGTGTGTAAATTAACCAGAGTGAGGATGAATTCAAAACAGGAATTCACAGAGCACATCAACAAGTTTACTGAGATTATTCAAAGAATTGATTTGACTCCCAAAGCTTTTGATGAAGATACAAAGATAGCATTTTTGTTATCATCACTTGGACCACGCTTTAGCGCATTTGTAAGTTTGATGGATCATAGACAAGGTCTGATTTTTAAAGACTTGATTGGTTATTTAAAAGAAGAATGCAGAGATAGAGCTGAATCTCCAGTGAGAAATGCTAGAAGCAAGGACAGCAGTTATGCATCTAGGCAATGTACAAAGTCCAAAGAGATGCCTAAGAAAGTGATTTGTTTCAATTGTAACAAAGAAGGACACATTGCAAAGAATTGCAAGGCTCCTAAAGCCAAGAAACCCCACCCCTTTCAGCCAAAAGGAGAAAAGAAGGGGAAATGTGAATGCACATGGCTACTGCAAGAAAGGAATTTAACTGTCCAGAATCGTGAAAATAGACGTAATAAATGGATTTTAGATTCAGGTGCCAGTTCGCATTTTTCATATAAAAAGGACTATTTTAATGAGATTAATGAGATAAATGATGAAGAAGGATCTGAAATTGAGATTGCAGATGGCAACATTGTTAAAGCAAAAGGTACAGGTTCCATGAGTCTGAAATGCAATATAAACAATGAATGCATTGAGAACACAATCTCTAGAGTTTTGTATGTACCAGAGCTGAGCTGCAATTTAATCAGCGTGTCCACTTTGGACAAGAAAGGTTTCCAGATCACATTTGGAAATGGAGAATGTAAAGTGACTAGAAATGGCAAAGTGTTTGCTCAAGCAGAGCTAATTAATGGTGTATATGAGCTTGATCTTTCAGAGAATCAGTCTGCAAAAGTGGCACATTCCAGCCAGAAGGATGAAGCAGATCTGGACCTGTGGCACAGAAGGCTTGGACATAGAGACACCAACGTCATTCTGGATCTACAGAAAAGAGATCTTGTAAGAGGTTTGCAGGTAAAGCAGAGCAACAAAGCTCCAGCAAAGTGCATAAGCTGTATTACTGAGAAGGCTGTAAAACCTTCATTTCCACGTTGTGCAGAACAAAGAAGCAACAAAGTGCTTGACATAGTGCACACTGACATATGTGGACCCATGAGTGTTCCCTCACTGGGAAAGAATAGATACATTTTAATATTTCTGGATGACTTTTCAAGATTTTGTGTTGTGTATTTCCTCAAAGAGAAGAGTGAGACAGTGGACAAGCTCCAGGAATACATTGCCATGGTCAAGAATAAATTCCAAAGAGCTCCAGCTGTGCTAATGAGCGACAATGGAGGTGAGTACTGCTCAAATGAAATGCAGGCTCTCCTGGCCAAGGAAGGAATTGCACACGTAACCACAATTCCTTACACACCACAGCAGAATGCCATAGCTGAGAGAAAGTTTAGGTCCATTATGGACATGACAAGGTGCATGCTAAAGGATGCATGTTTGCCACAGAAGCTGTGGGCCGAAGGAGTGTACACATCGGTCTATTTGCAGAATAGACTGCCAACTAAAGGTGCAGAGCGCACACCATTTGAACTTTGGCATGGGAAAGCTCCCAATCTGTCGCACATACGTGTGTTTGGAAGTCCGTGTTATTTCCACGTGCCCAAGGAACACAGACACAAGCTTGACTCCAGGGCAAAAGCAGGTATCCTGGTGGGATACGCCTCTGGAGGCAAAGGATATAGAATTATGGACTTACAAACTGGTAAGACAAATGCATACCATGCGGTTTATTTTGATGAATATGGAAAAGTAGACACTAAGAACACTGTTGTGGATTCTTCTGATGAGTCAGAAAGGACTCAAGAACTTGTATATTTCCCTTTTGAGACCCCACAAAGTACTAATCTACCTTCGAGTGTTACAGCGCCCCCTACAGGCGATGCACCAGAGGACCAGAACCCTGGCGGCACCAGAGACGAAGATGAGGACTCAGATGGGGACATGCCTGCATTGGAGGAGGATGAAGAAGCTGATGCGGTTGCAGAACCAGAGGTCAGGCACTCGTCCAGAACCAACAAAGGTGTCCCACCATTGCGGTTGTCCTACTTTTCAGGGTCAGCGTTTCCACAGGAACCTTCCACTTGGGAAGAGATACAGGAGATGCCAGCTGCAGAAGCCAGTCTCTGGAGGAAGGCCGCACAGGAGGAGATGGATGCACTGCATCAGAACAAGACCTGGACACTCACTGAGCTGCCTCCCGGTAAGAAGGCCATTGGCAGTAAATGGGTTTTCAAGGTTAAGAAGGGGTCAGAAGGAGAAGTGCAGCGCTACAAAGCTAGACTTGTAGCACAGGGATTTTCACAGCGTTTTGGTGAAGATTATGATGAAGTTTTTGCACCAACTGTGAGGTACAGCAGCGTAAGAATGCTTCTAAGCATTGCAGCCTCCAAGAAAATGAGAGTGAAACACATAGACATTGCTACCGCTTTTCTACATGGGCAGATTTCTGAAGAAATTTACATGAAGCAGCCTAAAGGTTTTGTGAAACCACATGAGGCACATTTAGTGTGCAAACTGCAGAAAGGACTTTATGGACTTAAACAGGCTGCTAGAGCCTGGAACCAGAAGTTGCATAAAATGCTGACGCAACTTGGGTACAAGCAAGGCGACGCTGACAAGTGCTTGTACAGTAAGTCAAATAATGGACAATTCTCATATATCTTAGCATTTGTTGATGACCTGATTATTGCCACAGCAAGTGAGAAAGACTATACACAGATAGTAAAACACCTTAGCAAAGAGGTGGAGGTCAAGGAGCTAGGAGATGTCCAGTACTACCTCGGGATCCAGGTGGAAAGAGAAGAGGACGGCTCATTTCTTCTCAGCCAAAGACAGAAGATCCACGAGCTGATTGAGCACATGCAGATGCAAGACGCACATCCAGTTGCTACACCGATGGCTACTGACTTCCTGAAGAATCAGGAGGATTCGAAGCAGTTGCCAGACAACAATGACTACAGGTCGGCGATTGGTAAACTTTTGTATTTAGTTACCACATGTAGACCTGACTTAGCAAATGCTGTGGGGATTCTTAGCAGAAAAGTGAATTCTCCCACTGAGCATGATTGGGCAGGTGTAAAGAGGGTGGTGCGATATTTGAAGGGTACCATGAATTGTAAATTAAGGTTACCAGCCGTCAGAGACCCTAAGTTGGTTGGGTATACTGATGCGGATTGGGCTGGGGATAATGCTGATTATAAATCAACAAGTGGTCATGTTTTCATGTTTGGTGATGGACCTGTTTCATGTGGCAGTTATAAACAGAGCTGTGTAGCATTATCTTCCACAGAATCAGAATACGTTGCAGCAACAGAAGCCTGCAGAGAGATCGCCTGGCTTGATCAACTCATAAAGGACTTTGGGTTGGTGAGAAAAGGGCCTGTCAGCTTGCTAGAGGACAATCAAAGTTGCCTGAAGCTGACGCAGAGTGAGAAGTTCCTGGCCAGAACAAAACACATTGGGGTTAAATACCACTACATACGCCAGATGATCCAGGATGGACTTGTGGAACTATCCTACTGCAGCACCCAAGAGATGACTGCTGACATCCTGACGAAACCCCTACCAAGAGAGAGTTTCCAGAATCTACGTGTCAAGCTGGGACTCTGGGTGGTTGAATAAAGTTGTTTATGTTTTGTGTATGTTGTATTGCCTGAGAAGGGGTATGTGGGATGTAAACACAGGAGCAGTCAATGACAACATTCCTAGAGTGTACATGTTAGAACATGGGGAGGGATGTCTGTCCAGCAAGCAGGTAAACTTCCTGGGGACGGACTTCCTCCGCATGTGACCAGAGGTGGGTGTGGCCTCACCTGTGCAGGTAATGATAAAAGCACAGGGCAGGCAGCCACTCTCTCTCTTGCCTCTTGCCTCTTGCCTCTTGCCTCTCTGCCATCTTCATCTTCTGAAGGAGCAACATGCCCTCTTGGCTCCCAGCCAAGAGAGGACAGTAATATCTTGCTACAAGATAGATTCTAACTGCATGTAACCTTTTTAAGCCTGCCTACCTTCTGGGATCATATTGTGAACAGAACGTGAGTAAACTCTTTTATACTTTTATAAAGACTGTGTCGTGTCTTGTATTTTAAGAGGGAACAAAGGGGAAATTACCAGAGTAATTATTATAGAGGTTCTAGCGAACCTGTGCAAGCGTTACCGTTGCGAACTTAAAAGGGGAATGTCTATAAACTCTGCTGATATTTTGGGAACTTGTTAGCACAAGTTGGATAAGGATATAATTAGTCAATATATCCTCTCCTGCACCCCAGAACATTCCCACAGTTATTTCAGAAGGTTCACCTTTAAATGAATCAAACTGAATCAGATTTCTGCCCCCATTAGAGACCTCTCAGAGGTATCTCCATACAATAACATGCACGCCTCTCCAACCCAGTTCAAGGTGATAAAGGAAATTTCCTGGACTTACTTGGATTGCCAGATGAAGACACCATCCAAGAATATAGGAGCAAAACAGCAGCCTGCAGGCCTGGTCTTTATTCAAAGAAGGATGCAACAGGACTTCCACTCACCACATGGAAGAAGCAGGAAGATGCTTCCTCTTTTATAAGGATTCCCTTTTCCCATAAACACCTTTGGTGAAGCATCATGCATACATCATAGATAGATCATACATACGTCACAAAGAGGGAGGGGTTTTCTGGTAGAAACCAGTTCGTTTGGTTTGCCCCCAACCTTCCTTGCCCACCACAATATTTGCAAGATCCTGGTTTTCCCCAGTCGGTCACATAATCACACTCCTTTGTCCTGACCAAGGACTTAATCCATTCCTGGGTGGTTTGCCATTGTCCATGGGATGACTGCCTGTCTGGAACCCATTTGCCAGGATGTCAGTGATTATCTCTTGCGCAAGAGGCTGTTGTGTACCTGATCCCACATTTCAGGGAGTATGGCTGCCCACATCCCAGACTCCCCCCTTGGTAGCCATTCCTTTCCTGAACAGTGGAATGGCGCAAATCCATACTGGAGTAATTTTATATGACTTTCTAAAGTTTTCCCAGTGAGCCAGTACAGTGGTACCTTGGTTTAAGAACCGCCCTGTTTACAAACTATTTGGCATACGAACTCTGCAAAACTGGAAGTAGTGTTCCGGTTAGTGAACTTTACCTCAGTCTATGAATGGAAGCCAAACAGTGGAAGGGCACCAGCGGCGGGAGGCCTCATTAGGGAAAGCACGCCTCGGTTTAAGTGTGGCTTTGGTTTAAGAACGGACTTCCAGAATGGATTAAGTTCGTAAACCGAGGTACCACTGTACATAGATAACATTTATCAATGAATTGTTGCATTTGCAGCGGAGGCCCTTTGACTAGAGATAAGATAAAAAACTGTGATCAAGTGTTTTGTGGGGACATTTTCAGGAGTGATTGTGTTGAGTTTGGTAGTCAGGGTGTGTGGAGGGGCAAACAGCCCCCCCCCCTTCATAAATTCCTGTAACAAAGGGCACATGGAAAGTCAAACAAAAGCACTCAAGGAGGGTGTGAGGGTCTGTGGCCTGGGAAGAACATGAAGGTGGAATAAGGAAGTGTCCTTCTTGGCCTGAGGTTTCCCACTCCTGCTAGAGTTGAAGACTCTGAGTTGGGGTTCCCTCAAAAGCCGAAGCTTCCTTGCCTCCCTTTAAGTGCTTTCAGCATTTTCTACAATAATAAATAAATGAATAAAATTAAGGGTATCATCTCTAATTAAGGGTAAAGATTTCAGCTGAGATGTTTGTTCTCTTTTATTAGCGCTGCAAAAGCAAAACGGGAGCCCTTGTTACACTGTCAGCAATTGTGGTATTATTATTTATTGTTTATGGTATAAATTATGACTCGCTTCCTATGTTGATGGAACTTTTACCATCTGTGTCTCCCTCTCTCTCTTTTTACCCTTCCTTTCTTTAAAGAAAGTGCTGCTGTTGCCTAAAACATAATTCAAACCTAAATGAACCTTCAGAAAAACAAAATCAAACAAAGCTAATTAACCACGGTGAGTGCAGTGTAAGTGGTGCTGATTCTTCTTGCCGTCTGCAAAATAAATGCAAGCAACTTTTTAAGGTCAAGGTTACAGTTAAATACAGGCCTGGAACTTTATCCAGTCTTACACGTATTGTTTGTATTCTTGGAACTTTTCCCTGGTGCCCATGGTGTTCTCAAAATTTCTGGTCCTTTGTCTCTCTCTATATAGCAAACTAGCCCAGAGCTCCTTCTGTTGCCTGTTTTTTTCAGGAAGCAACACAGGACTAAGTCATGGGCCATCTAACTCTATATTGTCTACACTGACTGGCAGAGGCTCCCCAGGATTTTAGATAGGTAGGGTTGCCATACATCTGGGAAAACCCAGACAAGTCCTCTTTTGGGGGGCCAACACGCCCATCTGGGTGGATTTTTACATTTTAAAGGACATGTCCGGTTTTTGGAGGCTGTGGCTTGGGCTGTTCTGTATAATAATTTAATAATAATAATAATTTATTATTTCTACCCTGCGCATCTGGACGAGTTTCCCCAGCCACTCTGGGCGGCTCCCAATAGAGTGTTAAAAACAATACAGCATTAAATATTAAAAACTTCCCTAAACAGGACTGCCTTCAGATGTCTTTTAAAAATAGGATAGCTGCGTGACCGCCTCTCCTGGTATGTCCCACAGAGGACCTTAAGGTCCATAAATAGCAACACCTTAGAGGTCCTGGGCCCCGAGGAAGTTAGACTAGCCTCAACCAGGGCCAGGGCCTTTTCAACACTGGCTGGAACGCTCTGCCTCATGAGACCAGGGCCCTGCGGGATCTGATTTCTTTCCACAGGGCTTGTAAGACAGAGTTGTTCTGCCTGGCCTTTGGCTTAGAATCAGTTTGATTCCCTCCCCCTCTTTCTTTTTCCTTTCTCCTCCTGTGAAGAGGCTGCATCCTAATGTTTTAATGTTGTATTTTAATCTTTTTTTTAAATTGTATTTTAATCAACTTATTTTTATTATTGGTTGTTAGCTGCCCTGAGTCCGGTCTTGGCTGGGGAGGGCGGGGTATAAATATTTTTTTAAAAATTATTATTATTATTATTATTATTATTATTATTATTATTATTATTATTTCCTTGACATCTGATGGGAGGGTGTTCCACAGGGTGGGCGCCACTACTGAAAAGGCCCTCTGTCCCTCTGTCTGGCTCCCTGTAACCTCACTAATAATAATAATAAATTATTATTTATGCCATGTATGCCATGGCTGCTGCCAGCCCAAGCTGGGGAATGAGGCTTGCGGGCATTGTGGCGGCAGCCCTGCATGCTTCTTTCTCCAGCTTGTGCTGGCAGCGGCTCAAGCTGTCCTCTTTTTTGCTCTTCAAGGTATGGCAACCCTCACATACCCCACCAGACCTGCTTCATTCCCATCTGGCCTGGAGAGAGAGAATGTTTGGGGAGCCTACTTTGGTGCCACCAGCTCACTGGGTAAGCTGGGCAGAGGAAGATAGGATCAATATAGACTACAAAAGTTTGTGCACTGGTTACTTCAATAGTGGATTACTGAAATGTGCTCTACGTGTGGCTTCAGTTAATGCAGAATGATGCAGCGCAATTGCTGACAGGAGTGAGGCCTTGTCAGCATATAACATCTGTGCTCAGAGGTCTGCACTGGTTGTTGATTTACTACTAGGCTACATACAAGGTGTTACTATTAGTATATAAAGCTCTTAACAATTTGGGACCAGTTTACATACAAGAGCACCTTACCCCACGTGACCACTTGGCCACTTTGATTGGTGGAATTGATCGGCACTACTACAGTGGTACCTCGGGTTACATACGCTTCAGGTTACCAACTCCGCTAACCCAGAAATAGTGCTTCAGGTTAAGAACTTTGCTTCAGGATGAGAACGGAAATCATGCAGCGGCGGCACGGCGGCAGCAGGAGGTCCCATTAGCTAAAGTGGTGCTTCAGGTTAAGAACAATTTCAGGTTAAGAACAGACCTCCGGAACGAATTAAGTACTTAACCCGAGGTACCACTGTACATGTGCCACATGATCCCTACACCACATCTGTAAGAACTTGACCATTTAATGTGGAAGCACTGGGATTTTGGAACTCCCTGCCATTGATATCAGGCAGACGCCTTCACTGTATTGTTTTTTGCACCTGCTGAAAACCTTCTTATTTAGACATGCCTAAAGGTAATGGGGGGAGCGGGTGGCGCTGTGGTGTAAACCACTGAGCCTTGGGCTTGCCATTCAAAATGTTGGCAGTTTGAATCCCTGCAATGGAGCTCCCATGGCTCAGTCCCAGCTCCTGCCAACCTAGCAGTTCGAAAACATGCCAAAAAGTGCCAGTAGATTAATAGGTACCGCTCTGGTGAGAAGGTAAACAGTGTTTCTGTGCGCTGCTCAGGTTTTGGTGTTCCGTTGCGCCAGAAGCGGCTTAGTCATGCTGGCCACATGAGCTGGAAAAACTGTCTGCGGAGCAAGATGAGTGCCACAACCCCAGAGTCGTTCGTGACTGGACTTAACTGTCAGGGGTTCCTTTACCTTTACCTTTTTAAAGGTAAAGGTACCAGATGTTTATATGTATGACTTTTAATTTGTTTTAGTATTGAGTACATTTTAAATTAGAGTTGTAATTTCTTTCGTAATGATTTTGTTGTTTTTATCTCTTTTTTTGTAAACCACTTTGAGGTTTATTCTGCTTTCAAGTGGTATATATATATTATGAAATAAATAAATGCAAGGAAGGGGTAGCACGGGGAGGAGAGAGAAAGAAGGATGAGGTACCAAGCCTGAGAATGAATTTCATTGATTTGCCTCACCATCCATGACTATGTACAACAAGCAGAGGGGCCTCTCTGATTCCAATCAGATTTGGTAAGTGGAGGGAAGCACTAGTTTTTTACAGCCCTGGTGAACATAAAAATTGATTTTTGAAGCCTAATCATCTGCTGCAGCTGAAACCTGTCCAAGACTTCTTTCTGTTCTGTTGTTGTTGTTGTTGTTGTTGTTGTTGTTGTTACTATTTCTTAAAGTGCCATCAATTGAAAGACAAAGTGAATGTGAGATAAACACTAACAAAAAAGGAGGGGTGCATCATTGACTGTGGTTTTGCAGCTGGTGACAGTTGCCTGGGGCTGGCCTGTTAAAAGCAGGAAATTGGGCTTCTTCAAGCCCTCACAGTGTAAACCTGTTCTTGCCTACTGAAAAGGTAAGTGTCTACAGCAGAGCTTTCCAAACTGTGTGTCGCGACACATTTTGTGTCAGCTGCGGTGTGTAAATGCTTCATACGAACACTCCCCACACTACTCCCAGGGCTAGAAAGGGGTTAGTTTAACCTCTGGTTTGCTTGTAAAACTGAATTACTCTGTCGTGAAATGATGCAAACCTAAATTACTGTGTTGTGAAATGATGCATGTCCAAAAAGTGTGTCACCAGCTTGTAAAGTTTGGAAAGCTCTGGTCTACAGCAAGGGAGAAGTTTTTTTGGTTAGAGGGCCTCATTCCCTTCTGGATCACAGTGCTGGGTAACAAGAGAGGCAAAAGTGGGTAGAGCAATAAGTATCCAGAAGGAAGGAAGGAAGGAAGGAAGGAAGGAAGGAAGGAAGGAAGGAAACCCCACCCTTATTTGTTCTCCAGTGCAAAATCACTGTTCCCTTTTCCATAGACTTAGATATTATCAGTTGATTATCAGCACATGTTGCCTATTGACCTGTCTCTTCCAGGAATGAAGAACCTTCATACATAGCTGAACTCAATGCTTGGATTGAATTAGTTCAGTTAAACAAGCTCTGAACTACACGTGAAAGTAGTTCTCGTAACTGCAGGGTGAACCGAATGTAAATTAAGTTCATTTGGGAGTAGAACTTTGAATGATTTCTAGTTCATGAGTTCATTCTTATCATGTAGAACTTGATCTACAGTTCCTTCCTTTTTCAGGTATGCTTCCAAAGCAGGCCCAAGTGAGGAAAATGCAAAATGTTGTTCTAAGGTGTACTGTCATTTGACAGTCATTGCATGTCACCCATTGCCATCCTTATTACAATCTTAAGACATTGCAAAGCAACATTTTTTGCAAAAGACTTTCATGCAAACAAGCCCAAAACTCAATTTCTAGTGTTGGGTGAAGTCATCTTGGCTCAGAATATTTTATATTCTGTGAGCAGGAGACAGACTCCTGGGAGAAATGACACTCAGCTCATAATGCAGCTCAGTGTTATCTACATTGACTGGCAGTAGCACACCAGGATTTTATACAGGGGGATTCCCAACCCTGTGTGGTGATGCCAGGGATTGAACCTGAGACCATCTGTATGCAAATCATGTGCTCTATCACTGAACTGTGGATTATAGGGACTGCAGGAATATCAAGAACTGCCTTATAACACATCAGAACACTTGTCTATCTAGATTGTCTACATATATGTTCTTCAGCCTTGGGTTCCCAGATGTTGTTGCACTTCAAGTCCCATCATTGCCTGTGAATTTAGCCATCAGACAGTGATGCTGAGAGTTGTAGTCCAACAACATCTGAGGTCACAAAGTTGAAGAACACTCAACTTCACAAACTTTCTAGTGGCTTTCTAGGGTTTCAGACAGGAATCTATTGCAGCCCTACCTGATATTGAACATGCTGGCATGCAAAGGACAGCATGCAACTCCACCACTGTGGTATGGCCAAGGGCAGATCTACTAATGAAGTTCAAGCTTTGGGACCCCTAATCCCAGAGGAGCCCCAGAAGCAACTATAGTCCACAATGCTTAATTTGTTGGGGTCTAGTAGACCCAATATGAGTTGCATTACTCAGTTATTATTATTTGTACATATTTCAGCAATCCCAATGCTTCAGAGTCAGTAGCACAGATGTTGTAAAGATGGAATGCCACAGTAGCTTGAAAACTATGGCATGGTAAATTCTTACAGCAGTGACTTTGACATGTGAGATAATTCAGTACAGCAAATTAAATCAAAATCTGAGATGTAGTAGTTAAAAAATGTGATTTGTCATGGGGGGGACCCTTCAAGAAGATAACAGTAGTTACCCTGACCTCCTTGCTGGTTGTGAAGGGCCCCTCACAACAGTTCGTGCTTCAGGACCCCAGAAATGTAGATCCACCACTGGGTTTGGCCCATTCTCTGGACCAGGTCACTGCAGAGTTAGACATAACTACCTATCTAATCATCTGTTCCATGCAGAGCTGGACGTGATGAAGGGCAGTGGGGATGCTGGGCTCTGGTTCAAGCTACAGTGCAACCATTGTGCTTTTCTCTAAAGCCACGTCTGGCTCTGGCCCACCCACAAGCTCAGCTTGGATGCTAAAAGCCACCAAAGATCTGGCACTGAATGCTGCCTCTCTCAGCTGCTAACTTTGGCTAGCACTCTCCATTTAGCTTCTTCATAAATATTCATGCTGCACAGCCAGGGCACAGACATTGTTTGTGTGTGAGAGAGCATGCTCATTTACATTTCGGCATGATATAGGCAGGAGGGGGGTGGGTAAGAAGTCAGAAACCATTTTGGCAGGAGTTTTAGCGTTTGGAGGAGATGAGGAGGCAAGAATTGGAGGAAGTAGCTCAGGGAGCCAAGATGAAGGAACAGATCAGGGTGGATATGCTTGGTTTCACAATCAAGCAAAGCTGCTTTCTGTTTGTAACCTGGGTCACCTTAGTCCTCATCAGCTGGTTTTCCATCATAAGTGATGGATGGCTCAGTTGTTCAAATCCAATAAATCCACATCTTTATATAAAAAGAAAAAGTGGGCATCGTGGTGAGACAGGAATGCAGTCCTCAGTCACTTCCGCACTGTGTTTTCTTAACACAGTAGATAATTGATATGCAAGGCATTTGGCTTTTGGGATTTAGGGGCCAAGAAATGTAACAGAAGAATGCCAGTGAAAAGAGAGGATCTGACACTGAATTTCACCTAAACAATTAAAATAAAACACATTTTGAAGGGTTGGGGAAAGAGGCTGGTGAGAAGGCACCCTTCTATAGTGACCTATATGGATTATGATTCTTGGTTTTAATTTTGCTTTTGTGTGCTGTAATCTGCCCAAAACCTTCTGATGAGGGGCGGATAAGAAACAGATTAAATTAACAACAACCCCTGTATTTTGAAAAGTTTTGGCAATTTAAGGAGCAAGTAGAGAGGATGGTTTCTTGTTTTTGTTTTTTGCTTGGATGTTACATTTTGAATACTTTGTTCTGCAGTAATACCCTTCTGAGTAATACCCCTCCCCACCTTCTCACTATATAGAAAGGTCTGGAAACTTCTGTTTCAGTGTATCTGAAGAAGTGTGCATGCACACGAAAGCTCATACCAAGAACTGACTTAGTTGGTCTTTAAGGTGCTACTGGAAGGAATTTTTTTGTTTTGTTCTGCAGTAGTTAGATTATGAGTGAAATGTGCTTTACTGGTGGCTTATTGACTGCAAGAGGAGTTGCAGAGGTTTACTGCTGTTATCCTCATTGTACTAGGTCAGGGATAGAGAACCCTTTTCAGCCAGAGCTCCATATTACGTTCTGGGCAAACATCCAGGGGCTGGATGTCTTCGGTGGGCAGGGTCAGAGGCAAAAGGTAGAATATTACGGAATGGACAATAATATGATGGGACTGTGCAGCAAAGCAAAACACACATACCCAAGCAGCAAAGCAAAACACACATACCCAAGCAAAATACACATACCCCCCCCCAAAAAAAATCTGGCAACGTTTTATTCTGCATTGCAAACAAAAATGAGGTGCAACTAATTCTTGTGATATCTAATGAGTGATAAATTATAAAATATTATTCAAAGGCATTCAAGAGATTCAAGGGTCTCGGGGTGGGGAGGGGATCAAAGGGGACATAGCATGCATGTTAATGTATTTTAAATTTGTTGGAAGCCGCCCAGAGTACCTGAGGAAACCCAGCCAGATGGGTTCCACATTATTATTATTATTATTATTATTATTATTATTATTATTATGCAACTCTCCCCTCACTGCCTGCAGATAAAAATAGCAGCAAGGGAGAAAAATAGGTATTTCAGATCAAGAGAGGCTTTGGATCTGCATAAAACCAAAGCTCCTTCAGTCCTCAGCAGACCTCCAGGTGACCCCACAGATTTATCCTCTGTCTGAAACCCTGGGGAGCTCCTTCTGATCAGTGTAAACCATTCTGACCAAGATGGGCCATTGGTCTAACTCAGTATAAGGCAGCTTCCAATGTTTAAGGAGAAGAGCCATAACTCAGTGGTAGAGCATCTTATTTGCATGCAGAAAGTCCCAGGTTCAGTCCTGGCATCTGCAGGTAGGATGAGGAAAGTGGTACCGAGTTAGATTAACCCAGTGGCCTGACGCAGTATCAGGCATCTTCCTATGTTAATGAATTCCCTCTCAAGGGAATCAATAGGAAGGGAATGAAAGCACAGGTAGAAAGAACCAGACTTGCTGGGGGAAAGCATTCTCTCCCTGCTTCTTCCCTAGCTAGTGTTGGGGAATACTGGGGTTCAATATGCAGTGCCATGTAGGTTGAGCCTTGATGGCCAATAAAATCCAGATTCCAGAGGTCAGCAAAATAGGGTGTTTATCTAAGCATTGCAAGACCAGTGTGACGCAACCTCAACCAGCAAGTAGTGAAATTGAAAACAGGACAAGCATTTACAGTCATACCTCGTGTTGCATTTGCTTCAGGTTGTGCGTTTTGAGGTTGCATCCTGTGGCGACCCGGAAGTACCGGAAAGGGTTACTTCCGGGTTTCTCCACTCGTGCATGTGCAGATGCACAAAATGATGTCACGTGCATGTGCAGGAGTGGCGAATCACGACCCGCACTGTGCGGGTTGCATTCTTTTCAGGTTGCGAACGGGCCTCCGGAACGGATCCCATTCGCAACCAGAGGTACCACTGTATACACTTACAAGCAAAGGGAAGCAAGTGGGCAGCTGTGTCCATATACGGCCATATTTCCTTCTACTAGCTTCTACAAGGCATAGCAACTGTCCTTTAGCTTCCTTATCTCTTTCCCTATAACTGTTTCTAATAACAGGTGCCTGCTTGTGTGCTACCTTGTCCTTGTCTTGTGGTTCTCTTGCAATCACAGCCTTCACATTCCAGCCTTCACTTGCTCAGCCCTTCTCACAAATTTCAAATTTCATGCTATAATTCCAATAAATTATTCAACAATAGCAAAGCCCAAGCAGTTGGTTCCTTTGCTGCAAGACTCTTTCCTTCCCATAGTAGTGGTGGGTGTGGTGGGGCAGAATTGCAGAGCAACCCTCCTTACAGTGGCATCCCTGCTGTTTGGCTGGCTGAGATGGGGGTTTTGCAGTGAGATCAGGGCTGCATGAGTGGGCAGGCCAGATCGATTCTACAGGTTTACCCACATGGCCCTGACCTATCCCAGATCCACCCAGGTGCAAGCGGCAAGGGCCCCATTATCTGTCTCTTCCCTACAACACCTTGCCAGCTACTGCCACCCCACAAAGCAAGGAGAACTCTCTGCCCCATCATGCAAAGGTACCTTTCAGAGGTAAACATCAAAAGTAAAGGGGGGGGGAATGAAAACATCTCAAATTAAGAACTTGGACTCAGGATTCTGATTTATTTATTTTTTATGAATTTGTTGTAATATGTCACTCCAGGCCTAGTTAAAATTAAAAAATTGAAATAGAATGCAAATCTGTAGTTGCTAGGATATATTTATGGCAGACCAGATGGTTTCAAATTGCACATGCATCAAGATTTTCTCCAATTAGCCTTAAAAAAAACTAAGACAATTTGGATTTCTTGTTGGATGGAAGAAGCCTGTACTTTTTAATAAAGAATAGGAGAGAGAGAGAGAGAGAGAGAGAGAGAAGACTATGAAGCCCAGATTTTATGGCAAGTTAAAGGTTGACTTCATTCACAGATTGACATATTGGAGCTTTGTTGTGTTGAAATACCATGGACTCCACTAGGGCAAATGGGGCAGTGCCCCACTAACCCTCTACCAGTTCCCACCTGCCTGTCTTCTTACTTACAGCCACGCAGGTGGGGGGGGGACTATGTAATTTTGGGGTTACTAACACCTGGACCATAGTGTTGAAGCTGTGCAGCAGGGTTCCTTCACTTGGGATTGTGTGGGATAAATGAAAGTGGTACTTTGAACACACTCTTGTTGCATCCCAAGGCTTTTTGAGGAAACAGGAGTGACTGTCTGTTCAACAACTCTTCCACCTAGTGAGGGGGCATCCCCCACATGGATTCAGTACCTGGCTATTGCTACTCAGCTGTTAGAAATGGCTACTTATCCAGTCCTGGGGTGGGTGGCGGTTGCACCCTGGCACAGTAGACCCCAATCCCAGGGGAGCAATGCTGGGCAGTTGGCTGGTAGTTGGGGGATTCCTCTGGCTGGCCAGTTTGGTGGGCAGACTTTCCCACCAACCAGTGTTTTAATTTGGACCAATACATCCAGGCCAGGTGGGTGTGGTTTGGGAGCAAACTCAAGTGGAGCAGGCTTCACTCTGGTCCTCCCTCCACTGATAAAACCTGGCTGAGCCTCAGGATTGGAGTTGGCAGAATAACAATCCTCCTTGCCCTCCCTCTTAATTAGTCTTACTGTAGTGCTGTATGCCAACCTTCCTTAGAGCACTGCATTTACTGGCTTTGCTATGGTTCTACAGTGGTACCTCGGGTTACATATGCTTCAGGTTACATACGCTTCAGGTTACAGACTCCGCTAAACCAGAAATAGTGCTTCAGGTTAAGAACTTTGCTTCAGGATGAGAACAGAAATCGTGCTCTGGCGGCGCAACAGCAGCAGGAGGCCCCATTAGCTAAGGTGGTGCTTTAGGTTAAGAACGGTTTCAGGTTAACTTTCAGAATTTTGAATTCTGATTTTGTCTTCTGCAGCATTAGTTATCCCTCTCTGTTTGGTGTCATCTGCAAATTTGATGAGCATCCTTTAAAGTTCTTTAGCCAAGTCATTTATAAAAAATGTTGAATTATTATTAGTATTATAACATCAGGCCCAGAGGAATTTGTGAAAAGCCTGCTGAAATCAAGATTCACTATTGTACACAGCGTTCCCCTGATCCACCAAGCATGTAACAAGAAAGAAAGAAAGAAAGAAAGAAAGAAAGAAAGAAAGAAAGAAAGAAAGAAATGAATGTTGGGTCTTAGTAATCACAGCATCCTTTTCTACGTGCTCACAGACTGACTGTTGAATTATCTGTCCTAGGATATTTCCTGGAACCAATTTTGAGTTCATGAGTCAGTAGTTAACTGGGTCTTCTTTCCCCCCTGCCTGCATAGTGTGGGGGTGGGGCTGAGGGGGCCGTTGCCCCGGGTTCAGCTTTTTTGGAGGCCCCTCACAGAACCCTGCTCTGTCATTAGCTGTTGTGTCCTTTTCAGCACCCTCCACCTGGAGGGTGCCTGAGAAGGTTGCAACAGGTGGGACAAGGTTTGTTCCGGCAGTGCACCTTACGCGCAGCCCTGCCCCCAGTGGCTTCGTTGCTGTTCCTCACCTTTTCGAGATGGGGAGAATATTTGAGCTTTCTCCCTGTTAATATTGGCACAGTTCATATCAAATCAAATAAGGTTCCCAGGTTTGCACTGACTTCTGAAAAAGTCTTAGATTTACAAATGGACACTCAACGAGACAAAGAGCAAAAATACCCCTCCCCCTCAAAAAGAAAAAGTCAAATGCTGTATGGTTGCTCACAAAAAGAACTAGAGAAATGTAGTTCAGGGCAGAAAGCAAACAACTGGGAGCAGCAGAGTGGAGTAAAAGCAGCAAGACTTTGCAAGGACTGTGGGAAGAGGTGGAAGTGCCAAGCAAATAGAATCTATTTGCAGCTTTTCTAATAACATAGGAAGATCCCTGTTGAGACCAATGGACCATGTAGTCCAGGCATAGACAAACTCAGCCCTCCATATATTTTGTGACTAGAATTTCCATCATCCCTGACCACTGGTCCTGGTAGCTAGGGATGATGGGAATTGTAGTCCCAAAACATCTGGAGGGCCGAGTTTGCCTGTGCCTAATGTAGTCCAACATCTAGCACCCGAAAAGATACTTCTGAGAAGCCCACAAAGAGGGCATGAAGGTGACAGAACTCCCTGGTTGTTTGTCCCCAGGAAGAGGTATTCTGGCTGTATATATGCATGATACTTCTCTCATGTGTATTGATGATGCTGTTTTGTCTGTATAAACAATGGCACTCACAGACTGAACATCAGAACTCTGGGAGGGGGTGGGTCATTAAAAACAAAAAACAGCCAAGAATAAAATGCACTTCAGAACACAAGCATCTCATTAGGTCTTGGGGTCTGAGCTTCTAATGGCACAGCAAGCCTCCACCAATTCTTCTACTACAGAGCTAAAGAGTTGTGTAGCATTTGACTCAAACCTAAAAGGTAAAGGTACCCCTGCCCGTACGGGCCAGTCGTGACCAACTCTAGGGTTGTGTGCTCATCTCGCTTAAGAGGCCGGGAGCCAGCGCTGTCCGAAGACACTTCCGGGTCACGTGGCCAGCGTGACGAAGCTGGTCTGGCGAGCCAGCACCAGCGCAGCACACGGAAAGGACTCTGCTATTTTGGCAAAGCACTTTGTATGTGTTGTTTATGCATTCTAACACTGTGACATCAGATGGCGCTGGGGAGTTCCGTTTTTGCTAACCCAGTTTCTCATACTGTACAAAGTTTGCAACGCATTTAACTGAAATGCTTCTTTGATGTGTCTAGATCCAACCCTGAATTAAACATGTAATATTTGCTCTGTAGTCAAATATTGCCTCATTTCACCCTGCACTTCTGCAATTCAGAACTGCAATCATGAAGTTATTTATTTGACATTCCCTTTTTTAAAACAAGCTCTTTACATGAATTTACAGTGCTAACATGTAATCCTATTATTTTGAATGGTGGGGTTTTTTAAAAAAAGAAAAGAAAAGAAAGAAAGGGCGGGGAGAAAGAAATTGACATATTTTCAAGACCGGTCTTTGGCTTACAACTTGCTAATGAGGGATGTTTTGTTTTTATTTCATGTCTGTGGGAGGGAGGCTGCCAACTCTTCAAGGTTAGCCCCTGCTGTTTGTTAAATGCTGCATGGAGCACAACTTGGTAGGTTCAGACAGTAATTGCCTGTCAAAGCAGGGGGCACTGTCCTGACAATGCTCCCTTCTCCAGCGCTCCTTGGCATTGCTTGTAATCATTACCAGCTTCTATTCCACCTTCAAACCCAGGACCAGTGGAGTTTCTCCCAGGGATGCATCGCTATCAAAGAGGGCTAGCTTTGCTTTAGAACCAGCAGGGTATTTCTCCAATAAATGTAAAGTGGGGTTGGATGAGGCAGGAAGGGGGTGAGAGGAAAGAGATGAGGACCCCAAACTACTCCATGAGCATGGTGGGTGTGTGCGCAGTGTGTGTATATACATCTTCATGCATACTCCATTCAAAGCTGAGCCTGGGGTTATTTATCATTAGGGACATTGCAATAACTCAGCAATTTCATTTTTTGTAGTGCAGTGGTAGAGCGTATGCATGAAGAGGAGCCCAGGATAAACTCCCTGCATTGCCAGCTAAAATAATCTAAGGGAGTTGTGCTAAGAAAGGGACGCTGACTTAAGAGAGAGGTTGGATGGCCATCTGTCATGGATGCTTTAGCAGGGGGTGGATTTGATGACCCTTGGGTTGCCTTCCAACTCTACAACTCACTCCAGTCCCCTCACTCAGGATGAGACCCACACACATGGCAATGTCCATAAAGGTAAAGGTAAAGGGACCCCTGACTGTTAGGTCCAGTCGTGGACGACTCTGGGGTTGCGACGCTCATCTCACTTTACTTGCCAAGGGAACTGGCGTACAGCTTCCGGGTCATGTGGCCAGCATGACTAAGCTGCTTTTGGAGAACCAGAGCAGCGCATGGAAACACCATTTGCCTTCCTGCCAGAGCGGTACCTATTTACCTACTTGCACTTTGACATGCTTTCGAACTGCTAGGTTGGCAGGAGCAGGGACTGAACAACAGGAGCTCACTCCATTGCGGGGATTCGAACCGCTGACCTTCTCCATGGTTTAGACCACAGCACCACCCACGTCCAAACTATGTCCATACCATTCCTCAAAAGGAGAGTCAAGGGGGCATGTCAATTTTTGAGACAACATGTTAGCTTATGCCTAGCCAAGTACCATAGAGCTGTGCTTTGAACTTCAGAACAATGTAACCTGATCTATGTTTAAGCTTTTGGGAATAAAACCTTTGGCAATATTTGAGCCCAGAGTCCAAGTACATCACCTATGTGTGGAAGCAAGGATAGTGGGTGGGGTTTGCAGCATTGCATAGTGCTCCCCCCCCCCGCCACCGCCATCTCATCTCTGAATTCCTTGCATGAGGAATTTCTGCAGGGGGCTGATTGCTCCACCTACCTTTGCCTCTCGTTCCTCCCACCTCTGACGTGTGGCCATCTTGTTATACCGCCATCCATCCATTTGTTGATGGGTGTTTGTGGTTGTTATACAGATTTCTACACAGGAGACGTTTTGTTGACACTTTGAGTGTATCTTTACATTTGCTTTTTCTGATAAAGATCTAGGATGAGATAACTGCACAGGGCCATATGCCCTTATTCTTTTTATCCAGGCTCCAGAGAACCAAAACAATATGATCAGTGGCTCACTAAGGCAGAAGTAAGTCTGATGGATGTCTCAGGGATAGCCAAACTGATTGGACATCTTTGCTGATGATTTCTTTTTCTTCTGGAATTGTGTTAAGGATCTCGACAAATTAACCACAGGTAATGTATTGCATATGGCCGCAGCTTTCCCTTGTTTGCAGGAAATCTCTAACAGCTGCATTGTTTATCCATCCAATATGTTTATCACAGATGCTGCTGTCTGGCACAATTAAGTGGTTAAGAATATTCTCTTCCCTCCTACTAAGCCCCTGTTGATCCTTTCACCTACCAAGCAGATTACATTCTCACTGAGCTGCATCCATCCCCGCCCCCATCCTTGTCTCATATACATGCATATCAGTATGTATTATTAAAAGTAATTTTCAGAGTAGACCCACTGGATTGTATTCACCACGGGACTACTCAGGAACTGCCATGAATCCTAGTAGTCCATCTGTGGTGCCCTCCTTCCTACCTCAGCTGCAGCCACAGTGCTACTCAAGAGCCATCTTGCCACAAGTGGGGTGGATGTCTAGTTTTCAAAAAGTTGCTGTCTCCTTGCAGCTTCTCTTACCTATTCTTTTTATACCAGTTTTCATTGATATTTATTGTTCCTCTGTAAATCACTTTGTGAGGTTTGCCTGAAAAGCAATGTATTATGAAAATTTTGAATGAGTAAATAGATATCCCATAACATGTTACATAATATGGTACTTAACTTCAGAGTGCTTTGGGAAATTTCTTCGTGGCAGGAAAACATGAAGTGCAATTACATAATAATAATAATAATAATAATAATAATAATAAATCAATCAGTAATTTCCCCCCTTCGATTGGCAGGTTGTGTCCGTCCCGGAACTCTAAAAAGTAAAAATGGAAATGTGACTACCAGCGGAGGCTGACCCATTAGAACTAATGGGGGCACTGCCTCATCAGCCTCAAGCTGCCCTTAGCCAGACCCCACCCACCTTCCTTCTTAATTAAAATCAGTCTAGGAAAGGGGTGCCAACCTGAAACCCCACCCCACATAATCAGTCACATTATGTTCATCCACTTTGTGGGGGCACTCCCCTCAAATATTTTTGGGGGGGCTGAAGAAGGGGCCTTGGCCCTGAAGAGTTGGCTCCTATGGTCCAAGGGGTGGCTCTGTCCGTCAGCTTCTTCTTCCTTAGTCTGTGTTGCCTCTTCTATTTTTTTTTTTTATATATATATATAATATTTATTAAGATTTTGGAAATTACAAAAAGAAAAATTGAACATACAAAGACAGAAACAAAAACAAAAACACTACATAAAACATTAAATTAACAAAACAAAACAAAAACAATTAAAAACACTTCCAATATTTTCAAATCTTAACTTTCATACACTTGTTTCATTGACTTCCTCAACGCCTCCCTTTTTGTATTCCACTTCAATTAACTATTTCAGCAAGTCCTTTCCATCTTCATCTATTTTCTATCTTAAAGTTAATTTTAACGTATTGTAACCTAGTTTTTTCCCCTTTTAATGCATTAACAAGTTCCTTCTAACATTTCTGCCAAAGCCATATAGCTTCATTCCACCTTGTGTTGCCTCTTCTAGAACCTTCCGGACAAATTATTGAAATCACAGAATGAAAACTGAGATGCGTGAGAAAAGGTCTGAGGAAGTGAAGGCTGGAACGGGGAGGCTATGTTTGCAAGAGAACCATGAGAGAAAGACAGAATGACACACATGTAGGAGTTATTACTATATAGTGTTGAGAACAAAGGAAGGAGGAAAATATAAGAAAGTTGCTATGCCTCGTGATTAAATCAGCAGAAGCTATATGGAAGTACTACCATATGTAGACTTAACTGACTCCTTGTTCCCTTTGCTTGTAAAGACCTGTGCTGTTTTACTTGCTGGATGAGGTTGTGTCACACTGGCCTTGCAATGCCTAAATAAATGTCCTGTTTGGCTGACAACTGATATCTGGAATCTATTGCTTGTACATTACTATGGATCTTCCTGTCTTCTACCTTACCAGTACCAATACAGTAGTGCCCCGCAAGACGAATGCATCGCAAGACGAAAAATCCGCTAGACGAAAGGGTTTACCGTTTTGGAGGTGCTTCGCAAAATGCATTTCCTATGGGCTTGCTTCGCAAGACGAAAATGTCTTGCAAGTTCCTGCGGGTTTTTTCCCCTTCCCCCCCTTTTTCTAAGCCGCTAAGCCGCTTATCTGCTTATCTGCTAAGCTGATAAGCCGCTAAAAGCCGCTAAGCCGTCAATGGGCTTGCTTCGCAAGTCGAAAAAACCGCTAGACGAAGAGAATCGCAGAACGGATTCTTTTCGTCTTGCGAGGCACCACTCTAAATGTTTTTAAATAAATAAATACTGCTCAGAATGGGAGAACCCACTGAAATCAAAGGATCAAAGTTGGTCATTCCCATTAATTTCATTGAGTCTCCTCTGATTGTGATCAACATTGGATGCAATCCATTATTCAGATGTGATTTTTTTTGCATGGGCTATTCTTTGAACGTGGGAATGGGACAGAACAAGAGTATTACTGAACATCTGAAAGTGAATGAAGTACAAACATACTTACTGAGATTATTCAGTTTCATCCCTACTGCATTCTACTGTTGGAAACTGATGGGAACTAATCTCTTTTCCTTCATTTATTGTGATCATTCGGATGGGTGAAAAATGTTTATGCTGTACTTAATACATACTTACCTAATTTGCACTTACTGGACCAATGAGTGAACCAGAATGCAGATATCCTTCAAAATCTGCATATCTCTGAACTTTCTGATGCAATTCACCAATCAAAACACCATGTACTCTACACACACACACACACACACACACACACACACACACACACTGCTTTTTTCTGGCAGCACAATGGTACTCAGTAACTTTACCTCCAGAATCTTGTGATAAGGTAAACAGAGGGTGGGGAGAGCAAGTAAGCAACAGGGGCTAAAAGGGAGATTGCGAAAAGCAGGAGGCTGGGGCAAGGAAAAGGAGGCCCTTGTTTGGGGGTGTAGTTGCCACTCAGAGTCAACAGGTTTCACTGTTCCTCCTCTGTTGTTCCTCCATGTTGTGCACTCCCTCCCTGGACTTGTTGCTGTGCCATTCCCTTGCTATGCCATGAGTGCCGATATCCTTTTGTCTCTGCTTGCTCTTTCCACGTCTGCAGGGAGGGGTGGGGAGGGAGAGAGAAGGGGGAGGAGGCAGCAGCGTTCTGTGGCTGGGGCAAGCCTTAGAAGCAAGTTTGGACGGTGTGGCTGATGGCTGGGAGAAGGGGAAGGTAGGAGAAGGAGAAGGGCAGCATCCTGGGTGGGTGTGAAGAGCAGGTGGTTCAAGGTGGGGAAGAGATTGAAGAAGGGGAAGGGACAGGCAAAGTGCTTTAATTAATTGAGGGGGGACAGGGGAGAGAGAGAGAGAGTGAGAGAAAGAGAAGGGGGGAGGATCATGGTGAGTACCAGCATCTTTTTTCCCGTAGAAAAAGCACTATAAATATACAGATGAAAAGTGTGCACATAAATGTCTCTGTTATTGACAATAAAGTACAGAAATGCATTATAGCGGGGTATGTTGCCTGCAAAAACATGAATATTGGGCAAACCTTGCATACAAAATGCCTGTATTAGGAGAAATGCAAATGAGCTTTTGTACTGATGTGTAAAAAAAAAACAACAAACAGGCTACTAGACCTTAAGACTGGGGGAAGAAATGTGGCACTGAGCGAAACTGAAATGGACAGATCTCGCCCTTCCTACTGGATGTGAATCTTTCACTCATCCCTAAGGGGGGGAAGTAGGCACTCAGTGACATTTGTCTAATGTCTAGTGACAACTGAAACATACTTACTCCCCTTCCCTATCACTACTATTGAGCTGCAGAGTGGAGTATTCTTTGAGTTCTGTCAATATGGCACAATGCATTTGGGATAGGTGATTTGCCATGGCGGCAATTAAACCGTGCATTCGCCTCTGCCCTTGGCCCAATTGCCTTTCCTGGCAGCAGCCTGAATGGAAAGCTGTTGTCACCTTAACATCCACTTCTGTTGCGGTTGCACTAATTTATTTCCTATGCCTCATATTCCTGGAATGAGAGGAGTTATTTATGGCACATTGGCAAAACACTTTACATTTACAGGGGGCCATGAATTTCCCTAATGGCTTTTTTTGTGGCAATTTAATCTGCTTCCACTATGAGGCATTTTACAATGACAATTAAATTATTATTTTTATTGTCATTTCTGCAAAAAAAACCCCCATCCAGATACATTTAAAAATAAACACCTAATAACATTCTTAATATTTATCAACATATCAGAAGTATCACTGCGTTGCCTCTTTGGCTGTAAATATTTCACTGTAGTGTTCAGCAAATCTTTGCTATGAACTCTCAACATTCTTAATTAACTTCCACAGTAAATTTAGGAGGCGAGTCCTCTTTCGCAATCCAGCTCCCCCTTGCACATTTCAGTGCCTCTGAAAGCTACACTGTTTGAAGAGTGGGTTTATTGCATGCAAACTATTGTGCCAATGCTTAATATTTAAAGACTCTTAAATTTGATGCATGGTGCTGGCAAGGAGCGGGGGCACTATTGCCATGCAGGAAGAAACTCACTTTAGCATTCTAATGTCCCAATCTTAAGAGGGGGGTAAACTTTTAAATTGCTATTGGTCAGCAGCCGAAGGGGGAAGAAATGATCAAAAAAGTGTCAAGTGTGTTAATTTACACTCCATTAAATTAATTTTCGTGCTGGCATGCTGAGTAGCTAATTTTCAAGGCTAAATATCTCCGCTGTTTCAAAACACTTCTATATCAAAATACCCAATAGGAGGCATGTGTTTGGGTTCTCCAATCCCCCCCTCCCACTTTATAGCAGGAGGGAGAAATTTAAGGCCTGTTCAACATAAGTTTTGTTTTGTTTCTTTGTTTTGTTTAAATCACTTGGATCTCTCCTCCCAATGTGATAGCTCCCAGGTACTTGCTGAAAAACTGAGAAAATATTTGTTGTTGCTGCTGTTGCTGTTGATGTAGATGACCTTAGATGGGTTTCTCCCTTGTTCACAGTGCGGAGACCTTGGGGTCTCAAATTTCAGTGGTGTGGTGCTCTGTGCAGTGCCAAAACTTGCCCCCCCCTCTCGCTCTCCATTCTAAATCATAGCTGTGGTGTCCCCAAGGCTCCATGCCCAGTGCTACTGACCCAGCTGACTCCCCTAAATCCGTCTCTGTTGATAGACACTATTGACATCTCACTTTGAAAGCGTAATCATTATAATCAGGGGTTGGAAACCTGTGACCCTCCAAATGTTGTTGGACTCCAACTCCCATCATCCCCAGCAAGCATGGCTAACCTCTGGAGGGCCACAGGATTCCTGACTCTGTCCAGAATCTTAATACTGAAGTATGCATTGGGCTGTGGGTATCTTTGAAGTTTGCGGGGTTCAGGTACTTAAGAAACTGCCTGTGTGCCACTGATCCATTTAGCTCACTATTGTCTACACTGATTGGCAGGTTACTGACTCTCCAGGTTTCATCTCACTTGGAGATGCCGGAAATTAAACGCAGGACCTTTTGCATGCAAATCATATTCTCTGCCACTGAGCTACCATCCTATGGTTCTGACTCTACTTCCCATGGTTCCGAATGATGGGTTGAACTGAACAGGAAACTGCTTCATGCCAAGTTTGATCACTGGTCCATCTGACTCAGAAGTATGTGTGCTCTCTGGCAGTGGCTCACAGAGTTTCAGACAGTAAACTTTGACTGTCGTGCTTGGAGAAATAAACATCATTTAAGCTGGGATGGATTGATCAATATATTTCTGACCTGAGACCATTTAACATGTTTTTTACTCAGGAGTCTGTTTTGCCCCATTTTTGCAGAAATAGTTTTAAGGAGGGGGCGGATGTAGAGAAATTAATATTTAAATTTGAATTTTACCTTTCTCTAAAAGTACACATTCCTAAAAGTGTTTTATCCTAGCATATGCAATTTTAAAAGCATTTGATACATTTTTGAGCCAATAACTATATTGCAAAATTCAGAGAGGTGTGAAATCCAAAAGATAATTACTTTCCAATCCATGTATTAGTCCAATAGGTGCAGATTAGGTCAGTTTGTTCAAAAAATGCAGGCTGAACAAAATTCTCCTGCATCCTTAGATATAAGAACAGAAAATTACAAGTTTCATTTCCTTCTTTAAAAGAAAAAGACGGTCCCAGCACAATAAGCAGAGATCTGAAACAATGCAACACTTGTTTAGAAAGATTTTCTTTTCAACAAAAAAGGAGCCCTCTTGGGCTTTGTTCTCATTTCATTGTCGTTTTGTTCAACCTTCAGAAGGGTGAAAATTACCAGGAAGAGACCTCCACCCTCAGGCTGATTCTTAAGATGAAATGCTTGAAAAGCGCCCCCTGCAGCTTTTGCTAGCCAGAAATTTTGAAGTCTGCAAAACCCAAATGCAGCTTGATGGAACCTGGAGTGAACAGAACACTTGGGTTGCATATGAAAATTTATAATGCAAAACAGCCAGTAGCATTTAAAGGCTATTTTTGTGTGGCTCGCATTTTTTCTGTTTATGAGTTGTATCCAACTACATTTTTCTCAGAGTAGTGCCACTGGAATTTATAGACTGATTTACAGAATAATCCTAACCACAGGGAACTGGTGTAACTTATCCCCATTCCTTTTAAAAACAAAAAAAACAAACACCTGTTTATTAGATTTTTTTTAAAAAAAGAAATTTTAAAAAATCAAATAAAATAGGTGCAACAATCTAAAAATATATTATTAACATAACAGGCGTAAGACAGCTCAGTAACTATATATCATTTTAATCTTTATACTGTCTTTCTTATTTATATTTTATTTACAGGGTTTCAGGGTGAAAATACAACAAATGTAAAAGTGGACAGAGCATACAACATTCCTCGCTCTAGGCAAGCAAGAGGCCTGAACAGAGTTCAAAGACATCTTCCAGCCAGGCATAAACACTCAAGAAAAGCAGTCTGGAGAGAGGTGTGGTCTGGGAGAGTCAATGTGGCTGGGGAGGAGTGTGATTTGGGTAGAGTCCCATGAGTCAAACAAAGAGGCCTGCAGGGCCAAATCCAACCCTCCCTGAGGCTTCCCACCCTTGGCTGGAGATGCTGAAAGTTGCCTTCAGCCAATATTTGGCCCATCCAGCCCAGTACTGACTGGTCATGGATCTCCAGGACTTACCCACCCATACCTGGATATGTCATGGATTGAAGTAGTATCTTCTGTTTTTATTTTGGGCTCGAGGGTCTAAAAGAAGGTGCATCACCCTTTGTTCCATCCTGCACACAGCTTCTTTCCCTTTAATGTTACCTTTCCTCACTTAAAGGCAGGGACTTTGGTGAGCTACATTTGTTGCCTGAAAAAAGGCTGAATAAAATATTTATTAACAAGTTTTCAAGCATTTGGAATATTTATCAGGGGCAAAGGTTAAAAGATTTCACAGATGTTGAGGCTCTTGAATACATATTCAGCATCCCGTTTGCCTCGTTCCCAACTATTAATCAAGAACTGTCGAGAATCATGCGGACAGCCCATTCAAAAAGTCTGATGACCTTTGTCTGTGGGCAAAAAGGATCACCTCCTAAGCAGTACTTAAATGGCTTTCAGTCAATGCAAATGCACAACTTGTCTGATTGCCATGAAGAATGACCAAATCACAATGGAAATCAGGAAACCTAATTACTCCCAGGACTAAGGAGTGATGCAAAGAAGCTTGATCACCACAAAGTTAGAGAAACACGTGCTGAGAGTGGTGGGAAGATGGGAAAGAAATGGTTCCTGTACAGGTTAAGACTAGGCTTGTGACACTGCTGGGCTAAACCAGGGGTAAGGAATATTGTTCGGACTGAAGGCTGCATTCCCTTCTGGGCAATTTTCTAAGGTCATTGGAGAGTGCTGGGTGGAGCCTGAGACAAAGGGGTTGGAGCACAAATGCAAGACTTCCCTTTCTACAGTAGGCTACTTTCCACAAACACACACTCACACACCTCTCTCTATTCTCCATCCAGGCAAGCAAGAGGCATTGTCTGAGTTCAAGGACAAAATATTTCAACCAGGCAAAAATATTCAAAGAGTGGTCAAAGCAGTGCCAGTAAAGGGTGTGGACTAGGGAGGTGGGCCTAGAGGGTTTCATCCCCCTCCCCACTGCCATGAGCCCCACTGCCAACTTCCCTCTCTCCTGGGCTAGGCAGCAGTCTGCAAAACTCTGATGCTCAACATTCTACCTCACCAAAACATCAAGGTCTCATCCATTGTGCTTTCAAGGCAGGACTATGGACAGAGTACTGCTCAGTAGAATGATAAGGAGAGCCCCCCCCCCCAGTGATGGCTTTCCACAATTTGAAGCGGGTGAGGTGAAACACAGTATCATCTAAAAGGGGTGGGACCTCATACAACCATTGACTCCAGAGTGTTGGGCCATAGGACTCCCCTCGGTGATGTGGGGAAAGGGGCCAGCTGTGTAAACACATGTTTTGCAGTGTTCCTATATTTCTGACTGACCCTGTCTTGCCTCAGACCCCAACACGGGGCTGAGAGGGATACATGCCCAATGCCTAAGCCAAGGTTTCCTACATCTGAAAGTCAATAAAGTTGTGGCCAATTTTAATCCCAAAATATGTTGCCTGTGTTTTCCTTGATTGAGACCTGGCTTCCAGGATGGGGGTGGACTGCACCTGGGCATGCAAAACAATTAACACATCTTTATAAGAACTCCCAAAGAAGGGCAGTGCCAAAGAATGCTCCAACTACCACACAATTGCACTCATTTCACACGCTAGCAAGGTTATGCTTAAAATTCTACAAGGAAGGCTCAAGCAGTATGTGGACCGAGAACTTCCAGAAGTGCAAGCTGGATTTAGAAGAGGCAGAGGAACCAGAGACCAAATTGCAAACATGTGTGGGTTATGGAGAAAGTTAGAGAGTTCCAGAAAGACATTTACTTCTGCTTCATTGACTATGCAAAAGCCTTTGACTGTGTCGACCACAGCAAACTATGGCAAGTTCTTAAAGAAATGGGAGTGCCTGATCACCTCATCTGTCTCCTGAGAAATCTCTATGTGGGACAAGAAGCTACAGTTAGAACTGGATATGGAACAACTGATTGGTTCAAAATTGGGAAAGGAGTACGGCAAAGCTGTATATTGTCTCCCTGCTTATTTAACTTATATGCAGAATTCATCATGCGAAAGGCTGGGTGGGTGAATCCCTAGCTGGAATTAAGATTGCCGGAAGAAATATCAACAACCTCAGATATGCAGATGACAAAACCTTGATGGCAGAAAGTGAGAATGAATTAAAGAACCTTTTATTGAGGGCGAAAGAGGAGAGCGCAAAATATGGTCTGAAGCTCAACATCAAAAAAATGAAGATCATGGCCACTGGTCCCATCACCTCCTGGCAAACAGAAGGGGAAGAAATGGAGGCAGTGAGAGATTTTACTTTCTTGGGCTCCATGATTACTGCAGATGGTGACAGCAGCCACAAAATTAAAAGACGCCTGCTTCTTGGGAGAAAAGCAATGACAAACCTAGACAGCATCTTAAAAAGCAGACACATCACCTTGCCAACAAAGGTCCGTATAGTAAAAGCTATGGTTTTCCCAGTAGTGATGTATGGAAGTGAAAGCTGGACCATAAAGAAGGCTGATCGCCGAAGAATTGGTGCTTTTGAATTATGGTGCTGGAGGAGACTCTTGAGAGTCCCATGGACTGCAAGAAGATCAAACCGATCCATTCTTAAGGAAATCAGCCCTGAGTGCTAACTGGAAGGACAGATCGTGAAGCTGAGGCTCCAATACTTTGGCCACCTCATGAGAAGAGAAGACTCCCTGGAAAAGACCCTGATGTTGGGAAAGATGGAGGGCACAAGGAGAAGGGGATGACAGAGGACAAGATGGTTGGATAGTGTTCTCAAAGCTACCAGCATGAGTTTGACCAAACTGCGGGAGGCAGTGGAAGACAGAAGTGCCTGGCATGCTCTGGTCCATGGGGTCACGAAGAGTTGGACACAACTAAACGACTAAACAACAACAACAATAAGAATTCTAATACAGGCACTGGAATAATCTCAAATTAAAAGGCTTGTTGGAAGAGGAATGTGCCAGAGAAACAATGCCTGTCTAATATTCAGGGCAGGAAATTCCAAAGGGTGGGTAGCACAACACTACATTAAGTAAAATGGACATATGATAAGATCACATCTGCAAGAGTCCCTAACCTGCAGAGCACAGTAATTGATTGGATGAGACTAACTCTCAGGTATCCTTGGTCCCAAACCATGCAGGACTTTATGAGCCTAAACTAGGACCATGAACTCTGCACTGAAATCATCCTTTACCTAGGGTTGCCATACACCCAGAATTTCCCAGACATAGTCAGAATACAGCAGTCGGAAGCAGTGTCTGGATGGAAATCACTGGAATGTCCATGAAAATCTGGACATATGGCAATCCTCCATATCAAAAGTTCAAAAACTTAATTGTGAAATTTTGCCAAAAAAAGGTCAACAATTTTTGTGTCCATATTTTCACCTTTTGAAATATGGCAACCCTATAATGAGCTTGAATTTAGGAAGGACCACGTCATTGAGTCAGAGACTGAAGAGTGAGATTGGGTTTTTGGCTGAGATGACTGGCAGAATCCGAGACCTGGGAGAAGAAACGGTGGAAGAAGATCGGAAGAAATTCAAGATTTATCTACAAAAATATTGTAAATTGTATGAATGTTAAGAAGGATGCTAGAGTACAAACAACTTGGCACCATTAAGCTAGATGAAGTGAAATATGAAGATAAGCTAAATTTAAGAAAAGATAAATTTTTGGAAATTTCAGGTTATATTTACATTTTTAAGATCTGAATAAAGGATATCTAAAATCAGAGACACAACATTGGAAAATTAGATAATAAGAATAGAAACAAGGGGATAAATTTGCTGGATAAAATTTTATAGTTAGGAACGCAGGAGCGGGAGATGTGAGGGAGTCCAAAGAAGTTAAGAAAATTATATTAAGAGATGTGTTATATTGTATTGCTTATTGGTATTGTAATTAAAAATAAAAACTGTCAATAAATATTTTTTTAAAAAAAAGAGAGATTGGGTTTTTGGACTCTGAGCTCCATGCCTCTAAACCAGAGGCTGGTGAGCAGGATACCACTGGATTAAATTCAATGCATGTAAAGGTGAATCTATCAAGTTCACACTTCCTGAAACAATATGAGAACCAAAGCAGTTATTCCTTCAAAATTCACAGCTATTCCAATTTTGCAATATAACTTTCCAACCAATGTTTACAAAAATGCATATAGCAGGGGAAAGTGTGCATATATTTGTGAAAATAGCACACATACATTATATTACAGGAAAGTGTAAATTGTAGATATTAGTCAATACTGCATAGAAAAGGTGTGTTTAGTAGGCAAAAATTGTGATGAAATGTTGGTGACTTTTCACGAGAATTGAACAAATTGCTGCAAATTGTGGAGAACCGAATTTAAGACCTGAAAAATTAACAGATTATTCAACCCCCACCCCCAGCACCTGAGTCTTTAGACCAAGAGTTGGAACCCCCACAGACACTGTTCTGAACAACCACATCTCCCTACTACTCAGCCACCCAACAATGCAGTGCACTGAGTCAGGAGACCAAGCAGCAAACAAATCTATCTGCAGCCCAAGGGTTTTGCCCTTAAAGAACTGTCATTCTTTGGAGAAGTTGAATGGAGGCAGAGGTTCAAAAGTCCTCAATCCAACTCCAACCTTGTTGCCCTATGGTTCTTTTGCAAGACTAGAAGAGGACGCAAACTACTCAGGGGTACGCTAAAATTCCGGATTTCTCAATTGCTTTCTCTTGGCAACCATCACTTCTTTACTTAGGCGGAGACTTTAAAATGAACAATGAAGTCCATTTTACATAGCCTGTTGCAACATATTTTGGTCCTTCTTGGTGCCTGTGTGACTCTCAGATATCCTTATAGCACACACCAGTCACAGCTGTGACCACTCATTGGCTGAAATCAGTGGAAGGGGGGGTAGAAGATCATTTCTTACACAGCAATTGGTTAGAATTGTGCCTGCACATTTGTTTTGTATCTCCTGTTCTACAAAGAGTAAGCACTTACTTTAAAAAATAAAAGATAAGACAACTCAGCATCTGAGCTCTGCGCTGGCATGGGGCCTGGTGAAATAGTACTCCCTGTTATTCATTCTCAGCTTGCCTGTCTAGGGATCAGTGCAACAATAAAAACACATATAACAACCAATTTCAAGTCTAACACAGATACAGAGTAGGAAATAACAATAAAACTGTTCACTTCCAAAGTCTGTTGGAAATGAAGGTCTTCAAGAGGCACTGAAAAGCAGATTATGAAACATTCCAAATTGAGAGATATAGTAGTCATGGGAGACTTCAATTTCCCCAATATCTGTTGGAACTCAAACTCTGCCAAGAATGTAAGGTCCAACAAATTCCTCCATTGCCTTCCTGACAATTTCATTTCCCAGAGAGCGTAAGAAGCAATAAGAGGATCATCTATCTTGGACCTGGTCCTTACCAATAGGGAGAAACTGATCAATAATGCGGAAGTACTTGTAAACTTGGGAGGAAGTGATCATGATCTCCTGGGTTTCAGGATACATAGGCAAGGGAAAACTGAGTGTAGTCAGATACCAATTTCAAAAAGCTGAAGGAGCAACTGAGTGTGTTCGCATGGTTAGAAATACTCAAAGAGAAGGGAATCCAAGAAGGATGGGAGTTTCTTAAAGGAGAAATATTAAAGGCCCAAATGCAAAAAAAGAAGTGGGAGGCATCTAAGGAAACCGGTGTGGCTGCATAAGGAGCTTACAGATGAGCTGAGAGTTAACAAGGGCATGTATAAGGAATGGAAGAAACAGGAAATCACAAAGGAGGAGTATACATGAGCAGACAACAGTTGCAGGGGGAAAGTCAGGCTGGCTAAAGCTCAGAATGAACTCAGGGTTGCAAGAGAGGTTAGAAATAATAATAATAATAATAATAATAATAATAATAATAATAATAATGGTTTCTTTGGCTATGTCTGAAGTAAGAGAAAGAACAAGCAAATGGTAGGTCCTCTTTGTTCTAGCAAGCTGTTCACTCTGTGGTCCTGAAGTGGCTGAGCTGGCATCAGACCAGTATAAGACATTTCATATGAAAACTCTCCTCTTACTAGACTGAGTGGTGTGTTCCAGAGATCTGTATGGTATAGTAGTTACCTAAAATACTCTTATGGGGCGAAAGCATAGCAATATACTGATCCCATGTTCAGGTGCTTATGATGGACTAGGAACTTATTGACATTTTGGAAATGTCTTCAATATGCTGAGAATATCTGTTGCATCTTAGTAATGACAATGTAGAAGTTGTTGAGGCGCACAGCCGAAGCAAGGCAAGGATGTCTTTTTGTACTGGACAACTTGAAGCAGACAAAATACCCTAAACTGTACATAAGCCCATCAGAAGCTAAAAGTCCAACAAATTCCCCCACTGTGTCACCAACCATTTCATTTCCCAGAAGGTAGAAGAAGCAACCAGAGGATCTTCGATCTTGGACCCAGTACTCACCAACAGAGAGGAACTGATGGACAAAGTGGAAGTACTCAGAAACTTGGGAGGAAGAGATTGTGTCCTCCTGGGTTTCATGATACACAGGGAAGGGAAAGCTGAGAGTAGTCAGACAGGCACTCTGGATTTTAAGAAGACCAGTTTCGAAAAGCTTAAGGAGCTACTGGGTGAGATCCCATAGTCAGAAATGCTCAAACAGAGCATCCAAGATATACAGGAGTTTCTAAAAGGAGAAATATTGAAGACCCAAATGTAGACAATTTCAACAAGAAAAGTGAGAGACATCTAAAGAAACTGGTGTGGCTGCATAAGGAGCTTACAGATAAGCTGAAGGGCATGTACAACAAATGGAAGAAGGAAAATCACAAAGGAAGGGTATACACAAGTAGCCAGCAGTTGCATGGTGAATGTTAGGCTGGCTAAAGCTCAGAATGAGCTCAGGGTTGCAAGAGAGGTTAGAAATAATAATAAAGGTTTCTTCAGCTATGTTTAGAGCAAGAGAAAGAACAAGCAAATGGTAGGTCCTCTGCATGGAGAAGACAGAAATACTATTGGGTGACAGAGAGAAGGCAGAACTACTCAACACCTACTTTGCCTCTGTCCTCACCCAACTTCTGCTGATCCTCAGGTGTTTTGATTCTTACTTTCCTTCCTTTATAGGTAAATGATAGTCCTTGTGGAAACTCCCACCTATAAGGAATTGCGTTGTGTCTTAACAATTTGGTCAGGTCTGTGTAAGTGGTCCTAAGATCCAATAGATGTTTGGGTATATCTCTGTAGATTTCAGCCTTTTTACCTTCTATCTCCAAAGATTTTTTAAAATGTAGGCCTAATATCTTATCTCTTTCCTCTCTTGATCTCAAAATAACCAAACAATCTCTGGACTTATCTTTCTTTACCGATCTTCCCAGTCTAAAGGCCGTCACAATTTTGAAATCTTTGTCTTCCTCAATTCCCCAGAATTTGGAAACTAGAAGTGTCAGAAATCCCTCTAAATTACCTACCTCCAATTCTGGGATGGCCCTTAACCTGAGATTATTTTCCTTACTTTTCAGTTCAACCAATGACAGGTAGGCTTGTTGTTCCCCTACCTGTCTTTTCAGAGGCCTTACTTCCCCCTTAATCTCATCAACTTTTTTGTTTGCCTGCTCTGCTTTTTGATTGGCTTCCACAGCTAATTTATAATTTTCAGCCGTAGCTCCTTGCAAATTCTCAATTGCCTGAGTATGCTGGGAAACCTGATCAGATAATTTACTAATAGAGGATGTAGCTTGGTCAATTTTTGATGATTGATTGTCCACCTTTTGGTTTAAAATTGCCAGTTGCTCCAAAATTTGTTTCAGGACTGTTTCAGATCCTCCAGTTGCCATGTCTTCTGTAGCAGGCTGCTCAACTTCCACCTCCTGTGCTGTCAGCACAGTTGGGACAGATTATCTACGTTGATGAGTTAAAGTTGTTTGAACAAGTTGCGCAGATTTCTTTTCTTTTTCTTTTTCTTTAGCTTTGGCTGCTCTTGTTTTCCCTGAGCTGCTCATTCCACACCTGCCTCAGTTCAAGGTCAAATTGTCTTTTATTCCATGAGAGAGACAAGTCCAAAATATAAACAATTAAACCACAAAAAATCTCAATAAAGTACAGTTCCCAGGCCTCTATGTCTCCACAATCCTCTAGGGGGAGTATTTCAGAGTTTCAAGGAAGGAGGAAACTCTTTTCCGCCATTGAAGTTCCTATATTCCCCGTATTAAATCTTTGTAATTCCGGAGTACAAAAGGAAGGTTCCCAAGGCTTTCTATTTCTTGAATGAAGGCCACAAGGTGTCAAGAATGGTCCCAGCAACAATGTTTAAGCGTTAGTATCTCAGTCTATGTAACAGTTTAAACATCAGCAACAGTATCAGCAGTTTGACAGTTCTCTATTGCGTTCTGACAGCCCGACGACTAGGTTGTCCCTTTTAACTCCGCATAGCTCGAAAATAGGAAGAAAGTTCCGAAAATAGAATCCACAGGTTTAACAAAGATTTCCCTTTTGTCTTCTAAAAACAAAGTCTATCAATGCACCTTTGTTCTGCTTTTACGATCCCTTTTGGACGCTACAGCACTCTTCAGAGCCCTTGCTTTGATCTAGTTAGCAGGATCAGGAGACGGACTTCCTGTTACTCGCCTCCCGTTTTCAGCCGAAATCCACAAATTTAGTCCAAAATTTAGTGCCCCTTACTCACGGGTATGTAGCTGCCAATTTCGGTGTTTTCAAGAAGAAAGGTCAGCGCTCATCGGCAGCAGCAGCGCGGCTTTGCTTCCACGAAAAGAGCGATGAACTCACAGCGCCGCTCCCCCTTTCACGTTCCGGAGCCCCTTACGAGGTTCCTTCTTTGTTTCTGGGGGGGCTTTTGGTGCCCGCCGAGTTCCACGGCCACAGGCTCGCTCTGCCTGTGGTTTTTCTTAGTGGGTCTCCGCTTTGCCGCAGCGGACGACCCTTTTTCACGGAGCCCCTCTTCACAGAGTAAAGAGGACCGCCATTGCCGTTTTGCGCTGCCTCCGGAAGTCCAAATATTATCCCCATCTTCAAAAGGGGGGAAAGAAGACCCAGGTAACACTGACTGGTGAGCTCGACATCAAATTCAGGAAATTGGATAATTTAACAGTTGGCCTGTAAGCACTTAGAAAAGGATGCTGTGATTACGAAGACCCAGCATGGGTTTCTCAAAAATAAGTCATGCCAGATAAACATATATATATATATATATATATATATATACATACACACACACACACACACACACACACACATATATATATAATGGAGTTACAAGCTTGGTAGAGCAGGGGAATGCTGGGAACAAGGTGTATCTTGATTTCAGTAAGGCCTTTGACAAAGTCACCCATTATATTCTTTTGACGAAGCTGGTAAAATGTGGGTTGGACAAGGTAACCGCTAGGTGGATTTGTAGCTGGTTGACTGACTGAACCCAAAGAGTACTGATTAATGGTTCCTCGTCATCATGGAAAAAAGTGACAAGTGGGGTGCTGCAGGGTTCTTTCCTGGGCCCATTGTTGTTCACCATCTTTATAAATGAGTTGGATGAAGGAATCAGAATTCAAAATGACCTTATCAGATTGGAGAACTGGGTGCAAGCTAACAATATTAATTTCAGTAGGGACAAATGTAAGGTCTGCACTTAGGTAGGAAGAACCAGATGCACCAATATAAGATGGGGGACACCTGGCTTACTAGCAGTACATGTGAAAAGGATCTGGGAGTCTTGGTGGAACACAAGTTTACATGAGTCAACAGTGTGATGCAGTAGCAAAAAAAGCTAACGCTATTCTAGGCTGCATCAACAGAAGTATAGCGTCCAGATCAAGGGAAGTAATAGTACCACTCTATTCTGCTATGGACAAATCACAGCTGGAATACTGTGTCCAGTTCTGGACACCACAATTTAACACTAAATGTCCAATTTCTACATTCTACATGGTGTCTTTAGAGACCCTCTCACTACAGAATGCACTGATAGGCTGAGATTATATTTTAGGTATCCTGATCTGAAGCTGAATAGGACTCTATACAGCAGTACCAGCACTTTGAATTTTCTTATAGGAAATGTGTTTCCACCTCCTTCATCATTTTACTCACCTTTTTCCAGCTCTGTTTTCTCTGTGTGTGTGTGTAAATGTGCAATAAGAACCTCATAATGTTCCTTTCTTCCAAGCCCATCAAGAAGCTGCTTCTCAACCCAGCTAAATAGAGTCGCTGTGATCACTTGCTTCCTCCCCTCCCCCTGTGCTTGTTTTGGAAGTATCATTTCTGGAATTCCAGATAGAACATTGGAGCCCTTTTCCTCCCTATTACACAGCTGTTGAATTCTAAGTACACAATTATGCAGGCAGGATCTTTAGATAAAGCAGCTTGAGGACGTTCAGACATTAAACTCCAAATCAGATAACAGCATTCGTTTTGAGTATGGCACAACGCATTATGCATCCGCTAAGTGGAAGCTTAAAAACAAAATGAGAAGTCGAGAGAGAGAGAGAGAGAGAGAGAAGACAGAGAGAGAGAGAAGACAGAGAGAGAGAGAAGACAGAGAGAGAGAGAAGACAGAGAGAGAGAGGAATAACCTTCCAGTGATATAAAGCTGCTAAGGTAATAATCATCAGATGCAAAGCCCTTCAAATACAAGGAAGAGGCAGAAGATTAAATGGAGTTGAATCCCGTCCCCCACCCCCCATATGCTGTTTGGAGCCTTTTGAACTCTTAGTGGCTCCATTTGATGATATCCAGCCTTTCTTTCTGTCGTCTGTTTCTGAGGGTAAATATGTAGGTTCTGGGTCAACCCATTAACTAAAAGCCCATTGGTTAATCAGAGACAGCTATTATCTCATACCACTTTCACTCTTAATTGCTGTCCATCTTATTTGTTAGTTTACTTACTTTTTTACCTCACTCTTCAGGTGAAAAATGCTCTCAGAGCATCATATTGTGATTGATAATAAAACAGTTCCTACCCTCAGGCTTGCAATCTGAAATGAAACGACACAAAAGGAAAAGGGATTGGTGCAGAGGAGGGGGGAATAAGCAAACTAGGGCATTAATTCATAGTTACAAAGTTCTTCTAAGTGTTCTTTTCAGCAAGAAGAGGGGTGAGGCAAGTCTGTAGCTGCTACTCCAGCTGCTTTTCTGGAGCAAGTTTCCTGTGATGTTCTTTCTGGGTGACAGGAAGAGCAAACTTCAGGTAACCCTTGCTCCTCTGAGTTATGTCAGAAACAAGAATGTACTGCCCATTAGCTCTGCAGACCCAGGACATCTTGGTTGTCTCTGGCTCAGAATCATTTTCAGTTCAGGCACACACAACGTAGTCCTGATATGGAGCCCTGGCTCTGCAGAACATGGACTTAACATGCAAGTGGTCATCTACATCTGGGGTGGGAATGAAGCTTCGTGGCAGAGCACGTAATCTGGATGCAGAAGGCTTCTGGTTGGAAACCCAACGTCCCCAGGCAGGGCTGGGGAACAAACTGCTTCCAGAAACATCATTTTCTCGAGAACTATAACAAGCTATGTTGATGGTTCTTCTTTTTTGACTTATTGATTAAATATGGTCAGCTAAAAACCAACAACAACCCTGCCATAAATAATTGATCTTTCACAGATATAAAATTCAGGAACACGTCCTACACTAAGAAAGAGGGATCACAGTTTACTGAGGAAGCACATGAAGTGTGTGCAGATGGTCTGAAATTTATTCCCCAATGCTTCCAGTTGAGATAATATCTGGTAGGGAGCTGTGATAGACTCCTGCCTTAGACTTTGAAGAATCACTGTCAGTCGGTGGAAGCCCAGCTAAACTGTGCTGTCCAGCAGCCTGACTCAGTATGACTTTTTCAATTTTCTGCTAGATGGACAGAGTAACTAAAATAAAGCAGGAGGATTCTAGTATGTTTTGGGGGTCTTTGAACTGCAAGCACCCTTAGAACTACACTAAAGAAAGCACCACCTCGAGTGACCCTTGACCCCACCACCACTTAGCTGCCCCACCAGCTCCAGCATTCACCAGTCATCACTGGGCAGAGCTCTCCTAGGATGGTTGCTTTCACTTTCATGATGAACATTTATCAAGACTTCAGAACAGAAGTTCAAGCCACCCCGTCAAAACTCTAACCTTGACCTTAAAGTTCTCATCTTGAATTTTTGATTGGATAGATTTAAACTAGGGATGGACTGGACAGCTAAATTTCATGATGTTTTCAGACTCACTAGCAATCAGTCATGGGCCTGTTCTGTTCTGAGCATTTATTTATTTTTTAAAGAAGGCATGTAAAATCCATATTTAAATCAGATGTGCTATGAACACATATTTTTATGCACTTTCCAATGTTTTCTGATGCATTTGTCCAAACATGTGCATCTTTCTCTCCTGCTTTTTAGCAGGGGTGAATTTGCCACAGAACCCTTCACAATGATATGATGCTTAGCATTTCTCCTCAGTGAGTTCGCCCGTGTACAAACCTCCCCTAGAGCTAACTTTACCCATCACTGTTACATATGGGGTTAACATTTCATCACTGCCAGGCTTTCCAAGGCCTAACCACATGCTGAGAGTGGAAATTAGCAATGGGAAAGCTACTTTATTGTAACCATAATAAAGTTTCATGTAAGATCTCCTCCACTCCAGTTTCACACTATCATTACAACATAAGATGAATCTCGCCAGGGAAGGTGGGGAGGGGAACTAATTACATTTGTGGACGATCAGGGTGTGAGAGAGGGAGAAACATTTGCCATCTGCTGTGCAAAAACTGTAAGAAAAGAATTAATAAAGGTGGTTTTGCTGTTGTGAATATACAGCTAGGAAATACAGGATGTTCAGCTGTCATTGATTTTCATTTTCAGGTTTTCCTCACTTTTGAAAAGGGATGTGGAAGGGAACTGAAGGTAGCTCCATTGCATTATAAGTGCAGTGACACATTTTCTAAATCTAATCACTCTGAGTGGAGTTGGAACTAATCTTGAGGGAACTTTTCCTAGTTCAACTCTTGTTTGGGGGAGGGGGGGATCGGAGTTAGATAGTCATTTCTTTTCCTCCCTCAAAAAACAATAAACAAATAAATTATGGACACTAATAGATTCAATGCTGCTTCATTTTTTTCTGCATGAAGCAAAGCCACCCTCCCCCCAAAAAACGCACCCTCACACACACAAAGCTGAACACTTGGGGGGGAAATATAGGTGCACCTTTCAGACAGTGGCAGCTGAAGGCTGAAATAAAGAACTGGGCACATGAACTAAAAGCCACATACATACATACATACATACATTTTTATTTATTTTTACATTTATAGCTCACCTCTCCTCCAAGTAGCACAAGGTGGTGTGCACTATTTTCTCCTCTTCCTCATTTGTATCTTTTACAACAACCCTGTGGGGTTGGTTAGGCCGAATGTGAGTGTTTACAGTTAGTTTGTAAATATTCAGTAAGCGAGTTCCATTCTTTTATAAAAAGTTTGTTATCTTGATTTCTTATTTTTCCAATATGCCATTTTTGCATAGTTCATGAGTTTTAGTATCCATTCTTCTTTGGTTGGGACTTCTTTCCATTTTGGGGCAAATAACATTCTTGCCGCTGTAGTCACATACATGAATAAATTGCTATACTATTTAGGTAGTTCTACCCCTATAACTCGCAGAAGAAAAGCTTCTGGTTGTTGTTGTTGTTGTTACAAATGTTATTTTAAACATCTTTTCCAATTCATTATTATATAACATTTCCCAGTAAGCTTTAACCTTCCTACAAGACCACCACATATGATAGAAAGTACCTTCTTTCTCTTTGCATTTCCAACACTTATTTGATTTTGATTTATACATTTTTTGCCTGTTTGCTCGGTGTTAGATACCATCTATATAACATTTTCAAATAGTTTTCTCTCAAACCATAGATAGCTTGCTGTAAATGTTATATCCTTAATCCACAATCACTCCCACACTTCCATATCTATATTATAAACAATATCTATTGCCCAATGTATTACTGAAAATTATATTTGCTCATCCTTTCTCTCCCATTTCAGTAATATCCATTTTAGACAGCACTTTAACATTACATTCCAACAACGCATTGCATTATTAACATATTAATATAAGAAAGTACCACACCTTGGTAGCTGGAAACCTGGTTTGAATGCAGGAAATCCTGGGTTCAGTAGCTATTATTTCCAAGTTTAGCTGGGAAAGACCCCTGTGTCAACACCTGGAGAGCTTGATCTCACTTGGTATGAAGCTTCCTACTGGTTGTGTTCCAATTGTAAAACTCACACAGTTACAGTATATATAACAAGCACAAAAACTGCTGAGAGGTAAAGGTAAAGGGACCCCTGACCATTAGGTCCAGTCATGGCCGACTCAGGGGTTGCGCACTCATCTCACTCTATAGGCCGTTTGTCCCAGACAGCTTCCGGGTCATGTGGCCAGCATGACTAAGCCGCTTCTGGTAAAGCAGAGCAGCACACGGAAACGTCGTTTACCTTCCCACCGGAGCAGTACCTATTTATCTACTTGCACTTTGACGTGTTTTCGAACTGCTAGGTTGGCAGGAGCAGGGACCAAACAAAGGGAGCTCACCCCGTCGCGGGGATCCGAACCGCCGACCTTCCGATCAGCAAGTCCTAGCCTCTGTGATTTAACTCACAACGCCACCCGTGTCCCTACAGTACATATAATAAGCACAAAAACTGCTGAGAGGTACATAACTGCAACAACAACGTATTGATAAAGAGAATTTCGGCACTACAAAAAAGTTTGACAAAATATCACTGCAATTGCAGTGTACATTTCAATGAGGTTTACAAAGAACCATATAGCACAAACATAATAATTATCATATTGAAAAATGCTTTGAGCAGCTGACAAACAACAGGCTTCCAGATAAGGTCCTGTTTTGAAGGTTTTCCTCAGAAGATAACACCTCAAAACCATTTCAAGGTCCTGACTGCAGTTTTCACAACTCGGACTTCAGGAATTCTCTCTCCCATTACTTTATACAATATAACTCTCGACTTAAAAAAGAGAAACAGGAGAAAATACAAAAGATTCTGTGTGAAATTAGTCAAAAAGAAAAAGCTGGAACCACCACCAACGAATACAAACATTACCTGGCAAATTAAGATGCTGCAGAGAGAATTATCTATGCTAACAACACAGGAGATAGAAAGAACATTGAAATATGCACAAAAAAAGTAATTTGCTAATAAACCTGGGAAATAGTTAGCATAATGACTGAGAAAAGAAAAAGTGAAGGTGATATTGAAATTACAAGAAGGTAACACTGTAATAACAGATATGACAAATATGAAAAGGGTATGTCATCAATATTACTCTAAATTGTATAAAGGTCAAATATTATCTAAAAGAAAAATAACTGAATATTTGCAGAGACAACAACTACCAAAACTTTCTGATTATCAAAGACAAATAATGAATCATCCTATAACTATTTAGGAGCTTTGTGACGCTATTAAAAAGTATATACACACACACACACGCATACGCGCGCACACACACACACACATATATATACTTTTTAATAGCATCGCATAGCTCCTAAATAGTGTGTGTGTGTATATATGTATATGTATATTAATATATATATGAATGAATGAAAGATACAGGGTTTGGATGGATTATTGGCTGTCTACTATGAAACTTTTGAAGAGGAACTCCTACAGTCCTTGCAATAGATAAAGAATGATATCTTACAAAGTGGTAAAATACCAGACAGCTGGAGAGGGGCCAGTATTACACTTATGCCTACAGAGATTCAAGATGTGAGTAGTGAAAAATGATTGACCTATCTCATTGCTGAATAATAACTATAAACTATTTACATTGGTATCAGCTGAAAGATTAAAATAGATTCTACTGGACCTTATTCACGATGATCAACATGGATTTTTGCCTAACAGACATTTAAGAGAAATGCATTAGACATTTTGGAATATTTGAATCATCATAATGAAAAGCAAGCTGCTCTGATTTATTTGGGTACAGAAAAGGCCTTTGACAATCTGAACTGGGTATTTTTGTTGGAAGTTTTTCAAGAAATGAACTTTAGAAAAAAATTAATAAATGGGTAAAATCATTTTAAACAACACAAACAGCACAGATAATGGAAAATGGAGATTAGATTAAACCCTGTGATACACAGAAGGGGACAAGGCAAGGATTCCCATTAAAATCTGTGACTTTTCATCCTGGTCTTAGATATCTTGCTTAGAGACATTAGACAAGATGAGAGAATAATGGGAATAAAGAGTTAAAATGAAACATATAAATTAAGAACGATTTCTGATGATTTGATGTTAATTTAAGAAAACCCGCTTCAGGCAGTAGGAGTTCTTATGGATAAACTGAAATATTTTGGTTTACTAGCAGGCTTTAATATTAACCATCGGGGGGGGGGGGATGTTAACAAAGAATATGACAAGAGAAGATCAGAAGGTTTTGATGGAGAAAACAGGTTTTCAAATTAAATATAAAAGTACTTTGGTAAAACCATGACAAATATGAACTGTACCTTGTTTCAAAATAATTATGTCAAAACATGGGCTGAACTTAAAAAAGATATGTCAAGATGGGAGAAGTTAAAATAGTTGTTGCTTGATAGAATTTCAGTGATAAAAATTAAATGTTGTGCCTAGAATGATGTTTCTATTTCAAACAATACCTATTGTGAATAACGATTTACCATTTAAAGAATGGCAGAGAGATTTATCTAAGTTTGTATGACAAAAAGCCATTAGTTAAAATGAAAGTACTGCAAGATGCGAAAGAAGGGGGAGGACTTGGACTTCCTGGTTTACAGCTTGTTGCTTAGTATGGGAGACTAAAAAGATAAAAAGGAGAATTTTGGAATTAGAAGGTCATGATTTAAAGTTTGGATGACATGGATATATGTGGTTTGAGAAGGTTAAAGTTGATGTGGACTTCAAAAATCATTTTGTTAGATGTTCTGTATTGAGAGTCTGGAATAGATACAAATCTAGGTTTTATGTGAATTTCAACACAAGTGTTTCATAGAAGAGAGACAGTAGGTAATGAGAAATTGTTGACATATCTGGAATTATTAGTGTAGAACAGAGACTGTGAAATTAAATCAACGGAACAATAACAGAAGGTTACAGTCTCCAATGGTCTGCTCATTTGCAATTGGCTGAGAGTTTTAAGTTGGATGAGAAGACTTTTGGTATAGAACAAAAAAGGACAATTTTTAAAGTTAAGTTAGATATATATGATGAACATATTGCGAAAATGTATAAATTACTGAATTGTGAAATATAAGGGAAAAAAGATTGCATGATTAAATGGGCAAGAAATTTTGGGTATACAGATGGTACAATGTGAACATATGTGGACTAAAAGGTTAAAATATATACTGTGTTATGACATTTTTTTTAATAAAATGATGTTTCGTTGGTACTGAACCCCTGAGAAATTATTTAGAATGTGTCAAAATATTCCAAATATGTGTTGGAAATGTAAAGAACATGAACGGATATTTTATCATGCTTGGTGGACATGCAAAAAAGCCAAAAAACATTGGATACAAATACATACTTTGATATGGAGAATTTTGAAGATTGATTTTCAGGTGAAGTCAGAACTCTTCCTGCTGGGACATGGATATATGGTTAGAAAAGGACTATGGAACTTTGTTACAATATATGATTTCAGCTGCAAGACTTTTATATACACAAAGATGGAAGGACCCATTATGAGCACCAGTAGAAAAAGGGCTGTTAGTTGAGGTGGCAAAATCGACATGTTTAATCAGAGAAAAATCATTGTTAACATTTGTTAAAGACTGGGTGTCTCTCATAGACTTTTTGTGTGAAAAAGAAAAAGAAAAAACATGGGGTGTCAATCCTGAAAAACTGAAAGCAGTGTAACAATACTCTTTTAGTAAATATATGACGAGTTATTTAATGCAATGAATTTGTAGATGCACCATCTTTTATCTTTATGTTTAATTAAGCCTGCCCTGTTTAGGATTCTTACTACATCTTCGCCCACCCCCTTTGTTGGTGTATGGATTACATAAATACAGATTTTAACACCCTTTACGAATAACCATATTGACTGCTTAACGATAGTTAAGCCGTTCATAATCCAAGGAGTGAAAGTTAAATGAGGCAGCAAATAACATATTAGCATGTTGTGGTTTCATTTATCTTCATTAAGGTTTATTAACCTTTATTTAGGAGCAATGTATTAGTTATTTAATCTGCACTATATAGAATATCATTGCCCTGTCTCTTTATTATTACTTACTTACTTACTTACTTACTTATTAGATTTCTATACTGTCCTTATTTCAAGATCACAAAGTGGTTTGCTATATGAAAACACAAAATTATATAGCATAATAGCAAACAGAAACAATACCCTCTTCCACAGTTTAAAAGGCCATAGGTTGTTTAATTTGCCAAAGGCGTGCAAGAAGCGGAATGTTTTCACCTGGTACCTAAAGCTATGTAATGAAGGTGCCCTGAAGAGATGTTACATCGTTGCTCAAGGAGCTGCACTATTTGTCCACTTACATATCTTTAGGCATCTTTAGGCCTTCCTGCGGGGAGCATCCTACAAGCAGGGAGCACCATAGAAAAGGCCCATTCTCCTGTTGCCACCCTCAGGACTCCTTTTAACCCTCCTGTCACTGAAATTTTGTCCCCAGAAGGTTGCCCAGAGGGGAATGTGGCTTCAGGCTGAAAAATGTATCCTACCCCTGGTTTCAGGGGTCCCAAAGGCCCTCAGTCCCAAAGGCCAGAAAGAGAGACCTAGTGGGCCACAATTGTTCCCTGAGCCTGAGGTCCCCTGTCTGTTTTAGCACTGCTTCAACAAGCCAAAGGGTGGAATGTCAGGTGGGGGGGGCAGGAAATGAACTGAAGAACCCCAAACAACAACTGAGAATCCATTGTGCACTGGTTCCATGTTGAAAAGAACAAGTAATCCATCAATGCCCCTGAATCTGGAGAGAAATTCAAATGGAAGCATCCCTAATGGGAGCTAAGGTAAACCTATTCATTGTTACTGTTTTCCGGTCCATACTGGCTTTTGCTGTAGGCAGATAATAATCATAATAATTAACTTTTATAGCAAAGTTCATAGGTATTAATGGCTCCTTTCTTTTTCTCCAAGTGGTTACTAACCCATTAAATGAAGAAGTTACAGACGAGAAACACTTTGATACATTGCTCATTTGGGGACTACTTAAAAGCGTAAAACCATTGTGTGCAAGTTGCATGACTTCCATATTTAAAGTTGCAGAATGGTTGTATGACATGGCTAGAAAACCTTTTCCAGCCAGAGGGCCAACAACTATTTTGTTACCCATCTTCACCATAAGGTCTCAGGACACCATAAGTGTCCTTTAAACAATTAAAGCACAGTATTAGTCATAAGGGTTGCTTTTAGGTATATACAGTAAGCCCACAATTTATGTTCATTTAACATTCAGCTTTGCATTCATGGCAAAAAAATATATTTAACATTTTAAAAGGGATGGAATGACTTTGGCAATCCCACCCAATGTGTTTTGACTTTGTGCAATTTTTGCTTTGGTCACAATTCTCACAATGTAATCCCCACATAAATTGCAGGCTTCAAGTATGCCAAATTCAGATGTAAAGAGTGCAAAAATTATTTATTCACTGATCAGAGTTCAAGACCCATTCTAGCCAGGCAAGAGCACTTGGGGTGTAAAGCAGTAGGGTCAAAGAGGGATGTGTGGAAGAATTCTGAGGATCTGCATTCAGCTCCTTGGCCTGAGATTCCCAACTTGTGTTGTCTACCATTTTGACTGATGAACAAGCAATGGAGATTCTATGTGCCTTTGCAAATTTTGAGTGGTGGTGAGACATAGTTGGGAAGGGGGAGGGAGGGAGAGACAGAGAGAAAGAGAGAGAAAAAAATCATCCAGCAATCTGTTGCTTATCTGAATGAATGCCAGGAGCCTGCAAGATTTTTTGTTTGTATATTACCCCATTGGTTTTCATGACTGTAACCCATTTTAGTTTCATCATTCATTCACTAAAATTGCATTTGTTTCATTTCTCATTCATTAGACTCAGATGAATTTTGTTTCTTATTGGTTTTTGTGTGTTCTTGATTTGATTTGATGGCTTCAACTCAGCTTTTGCATCTGCTGCAGGTAACAGTGGAACAGCTGATTCCGCCACCAGTTCCAGACAGCTGCCATTCTATTTTCGCAGAATATCCTAAGATGTTCTGTTTTCCAGTATATTTCAGAGAGAAATTGTTGCTTCCAACTTCCCTCCTAGTGATCCTAATCCAGGACCATAGGTTGTATCCAGTATCAGTCATACACATAGTGGACCCACTAAAATGAATTGACCCATGTTAGTAAAGCCCATCAATTCCGATGGGTCTATTCTGAGTACAACAAAATGGGATACAACTCAGACACTTTCCCCTGAATCAAAAGACCCAGATGCCTCTTATCGCACACCACCAGTTCAGCAGTACTGAAAGTACACCTGTAAGGAGTTCATGGAATGAAGGAGCAGTGGCAAACTTCAAGTCAGATGGAATGCCCTTAAAAGCTTTTAAGTTCTCCGCAAGGAATTGGAGCCTAAAGGATATAATCTGCAGGCAGGGGAATGAAAGGCCTTAGTCTGCTCCCTTCTTTTGCTGGAGCAAGTTGCTCACTAGAAGCTGCCTATGGTCTAGCAATCATTGACCAGCCTTCAGCCCTTCCCTATGGGTTCTGGCACTGGGCCACACATGACACCAGGCCTCTCTATTTGGCCCTTAGGACTTCCTAGGCTGCACCCAACTTTGTCACTGGACTAGCCCACCCATCCCTGGTAAAGGGTTGCATAGACAGTACTGCAACTCCCAAGCTGAAAAGGAATCCCCAACCCTAATGTAAATCAGAAATAAAAGCAGAACTGGTAGGCTAAAGGGTGGGAAAGGAAAGAAGATATGAGGCAAGAGGCTTTCATGCTTTCATGCCAAACAGTTTTTATGTCCAGGGTACAGAAACCATGGAGGAAGACCAAGGTCAAAACACATTTGTGTTCTCTTAGGGGTGCAAATTTAAATAAAATATTGGGGTGGCAGGTAAACTCCACCCCAGAAAATTGATCACAAGGCATGGTGTATGCACACCATTTGAATGGCAGGGACCAACAACTTTGGGAGGATGGCCCCCTCAAATATTTTATGGGGGGGCAAAGGGACCTTAATCCCTAGAAGTTGGCTCCTATGGGTTCTCTGATATGTTGTGAGCTATAGTTTTTGTTCATATCTTGTCAGTGTACACTGTGTTTGTATTATTTTGCTTTGAATATTAGAAAGAGATTGTTTTTCATTGTTACTAGATTCCATAACATTATTTTTATATACTGTATGGATTTATGTTAGTCAGTAACAAATTTTGATACCAGTTTTTTTCCACCATGCCTTCAGTTTGTTAGGATGTATTTCCTTTTATGTACTGCTTATGTTTTTAATATGTTTATGCATTTTTGTTATTGTATTTCATTCTTGCTGTAAATCACTTCATGACTTTTTGTTATGGGAAGTGATTCACATATTCAGTGAATGTAACCTAACCCCCAGTGAAGAGTTGTATACACATGCTTCAAACAAACAAACAACAAACAAATTGTAGTGATGGTGTGTGGTCTTGAGCAGTGATCACTGTACAGAGTATGCTCTGGTTTTTAACTGCAAAGATTCAGTGGTTCCTCAGAAAGCAAACAACAGAGAGGGAAAAGGACACGGAGGATGAACTCCGTTGCAACTGACAGGTCTAGTTCCCTACAACTGGTCCTTCTCTGGCTAATTGGTCAGGTCAGGTTTGTCTCTCCCTTCCCCAGTATCATCTCAGACAATAGGCAAGTGAGGCGTTGGTGGTGCCAACACTGGGGGCTGCCTAGTTGACATTGACCTGTGGTAAACCCTTTTCAGTAGTAAGTCAGTGGAGTGCTGTTTCCAGTTTTGGACACCACAATTTTAGGAAGATATTGACAAGCTAGAGCATGTGCAAAGGAGAACCCATATGATTAAGGGTAACCAAGGCAGGAAACCAAGCCTTATGAGGAATGGCTGAGTTGGGTATGTTTAACTTGAATAAGAAGAGAATGAGAGTATAACCATCTTCAAATATCTAAAGGGCTGTCAAATGGAAGATGGAGCAAGTTTTCTTATGCTCCAGAGGGTAGAACCCAATGGATTCAAGTTACAAGAAAGGAGATTCCAAATAAAAAACTGTGGCTTTTTAGAAGTGAGTAGGATTTTTTTAATGCATTTCTCTTTCCTCTTGGTTTTAATAGATCTATGTGGGGTTTATGGTGCTTGTTTGGTTGCAGGTCAGTTTGGGTTGCCCTGGGCAAGATAAGAACTTTCTGATAGTAAGAGCTGTTCAGTGGTGGAACGGGCTCCCTCAGAAGGTGGCTGGCTCTCCTTCCTTGGAGGTTTTTAAGCAGAGTTTGAATGGCCATTTGTCATGGATGCTTTAGTTGAGATTTCTACAATGCAGGTGGTTGATGACTCTCAGGATCCCTTCCAACTCTCCAGTTCTGTGATTCCCCTTTTGTGGAATGCACCCCAGGTGAGGTTGTCTCCCTCCCTCCTTGTGGACTTTCAGAACAAATTAAAAAACATTTTTGTTTACCCAGGCATTTCATGGTTGAAAGACACGGTTCCTGGCAACCCTGAGATCACTCATTGAGAAAATGATTTTATTTTTATTTTTATTCCATGTAATTGCTTCATTATGGATGTGTTTACTGCCCTGGGCTCCTTGGGAAGTAAGGGCAGCATACTTCTTGAATTCACCGTCACCACCAGATGGGTTGTGTACAAGGAGGCCTTTCCTGCTGTTCTAAATCGACTATTATGCAGCAAATATGTTCCTTTCAATTCCAAGAAGTGATTGTGTCCCTTTCTAGACAGGAAGGGCTGACAGAATCAAAGCCATTGTGAGCTGTTTCTGTCTCCAAGGTTATATTTATTATTATCTTGAAGAAAGCTCCTTTGGCTGCTATCAGCCAAATGGCAGGGAAAAAGCTTCTTTTCATTAAAAGGGATTTGGGTCAAGTTGTTTGCCTCTGACCTTGGAAGCACCAAACCTCAAGTGATATGTAGAGGGGAGAGGGATGCTGAGAGAAGAAGCCCATTCTCAATCAGAAAGAAAGCACTTCGTGGGTACCAAGAGGCAAGAAGGTCAAAAGGAAACATTTCTGAATGCAATACATACCAAAACAAAAAAACAATGCTCCTGAGTTTTCTGTATGGCATCTGCTTGGAAACGGGAGGAATAAAAAGCTAGACTTGATGGACCTTTGCCCTGATTCAACAGGGTTCTTCTTATATAAGAACACAAGAAGAACCTGTTGGATCAGGCCCATGTTCCATTTAGCCCAGTATCCTGTTCTCACAGGGGCCAGCTAGCTACCCAAGGGAAACCCACAAGCACAGCACAAGTCCCTTGTTCTTTACCAACTGATGGGACTGACTGCCATGGGAGCTAGGGTGTGTGTGCACTGTTTAACTTGGATAGGGATGGGGCAGAAATTCAGTTTAGTTTAGTTTAAAGGCCAAGCTACTGAAGCAACACTTTGAATCAACACCCATCCTTTGAAATTCCAACTATTCCAAATTTTGCAATGTAGTTCCCACCCATTTAATGCATATACTAGGGTAAAGGTAAAGGTAAAGGGACCCCTGACCATTAGGTCCAGTCAAGGACGACTCTGGGGTTGCGGCGCTCATCTCGCTTTATTGGCCGAGGGAGCTGGCATACAGCTTCTGGGTCATGTGTCCAGCATGACTAAGCTGCTTCTGGCGAATCAGAGCAGTGCACAGAAACACCATTTACCTTCCCGCCAGAGCGGTACCTATTTATCTACTTACACTTTGATGTGCTTTCAAACTGCTAGGTTGGCAGGAGCAGGGACCGAGCAACGGGAGCTCACCCCGTCACGGGGATTCGAATCGCCGACCTTCTGATTGGCAAGTCCTAGACTGTGGTTTAACCCCCATACTGGGTAGTTTGTGCCTATTAATGTAATTATATTAATTACATTTAATTATATAACTATATTTCTTCCAAGGGTCTCAAAGTGGTGTACATTTTTGTCCTCCTCCTCAATTTTTTGAGTTTTTTCAGTTTCACAGTTACATCTTCTTTTCCATACTATATACAATAAATCTATCTGACTCCCACCCACTGCGTCATGACAGTTCTTTATACATCTTATTTGGCTGCATATACATTAGTTCCTTCCCCCAGTTCTCCATACTCTCTTATCTTTCATAACGCCAACTATTGGTCACAAAGTATCCACTACCTGGAATTTACATTTAAGGTCCAATTTTTGTAAATATTCCCCTAGGTACTCCCACTCACTCACATTCTCACAACAATCCTATGTGGTAGGTTAGGCTAAGAGGAAAGTGACTAGCCCAAGGTCACGCAGTGAGAACTTCATGACTAAGTAAGGATTCAAACCCTGGTCTCCCAGATTCTGGTCCTTGAGGAAAAAATGTATCCAAATGTGTAAATTAGGATAAATTAGCACTAAAATGCTTGTGAATTTTGGCGAAAATTGCAGTCAGATATAACCAGCAAGTTTAGGGCTAGTTAATGCATTAATGAATAAAGGGGTTAAGACCACAGAGCTGTTTTCCTATACAGTGGTACTTCTGGATGCGAACAGGATCCGTTCCAGAGCCCCATTTGCATCCAGAGCAGAACGCAATCCGCATCTGCACGTCTTGCTGCTGCATGGAACAATGAATGAATCTGATCTTTGGGGCTTGTAAGTAAAGCATTTAAACTTGCCAATTCATTGTGAGAGAGGAGCAAACAGAGAAGCACTGTTGGTGCCTTAAATAGGGTATTTAAAAACTTTAACAGCCTAAATCTTCACACTACACTGCTGTTTGGTTTTGCGACTTTAAAACTCTGCTGCTGGGGCTCTCTCTCTTACTGGAGTTCACTTGCCCCACATTTCTGGATGTAGGCATCTACTGCATTCTTTTATTAATTACCCCACACAGGTGATCTATATATCTAAATACATTTCTCCTCACAAATGTCTGTGACGACTTTAAAAAATAATAATTACAAAACATTGCAGAAATGTAGAGAACTGTAGACTGGAAAAATGAGAAACTGGGAGAAACTGAAATCGATGTATTTGTCCATCATTAGACTTAGAACCAAGTTCTAGAGAGTAGTTGCTGCCACACCAAAGGACTGCTTGCTTGCAAGTGCAGAAGACTTATAAAAGTGCTAGTTGTACAGATAAAATAAGTGAATATGATTTGGAATAAACACATTGGAGGACAGCCATCAGGACGATTAAGTCCTTGTGCATTTATGTTTCTAAGGCTGGAGGTAATCTGGCTTGAATGGTTACAAAAATCCCAAGATTGCACAATGCTTATCCATGCAGGGGCTGTATCACACATACCAGTTTAAAAGGGAATTAAACAATTTCGTGATGTGGCTATCATTGCAATCATCCGCAGCAGCTACATGGAATCTCTGAGTTGTATTAACATAGCATGGCATATATATTACTAGCTGGAGTTCTTTTTAGAACTCACATAACTCCTGCTGTAAAACAGATGCACTTGTTACCAGTTTGTCTGATAGCCCAGTTCAAGTTGCTCACACTGGTACTTAAAGCTCTTAATAGCACAGACCCAGATATATGAAAGTCCACCTGCTTCCCTTCAGACAACGTTTAGAGGTTTGAAATGGTGGTGGCCCTGGAGAGGTCTATCCAGCACCTTAATTATGCAGTTTCCGTTATATGCTGAAGGCACAGCTCTATATGCTGACCTTTGACACCTATAAAGGTAAAGGGTAAAGGGACCCCTGACCATTAGGTACAGTTGTGACTGACTCTGGGGTTGTGGTGCTCATCTCGCTTTATTGGCCGAGGGAAGCCGGCATACAGCTTCCGGGTCATGTGGCCAGCATGACTAAGCCGCCTCTGGCAAACCAGAGCAGCACACAGAAACACCGTTTACCTTCCCACCGGAGTGGTACCTATTTATCTACTTGCACTTAGACGTGCTTTCAAACTGCTAGGTTGGCAGGAGCGGGGACCGAACAATGGGAGCTCACCCCGTTGTGAGGATTCGAACCGCCAACCTTCTGATCGGCAAGTCCTAGGCTCTGTGGTCTAACCCACAGCACCACCCGCGTCCCTATATACATATAGACAATTGTTTTAACAGATTTAAATCTTTATATTTTTTCACTTTTGTAACCAATCCCAGGACCTTATGGTGAAGGGTAGATAAGAAATACTGCTGCTGCTACTACTATTATTTATTATTATTATTTATACTAGTTGCTACAGTTCTAAAAGTTTGTTACCTTTCTGAAACAACTGTTTAGTCACTGTTAGAAAAAGGATCCTGAATGAACCTTTGATCAAACCCTGGTGAGCTGTTCTTATGACCAGCATGAAGCAAAGCTCTTTTATCATCTTGACACCAGCACATACAATTTATTTCATTTCACCGGTCAGGGTGTGGGAGGTTAGGCATGAGTACTGCTGGCCTCTACAAATAACTCTGACTGGCCCAGATGGATGTAAATTCCAGTCTGGTTGGAAGATGTCAGGGAGGTATCTTCACTACACTTTTGTAAAAGGTAAAGGTAAAGGGACCCCTGACTGTTAAGTCCAGTCGCAGATGACTCTGGGGTTGCGGCGCTCATCTAGCTTTACTGGCCGAGGGAGCCGGTGTTTGTCCGCAGACAGCTTCCGGGTCATGTGGCCAGCATGACTAAGCCACTTCTGGCGAACCAGAGCAGCGCATGGAAACGCCGTTTACCTTCCCGCCGGAGTGGTACCTATTTATCTACTTGCACTGTGACGTGCTTTCAAACTGCTAGGTTGGCAGGAGCTGGGACCAAGCAACAGGAGCTCACCCTGTCACTGGGATTTGAACCGCTGATCTTCTGATTGGCAAGCCCTAGGCTCTGTGCTTTAGACAGACCACAGCACCACCTGCATCTCCACACGCTTTGTAGAGCCCTCTTAAAACATTTTTGTTTAGGTAAATCTATCCTGATGTGTAGAAGTTAAATGCATTTTATTTATTTATTTTAGCTACCATTGATTTTACTAATCTTTTGGTTGTTTTTAAGTACCTGGTTAAATCAGTAATTTAATGTTTGGTTTTATATTTTTGTCAACCTCTGAGAGCTTTTCTTATAATTATGTGGTATATAAATCTTGTTAAATAAAATAAAGAAATAAAATTCAGAAAAGATAAAATGGAGAACATCACACACCCAATGCAATTCACTCTCATAGGATGTGGTGATGACCACCGATTTGCATGATTAGAGGAGAAGTTGATAATTTCATGGAGGATAAGACTACCAATGGCCTCTAGCCAGGAATTAGAGGGGTATGCCTCTGAATATTAGCGTCTGAAAAGTTGGAAGAGTATTTTTACACTCAGGACCTGCTTGCTGGCAGGGTTGGCCACTGTGACAATAGAATGCTGGACTAGATGGGCCTCTAGCCTGATCCAGCATCGCTCTTCTTATGTTCTTAATTCCAGGCAATTAAGAGTTTTGGAAAATATCAGAGTGCTTTATGAACCGAGTTGTATTGCTTGATGTAAAAACCAATTGACATCTGTTAGGGAAATGGGATGATAAGAACAATTTTGAGGAGTGGGCATCAACAGAATGAACCAGATGCCCAGGGGAAGCCCACATGACAGACCTGAGCCCTACAGCCCCCTCCCCATTTGTGAATCCTAGCAACTGATGTTCAGAGGCATATTCCCTCCAGCAGTAGAGGCAGACAATAACCATGATGGCTAGTAGACATTGACAACCTTATTCTCAATGAATTTAAATAATCCTCTTTCAAAGACATCCAGGTTGGTGGGCATCACTACCTCTGGTAGAAGCAAATGCCATGGTTTAACTATGCACACCTTTTAATGGTTTCATGAGACCTCCTCCCCTTCAGAATCTCCACTTTCATGCTGGAGAAAAACTATGAGAGTAAAAGCTTTTCTGCTCATCTCATCTCTAGTCTAGATGTGACTGGCTGTGACCTGATATAGGGGTTGGACTCGATGGCCCTTGTGGTCTCTTCCAACTCTATGATTCTATGATTCTATGAACTCCAAGATTCCCTTATGGTATGCATTCCCTGCTTTAGGTTTCTGCAACATTTTGTTTAGCTGCAGAAGCAACATCTAAAAGTAAGATGTAGCAAGTATTACTGTTCCAGGTTGACACCCTGACAGGGATCATAACAAACCCTGAAATTGGTATTTTCATCCTTGTTTGGCTGATCAGGTGTAAATATAAACTTTAATTATTAACATAATTAAGCCAGTAATTTTCTGCCTGTCCGAAATGTTTGACGACATTTCAGTGCCATCTGCTTCCTAATTGAACTTAATCTCTAAAAGATGTTCAGGGTGGGGGGAATCAACAAAGTAATAATTATAAGGGACAAAACCATCTTCCCTCCTACCCTCTGAATTGATGGATCTCCTAATCGCTTTTATTTTCTTGGAGCAATAACAACAACAAACAAAGATATAAACAATTAGGCACAGGTGTGTAGCAGTTTCTGCAGAGCGAGGCTTCAGAGCAGAAGCCAAGAGCTGGTGGAAAGTGTGTTCAGAGACTGTCAAAATGTGCCAGAGACATGTAAAGCTGATTTTAAATATATATGTTCTAACCCCAGGAAGGAAACTTTCTCAGCTAAGGGCCACATTCCCTTTGGGGCAACTTTCTGAGGATGACATGCCTGTGGTGGGTGAGACGAGAAGCAAAGTAGGCAGTCCATGTGCTAGCTTCAACTCAAACTCACACACCTCTCTCTGCCCAGGCAAGCAAGAGGCTTTATGGGGGTTCAAGGATGGATTCCAGCCCACAAAGAACATTCATGGAAGGTGAGAAGCAAGGCTGGTGAGGGGGGGAGGACTTCTGTATACCCATGACCTCTACATACTGCACCACATTTATACTCTACTTTATCCCCCTTACTTGCACTTTTTTCTAAACAAAAGTCTGAGCAGTGAATAAGAACTGAAGAATTGGGGACAATGGGGAATAACTGGGAAATGGAGATAAGACCCCTTGAACTCACTAAGCTCTAAACATGAAATTCATTTCCCCAGACCAAAAACACACACATAAAACTCATGCTGGTTATTTCTTCTTTTTTATGTTCCAATGCTGTTTAGTGGGAAAATATCTATCAAAAGATAATTGATGGGTTATATCTCAGTAAGTTTTACTCAAAGTAGACCCCCTGAAATTAAAGGGCCTAGTTTAGTCATGTTCATTCATTTCAGTGGGTCTGCTCTAAGTTGGACTAGCACTGGCTACAACCCTACGTTTTTAAAGCTATGCCATTGATTACTTTTGACAGCTCTAAAGGTTGTGTCTAATTTTAGACCTATTCAGAATAGACCCATTTAAACGATTGGGCACTACTAACTTAGGCCCATTAATTTCATGGGGTCTACTCTGAGTAAAACTACTGGGATACAACTATAAGTGTCCTGTTCTAATCTTTAAAAACAGCCTCCAAATCATCATCATCATGAAACACCCAACACTGAAATGTCTTCTTTTCCCTATCCCTAGAGGGGGGAAAGGCATGATTAAACAATGGCATTGCACATGGAATATGGTTAGAGGAAGCTCTGCTGTCACTGGCGTTAGTTGCTGATTGAGTTGTTGGAACCAGTGTTAATTTGATGGCAAGCCTCCTGGATGACACACCACTGATAAATTAAATTAACATCATTTGGCTTTGCTGGAAATGAAGGCACTTGGCTGTTGGTTGCAAAGGTTGCCCAGGTGTTCATGTGGCTAAATTCCAGATCTTCCCATGATGCTGTCAAAGGGAAGGTTCTTGTTAGCCGCCTTGGGTGGAGCAGGTGTCATGTTTGAGAAAGTGTATTCTTTGTAATGGGAATAGGAAGTGTTAAGTTGTTTGATGTAAGCCAACTTCAGAGGACACTCAGTTCCAGCCCTTGCCTGGTGATGACTCCATTACTGCCTGTGTTGAGTGAAATGCCTGTGCGTCATCAGGCCTTTGGAATGGGAGTAGTATTATAGTAAGATGCTGAAAGCTAACACAGTTTCTCTCATCCTTCCTGCCTGGATAAGCGTTATAATAAGACAACCAAACTCATTCCCACATGAGCTTGCCAGCACAGAAGGAAGAAGATTCAAGACAACGAAAATGTGGGTAAATAATCTACGTTTAAGAAATATAACGATTTGAGGATCTGCAGAACTAATTAGTCAGATTCAACCAATATAAGCACATCAAATTAAATTTGGGCAGGTGTTAATAGATGGGGGTTAATTTCTACCCACATTCTATGGACAAGTTAACAGCCACACATTGTGTGCACATGGCAAGGTTTCTAAGATTCCTTCCTCCTCATTGCATGGACCTTGGATGTAAGATCCCAACAGGAACACCATAGCCTGCATGCCCATTAGCCACATTGAAGGAACACCACTCAAGCAGACAAACATCACACACACTCCCCTCTCCCCCAATTTCTACTCAGACCCTGGAAAACAGACAACTAGCCTATAGGCCAACACTACAAAAGGGTGGAAGAGTGGGTGCCAAGAAAAAGAGAGGAGAGTGTGGGACAGAGCAGGCCTGAAGGATTTGTCACCATCTCTCCTCACTGGGATAAATCACCCTAAGGCCTTAATGTTCTATCCCAGGGAGATGCTACCTTTCCTCTCCTTCCAGAGGAGAAGGGGTGTGGCAAATTTTTCCCCTCCCCAGCGGAGGGATGTTATTATTGCCAGAGATTTTAGGATCGCAAGAAAACGTATTTGAGGGGGCTGCCCCCCCCCCAAGTTCATGGGTATTTTGCCTGCCCTGCCACTGCACACCAAGAATAATGCTGCTGCCACCACCCAGCGCTCGCAAGCTGCTCTACTCAGCTCTGGGAACTGTTGGGGCTTGGGGCAGGGACTGGGACTGAGAGTGAGGTGACTGAGCCAAGGGAACTCCAGCCGGCTCTCGCAGCTCCCTGTCCACTCATTCAGTTGCAAACAAAGCAACATTGCTTATACATGGTCGTTCCCCAGCAGCTCCCTGGGCCTGCCACAACCTTCTCCCCGAGTCCACATTGCCTGCTCACAATCACACACAGAGGCAGTGAAGCAGCTCTCTTGTAAACACAAAACGTTGTGGCTATAACATGCTCACATGGCCATGGCTCCTCCTTCTCATCACTTATTGTAAACATGCCCACATGGTCCCCAGCAGCAGCAGCTCCCCTCCTTCTCCAGCTCATCAAGGGCTACAGGCACAGTAGGGCAGGAGGCACTGGCGGTCCTCTCAGTTCTGGATTGGGCTAATGGCTGCATACTTCCATGATTGTGGTAAAAAAGAAAAAACAAACTTCCCTTCCCCAAGCACTTTAGTCCCTCCATAAAATCACCTTCCCATATATATGTGTGACAAATCACACACTTAATGTAACATGCCCTAAGTCCTCAGAATTTTTTTAATTACAAAAAGCTTTTTATGCTCTCTTTTTTTCTTTTCACTGTAATTTATTTATTTTTTAATTACTTTAATATGTCACCTTCGCGGGTGGTGCTGTGGGTTAAACCACAGAGCCTAGGACTTGCCGATCAGTATGTTGGCGGTTCGAATCCCCGCAACGGGGTGAGCTCCCGTTGCTCGGTCCCTGCTCCTGCCAACCTAGCAGTTCGAAAGCACATCAAAGTGCAAGTAGATAAATAGGTACCGCTCTGGCGGGAAGGTAAACGGCATTTCCATGCACTGCTCTGGGTCACCAGAAGTGGCTTAGTCATGCTGACCACATGACCCGGAAGCTGTACACCGGCTCTCTTGGCCAAAAAAGCAAGATGAGCACCACAACCCCAGAGTCGGCCACGACTGGACCTAATGGTCAGGGGTACCTTTACCTTTACCTTTATATGTCACCTTTATCTTCCAAGGATTCCAAGGTTGTGTACATGGTTCTCCTCCTCCCCGTTTCATCCTCAGAACAACCCTGTGAGGTAGGTTCGGCTAAGAGATGGTCTTCCAGTGAGCTTCATGTCTGAGTGGGGATCGTGACCCCTGCTCTCCCAGGTCCTAGTCCAACACTCTAACCATTATGCCACACCACCATGATATCTGTAGTAAACAAACACAGGTGGGGAAACTATTGCATATTTTGCACGATCAAAACAACTCCTTGCAATGTTTTCTCATCAATGATACGTACAGTACATATTTCAAAAGAAACATAACTAGGTTCTATTATTCAATGGAGAAAACAATACATCTTAGCATCTTTCATTTCTCTGCCTTAGTTGGGAGGCTCTGCACACCTACTTTCAAGTTTGTTGTTTTTTAAAAAAGAATACCTCTCTTTCCATATTGCAATATCCGCTTACTATGGAATATTGAATAGGTCCCCTTTCAAATTACATTTTAACCTGTATTTGAAATTGGGTTTTTTTCTCTCCCCCCCCCCCTTTCCCCCCATTATGTTTTTACTGTGATTTTATTGGTGTTAGCCGCCCTGAGCCCGGCTCTGGCCGGTGAGGGAGGGGTATAAATAAAATTTATTTTTATTATCATTATTATTATTTACTGTTACTATGCATAAAATATTGTTGTAAGTTTATATATTTGGGGGAGGAGGTTGGTCTGCATGATGTCCTGAGTCCCTTCCAATTCTTGGAATCCTGCACCTGTAACAAAGCAAAATGTAGCTCTTCTCTGCCCCATGAGAATATTACTCATTGTGCGCCCAGGTGCAGCCCCCTCCCTCCAGGAGCCAGACCTCAAGATCAAACAGGAGACACAACAACATCTTTGGGATTAAAATGGCCACAACTTTATTGACTTTCAGAGGTAGGAAAACCTTGGCATAGGCATTGGGCGTGTATCCCTCTCAGCCCACTGCTGGGGGTCTGAGGCACGTCAGGCTTGAATGGGAATATGGAGCCACTGCAAAACGTATGTTCACGCAGCTGGCTCCCTCCTGCAGCGCGTGGAGGGGGGGGGGAGTTCAATGGCACACTTATGGACAGAGACTCCCCTCAAGTGCCTGGCATGCTCTGGTCCATGGGGTCACGAAGAGTTGGACATGACTAAACGACTAAACAACAACAACAACAACAACTCCCCTCAAGACCCCTCCAACGGGGTATCCTGATACCTCCAACACAGAAGTGGTGAGTCGCCACTTCACCCCTTTTACAGTTATTAGACTAAAGAATTCTGCCCAATGCCTAAAACTGCCAAAGTTGTGACAATTGCTATGGGGAAGGCAAAACCTGCAGAGCAGCGGAAATTCATTCCCAGATCTGAGAAGGCAGCAACCATCCTAGGACCACAGCAACGCCAGAGAACCCAGAAAGGAGAAAAGACAGCCTGTAAGGAAAACAAGATTAGAGGGTGGACAGGGTAGGTGACGCTCTGGAGCTGACTTGCTCTGCCAGCATCAGCTTTGCCTCCCCTTTTGTGCTCCTAGAGCCCCTCCAACACGGTCCGCTCCTGTTGCACCACCCCCCAGGCCACGGCGGATAGGCCAGAACTTGAATCGGGTTTGGCGGGAACCCATCAGTACTGTGGTGGCAAGCAGAGTGGTGCAACAGCCGGCAGAACAGCACAGCCTCAGGAGGACGGGGAAGCGGTGCACCATGTCGCAAATGCAGCCCACCACCAAACCCGGTGAGCAGCCATTACACTTTCTGCGTCACTTATTTCCACCTGCTCTTACTCTTTTTTTCACCACTCCAAGGACTGAGGTGACTTTTCTCTTTATTGGTGACTTTTCTAAAAATGGCAGGTGAAGACTTGCCCAGAATATACTAGGGATATGTACAGTGAATATGCTTATTTATTTATAAAGTGTTTTTTCCCAACCTTTAAGCAAAAAAAATGGGGGGGGGGGGCTTCCAGATCAGTTTTACAGATCAGTGAAAAACAATCTAAAATAGATGACATAAAACGAAAAGGGAACTGGGAGGGAGGAGGAAGGGAACAAGCACAAGCACTGGTTCCTAAAATTAGAATGACCAGTTGGGATAGAAACAATGACTGCTGCTAGGTGACAGTTGCAGAAGAGCCAAAGACAACTCGAGTTGCGGTTACAGAATAACCGTGCTTCCTTTCTCTCTTTTTCTGCTCTGTAGCTTGGTGGAATATTGGCATTTCCTCAATACCATAGATATCTATTTTCAGCATGGCCTACTTTTAAATTTTTTTCCATCTAAGTCCTGATATTTCATCCATAGTTTCATTTAAAGTCACACTGCATTATGCACCTTCTTGTACATGCTTATTTCTCTCATTGCTTTTCTGTATTCTGACTGTGAATGCAAGAGAAATGTATTAGGGACATCACCAACTATATTTGCGCGTGTCTCGGCAAAATGGGCACTCAAGACAGCTGATACCTGGGTTTATCAATGTGGTACTACGGCAACCTCATACAGGCCCTTTGCCCCCTTTTAATATACAGTCTTACCTCAGGTTGAATGTGCTTCAGGTTGAGCGCTTTTGGGTTGCGCTCCGCATCAACCCGGAAGTAACGGAGTGTGTTACTTCTGGTTTTCACCGCATGGGCATGTGCAGACACTCAAAATGATGTCATGCACATGCGTGGAAGTGGCAAAACGCGACCCGTGCATGCGCAGATGTTCCGTCACTTCTTACGTTCCATTCAGGATGCGAATGGGGCTCCGGAATGGATTCTGTTCGCATCCCGAGGTACCACTGTATATATATATTTAATTTAATGAATTTTTTTGACCGAGAATGGTGCTGAAATGACTAGAAAGTGGCATGAGGCTTCTAGCGACACCTTGACCTTTGCACAGAATCTCTCTGGGTAGAGAAGGAAGAGTGGGCAGACAAGCTAGAGGCATAAGTATGCCCAGGAAATTCCAGGGCATTGTTGGAGAAGGGTGGGGTGGAAAAAATGCAGATGTTTTTGCACCCTTAGCCAATTGCACTCCCTCTAGCACTGCAAACCATTCCATGCCTCTGGGCACGGTCTTGAACAGGGGCTGGCAACCTGCAGCCCATGGGCCACAAGTGGCCCATGGGGATCATTTAAACGGCCCACAAGCCACCCCCAAACCCAGGCCGTCCGCTTGGTGAGTCCCCATGCACTGCGCTAAACCAGAACAGCCCAGAGCTGGAACTCGCTTCCACGGCAGCAGAAATTGCGTCTGCGCATATGCAATCTGGCCCATGGAGGAATCTCCACAGGAGTGAACCGGGCCAGGCGAGGTAAACCTTGCCAACCCCTCGTCTTGAATATCCCTGGCAGCCTGGCAGTCAACAGTCTGGCCAAGCGCCAAACAATTTCAACAGGGAGACCTGCAGGAATCGGAATGAAAAATCTTTCCCTAACATGTTTCCTTATGCCCTAATCTCCCTCTTATTCATCATTATTAAGCTTTGAAATTGGGCTTCATATTGAAATGAGGTGAAATGAGAAGACAAAGAGGTGTCACAGGAGTGGAGGGGAAGAAAGATGTTAAAGAGGCGCCTTGAATTTCTTTAATAGAGCAGAAGACTAATCTCTTCAGACAGAGAAAGAAGAAAGTCCCCCCTGACTCTCCAAGAAAGATTTTATTTTCTTTTATTTTTAAAAATGGCAATTAGATTCTGGATTTATAACATTAGTCTTTCAAAGGCTTTTCAAAAACTTAAGCAGAGAGAAATGGGGTTGTGGGGGAGATTGAGTGAGATAAAATCATATAAAAAAGATGAATGAAGGACTTCAGTAACCCAAGTTGAAAGAAAGGACTTTAAAATAGAGGCCTTTGTGTGGTACTTTAGAATGCTAACTTGGGTCATCAGCTGTGCTTAGTAAAAGCTGAGCTGAAATTTCTAGGGATACAGGAGAATTTGTTCGATCCACATTTTTATGTGATCTGATCTAATTCTCACCTCTCAGATTAATACTCAGATCAGGGCATAATTATCTTTTCAATTGTGTGTGTGTGTGTGTGTGTTTTAAAAGCTATAGTTCTTGACTTTGAAAAGGTACAAAAATGCATTAAAATATACATTCTGTGGTAAAACAGGTATAGATATACTTGTACTGAGATTAAAATAGCCATGTGCTTTGTGATAAAATGCATATTAAAATGTAAATTTAATAGTGATTTTAAAAAAGAAAATCACAGATTAATGCATGATAGAATGGATTTAGTCATGAACAATGTGAAACTGTGATAAATAGGAAACAGACTGGCTAAAAAATTATCAAAAACCTTTTTTTCTGAGAAATATTCTGAGTTCCCTTTCCTTTCTCCCACCGCCCTCAAGCTCACTTTGCAGAACTATATCTGCATATCTTGTGGTTCTCATCATCAAATGATTCACCATTTCACCAGAAGAAAAAATATCCTCTTCCTGGGGGAATTATTGCACAACTTGACAAAAAAAAATTGGGCTGCTAAATTGGCTGTATTCTTCTTTGTTTTCCAACCAACACACTTAAGAGGGTGGAACTATTTATGTTGGCTGCTGTTGGGAAAACTTTTCTATTCTCTCTAAACCCATAAATGAGTTTACTTAAGTTACAATCGGGACACAGGTGGCGCTGTGGTCTAAACCACAGAGCCTAGGGCTTGCCAATCAGAAGGTCGGCAGTTCGAATCCCCACAATGGGGTAAGCTCCCGTTGCTCGGTCCCTGCTCCTGCCCACCTAGCAGTTCGAAAGCATGTCAAAGTGCAAGTAGATAAATAGGTACCACTCCAGTGGGAAGGTAAACAGTGTTTCTGTGTGCTGCTCTGGTTCACCAGAAGCAGCTTAGTCATGCTGGCCACATGACCCAGAAGATGTACGCTGGCTCCCTTGGCCAATAAAACAAGATGAGCATCGCAACCCCAGAGTTGTCCGCGACTGTAACTAACGGTCAGGGGTACCTTTATTTTTACTTTAAGTTACAATCATCCATTCCAATGTCTCTACTCTGAGTAGAACCTGATTTGGCTACAACCCTAGGTGCTTCACTCTTTCATAAAATAGCTAGCAAAAAGGAAATCTTACATGGAGAATTTATATATATATATATAGAGAGAGAGAGAGAGAGAGAGAATATCTTTAAAAACCCCAGGAGGCTGAACCAGCCAAAGTTTTAACTTCCATTACTTTCAATGAGAAATTTTAAACTGGTGTTATAAACTTTCCTACTGAAATCTCCTTCCTCCAAGGCTTGTAAAGGGTTTAAGCGCAATATTAATTACATTCAAAAAATAAATACAGAATACATCACAAATATGGAAATCAACTTTGTTTACATCAGACTTTAAAGCCTGAAGGACTCCAGTGAATTGAGAGCACTCCACCTCTCTAGGCATTTGCCTGAATTGTCAAACTGTCCTCCATTAAAATGATTCTTCTGGAGGACTTCCCTGTATAAAACCTTTTAAGTTATTATATAGCATTTCAAAGTAATTATGCATGTGCTTTAAGTCTTGCACTTTTTTATTTTCTGTAAATGACATCTGTCTCTAGCTGAACTAAAACAAGTAAGCTACTGGGCATCTTCTGCTAGCTGTCAGTTATTATCAACACATAACAGCTGATCAATGCATTCTGCTTCATGGCCACCAACAAATTCAGACACTCTGACCATATCAGGCTATTGACAGCTCCTGCAAAGCGAAGGCAGTGAATTACATGCCACTTCCAAGATAACTTTTTTTGGGAAATAAAAATAAAATTTTGGGGTTGCCCTTAGATATTGCCTTTGGTTTTGAAGGAATGCCGAATGAAATCACCAACACTGTTGTCATCGTTTTATTTAGCAGAGGCCTTATACAAAAATAGTTTTTTTGCAGCTACATTAACAGGGCAGCAACACTTTTTGATGCTTCTCAGTGCTAAGTAAGGGCTTATTCACACTTAACTTTTGTCCCATGTTTCCAGGCACAGGTCAGTGCTTGGAAGCTCCATGTCTGAGTGTTGTTGTTGTTTTGCACCCTAGAGTTTCCTCCATGAAAACCCACTCTTTAAAACAGAAACGCAACTAACAGCAATTGGGGATTTCTGAGGATTTCTGTTTGCAGTAAAGAGCAGGTTTTCATGGGGAAAGATCTGGAGCAAAAAAGAGAGCACTCAGACATGGAGCTTTAAAGTGCAGACCATGCCTGAAGAGCACAGAGGGGAGGTAAGTGTAGCTAAGCCCTAGGAGTCATTTGTGATTTTAAAGGATCTGATTGCATGTTTTCCTGCTACACAATAACATTGCTTTTCTGCATCATCAAATAAAAATCTATGTGTTTCTTAACCTACTCCAGCTGTTCTTTAAGGTTCTACTGTAAACTGGAAGAAAGTTGGTTTGTTCTTTTGCAAACCACACTGTGCTAGTAATTGAGGGAGAGAGAGAGAGAGAGAGAGAGAGAGAGAGAGAGAGAGAGAGAGACCAGGTTGGAGGAACGACCCGCACTTTGCATTCTGATTATAATTCTTCAGACTCAGTGCGTCAGCTCCAATCTTTATGCTGAAATGCTAAAACAATCTATCTAACCTTTACGCTGGTTAATGCATACATTAGACCTATATATGATCATAAAAATGTGTGAAATTGAAACACACTGACATAAAATCAAACAGCTCAACCATAAATGGTGTCACTTTTATGTGATTATCTTGCCAATATTGCCGTGTTGCTTGACTAAATCAAACTACGATTTTCCCCACATGCATTTGGTTTAATGGACTTCGGTAATGCTAGCAATTCCTTATAGATCTCCCACTAATGAAAGAATAGCCTGTAATACCACAGTGCAAGAGGGACTGAGCCCTAGTGTCTAGCCTTATTTCTTAGAAAGCTCACATTTGCCAAGCCAGTTGACTTGCCCACTTGATTTCCTGGGCATTAGAGAAGGAAGTGGGAAACCTCAGTCCCAGGGGCCAAATGCAGACCTCCAGGCTTCTCCAGTTGGTTTTTGGGACTCTTCCCAGGCCACATACTCTCCCTAGCTACACCCCCTCTACACAGGCTATATCCCTCCCCTGCCCTATTTGACAGATTTATTTATTTATTTATTTTTAATCAACATCTTTATTGAAAATTCAAAAAGTACATAACTATATGTGCACCAGACATGTTGAGACACAAACAAAAAAGAGAAAGAGAAACAGAACCCATGCGGGGGGGGGGGACCCCAAAACTATGTATTTCACAAGGTGGTTGTTGTACTTCACCAGATCTTAACATATTACAGTATTTGTAAGAATGGATTCCAAATATCACTGAATTTGTCCATGGCAAGTCTGCATTTATATGCAAGTTGTTCATACATTGCGAGTTTGTATAAGTCTTTGATCCAATCGTAAAAGGGAGCCGCATTTTTATTTTCCCAATTCATCAGTATCAGTCTTTTTTGCCATGGAAAGGGCACGGAGAGTCCACTCGTATTGTCCTTTCATAAGGTTCCATGTGCTGGGTGTATAATTCAAGAGGATATTTTGCTCTGTAAATGTAAAGTTGTTCCGTACAATTCTGTTGATAGTTTCAGTTACCTTCCGCCAAAAATCTTTTAATATGGGGACAATGAAGGAACATATGTTTAAAGAAGCATTATCCCTACCTATTGCACCTCCAACAGTTAGATGCCTTAGATGGCCCTTTTTAAAAGAAACGTACAGTAATGGCGTCCAGTATATTCTAAATATTATTTTTAGTTGTATGACCCTCAATTTAAGATCCAATATAGAGCAATATAATATTTTTATCCATTTTATAAAGTCTAATTGAAAAGCAATTTTTTTGTAGTACTTTTTCCATATATTGTTTGTGGAGCTTATCAAAAGCTTTTTCTGCATCTAGAGATAGTATAGCTAAATCTTCACTGTTCCTGTTTAAATTGATCAAATCCACTACCAACCTGATGTTATTTGCAGCTTGTCTCGTCTTTATAACCCTTTTTGGTCATTCTTGTAATCTGTTTGCCAATATCACTGTTAAGATTTTCGTATCAATGTTTATCAAGAAATTGGGTGATAGTTGGCACATTGTGTAAGGTCCTTGCCGGGCTTTGGAATAACAGTAATGTAAGCTTGGATGAATAATGTTGAGCTGATTCCTTCTCTAAATATCTCATCATATAACTGATATAATCTAGGTGACAGGAGATCAATATGTTTTATACCATTCCACTGGAAAGCCACCTGGCCCTGGTGCTTTGCCATTTGCCATATTTGAGATTGTTTCCCTAATCTTGACTTCTGATACTGGAGATATCAATAGTTGTTTTTGTGTGTTTTCTAGCCCTGGAAGTTTTATTTTATTTTATTTTATTGAAAAATAATTTCCATGACCTCTTCCGATACCTGGTTCGGATAGAATAGGTCCAAATAGAATTTTCGGAACTGGTTATTAATCGCAGTTGGAGATGTATGCACTTCACCTGATTCACCACTAATTTGTGAGATTATTGACTTCTCTTTCTTTTGCATAAGTCAATTTGCAAGAATCTTACCTGTCCTTTCACCTGTTTCCTAATACTTTTGCCCTGTACACATAAGCATGAATTCAACTTGTTGGGACAATATATTATTTAGCTCAATTTTCTTCTTTCATATCTTTACAATTCATCTTATTAACTATTAATGCCCATAACTCATTTAATTCCTCTTTCAATTTTTTCCCTTACTATTTCTAAGTTTTTTTATGTGAGGGGTACACTATAATTCGACCTCCAAAAATGTTTTATAGGTTTCCCATTCATATATCCTAGTGGTCAAAGTCTCAGTATTTATATCAAAGAATTGTTCAGTCTCAGTCTTCATTTGTTTTACAAACTGGTCATCATTAAGTAGTGAGATGTTAATATACCAGTATGTTAGTATCTTAGCTGTATTATAAGACTTCCAATCCAAGCTAATTGCACTGTGAAGACTGGGAGAAATTCAAGATGTATCTACAAAAACATTGTATTTGAATGAGTGGACATGAGATTGTAAACAAGTTGATAATTTGTTTGGAAAAAAATTTTTTAACGATGTAAATGGGAGCGGGAGACGTGAAGGAGTCCAAAGAAGTGATGAAATTGTTGTAATAGAAGTAAGATCGTTTATTATGTGTGCATTTATATTTAAAAACCTTAATAAATATTTATTAAAAAAAAAATAATTGCACTGTGATGACATATACAACATACATTAATATCAAAGTCTTGAATTTGATGGTACAAGGATGCTAATATTAAGAAAAAATCCAACCTAAAACAATTTTTATATACTTGACTATAAAATGTAAATTTCCTTTCAGTAGGATGCCTTAAGCACCAAGGGTCAACCAGATTCAACTCTTGCATGTACTTTTTGAGAGTTTCTCTAACTGATGAATCTTTCTTCATGGAGGCGTGTTTCTATCTGGGTTAGGATCAATTATTTCATTGAAATCACCTCCTATTATAAGTTTATCGTATGTACTTTGACTCAGATGACAAACATTGATACAACACATCTGGGGAGTCTACATTTGCCCCATATATATATTAATCAACATTATTACCATTTAGGCAATTTTCACACACAAAATTAAATAGCGTCCATTTTCATCTAATAACTAATAACTTGTTGTATATCTACCCTCAATCCTTTTCGTATCAAGATAGCAACGCCTCTGGCACTGGAATCAAAATTTGTAGCATATACCATTCCTACCCAATCCTTCATTAACACGTTTTTGTCTTGTTCCAACAAATGTGTCTCTTTTAAATAAGCGCAATCAGCATTTAAAGATTTTAAGTATTGCAGAATTACTCACTTTTTTTTGGAATCTCTCAGCCCTTCTACATTTAAATTAACTAACTGCATATTGGCACCTTAGTCATAAATTCAATATTCATTGTTGCAAGGTTTCTTGTACAGTGGTACCTCGGGTTACATACGCTTCAAGCTACGTACGCTTCAGCTTACAGACTTCGCTAACCCAGAAATAGTACCTTGGGTTAAGAAATTTGCTTCAGGATGAGAACAGAAATCGTGCTCCGGCGGCGCGGCGGCAGCAGGAGGCCCCATTAGCTAAAGTGGCGCTTCAGGTTAAGAACAGTTTCAGGTTAAGAATGGACCTCCAGAACAAATTAAGTACTTAACCCAAGGTACCACTGTATATGCATACAGATTTACAGTGGTACCTTGAATTACAGACACTTCAGGTTACAGACACTTCAGGTTACAGACTTTGCTAACCCAGAAATAGTATCTCGGGTTAAGAACTTTGCTTCAAGATGAGAACAGAAATTGTGCGGTGGCAGGCAGTGCGGCGGCAGCGGGAGGCCCCATTAGCTAAAGTGGTACCTCATGTTAAGAACAGTTTCAGATTAAGAATGGACCTCCAGAAGAATTAAGGTTTAACCCGAGGTACCACTGTATATATAGCCTGCCATTCATACACTTCAAATACCATACACCTATCTCTATATAATTTGGCTCTATATACATAATAATAGCCATAACCAAGCAATTTCCTCATTGTTGTTGAAAGGAGAGGGGGGCAGAATAAAGAATTAAAAAGTGAGAACAAAAAACAAACAAAAAAGTTTTGAACCATTTCTTGTAGTATTAATCCAGACAAAGAGATGTTTTCTTTGTAAAAGTCTTTAAGCCAAAACAGGCCTACAGGCCTACATTTTCCCATTTTTCAAAGGGGAATGTTCTGTCTCTATTATAGAAAGTAGGGTGAAATGCCAATGGTATTACAGGAGAAGGCTGAGAGGCCATCAGTGGGAACCATTTCTTCCTTACTTTTAGATTAGATTTTTAAAAGGGCTTTTCTATCTCAATAAAAAAAAAATTATTCATTTGCCAAAATGGGACCCCTCTTATTGAATTCTGTACATTTGGGTTTTCCATATTTAGCCAAGCTATTTGTTGAGATCCTTGAATTACCAGAAAAATGCTATGTAGATGGGCTGTTGCATAGTACCACGTGATATTCGGTACTGCCGTGCCACCTTCTTTGGCTGGTTGATATAACGCTTTATATGGTAACCTTGGCCTTTTATTCTGGTGTATAAGCTTTAGAAACATGTTTTGCCAATTTTGAATTTTTTTGTCTTCTATGGCTATTGGTAAGACTCTAAAGAGATAGAGCAGCACCATCATTTTTATAGTGGCGATTTGGCCCAACCATGACAGCGAACCCTTGATCCAAGTTTTAAGTTTTTGTCTAATCTCTCAGATCATTGGACCAAAATTAAGCTTTTCCAAATTTTGAAGAATCTTGGGGATAATAACTCCTAAATATTTAAAATATATCTGACAAAGTTTTATTCCAGTGGAGCGCTGAAGTTGTACTTGTACTCCAGGTGGCATATGAATACATAGCAGGTCTCATTTGCTATAGTTAATACAAAAAACAGAGACCTTTCTGTAAGCATCAAGAATTTTCATTACTGCTGGGAGACTTGTTCCAGGGCGAGACAGCATCTGGTTGGCATGCATATTTGTGGTATGATAAGGTAAAAGTACACAAAGCGTTCAAAAATCATATTGTTAGAAAAGCATTGTTTAATGTTTGGATAAGATATAAGGATTTGCTAGAAAAGAAAACCCCAAGATGGTTGTCACCAATGGAAGCAAAGGCACAGAAAAAACTCAATATGGAGGCCAAATGGCCGAAATATTGGGAAATTTTGGAACAAGATGGAGACAGAATAAAATTGCAGAGTTTTGAAAAATTGAAAAATAAAGTGCGAGATTGGCTCCATCATTATCAAATAATGGAGGCATACAATTTGGACAAAAAAGTTGGCTTCCAGGTGGAAAAATCAAAATTGGAAACAGAATTGTTGGATTCAAAAATTAAGAATTTGTCAAGAATGTATAACTTGCTGTTGAAATGGAACACTCGGGATGAAACGGTGAAATCTGCTATGATTAAATGGGCACAAGATGTTGGACATAACATTATGATGGCTGACTGGGAACAGTTATGGACCACAGGTATGAAATCTACGGCATGTAATGTCCTAAGAGAGAATTTAATGAAAATGATTTACAGGTGGTACATGACACCAGTCAAGCTTGCAAAAATTTACCATTTGCCCGGAAATAAATGTTGGAAATGTCATGAGACTGAAGGTACATTCTTTCACCTTTGGTGGACATGCCCAAGGATTAAGACATTCTGGGAGATGATTTATAATGAAATGAAAAAGGTATTCAAATATACCTTCCTGAAGAAACCAGAGGCCTTTCTCCTGGGCATGGTCGGCCAATTGGTGCCAAAGAAGGATAGAACATTTTTCATGTATGCAACAACAGCAGCAAGAATACTCATCGCGAAGTATCGGAAGACACAAGATTTATCCACCCGGGAAGAATGGCAGATGAAGTTGATGGACTATATGGAACTGGCGGAAATGACTGGCAGAATCCGAGACCAGGGAGAAGAGTCGGTGGAAGAAGATTGGAAAAAGTTTAAAGATTATTTACGGAAATATTGTAAAATTAATGAATGCTAGAAAAATGTTGGAATGAAGTTATATGGCTTTAGTAGAAATGTTATAAGGAATTAAGGATAAATAGATTAATAGAGTATTAAAGGAAAAATAAGGTTAGAATGTGTTAAGATAATTATAGGATTGAAAACAGGAAGATGGAAAGGAATTGCTGAAAAAATTAACCGAAGTGGAATACAAAAAGGGAGGTGTGAGGAGGTCACGGAAATAAGTGAATGAAAGATAAGATATTGAAATTATTTGATGTGTTTTGAGTTGTGTTTGTTTTGTTTTGTTGGTTTAGTGTGTTGGTGTTGTATTGTATTTTTTTTTCTTTTTTGTGGTGTTTAAATTGTTGGAAAAAGTAATAAATATTATTTTTTAAAAAGAGAGAGACAGCATCAAGGCTACATGTTCACCAGATGACTCTGCCAATTAATTTGTCTTCCAGACACCTCAGGGTCTCCCCTTAGTGCTAGAGCCGAGGCTTCCATGGCCGGGGCAAAAAGCAGGGGCGACAATGGGCAGCCCTGCTTCGTGCCCCGGCCCATCGATATAGGCTCCGAGTGTATACCATTTATCAAAATATTTGCAGTGCAATCCTGATATAAGGTAGTCAGCACCTTAATGAATGGGGATCCCATGCCAAAACCTCACAAGGTTTCAAAAAGAAAATTCCATTCAAGACGGTCAAATGCCTTCAGTGCATCCAATGTAAGGATGGCTGTCGGTGTCGGTTGGTCTGATCCCCAGTATATTGCATTGAGGATCCTCCTAACTAGGTAGTTATTGACCTTTGCCTAATAAAACCTGTCTGATCCAAATGTATATAATTCGGTACAATCGTCGCTAACCTTGTGTAATAATGTTTGTAAGTAATTTTAAATCAACATTTATTAATGAGATACGCCTTTATACTCAACCGACTCCAAGTCTTTATTTGGTTTTGGTAGCACTACGATGTGTGCGTTTTTCCAAGTTCTAGGTATCAAGCCATGATCCTTTAATGTTTCAGCAAGAATGGGGCCACAAGTTCAGAAAAGGTTTTATAAAAATAGCCAGTAAACCCATCTGGTCCAGGTGCCTTAAATGGTTTTGTCTTTTTTATACTAGCTAATATTTCCTGAAGTGAGATTCAACATTAGCTTCTGCCGCTTTAAGGAGCTCTTGTGGTGGTAGACATGGTAATTTATCTTAATTAGTCTTGCAAAGTAGAAAATTTATTTACCCTTTGATGCTAGTCTTTTGGCCCCATGGAGCTGCTTTCCAAGTATTTAAAGGCATTTTAGTCAGAGAGATCAGAAGGACATCCCTCACGGCTCCATTCCCAGACTGGAAGTCGTATTTGACAGATTTATTGAATGTTTCTGCCTGGCTGACATGGGTCTCTAATCTCTGAAAATGCATCTTGCTTCCCTGAATGGAGGAAACAGAAGGTTGTGTAAGTATGTGAAGAAACTAACTAACTAATACTTTGGCCACCTCATGAGAAGGGAAGACTCCCTGGAAAAGACCCTGATATTGGGAAAGATAGAGGGCACAAGGAGAAGGGGATGACAGAGGACGAGATGGTGGGACAGTGTTCTCGAAGCTACTAACAAGAGTCTGACCAAACTGTGGGAGGCAGTGGAAGACAGGAGTGCCTGGCGTGCTCTGGTCCATGGGGTCACAAAGAGTCAGACACGGCTAAATGACTAAACAAACCAACCAAGGCTACGGATTGTTTTTTTATTATCAAAACGCCTGGGAGAAGATGGATGTTTCACCTGGCACCTAAATATATGTAATGAAGGCATAAGGTGAGCCTCCCTGGGGAGAGCATCTCACAAGCAAGAAGCCACCATAGAAAAGGCCCATTCTTGTGTTGGCAGCCTCCAGACCTCTCTTGGAGGGGACACACATAGAAGGACCTCAGATTACGATCACAAGGTCCGGGTAGGTTCATATGGGGAGAGGTGGTATTTGAGGCATTGTGGTCCCTTTCTTCATTTTAGAGTCACTCTATCCACTTGATCATTTTGGTTGCCCTTTTCTTAACCTTTTTTTATTTAATTTTTAATCAGATTGCTGGAAAATCCAATGACATTTTCCTTAATCAAGCTTCAATTTGGTGGGTAAGGTCAACTTTTCACAAGGCACAGCCACAGAACAAGAAAAGCTCTTGGATCCAGGGGAATTAATCAATACAATCCAAATATGGGTCAAGTGAAAGTGATAATGAGCTTTTAGTTTCAACGTTGCCCTTATAGATTCAGGGAGGAAACTAGAATTAGTTGGGTCAGTCATTGGCTGTAGCTCCACCTAGCATTGCCATCCCCCTCCACCACTGGTAGGAATTCACAAAGAATAGATTCCTCAGCCATCTTCAACTCAGCCTTACTAATTACCGGCTTGTCCTTTTCTTCGTGGATATAAAGGCTTACAAGTGTTCCTTGGGAGGGGAGAGTGGCTGCCTTAAATTGGTATCACCATGCATTCCCCCAGTTGGCTAGATGGGCATCCAGCACTTCCCTTCCCATGCACCTTCACTCAAAATGACAAGGACAAAATTGTCCTCTCTGGTACTGCCATTGTATGCATTTATATTCCTTGGGAGATAAACAAGACTGGAAATGTAAGCCATGAATCCGCAGAGAAATTTCTATTTACTTGTGAAATGGAAACAAGTATTTCAACATGTCTGTGCCTGAAAACTGTGAGTGGTGCTGCACAGATTTATGTTCAATTACCCTATTTGAGCATTTCCTACATAGCCATCCCAGGCTATTCTACTAAACTAGATTTAATATGCAACAAACATGATTGACATGTAAACAAGACCTCCATTCTTATTTTTTTTATTTTTTTATCATTGTTCTCACAGAATCACATTCTGGCTCTTCGAAGCCTATGATTATAATCAGAGATCCTTGGGATTGTGATTTGAGTCTAGAAATACATCTGCATTGAAAGCTGCATTGTTGAGAGGCCACAGAGAAAGTAAAAGAAGTTGTTATAACCATCATAGCAAAACATTTGAAAGCTAAACATTAGATACGAAAAATATACCATCTATTATAGTTCTTGGCTAATGAAATAACCCCTTGTTCATGGCCTTGTATGAATTAGGCCTTAGATCCTCAGGTAACAGAATCCACAGGGGCAGCATATCCCAATGTAGATCTTTATGACCACCCCTCATTCTTAATGTTCACTCACCCCTTCTTCCCTGATGGGGAGGGGCTGGGACCATTCTGTCATTTGCCTCAAGTGCCAAAATATCTTGGGCCAGCCCTGCTTAGATCAATGTTTTGATGAAGATGTGATTTGAAGGAAATACATTCATTTAACTCAGGAGTGTGGAACCTTCTTCATCCAGAGGGCTGGTTTTCCTTTCGGTCAACCTTACATGCCAGTGAAAGCCAGTGGGTACAGCAATGCAAGTAAATGTAGCAGGCTAGTTTCTGCACACACTTGCACTGCCCCTCTCTATCTTCCATCCAGGTAAGCAAGCAAGAGGCATGATCAGAACTCCAAGACACATTCCAGCCAGGCAAAGAAACTCAAGGAACACTCAAGAAGAAGTCCATTTGTTCCCTTTGGGGTTGGTGGCTTTGCAGGCGGACCCTGGGCCTCCTCAGTGAACTGGCCTATTGCAGGCTGGATTGTGTTCCTGCTGCCCAATTGGCCAGGGGTGGCAGGAATTGGTGGGCATTCCTCTGGGTATAGGACCAACTGGCCAATAGCGACAGTTGTTTCCACGCCCAGGGCAAGGATAAATACCCAGCCTGCTGGGCCTTTTGGTCCTTTCTTGCTGTGCCAGTTCTCCCAGCCACCCTCCCTCAGTTTAGGGTTTTTGTGGGTGGTACAACCTTACTATGGAGAATGTTGGTTGCCTATTTTCAGGGACCGAGCAGGATTTTCAGGGGTGCCGCCATTTGGGTTTTCGCCTACCTCATAGCAATCATCACAACTTTGTAAGGTGGATAGGCACTGGGTAAACCTAGTCTTGGTTGGGGGGGGTTGTAGCCTCCCCCTGCCCCTCCATAGGTAAGGGTATCCTGTTAAAAGGACCCAGGAGGAGTGGCTCCTGTCTGATGTCCAGATGGGGGCTAGGGCCATACCACTCCTCCAATGGGAACCTCTTGGGGGATGCCCCAATTTTATGTAGGTCATAGGGCTCCCATTGGCTTCACCCTTAGAAACACTCCCAGTGAACAGGCAGGAGTGACATACACAGTTGCTTACCACAGTGCCTACGGCCAAACCTTTACATCTGTAACCAATAAAGTTGTGGCCTTATCCGATCCCAAACCAACATGCTGTGCATTGTCTAGGTATTTGCACTTTAGGGAACTGGGTGGTCATGGGGCCTCGATATGCAAGGATAAGTTGTTGAGGAGAGTATTGGGGATTAACATTTTCCAACTGCCCTCATTTAAGTGATTAAGTGAATTTGTGTTTGTTTTTTTCTAAGAATGAGTAGCATAAAATATATTCTATAGTGGAATAGAAGATAATAACAGATAACCATGAATGTTGCAAAATAAACTCATATTTAGTAGGGTTAGGGTAGGGTCATATAAATCACAAAGAGCCCCCAAGCATAAACAAAGTCATGGGAGTCTGCAACACCCCTGGTAGCATACATTTTATGAGTCCGTTTTTCAGAAATAGCAATGAGCATGACTTTCTAAAACCTTAAATCCATAGTGTAACAAGATGCATCCTTCCATCCTTGAGAAATTGCTAAACGAGCAGCCACCAGCAGATATTGTTGAGAAGTAAGATCAGGTTTCCGGTTCCTGTCTGCCTGAATGGTGGAGCCTCTCTCAGCATCAGATAAAGGAAAAGGGAACAAAAGGGGTTAAATCATTCCCTGGAATGCATCCTGGGGTACAGGAGGAACAGGCTCACCTGTAGGAACAGGCTTGCCTCAATGGCTCGCTCCCACATGCAACATGACGGAGGCGCTGGGTGCTAAGCACTTCAGAAGCAGAGATTCTCCTAATAATTGGATCTTTGTTGACATAAAGTAAGGTGCGCACTGAAGGAGATGTGATCACATGCAGACTGAAAAAAAGAGTCAGACTTTCTCACTTGAAGTTCTATGAAAGGTGAAATAACATAATAACACGAATAGAAATAATTAAGAATGCAGCTGTTGTCTAAGTGATTAATTTGTTAAACGGAATGTAACTAGAAGTTAATAAGAATATGAAACATATTAATATTAGATCATATTGGATGCATCAAGCACAGGATGGGGGAAATCACTTTAATGAAATTGTATTAGTGTAGAATCAATTGGTGTTTGTATAGGGTTAAAATTGGAAAAATAATAAAAATAATTGGGGGGGGGGAGAAGTAAGATCAACATTGGCACCAATGAAAATGGATAAGAGACATAGCTCAGCATCCAAAGTAACCTGTTTGCTAACAATAATATCAGTCTCCATGACAACCTGATTCCAGAACTTATCTACGTAGTTACATCTCCACCACATATGCCAATATGTTCCTCATGCCTTACAACCCTACAAGCATAAAGATGGACCAAATATTAAGCTTTCTGTGATTATTATTATTATTATGTTATCTTTTAATTTTATTCCTTCTTCTTTAACTGTTGTTGTTGTTGGCTTCATGTTTTGTTTTGTTTTTGTTTTTTGTATTTGCAAATAAATGTGAAGATTTTTATTTTTTTATTTTAAAAATACATAATAAGGTAATTATCCTAGTAAAAAAGAAAAAGGGATTTTTTAAGAAGGGGAGTTTATGCTGATTTGGCCCTTTAACTGTTGCATCATGCTGACATAGCTGAGAGTGTGTGTTTCAGTCTTGCTTTCACAGGTTTCTTATTGCTGTGAACAGAAGATTGATTGACTGCAAAATCAAGTACCTTTCTCCAGACAATGTTTTCTAATACCTCGCCTTCGCGCTTCCAGAGCCTGCAGCCAATGGCTGTCACTGTCTACTGCGCAGAAAGCAGCTGGAGACAAGACTGACTTCCCAGCAGCTGCTGCATGTTGATCATGTTCTTCTCCTCTGTTAACACAATTGCCATCACCTTTACAGACATCAGATTTGGAGAACACGTTGCATCTCACAAAGCCCTGAGACCCCTCTAGGCCTCTCCGTTCAACAGAGCTCATTATGGAAATCATCTAAACGCTGAGCTGGAGAGATAAGTGTAGCTGTTTACAAGACCTCCAGTATCTGAGATAGACAGGGAAAGCTAATAAAGGCTCATTTACAGCTGTGCTCCATCATGCACCCCTCACTCTCAGCTGCTGCGACTCATCTAAAGCAAGAGCAGCGGGAGATTTGCATGGAAGACCCATCTGTTGCTCAACCTCCTTTCCAGGTGCAGAGGATGTTGAGGTAGAGCAGGTGTGGGGAACTTCCAGCCCTCCCAATGTTACCGGACTCCAACTCTTATAAGTCACAGCCAGCATGACCAATGATCAGGGATGGGGGAGCTGGAGTCCAGTGGTATCTGTAGGCCCACAAGGTCCCTACTCTTGAGCTCAGGTCACATAGCTCAGTAGTAGAAGACCTGTTTTGTATGCCAAAGGTCCCTGATTCAACTCATGACATCTCTATGTAGGGCTAGGAAAACCCAAGCCTGAAAACCTGGTGGGCTGCTGCCAGCCCATGTGGACAATACTGGGCTCAATGGACCAAAGATCTGACACAGTATAAGGCCACCATGCTCCTGTGACTGGTCTCAGGGATCACTCCAAGAGCATGGTCTATCTTCATCCAAATGGATCCTTGGGCATTATACAATTACAATAACTGTAAATTAAATGCATTAAAAACAAATCGTAATCTCTTAGAAAACAGTAAAAACCAAAAGCAACAGCTAAACCACCAGAAGTAGCCAAATTACCCTCTGAAGCTCATTTAAAATTTCCTACCCTTAGTCTTAGCCCGGCACCCAAAAGATTGTAATGTGTACCCTAGTCTAGACTTTCTCTCCCCCCCCCCACAAAGCTGGGGCACAACCCCAGAAGCTCCTCCCTCTCCTTCATGCAGGAGCACTTCAGCAAAGTGGTGACACTCAGAGAAAGACCAGTGTGGTGTAGTGTTTAGTGTTGGACTATGACATAGGAAGGGACGTGGGTGGCACTGTGGGTTAAACCACAGAGCCTAGGGGCCACTAGGTGGCGCATCGGAAGATGGCTGACAATAACATCTCTCCGACCCACACGAGGTAATTTGGAGGCTATGATGGGGGTAATTAGCCTCCTTACCCCCCCCCAGGATTGTGGGGGGGGGACGGCCCTTGCCTGCTGTGCCCTATACCACCCCCGAATTTGTGGGGGTGGGGGCACTAGGCACAAAGCCCTCCTATGGGATTCCGGCACTCCTGGACGCCGTCCCTGATCCGCATCGCTAGTTGCAAGAATCTTCAAAAGAAACAATTTGGACAAGATAAATTGCACATACTTCAAGGAAAAAGGGGGAGTAAAGACTGCTGACAGAAGAGATCTCTGATAACAAGACAAGAATAAAATATGAGAAGATACGTCAAGATACGGTACGACAAATGACTGAGGGGGGGGAAACCTGCCTTTCCTTTTTTTATGTGATTAAACAAGAATCCCCTCCCCTAACGAGTCAGAAATTAAGGACTTAAGCTGTGGATTTAAGGCTGTGTGGAGATAAACTTTCGAACCAAAGCAATGTTTCAAGACGAAGCTGGAAAGCTAAGAGTTTTGGAATGACGCAGTTAAAAATGCCGTCGCCATTTTGGGAGGCATTGTTGGAGCTCTTGGGTCTGGGAGGAGAAAGAGAGAAATCAACTTCTCGGTGGGACTTAAGAGTGACAAATGCCTAATTTATGATGGAAAGAGCGATGTTATCTACAAAGGAGATATATGGAAACCATCTGGACTTAGTTTGGAGGAACGGGAAATCCACACAGGATTATTATATTTGCTTATCGGCTTAAGGAGACTAACAGAAGAGATCGTAAAGGAAAAAGAGAAATTATATGAACAAGATATGATGTGGAAACACCAAGATAAGACTGGATAGAATTATGAACTTTGTTTGGACTAACTGGGACTGATTTGGACATTAACGCAGTAATAAGAAGATGATCTGAATCCCCCTTTGGATCTTGAAGTATGGGTTCCCCCAACAAAATTTAAAAATTTGGCTTTGTAATTTGGAATTTATGCGATGTGATTTAATTTGATGTGATTGGCCAGTTAATAAAAATTATTTTAAAAAAAATAAACCACAGAGCCTAGGGCTTGCTGATCAGAAGGTCGGTGGTTCGAATCCCCACGACAGGGTGAGCTCCCATTGCTCGGTCCCTGCTCCTGCCCACCTAACAGTTTGAAAGCACGTCAAAGTGCAAGTAGATAAATAGGTACCACTTCAGCGGGAAGGTAAACAGCATTTCCATGTGCTGCTCTGGTTTTGCCAGAAGCAGCTTAGTCATGCTGGCCACATGACCTGGAAGCTGTACGCTGGCTCCCTCGGCCAATAAAGCGAGATGAGCGCCGCAACCCCAGAGTCGTCCGCGACTGGACCTAATGGTCAGGGGTCCCTTTACCTTTATGACATAGGAAACCTGAGTTGAAATCCCCACTCAGTCATGAAGCTCACTGGATGGCCTTGGGCCACTAACTGTCTCTTAGTTAACCTACCTCACAGGGTTGTTGCAAGGATAAAATGGGGGAAATAACTGTGTGTCCTACCTTGAGCTCCTTGGGGAAAAGGTGGGATCCATGTGTACACATAAATAAAATGAATGAACAGGAAAGAAGATACAGGAGGGGAGATGGGCTGAAGTTGCCAGGCATAAGATTTGGAATTCTGTTGGCTATTCCCCTATTCTCAGGAAGGCCACCATAAGGCAGTAGGAATCCCAGGTGATGCCTAAGTAAGTGGTGACAGCAGAGAAAAATGACTGGGATAGGTCCCCCAGGGCTGCTCAGGTGCTCTATAGACTTGCCACTGAGGTGGGAGCCCATCATTACCAACTGAGTTTAAGATTAGAAAGTTGGCTTCTCAAAAAATGAGCCTGGTCAAAATGTTTTTTTGTGAATAACTGAAGAGCTCTGGGTTCTTTTTTTCTGAAGGAACAGCAGCAAAAATTATTATTATTATTATTATTATTATTATTATTATTATTATTATTATTATTACAAAGTTAAAAACTTCATTTAAGGTTTCAAAAATGCTTGTGCTGTTGTAATAGGTTCATTTTATTATGTTTCAGTTATGGATGTTTACATGTTAACACTTGAATGGGATTGTTTTAGTGTATATTTTAATTATTGGTGTTTAGGCCAACTGACCCGGAAGCTGTACGCCGGCTCCCTCGGCCAGTAAAGCGAGATGAGCGCTGCAACCCCAGAGTCGGTCATGACTGGACCTAATGGTCAGGGGTCCCTTTACCTTTATGTTTTAATGCTTGTGTAATTGGTTTTTATAGTTGCATAATTCTTTAGAATCCCATTTTGGCGTGAAGCAATATATAAATTAATAAATAGTATCAAAATATTTACCTTGAAATTTCCTTTATTGCTTCATTTTAACAAAAACCAAAACACAGAACCCCACTTCAGGGCTCTTCAAATCTCCCCAGGCAGTAATCTGGACAGCACAATGCTGTAAAGCATTTCGGAGGTCTGAAAGTCTGTCTTAGCTGGCAAAAAAACACACACCAGGAAGGTTTAAAATGCTGAAAGCAACATTACACATCGTTTACCCACCTCTTAATTACTTTGAGGTAAGAAAAGACAAGCGGCAAATCCAGCTGCTTCCACCCCATGAAACTAATACAGATTTTGGAGTTTTAGTTGGCTTAATAAAGATATTACCCTAAAATAGATTACAGAGGAAGGTTCTCCATCAAAAGCCCCTGGATCTATTTCCCTACAATATGGCAGGCCGAATCCACTCTGGAGGGATTCCTGTGCCAAAAACGGAAAAAAGTTATAGCAGTTTTTAGAATCCCCATTACACTGATTGGGGAAACACAGAGCTCTATCTTAAACAGAGCGGCCCAGAGTCTGAATTACAGATCAAAGCAAAGCAAGAGCACATGCGCTGCACTTCAGAAATAGATTGATTTTTCTTAATGCACAGACACAAAGCAAACCCCATGGGGCCTGTGCACACCCCCCCCCCACTTAAGAAGTATTTTAGGAAAATGTTTCAGATTTTCCAAAAGGTCTGTTTGTGCCCCCCTCCCCCAATATTCCCTAGTGGATATTCTGCCCAGCTATTGCACAATGCATTTGGAAGATGATTTGGCTCAACTTTATTCAAGTTCCTCCTTTCCCCAGAAATAACCTTTTCTCATTATAATGCCACCAGACTTCCTTGTTACATCATTTTCTTCCCCATTGTCTCAAAGTCCAATATCCTGCCCTTTTCAAGGTATTTCCAAGAGAACTGTTCAGTGAAATGTGCGGGAGGGTGTGTGAGAGAGAGCTGGTTTTAAGTTTCTCTCTCTTTCTCAGTTCGAAAAGACCAAGCCAAGCCTTCTGTTGCTGCTGCTTACACCAACACTTTGGAATCAGACATCACCAACACAGCCAAAAGAAGACTCAGGACACAAAATTGTGGAAGAAAACTTTTTTATTAAGAGGATCTGCAGACCAAATTATAATTATCTAAATCAAGGTATAGTCCAGGCAGGAAATGGCCCTAGGACAGGAAGAACCAGGTCACTGCCTATTCCTGGGCATAGAATCATAGTATCATAGAATTGTAGAGTTGGAAGGGACAACCGAGGGTCATCTAGTCTAAACCCCTGCAATGCATTCATAACGAATGGCCATCCAACCTCTGTTTAAAAACCTCCAAGAAATGAGGTTTGCAATTTATTTATTTCATTAAATTTCTATAACGCCTTTCTATAACCTGACTTTTTGTCATTGGGCTATATTACCTGCAGCTGGCTCAACTGCCCGACACTCATCTTCTGCCCCTATAAATTAGTCACATGGGGTCTGATCCCCACTGGACCTTAGGACTTCTTTCCTCCCTCTCTCCTATATCCTAGCTGTCAAACCAGGTATACCCAACATATGGCAATCTGTCGTAAACTGAGTCAGACCATTGGTTCATCTAGCCCAGTATTGTCTACTTTTTGCATGTAGAACAATTGCTGTACCACTAGGCTATGGCCCTTCTCCTGGGCTCAGGCGATATCGAAGGATAAGGTAGTATGCACTATGGGCAGTGCTGAAAGCATCCACAGCATGGGGAACACATATTATGCAAATCCAATGATACCTGCCTGCCTATCACCCTTTAAGTGGAACTGTTCTCCTGTGTTAGAAGCCACTATGCATTACAGATTGTAGTATTTACACGCTCCTAATAACTCAGCAGCCAGTAAATTCCCTTTATTCACCACTGTTACCTACTGAACACAGCGTTTTTAAAAGTTATCTAAGCAGGTTTATGAGAGGAATAATTGATGCTCCCATTATCATTTTCGGCGTTGATGGGAAGTGTGTCTATAATTCTGTGTAATTATACGGACTTAGCAGTGATGAAGGATGGTGCCACCACTGAGCCCAGGCTTCCATAAATCCACAGAAGCAGTTCAAAAGGAAAGAGAAGAAAATATCAGTCTCAGCCAGCTAGGTTTTCAAATGAAAGGGCTGAGACGTGGGAACTGATATTCAGCGGTAGGTCTCTCAACTGTAAGACTATGAGAACATCATAAGAGCATTGCTGGATCAGTCCAGAGGCTTATGTATTCTGGGAACAGTAGTCTGTTCCCACATGCCTCTGGGAAGCCCACAAGAAGTCCTGAGTGCCCTCAGATTTGCTCATGAGATTGGATTAAAAACAAAGAAAACACAGATAAAAGGCAAATCTGGGCTCCGTGCACCTGAGTGAATGCATTGAAAGAGACTGCAGATTGTGTAGAATGTGCACACAAAATGTGGGCAAAATACAACAGGGTGGGACAGAACAAGAGAACCAACAGGGTAGAAGAAGATGGAATTATCTCACTGCAATTGCAAGACCAAAATGGGATTCAATTAGCTGCTCTGCCCATTCCTGTGGTTAATTTGATTAATTTCACATAATTTACAGTATATGTAAACCACTTAATTGTAAAACAAACCTCAAAGTAGTTGACTTCTTAGCTGGATTTGGACATGTTATGCTGGTCTTGTGAAGGGCTCCAGCAAGTGCTGAGGATAATTTTGAACAATGGGGCATTTACTAACCTAAAAAGAACCCTGACATGTTGAAGCATTTGTGACACATTGAAGCATACAAGGATTTCCCACAAGAGCATTTCTCATTCTGTGCCATGATCGCTGTTGATGCCGTCTGCTCCAGGTCACCCAGAGAGCAATGCTCTAACAGAATTCCCAATGTATTTCTCAGAATACTTGTTAGGCTTTGATCAGATTCAGAATCAAGGCTCCCCTGACCATCTGTACAATAGAAACTCCTTCGTCCTGAAATCTTATGAGCATGTTTCCATGAAGTTGACATTTAAGGGCTGATCTTCCTGCCAATTTTTAAGGTGGAAAACAACATGGTCACCTCTCCCTACCCCTACCCCTGGTAAAATGCTATTCTGAGAACATCCCAGGAACTACAAGATTTGAAAAGAGGTACACTCTGGATCTGCTACCAGAAGCCTGGAAGTCAGTGACTACTGAAAGGCTGTGCTTCCTGCTTCTCAAGAAGAGCATGTTTGGAGCAGCAAACCACGCCCCCACCAAGCCGCCCGATTGGGTGCCCAATCGGGGGTGTGGCGCGCCAGCCATATGAGTGGGGCAGGGGGTGTAATGCCCCCTGCGTGACGTGGGAATTGTCTCCTGCCCACAACACCTCCCCTCCGGAAGGAGGAGAGGCCTTTGGAGAGGGAAGATTAGCCTGGGCCAATCCATCATGAAGAGAAGGACCTACTACAGAGAACTAGACCTGTCTGTTACCACTGAGTTCTTCCGCCAATCCTCCATGTACTCTTCCCACCCTAGTGTTTGCTCACCCATCCCCCATCATCCCAACCTAGCATTATGGTAAGCTTTGGAACACTACATTTGCTTTCATCTGCAGCTTTCTTTCTTTTTTAATGTCAAGATCACAGAAGTGCCACAAGATCCCATTTTGCTTCTAACAAGCCCTAAATACCTGTGAGGCATTGTTCTTTGCCTGTGAATTTGGGATTCTTCCAAAAGCAGTGCACACCCATTGTGGTTACCATATGCTTACTTTAAAAAATAATCATCGCATCATTCACCAAATGGAACTTCATTACACACGTGTGTGTGTGTGCGCGCACACACATATGTATGCAGTAAAGTTTGTTTTGATTTATCTTGTGTGTGTGTGCTCGGCAAGTATAGTAAACAGTTCCCAAGAAAATCTGTGTCAACAAGTGTTATTCCTGAATTCTACCAGTAATAAATACGGCAAACAAGCACCAAAAGCAGCTGAGGTGCCAAACCATGAATCTCCAACCTAATTTTGGAATGCTACTCCTTGAAGAGCAAGCACCAGAACCCCTAAAGTCTGTACTTCGGGGTGAGCTTTATGAGGAAGGGCAGCATGGTGAGCAGTGGGGAGGAGAATGGAAAACATGTGGGAAGGAAATGAGAGGAAAGCTGGCTTCTTATACTGATGTTTGCTCTACAGTGGAACCTCGGGTTGCGGACGTAATCCATGACGGAGGCACGTCCGCAACCCGCAGCATTCGTAACCTGCAGCGCCACATCTGCGTACATGCGTGACGCAATTTGGCGCTTCTGCGCACATCCGAAGTGCGATTTAGCGCTTCTGCGCATGCACAAGCGGCAAAACCCAGAAGTAACTCTTTCTGGTACTTCCCTTTCCGGTTTCCCGTAGTCCGCAGCCTGAAAACACGTAACCTGAAGCGTTTGTAACCCGAAGTACCACTGTATTTTGCCATTTCCAAGTTGGAGGGGTCATTGTTATGGCCCTCAACCTACCCTAGAAAAAGGGAGAGTAGGCTCAGCCTACCCAGGCCTACGGATGGATGAATCTGTCAATTTCAGTTCTCCTTATTTGGGGATCCTTTCAGTCCACCCTATTTCCACAACACTTTGTAAGGGTTCTTGGGCTTTGTTAGTTAGCTGGTTCGTTTCGGTTTCTTAAGGAAAGACAGCATGAAAATTCATGCACATTTCCATGCACCAAATACATTTGTATGCAATTTTATGTCCTACACACAGGGCAGGTTGCAAGCTGTTTCCCCATATAAAATATACTGTTGTACATTATTTTCACTAAAATACGATATTTGTTTGCACTTTCCTATAGAATATTAGTTGGGGAGGGACTGCAACACAAAATTCAGAGAAGTGCAGTTTTTGAAGGATTAGAGGCATTTCGGCTTGCAAATTAGTTCAGGGAGTGCAAATCAGGTAGCTGCACATTAAAATGTGAATTTAGCAAACTTCTTCCCAATCCCTACCAGGGCTTAGCCTGAAACAATCCGCTGACTGCTAGGGAAGAAGGAGTGAGTGAAGATCTACAACAGAAAGAAGGGAGGGAATAAAGATATGCTTCAGAACAAGGTTGAAATGAGACCTGTAACACCTCTAGTCACCAAGAGGTCACTATAGAGGTTCAGGTGCTAAAATGTCTTAGGACAGCCCTAGCCTTGGGCCCAGGATAACTTGATTCAGGATCTCCTGAATCTTTATGACCCAGTTTGACCACTGAAATCATCTACTCATTGTCCTGCACGTTACAGAGGCCTGACTGTCCTCAGCCAGAAGTTAAATTGCTGGTCCCATGCTGTGGAACAGAGATTAGACAGGCATCCTCATTTTTGACTTGCAGGTGTCATTTAAATCAATTAGGTAATCACTTAGGTTATTATAGGTTGTACCCTACTACATTCTACTCAGAGTAGACCCATTCAAATTAATGTACCCAAATGAGTCGTGCTCATAAATTTCAGTGAATAGGACTAGCAATGCGCACAACTGTATTTGTATGGTTTCTACTGGCATTTTATGACATTGTTGTATACCGCCCTGATGTTTTATGACACAATAGTATAGTAATATTTTTATAAATAAGTAAATAAATAAACCACAGTAGATACATCCTTAATACAGCAACCAATTCAGTCACCTTTCTCATGGTAAAGAACTACCTAGCATTCTCCATCATCCTTTCATCTCTCTTTGGATAGTCCTGTATCACATCCCCAACTCTGGTCTCTAGCCGTCTTGTTAATAAATAATGTTAATCATCAATAAGGTAGAGAGGAGGGGAGTCTCAGCCATTACCCACCGCCGATGCAATTTTATACCTCACCAATCCTGGAAAAAAACCGACCCATAATTGCCCTTTCCTCTAGTTATGCTGGAAACAGTGGAGGTTTCTCCAAGGTTAATGTGACTAAATCGGTTGTTAATTCTAAAGGATCTTATTCAGTTGCTGTAGATTTAGAGCATTTGTTCCCCATTTCAAAGACTTGAACTGCAATATCCATCTTTTCCCACTGAAAGCTGTTCATTTCTGTGGAATTTCTGGACTCTAAACAAATAGTAGTTGACCTTGACAAGCTTCATGGGTAAGTGGCACAGAACACATTAGCACCATTAAAATGTCACACCCCATGCAATTATATATTTTCTCATTTGCTCCCCACCCTTTGAAAAGCCTGTTTAAAATGAAATTGTGGCTATTTGTGCATTATTTTGTTTGAAGGGGCCAGAATAAATATGACTTCTGGGGTGGAACAAAAGAAAGAACATTAGGGTCTGGCCCAATATCTTTATGAGTATTTATTGGTTCCTTAAGAATTTATATCAGCATTCTCCCCTCCCTGCTTCTGGTTACAGGTATTCTTTTGAGTCAGCTGAATGGAATACATTGCATAATGTAGTAAATTATTTGTGATCCTATATCCACTTACCAGGGTGTAAGTCCCAATGATCTCAGTGGTGTGTACCTCTTAGTAGAAATGTATAGGTTTGCACTGTTGTTGCTGTTGTTGTTGTGGTTATATCTGGTTGCCCGTACTTCACCCTAAGGTTCCAGGGCTAAAAACACACCATTAATATTTAAATGCAAAATTCAAAACAATGTAAAACAGCTTAACATTATCAAAATGATGTGTCCTCAAAATGTTCATCTCAGGTGTCAAAAGCATCAGCATTTGCCAAAAGTTGTATAGTGAAGGTGGCAAATGCAACTGTGGTAAAGGAGTTCCACAACTTAAGGTAGCATCTCAGATGGGGTGAATCTGTAGTCCTTAAGATTTTAGTGGATTCCAGCACACATCAGACTGAGCCAGCATGCCCAATGCTCAGAACAACTAGCTGACACCATATCAGCTATTCTTGCTGTAGAGCAAGGAAATCTAATGCATAGATGTGGAGAATCAAACTTAGATTGGAAAGAATTAGAAACTGTAATTGACAGATTTGCTCATTGCTAGTAAAGGGTCACTTGATTAATCCACCAATGATCTGCAGCAAGGCAGAGAGAAAAGAATATTTGGATAAGGGGGGTTCCATCAAGCTGCAGAGGTCTTTGGAGATAGCAGCTCCTTTTGCCTCCCTCTTGGTGAAGCCACACTGGCTCAAGGTGCAGCCCTCCTAGAGCTGGTTAGTGCCTACCATGCTTGCCCCACCTGTCTCTGCTCATCAGTGTTGAAGTAGAATGTGTGTTGTGCATTAAAGTCAAAGGACTAGTGAGACTTATACAGGGGAAAAGATAAGAACACAATGTTTATTGAATATAGTTCAGAATATCAATGAGCTCTCTTGCAGACAGGGCAATGTGTGGGGGAGACTAAAAACACATAATCAGGGGTATAGTTATCATGATAGGTAGTTTGGCTATTAGATGATCAGAGTATTAGATTAAGAGCAAGGAGAGGGTCTTTCTCATCACATGCATTCTGCAGCTCCAGGTGGATGCAGAGTTTTTGTTCCTCAGCTTGCCCCAAGGATTCTGTCTTCTGTCCAGGCTCTTGTCTATCCAGCTAGCAGGGAATCACTTGTTCAAGCATCCTTGAGCAGGTGGATACTCCATATTATATCATCAGCATGTGGAAACCTTCTAACCCAGTATCAAAAAGGGCATGTGGCCTTTGAACCATGTGGTCTGAGTGAGTGGATCATTGCTTTGATCCATTGCAGATGTGACCCAGAAGCTGACTGCATGGAAATGGGTTTGCAGCAGCAGCAGCAGCAGCAGCTGCACCATGGGTTAACATATAAATTGGGCCTTAGAGGGACACAATTCTTAGGCTTGTGACACTCTGGAGTTCTCCACTCATCAGTAGCTACATTGGCTGCAAATAGATTCTTTAATTTTCAATCTTCCCCCTTCCTAGGGGATCTACTCACCTCATTTAAGGAACATTTTACTGAAAACTCAGCCAGCAGGGATCAAAACATCTTCCTTTTTAATTGCATTAGAATGTTATAGTGAAAGAAGAGTAAATATTTATTTAGAGGTCTTTAGTAATACAGGCAAAGCCTGCAGAGAAAACATTAAGGGCATTTACCTTTCCATTGGGCATGGCACACACAGAACTGTCAATGAACACCACACCACGACTTCCTTACCACTCTGCCAACTGCTTGCTCCCCACTCCAGCAAATGCATCATTGCAGAACGAGAGGTAACTGGATATGTGCAATGCCTCCCATAATGTGTAACCTGGACTGCCTCTCTGCTAGGTTGTTGAGGTCAGGAGCCTTTGTCAGTCATGCTGTTTATGATGTATTTAGAGAAGGTGACTGGGCATCAAACCAGTCCAAGAGGGTGGTAACTTCTAATGGCTTCAGGCGGAACCGTCCGGGAAGGGGGAGATTTCCACTTCCAGCATTCACCTCCTCAAGCAGCCTTCAACCTCTAGGATAGGGGTGGAGAACTAAGGACCCAGAAGTCAAATGCAGGACTCACCTGATGCTATGCCTATTTCTCTAGGCCACCAGCCCTGCTTTGCACCTGCCCTGACTGTTCTGCCTGGTTTGAACACATTACTTGGCTGGAGAACTGCAACACAAAATTTGGAGAAGTGCAAATTTCAAAGGATGGCTGTGTTTTGGTGTGGATTAGGTAGGTTTGCCTATAAAAGTGAATGGGATGAACTCTCTCCCCCCCTTCCCCTCCCCCCACACAAGGGAAGGAGCCTGTACCTCACAGGCTTAACTAACTCGCTTGTCCTCCCTGCCTGTTTTCCAAAGGGTGTTATTTCACTGCTCTTCCTCAGATAATGTAAGCGAATCATTCAATTGAGCATAAAATAGAAATTTGGCGTCTTATCTGCCTGGAAACCAGCGTCACTATTTTCTTCCTGCAAAATACATTTTTCACTATCTTATCTTCTAATAAACAAACCCAGCTCTGCAGGCTAGAGGAGGCAGAGGGAGAGCTCTGAAGATATTTAAGAGACATATTTCCTTCATGCCTACTTCGCTGCCCCCCTACACCCAACCTCCGTTTCTCCTTAAAATCCTCTGTTTTAAAAGCCACCTGCTCCCCACCCTTTAAAGGATCCAATTTGTATTCATGTTCCTTTTGTAGAGGTGTATCTATTTTTCATAAGCCTCACATTTTGAGGCAGTGTAACTGGCTCTACTTCATTCTCTGTGTTTCCCTTTTGGGGAAGCCTGTTTTTGAACCCTGCCCCTGGTGCCCGACTCATTCCGTACCATATCCCTTTTCCCCACCCCTTTGTTTTGTGGGTAAAAGGTGAGTGAGGAAAGCAAGGAGGCCCACCCTATCAGCCCTGCCAATATGCCATGCGTGGTGCCTTTCCTCATGGAAGCAGATTGTGTCATAAAAAGGTCAGCTATGAATTTTTTAACTTTTCTCTCTCACTTAGGCTGACATCAAAAGCACTAGCCACAGCATTAAATCAGAGGCATAGAGAATGAGAATGGGAATATGCAATATGGAGGAAGTCCATTCAGGGGGGCAGGATTTCATCTTGTAAGGGAAATGTATCACCTCTTGGGTCAAAGAAGACAAAGGTGGAGATGAAGATGGCAACACAGCTAATGAGCTAAGTGCAAGGTGTTCTGGTGTGTGAGGCCTGACACAGCTTGGGACCAGGATAGCTAAAAGGCAATCTCTTAGATGTCCAGCTGATTGCTGTGCTCTTCAGCAGAGTGCCTCCTGCAGGTGCCATCTCATCAGGAGGTCTGCTCTGTGCAATTTGGGAATGGAGCCTTTAGTATAGTAGCACCTACCATTTCGAGCTCCCACCCGTTACATATCAGACCAACGCTGTCTCTAGCATCTGTTGAAGAACCTCCTTTCCCAATTTTCCTCTTACGTAGAGTTTCTTCTCTCAGTCTGTGTTTGTACTGAAATTGCAATTGTTTATACATGTGGAGTTGATTTTAATGGGTTTTATGCATGGAATTGTTTTTAATCCTTCGTACTTATCAAGTTGTATTTATTGCTAACTTATTTTTCCATTTCCATTTCATTGGAAATTGTACAACAGAGCAATGTGAATAGGAATAAAAGAGGAGAAATTAAAGAACTTATTTTTAACTGTGAAATCGCTTCAAAGTATTTCATGGGAAATGATTTGCAAATACAGTCATACCTCGGGTTATAGACGCTTCAGGTTGTGCGTTTTCGGGTTATGGACGTGCCGAAACCTGGACGTACCGGAACGGGTTACTTCCAGGTTTCGGCACTCGTGCATGTGCAGAAACACTAAATCACACTTTGCATATGCGCAGAAGCACCAAATCACAACGTGCGTGTGCACAGATGCGGTGCTGCGGGTTGCGGACGCTGCATGTTGCGAACGTGCCTCCCACACAGATCACGTTCGCAACCCGAGCGTCCACTGTAGAATCAAATGAATTAATGAGCATAGAAGAGGAAATTGGGGGATGGGGGGAGGGTTAGCCAGAAAGAAATGGTAGGAGAATGCCAGGTTTTCTTTATTTATTATAAACATGTGAGTCCACTTTTTAAACTTGAAGTGACTGGCAAAGCACAAAAACCAGAAATAAAAGTACAGTCTGACAAAATTATGCACGGTGTGGAGAAAATGGGTAAGGAGGAGAGAGATTGTTGTTGTTTCCATCACCTCCCTCTCTCGAAACTCTGAAAGCCCAATAGAAAAATGAGAAACTGAGAGAAACAGAATTGACAGATTGATCCAACCCTAGCCTGAAATACCTCATCTCATTCATATTTTACCTGCTCTTCCCCCCATAACCACATCCAGCAACATTTCTGATTTCTCATCTTCATCCCCTGGTCTCAAGAGCATCAGTGGACCCAGGAGGAAGATCTGAGTCACTGTAGGAATGCCCATATGGCTATATTTCTCCCCACCCCAAGCATAATATGCATTTCAGTCAAAAATGACTCTCTCCTCCCACCTCTCTTCCCCTTCAACCCTATACTAGATACAACATTGTCTTACATTGAACGTAACTAAGAGACTCAATGTTCGAGAGAGAGATTGCACAATCTTTTGTAATTCAAGAAAATCTTTCATAGAAATTATTCCAACCCCCCCCCCCAAAAAAAACTACAGTAAGGATGGGGAAATCTTAGGCACAGTACTGTGACCAGAGCTCAGAAACTGCTCGCACTAGTGAAATTCCCTGTCGCAAAATGCACCTAGAACAATGGGAGTTTTGAACACTGCACCTGAGCCTCAAGCAATGACAATGGATCCAAGAGTACCTCAAGCTACGTATCTGCTCCTTCAGAGGGAGTGTAACCCCATCAAAAGCAGGCAACCTCCCTTCCATCCAATCTAATGAAATGGATCCAGAAATTTTTCTTCCAAGAGCACCTGGAGATAGAAGGGCAAAAGTCAAAGTTTAGAGTTGAGAATTAGCAGTAATGTGACCTAGAAGAAAAGAAGGAATCAGGTGAGGCAATTGAGAGCAATTTTTGATGTCTGTTTGAATCCAAGACTGTGGCTATGGAGAAACAAGACCATTTTGGGGTGTTAATGCTGTAAACCCCTTCATCATAGGCTCAGCCAGTGTGGTGCAGTCGTTAAGAGCGGTAGTCTCGTAATCTGGGGAACCGGGTTCGCGTCTCCGCTCCTCCACATGCAGCTGCTGGGTGACCTTGGGCTAGTCACACTTCTCTGAAGTCTCTCAGCCCCACTCACCTCACAGTGTGTTTGTTGTGGGGGAGGAAGGGAAAGGAGAATGTTAGCCGCTTTGAGACTCCTTAAAGGGAGTGAAAGGCGGGATATCAAATCCAAACTCTTCTTCTTCTATATGTGTAAATAAACCGTATATCCTAAAGACACCACAGTCTCTGCTGTGCCTTATTTCTGAAAGGAAACATAAACCCTAGGTGAGCGCATGGAACCCCTGGAACCTCACACAGCTTGACCATTTGGATGCCACAACACATAACAATGTATGCTTTTTTTTCATACTAGTTCCTTGGTACTGTGATGTTCAGGAGGAACTTCTAATCTAATGCGCTTCTACAATACTTCTACCCACTGAAACTGATGAGCAATACTAACTCAGGTGCATTCATATTGATGGCTAAGTTTTATACCAAGTAGACCAACTGAAATTAATATACCTGTCTTAGTTGTGCCCATCAGTCTCAAAAGGTCTACTCAGAGTAGGGCTAAAGTTGGATATGGCCCAAATAGAACTTAGCTGAATATAGTCCTATGTAAGATGCAGCATAATTTCATTCGTATATAAAAAAGAAAGAGAATATATGTCTGTATGTATATCAATTACCCTTATAAGCATTGTGGGAGAAAGACATATCTGGTGTCAAACTCTATCTGGATTTTTTAATCAGATGCAGTGCTGCTGATCCCTGGTTTAATGAAGTAAATGAGACCTGTGGTAATATTGCCTGTGCAGTTGACATGGCTCTCTGGGAAACATTACATTTTATAATGAAAATACTGTATATAATTAGGATCTAATAGGAAGAAAATAGTAATTAGGCAGAATTAACTGAACAGAAGCAATCAAGCAAATAAAGGTTATTCTTTAGAGACGACCCTTCGGGATTCAGATCTGGTGCATTCCATAATTGTAAAGGAGTCATGGATATTAAGGGTGTGCTTTTTTTAATGTGAGGCTACTAAGCAGTTACCTATAAAATACTGGATGGGGGACTGACCTGACAAGCTTACAATTATTTCACTTTCCTTTGAATCCCTTCCCAAGAAAATGTGAATGGGAAAGATCCTAGATTTAGAACAGGGATGAGGAACTGGATGTGCCTGGCAGGTTTCATCGTTATCTCACCCTCCCTGCTCTCGTAGGCCACCCCTAATAGGGCACCACCTGATGTCATTATGACTTCAAAGGGACCCATTGAGACCACCAATCCCCTTTGAAGTCCATTTGAAATCCATTTGCAGGTTCCAGTTTGAATTCCTGGATTTCTTTCTTTGAAAGAAAGAAAGAAAGAAAGAAAGAAAGAAAGAAAGAAAGAAAGAAAAAGTTTCTAGTCCATAATATGATTCTAAGGACAGATGAGCAGATCCCGCCTCCCCAACAAATCCTTTTACTATTCCATAGTTGCGTTCTGCCCACTTGTTAAGGTAAAGTTGAATTTTCCCCTTCACAGTACTCCCTGAGTTTAGGAAATTCCTCCTTAAGGCCTTTATGGGAGTAGGACATTAGAGTTGTCTCATCAGCATACTACAGGATGAAAACCTTATGTGAACAACAAGAGGGTAGAAAGAAATTCTGAACCAAACAACCTCAGAATTCTGGCATTAAGCTAGAGGTTGGCAGACAATGAAGCTGAAGAAGTTTTGAGACACATTACAAAGGAAATTATACCTGCCCCCACCATATACCACTGTGCTGATGAGAGCTTGAGGGCCCTGCTCCTGCCTCTATCCACCTGGCCTAAGGTGGGGCCTGACAGGTTCTTAAGGACTGCTGCTGCTGCTGCTACTGCTGCTCAGCAGAGAGGGCTTCTTCTTTTAAATTGTTTTTAAATTGTTTTTATATCCTTTTAAAATCCTTTTTAGTGTTTTAACTGTTTTTAACTGAGTTGCAAGGACATTTTGTGGGATGTGCCTGGGAAGAGAAGAGTGGGCGAGAGCAGGGAGAGGCCCAATTACAATGCTCCTGCGTAGGGGGAGGTATGGCAAGGGAGGAGGGGCAGGCCAGGTAAGGGGCACACGGCCCAGGCAGTTAGTGACTGTGCCGTGTGCCAGCCCCTCTTCCAATCTGGGGAATTGTGGTTGTCATATCAGCCAGCCCTCGGGTCTGCGACTGCTGCTGTTGAATGTTAGGTTGGCTCAGAATAAAATCTCCCTCGTCCATGATCAGATTATGGGTGAGGAGGCTGATTTGGTATGTATCACTGAAACCTGGGTTGGTGAACAGGGTGGAGTTGGTCTCACCCACCTGTGCCCACCTGAGTACTCAGTGCAGCATCAGGCCAGACTCGAGGGTTGGGGAGGGGGAGTTGCTGTGGTCTATAGAGATTATCTCTCTCTCTCCAGCCTCTCTGTCCAGTTTGGTGGGGGGGGGGTCTTGAATGTGTGTTCCTGGCATTGGGCAATCAGGGCAGATTAGAGATTCTGCTGGTTTACTGCCTGCCTCGCTGCCCAGCAGTCTCCCTGACAGAGTTGAGTTGGTTTCAGAGGCAGTGTTGAGGACTCCCAGACTGCTGGTTCTGGGAGACTTCAACTTCCATGCCGAGACAGCTGGCTCTGGGGTGGATTAGGACTTCATGGCCACCATGACAACCATGGGGCTGTCCCAACATGTAACCAGCCCAACACACATGGCAGGCCACATGAGCCAGCTCAACCCAGCAGTTCCATCGACCAATGCATTGCTTGGATCCCCCAATCGCTGCCTGGCTTTCCAAAACAAACAAGCAAACAAATATGGCAGGCCACACTCTGGACCTTGTTTTCTCAACTGGGCAGGAAGAGAGAGATTTGAAGGTGGGGGACGTTGACATCAGTCACTTGTCATGGTCAGATCACTTCCTGTTGAGATTTAGGATGTCAGCACCTTTTCCCCTCCGCAGAGGCAGGGGACCTACTAGGAAGGTCTGCCCTCAAAGGCTGATGAATCCAGTGGGATTCCAAATGGCTCTGGGTGATTTTCCAGCTGATATGACTGGTGCTCCTGTTGAAGCCCTGGCCAGCCTGTGGAACACCCAAATGGCTGGGCTATCAATATAATCGCCCCTGAGCACCCTCTCCCACCTTGTGGAGCCCGATTGGCCCCCTGGTATACTCCAGAGCTTAGGGCAAGGAAACAAGCTGGGAGACGACTTGAACTCAAGTAGAGGAAAGATCTGAAAGAATGCAACTGAACACTGGTAAGCGTTGATTATCGAGCCTGCCTAGTGGCAGTGAAGGCAACAAAGAAAGCATACTTTGCTGCCTCCATTGCATCCTCATTATGTCATCCGGCAGAGCTTTTCCAAGTTGTACAGGGCCTTTTACAGGCTGGCCGAAAGGAGGTGATAGAACCAATGGTAGTTCGCTGTGACTTGTTTGCAAAGCATTTTGAAGATAAAATTGCTTGCATCCACCAAGATCTTGACTCTGCTGTTACAGCAGATGAATCTCATGGGGTGTCCAAATGCTCCACTTTTGAGTTACCACCCTTCCCACCTGCTGCATGGCTTGAAAATGCTCACAAAATGTTCCAGGAAGTGGCTGGAACTATATGTCATTACATATAGAAAAAACATGTATTTGTTGTTGTTGTTGTTGAATGCATATGCCACCCTATAACCGGGGGTCTCAGGGCGGTTCACAGAATAAAAACAAGATATAAAACCACAAAATACATAATAAAAATAAAAAAACAACAACCCAATAGCCCCCCCCCCCCAAAAAACCCCACATTTTAAAAGGGCATAGGATGTAAATCAGATCAACCAAAGGTCTGGTTAAAAAGGAACGTTATCGTGTTGCCAGTACTTTGAATTGGGCCCAGAAACTAATTGGTAGTCAGTGCAGTTGGACCTGGATCAGTGTAATGTGTTCAATCCCTCTTGTAACAGTGCCTCAGTTTTAACTGGATTGAGTTTCAGTTTGTTGCTCTCATCCAGTCCATTATTGACGCAAGACACTGGTCCAGCATTTCCACCACCTCACCTGCAGATGTAAAGGAGAAGTAAAGCTGAGTGTCATCAGCTTCAACCCCCAGGGCTGGGAGAGATTGCTGTCCTAAATTCTGAAGATCCACTGAAGTTCCAGCAATACTTAAGCCATATTTTCAGATGGTCTGACTCAGTATAAGGCATTGCAGGGGGTTGGACTAGATGATCCTTCGGGTCTCTGCCGACTCTACAATTATATTATTTTATGAAGACAGCTTGGAAAGTATAAAGTGAAATGGGGGGAAGACAGTAGCGCTCAGACCACCTCACAAAGCAGACAGATATGTGTCTGTGTGCATATATCATGCTAAGTTTCACTGAAAGGCTCAATCTGCTCTTTAGTTCATGTCAATTCAAAAATGATTGTGTATGTGAGTGTTGTTTTTTAATACCCAGAGGATGAGAGTTGAATATTTCAAGTAGCTCTCGACTTAGTTGACATTTCCTCAGTTGTGCAAATAAACTTTTCCCAACATACTCTCCCCCTTGGCAGCTGAGAGATCTTGTAATATTATGCTATCTGGGTGATATTTTCATCTTCATTGCCACAGCCATGCACGTGGGACAGATGCAGCTTCTGAAAAATGCATCCTTGGTAATTTCTAGGGTTAGGAGTGGATGGCCTCAAAATAATGGGATTTACTCAGAATTGATGAGAACTGTTAAATAATATAAAGCAGATTAAACCAGAGCAAAAATAACACTTCTCTTACTGTGGAACATGTATATACAGCTTCTGTGATGGGCTACATACTGTGCAATGCTCAGAAAGCTGGCTGACAATTAAAGGTGCCTCTGAAGTTCTGTTGGAATTGTGGGTTTTCTGATGACCTCACTTTCCTTGAGGTGGCAACAGTCAGTCAAATATTTGTTATTTATAACCAATTGGTATTAGAATTCAAATCTCTCTCTCTCTCTCTCTCTCTCTCACACACACACACACACACACACACACGTAAACCAAACAATTAAGCCAGGATGAAGGAAGCAGTAGTGGCTGTTGCCCAGTGAGACTGTTCTGCCCAGTAGGGTGGGAAAAGGGAGGCAAACAGTAGGTGACACCAGAGCAATTGACTGGTGGATCCAACCAATTTGAATTTTGCCCCCATCCTCCTCCCTTTGTCTTGGGCCCCTCAGCTCTGTCAGGATCTGACATGCTTTGGCAGCTCCAGACAAAAGATTAGGAGGGGGGAGGAGAAGAAGGCAATGGGAGGAGGCTTGAAGACTGGCACTCAGGGATGGAGGCCCTTATGTCTTGAGATTTTGGAGTGAGGGGAGCAGATCTGTTGACTCTCTTCATCAGCCCTCCTGCAGAAGACTCTGACCACCCAGCAGAAGGGGCTAAACTGCAGGTAGAGTCAGCAGAGTTGGAGTTGGTGGTGGTGGGGAAACACAGTCTTGTTACCAAGAACGAGATAGGATCAGATATGCTCACTGTGGCACTCACTTTTGAACATGCAGTAGTCTTGGACAGCGAGAGAGTCCCACTTAATCATCAAACAATAAAATGATCTTCCTCACTCTCAAGTAAGAGCCACTGGAATGGGAGTATGACATCCGGTTGAGTTCCAAAGGGACTAAGGAGAAGGAGCTCACAGCAAATATCACTTGGTGGGCTGATTGCATGTAAGAAGACAGAGAGGTGGGGATTTGCTGGATGGGGCAGATTCAGGGACCACTCATCACTGAAATTAACATTTAACTCTTCAGAAATTGTCAAATCTTAACATTATTATTTTTCCTCAAATGGCTTTTTAAAAATTGGGTATTGGCCATCATCACTGTTTTGGTCAGGAGAGTAGCCCGTTACTTTCTCTCTGCTGGTGCATGCAAAGCTACCATATGGGTAGAAAACTTGTATACATGGGTGTCATGTCTACATATTAGCAATCTACTATGAGGAGAAAGCTCAGGAATTAAATGGAAAGATAAAAGTTCTGGATTAAAAATGGGACATTCTTCTATAAGATCTGCAGTAGTGACTAAAATTACATATATTTAATTCCATCCCACTCCCTAACCTCTCTTCAGGTTGATCATCCTCATGAGCTGATTTGGTGGTGGTGGGCCACATACCAGTGGGGGTAGGGAGAAAGACAAGATCCAAGTGGGGGTAGGGAGAAAGACAAGATGTGAGTAAATGAAGCATTTGATAATGTATCATGGCGATTCCTATTAGAATGCATGAAGACAGCAGGGATAGAAGGTGCTTTTATGGAGGGAATCAAAGCAATTTATTCAAATCAAAGAGCTAAACTGATCATTAATAACAACCTATCAGACACATTTGAAATTGCAAAGGGCACAAGACAAGGTTGCCCCCTGTCTCCGCTCCTTTTTATAATGGTGTTGGAAGTGATCGCGAATAAGATAAGGAAAACATCTGAGATACGAGGAATCAGAATTGGGGTGAAAGAATTTAAACTGAAGGCTTACGCCGATGACCTGGTGATATCCGTTGAGGACCCGTTACAAAGTTCTGGAACTTTTAGAAGAATTTGGGAAAGTATCGGGCTTTAAGCTAAACAAAACCAAAACCAAGATGATGGTTAAAAACTTGGAAGAAGGTCTAAGGGGGCAACTAGAACTCCAATCGGGAATCAAAGAAGTAAAAAAGATAAAATACCTAGGAGTGTGGTTAACGATGAAGAATATAAATTTAATGGCTGATAACTATACAAACACCTGGAAGGAAATCCAAAAAGAATTAGACATTTGGAATAGGATAAAACTCTCCTGGTCAGGCAGAATGGCTGCAATCAAGATGTGTATACTACCGAAATTCTTATTTTTATTCCAAAATGTCCCAGTGATTAGAGGAAGTTCAATATTTAAAAACTGGCAAAAAGTTCTTTCCAAATTTATATGGCAAGGTAAAAGACCGAGAATCAGATTTAAATTGCTAACGGACAGAAAAGATAGAGGAGGATTCTCAGTACCAAATTTGAGCTTGTACTATAAAGCCTCGTGCCTTTGTTGGCTTAGAGAATGGGTCACTTTAAAGAACACAGATCTGTTAGATTTAGAAGGCTCTGACCTATGATTTGGCTGGCACTCTTACCTTTGGCAGAATAAGGGAAAGGTGCATAAAGGCTTCTCACACCATATCCCAGAGTGGCTGGGGAGGCCCAGCCAGATGGGCGGGGTATAAATAATAAATTATTATTATATATCATTAGAGGAACACTATTAGAAGTGTGGGAAAAGAATAAAAAATTACTGGAAAAAAATACCCCCTGGTGGCTATCACCTATAGATACATTAACGATTAAAAAAACAAATATGGAAGGTGAGAGACTGACCTATGAAGACCTCCTGATAAGATCGGAAAAAGGATGGAAAATTAGACCCTATGAAGAGCTAAAAGGTAAATTATCTAGTTGGCTGCAGTATTACCAAATTAATGCCTTATGGAAGGATGACAAAAAGATTGGAATGAATGAGAAAAAAATCTAAGTTCCAGGTAGAGATAATAGAAAGTAAAACCAAATTATTATCAAAAATGTATAATCAACTTCTAGACTGGGACACCAAGGAAGAAGAGGTTAAAGAGGTCATGGTAAAGTGGGCTATAGATATTGGACATAATTTGGAGTTTGAAAAATGGACGAAGTTGTGGACTAAAGGAATGAAATTTACAGCCTGTACTGCCTTCAGAGAAAATATGGAAAAGATGATGTATCGTTGGTACATCACTCCTGTGAAACTGCAAAAAATGTATAAGACTGGCGATAAAAGGTGTTGGAAGTGCAAAACCAAAGAGGGGAGCTTCTACCACATGTGGTGGAAGTGTGAAGAAGTTAAAAAAAATTGGGATTCCATCTACAATGAATTAAAGAAAATACTTAAATACACCTTTGTTAAAAAGCCCGAAGCCTTCCTTCTGGGAATGATTGGAGAGGAGATCAGGAAAGAGGACCACATAATGTTTCAATATGCAATTGTAGCTGCCAGGATTCTGTTAGCACAAAATTGGAAAACCCCAAATATCCCGACCGTTAAAGACTGGCAAAGTAAATTGTTTGAGTACATGGATTTGGCAAAAATGACGCAGAGCATCAGACAGAAAAAAGGCATAAAGTTTATTGATGATTGGTCTAAATTCATAACATATATGGAAACAAACTGTAGAAATATAAAAATCACAGTAGGCTTAGTATAACTCTTGCGATGTGTGGAGGCTATAAAATGAAAAACTGCAGAATGGTCTTAATATTCACAGAACCCAAAACCGAGATGGAGGGAAGTCAGTCGTTTTCCATTGTCATTTAATGTCTATTTTTTGGTTGGTGTAGGTGTATTGCTTTGGGTGATGTTTGTCTTTTTTATGGTATGTGTGGGTTATCTTTTATGTTTATTCTTCTTTTTTGTTGTTGTTTGATTATAGAAAATGAATAAAAATTAATTAAAAAAACAAAAACAAAATGTGAGTAAATGCCCATTTTCTCTCTCTGAACAATTGCCTTCACTTTTTCTGCCACCCCACCCACAACTTTAGGAACAAAGGAAGGTCAAACCATTGATCCATCTAGCTCAGTATTGCCTACACTGACCAGCAGTGACTCTCCAAGGTTTCAGGTGAGGGAACATTCCTGACCTTCTTCCAGGGCCGCATGAACTAAAGTTGTCTAAGCCTGGTGTAGACAGTTGAATAATACTCATGACCTTCCCACGCTTTACTGGGAAATTCAGGGAACTTTGTTTCAGCTCTCCTCTCCTCTCTGTGTTCCCAACAATACCCACATGCCTTCATTTTTAAAACACAGCAAAAAAGGGTGATGGTTGTATTCCACATTTTGAGAGATGTCCTCCACAAAGCAGCTTCCTATCTAGTAAAAACTAAACTCCCCTTGACAATAACGTATTTATGTTTTTAAATGCAAAATTCAGTATACCTTTACCTTTACCTTCAGAATAACTAAATGGTAAACAAGCATGAAAACCAAAGCACAAAAATATAATATAAGAAATAATATGGATCATAAAATCAGTATTAAGACATAAAAAAACCCCTGCAAGAATTAAAACTGCAAGAATCAAACAAACTTATTTTGGGAAAGCTTGGGTGAAAAATGTTCAAGAAATGGCACTGAAAGCATAACAACATTAGAGCTTGCTATACTAGAGAAAATGGATTTCAGAGAACTGGTGCTGCAATGCTAAAAGCAGGTGCCAAGTCACAATGTACTTTACCAAAAGGACACAACACATGTTATCACAGGTGTGATGGTATCAATATATTTTTGGCACCTTTTTGCCTGCACATATCATATATCATATCATATCATAGGTTAGGGTTGTTGTTGTTTTCTAAAGGTATGTTGTTAATGCAGCCTAACACAGATATTCTCTGGAAACTACAAGTAGTGGGTGCCTGTCATATTTCAGCAGAGATGCTGTTCCACAAAACATGGTCAGCTGCGCTGAAAGCCCTGCTCCAATTTACTGTAGGGTGGGCTTCTGGGTTTTTAGGGACCAAAGCGCAACTCAAATGTGACTGATTAGATTTCCTTAGGAACTGCTGAACACTGTCCTAGGTGGTAAACTGCAGAGCTATTGGCTCCTCTTTGCCACAAAGAGGGGTTCCCATGGCAGTACTCCCTTGTGTGAGCAGTAAAGTCAACCTGAGCTCTGGTGTGCCGATTTTGCCCATTGGTTCAACATCCTAACTTGCACCTCTGGACCTGATAGCACTTCAGCCCGGACTCACTCCAAACTTTTCCCTTTGTCATGACACCAGTAGCAAGACTGCAAAAGGACATAGGGACACCCAGATAAAATATTTGGCCTGTGCACTGATTTCAGCTACAAAATAAGTGAACTTCAAGGGTTGTATTGAATGCAAGTCTTATTCATAGGAGACCCATTGAAATTAACAGGCATGACTAACTTAGGCCTAAGTTAGTCATGCCTGTTAATTCCAGACTGCAAGAAAAAGAAAAGAGCGATGGGGGCAATTGGAGTCAGTTCAAAGTTTGCAGTCCAATTAAGTTCTGTTTGCAGGCAGCGAGTGCAGAGTAGGGATGGGAAGCTTAATCTCTTGCAAACCCCGCCAAATCATTGAAATAGGCAACAAAATCCTTTGGCGTTCCAGCTCTAACATTTAAACAAAATGCTTTATCAGCTGAAGTAACTGTAGCATATATTAAGCAATCTGATATCACAGAGGGAAAGACATGGCAAAGGCAAATTATATCCAAGATAGGGAATGCTTTTGACAATCTTCTAACCCATATTTCTCTATGAGTTTTAGATTCCCTATTCTTCAGTGATGTGGTGCTATCAATTAAATACTATGGCTGAAAAAGAAATGGCACATATGTGCACATTTGGAATTTTGAGGAAGGATTATTGCTTACAGTCAAAAATCACTATTGTGGGGTAGCGGTGGACCACAAAATGGCTTCCATGAAGGCATGGCATAACAAAATGCTTGCCACAGCTAAAAGAGCAGGAGAATATACAGGACCACAAGAAAGGTGCAGGTATGTCCATCATAACACCCCTCCCCCCAAAAAAAACACAACCAATGTGGGGGGGGGAGAGACCTCCATCATAAAATTATAGTTAGAAAGCACTAGGATTGCCATATTACAGCAGTGAAAATCCCAACAGAAAAGTTGTTGAGTGATTTTGGCAAAGTCAAACATTAGTTCGTCTGTCTTCCAAAGAGATATGTAATTTTTTTCGAAGACACCGTTGATGGAATCTTTCAAGGATCACCTGCCTGTGTCCACTTTCTCTTTCTGCCTTTCTGCTTTTCAGACCAGGACACTAAGGAATAAGGAACTGTACACTGTAGTACACCCCAATCCATACTGTCATGGGGTTAGGCAAGATGACCCTTCCAACTCTCAGTCTATTGTTCTTTGTTACTAATGTACATGATTTTAAAAACCCTGCAAAGTAAATCTGGATCTGATTATATTTTGATTGCCTCAAGATCCATTTCAAGCAGTCTGTTGTGCTCCCATCTGCTGGTAACATACGATGCAAAAATAATCTTTCTACGATTGCACAAGGTACAGTAATATTTATTTTGCATCTTTCTTTTTTGGCAGTGTTTCATCAATGCAAAGAATCTTGATGCCCTCATTCATATAGTCACATCAAGATTGCTTACTTTAAATTTTTAATTTTTTTGCAAGTCTTTATGGATCAGCATCCACCATCTATTTCAAAATGGTCCAAAGACCCTATCATCCGTGATACATCTGAACAATACATGAATATCAACTTGGATTAGGTACGTATTTGTACATTTGATGGCATATATCAAGTTGTATGTGTAAACTACAATGGAAGTATTGATGGTTATTGTATTGCTAATGCGAGCTGATGGTTTCCCCCAGCTCATTTTTTCTGTTCTTTTCTTTAATAAATTTGCATTTAAAATCAATAATAATAATAGATTGCTTTTTCATGTGCATTGGTAATGCAGAGTGGGAGAAGATACAGAATAGCTTACAGAATTGAAAGCTGCACACTGCTCTGTACAAAAATTTGGAAAAGAAAATTAAAATGGGACAATAGAAAATTTTTAATGTATCCACTCTAATAGCCCAGTTGGTTAGCACATAGCTGGAAATGAGAGCAGCTACAATTCCAAAACCATAAGAACATAATATTTTACAAACATGGGAAAAGCTGGAGGGCTTGGACTTAGACATGTGTTATCAAAATGTATGGACTGTAGGAGATTCTCTAGACAAACTGCATGCAGTATGGCCCAGGTGTACTGGGTCTTCCCCTTTTTCAGAACAGAGCTTTGCCTTCTTGGCAAAGCTATGAGTTTGGCTGTACTGCTAAATGATATAACTTGGGAGCTTGTTGGAGCAATACTTGTATCTCAAGTCTGGGAGATGTGATCTGAAGGAACAGGAGGAAACTGAGAGTTCTCCAAATTACATTGCTCTTTCACTTGATTATGGCAACTTTTATTTCTTGTTTTATTTGCTGAAGGATCTGACTAATTGTATTTGCAGCTTACCATGCTGTTGTTTTTCTTGTTGTTATTTGTTTAATGAAGCTTTTGAGGGGAAGTAAGACGCGGTTCTGTGGGTTAACCACAGAGCCTAGGGCGCGCCAATCAGAAGGTCAGTGGTTCGAATCCCCGTGACGGGGTGAGCTCCTGTTGCTTGGTCCCAGCTCCTGCCAACCTAGCAGTTCAAAAGCACGTCAAAGTGCAAGTAGATAAATAGGTGCCGCTCCGGCAGGAAGGTAAACGGCGTTTCCGTCCGCTGCCCTGGTTCGCCAGAAGCGGCTTAGTCATGCTGGCCACATGACCCGGAAGCTGTATGCTGGCTCCCTTGGCCAATAAAAGCGAGATGAGCACCGCAACCCCAGAGTCGGCCACGACTGGACCTAATGGTCAGGGGTCCCTTTACCTTTTAAGAACATGAGACGAACCCTGCTGTTTCAGGCCCAAGGCCCATCTTGGGAAGCCCACAAGCAGGACCTCGGAACAAGGTTTAGCAGCGCATCAGGAAGAAATGTAGAGAAGGAGAGATTGCCTTTCAGCTTTAAAATCACGTAAGCTATGATGGACTACTAAACCTTGGAAACTTCCATGCAACCCATTTCTCCCTGAGTATGGGAGAAGGGAGATTGGATGTGGAGAAGATGGATACAACTTTTCCTCCCCTCCCTCTCTCATAATACTGGAACCCAATAGGATCACCCAAGGAACCTGGATAGTAGAGGATTCAGGACAGATAAAACAAAGTACCTTTTCACACAGTGTGTAGTTCAGAGGTAGGGAACCTGAGGCCCAGTGGACAGTGCGTACCTCCATTCTTCTCTGTCTGCCTGGAACTGTCCCCAGGCTCACCCCTCAACTTCACACACACACACACACCTTGAATATTTTTCCCTATAAGGAATGTGTCATTCAACTCTGATGCCTCTTGCTGGTCTGATTGGAGGATAGAGAACGGTGTGTAAATGTGTGTGTGTAGAAACTAGCATACTGTCCAATGGTAAAATGTATATTCATTGCTCTGCCAACAACTGCTGTTGCCCAGAAGAGATTGTGGTGCATGTTGAGATTCCTGCATTGCAGGGTCCTTTCCAACTCCCTTGTCATAGACCATGGAATTCCCTAGCACAGGATGTTGTGATGGCCACTAATTTAGATAATTTTAAAAGAGGGTAAGACAAATTCATGAAGGAAAAGGTTATCAGTGTTTTGAACACTAGTTTCCAGGAAACAACAGTGGGAGAGATCTATGGTCCTCATGTCTCACTTTCAGCTTCCCAGAAGCATCTGGTTGGACACTGTTGGATGAGATAAGTGTTTAGACTCTTCTTATGTTCTTATGATGCGTAAATAATAATAAAGAAAAACGCTCGCAAATCATAAGCTACCATCGAACCAGATGAAGTCGCCCCCCTCCACTAAGAAAACCTTTGACATTGGATTACAGATAATCTTGATGCATAATCATGGCATAAAAGTTTTAATATTTTTATTATAATCCAATCCCTGCACTCTCAGAGGAAAATTGTTGTGTTTTACACTAAACAGCTGTTGCCTTCCTTAGAGAGATTTGCACTGTAGAGATGGATGGAAATGGCTTTCTTTTTGTAAGAGGAGGATTCTCACTGCCAGATTTAAAATTGTATTATTAAGCAGCCTGCCTGTCCTGGATAAGGGAATGGATGATATTGAAAAAGATTGTTAGACTTTGAAGGTTATGGTAAAAGGATTGGATAGCATTCATATTTGTGGTATGAAGGTAAAGGTGCACAAAGAATTTTTGAACAGTGTTGTAAGAAGTTCATATGAAGTGTAGACCAGGTACAAAAACTTATTGAAAGAGAAACACCACTGTGATTATCCCCCATAGAGACATGTGCACTTTAAGAAACCAATATGATGGTGAAATGGGGCACATACAGAGATATATTAAGTTTTTCTGGAAGTGGTTGTAAACAAAAAACAAGAAGAAATTTGAGAATGGGTCTTGGGCTGGTTTTAGAATCATCAAATAAATGAACGATTAAGAAAGATATGTTGCATAATTTTAAAGATCTAACTTTGAAGTAAAACTGCTGGAAAATAAAAAAGATTTCTAAAATGAATAAAATGTTACTAGAATGGGAAACCAAAGATGAAATTGTTGAATCAGCAATGATACAATGGGCTACAGATCTAGGGCATAATATTGATATGGCTTCATTGGAAAAATTGTGGAGAGTGGGTTTGAAATTTACTGCTTGTTATACATTTAAAGAAAAATATATGAAAATGACATACAGATGATATCTATTGCCAAATAAAATTGCCAAGATGTATAACACTGTGTCAAATAAATGTTGGGAACATAAACATACCAAAGGGTCTTTTTTCCATATGTAGTGGACATGCGACAAAGCTAAGGGATTTTGGGAAATGATACAGAATGAAATGAAGAAAATGTTAAAATTGGCTACTCTCCCCAAACCTGAAGCTTTTATCCTAGGTATAATAGGGACGGATGTCCCAAAAATGATGATTCAATAATTTATGTATGCAACAACAAAAGCTAGAATCATATATGCGCAATCATATATAGGTGGAATTCCAACAATGGAAGAATGGATCTTAACATTAATGAGCTATGTAGAAATGGCAAAACTGACAGCAAGAGTAGAAAGTGGTGAACATTTTATTGAAGAGTGGAGCCCTTTTCTGGATTACCTGAGAAAGTATTATAGTCAAATGAAATCGTGGGCAGGATTCAAAACGTGAGCAGAGGAAAGGAAATGATAAAAATAATTTTAGCAGAGGAAATATGTAATAGATAAATGTTACATAATGCAGCAGAAAAAGGGTAGGAATAAAAACACATGGAGGTAAGGGTGGGAAGTCAAAACATTAAGGGAAATATGTGTTGAAGTTAAAGTTAACATAAAAATCCTTGAAATTCAATTTAAAAAATAATATGCAAAAAAAGGAAAAGAAATGACTTTCCTTTTTATTGCAAGTTTGTGCAAGTTATTTTCTATGTATCATTTTGTTCCGTACTGATAAGTAAGGAACACGGTGGGGCTGGGAGGGTTCACAGCCTAGACAGGAAGCTACCTTATCCAAATCAGACTATTGGTCCATCTAGTTCAGTGCTGCCCACACCGACTGGCAGTGAATCTCTAGTGTATCAGACTTGTGTCTCTCCCAGTCCAATTTGAAGGTGCCAGGGATTGGACCGAGGACCTTTTGCATGCAAACTCCCCTATGAGGACAGCTTGCAGCATTTGGGACTTGGCTTTTTAGTTTCAAGAATAGGTGAGTAAGAGGTGGCATGAGAGAAGTTTGTACAATTATGCATGGCATGGAGAAAGTGGATAGAGTATCTTTCTCTCTTTCATGGACTCACTCCCACAGGAGGCGGTGACGGCCACCAACTTGGATGGTTTTAATAAAGGATTGTACAAATTCACAAAAGGTAACGCTATCAGTGACTATTAGCCATGCATGTTTGGAGGCAGTAATGTTTCTGAATGACAGTCGTCAGTCGAGGACCCGCCACCCGCTTGGAGATGAATAAGACACAGGGACACATGAATTTAAGGTTAATGGGCTAAAGAAGGCTACAACTTTATTGATTACAGCATGTGAGTGGTATTGGCTTTAGGCATTGGATCAAACAGTCTATACATGACACCACCCCGCTCAGTGGGGAGTCATCCGAAGGTTAAAAACCAGTAGGAGGAGCTTGTTGATGCAAATACAACTGGAAGCCTCCCCTGATGTCACCAGGGTTCGTGCCATGGCCCTAGCCACCAGCAGGGCATCGGACAGGATCCACGACCGCCGGATTCCTTTAATGGAATACCCAGCAAGGGGAGGGGTAGGTGATGGCCACACATGCCCTCCAACACGCGACACATATTCCAATGCCTAACTGCCAATACCCAAAAAGTTGTGACGGTTTGCTACTAAGAGGCTGGCTCCAATTTGCCAAATGGATAAAAATTCCTACCAGGCCCCCTGGACAACCAGGGCAACCAACCTGAGTCCACAGCAAGGTCAGACACATAAATATGACCTAAAGGGAGGGTGAAGGGGTGATCCGACTACAAAGGGCCGCAGAATGAGAAGATGGAGCTGCCGCTGCTGCTAAACCCCGCCCACAAGCCAGTCCTATTGACTGGCCTTTGGGCGCGGCGAGGCAGTCAGGTAAGCTGACGCAGAGGGCTGAATACGCCCCCCTGCTGACACGGGAACCAGCTCCCACTCGCAACTCCTCCCCTCTGTTAGGAGGAGAGGCTTTGCAGGAAATTGCAGGAGTGGAGAGTGCTCTTGTGGCTGGGTTTCTTACAGGCATCTAGCTGGCCATTGTGAAAACAAGATACTGGGCTAGATGAGCCATTGGCCTTAAGCAGCAGGCTCTTCTTATGTTCTTATGCTTAAAGCAGGTCACCACATAGCTGTGGCCCTAGATTTACCAGATGAAAATAGAAAAGCCCAGGCTAATCTACCACTGTGGTTTGCAGGGAACTCTTATGCCCCAAATAGCTAGGTTTGCTAGAGCGAGTCCTAGTTTTCTGTCCCGATTTTGTCCTTTTGTCCTTTTTTGACTTGTTTTAATTTGTTAGTGCGACTGAAGTTGTCATTCTTCAAGATTCAGATATCTCCCAAGAGATATCAGGTGGGGAACCTGTGGCCTTCCCAATATTGTTGGACTGCATCCCCCACTATGCACCCCACCCCCACTGAGGCTGAATTTGGAATTGATCAACAATGGTCAGGGATGATGGGACACATGCTCCAACAGCATTTTCTCCACCCTTGCCCTGTAATCTCTGTAACTTAAATATCTTAGCAGGTAGGGTGGTACATTTTGCAGGCAATGCACATTCAGGTAAATGTTTGTACATGGATATGAAAGTACTATGTAGACCACAGTCTGCAATACATTTTGCACCTGTTGAAGCATGTTCAGAGCTGCTGATAACACAATGTAGGGCGATCATATTTTCTCCCAGTATTAGGAGTGGGGAACTTTGTAGCCCTATTAATGTTATTAATTAGTGCCACTGCCTTCCATTAAGAGTTTGGGTGTAATCCTTGACGCCTCCCTTTCCATGGAGGCGCAGGTTACAGCAACAGCCAAGGCGACATTTTTGCACCTTCGCCGCATGAAGGAGTTGGTCCCTTACCTTTCCCGCCCCAACCTGGCCACAGTGATCCATGCGACGGTCATCTCCAGGCTTGACTACTGTAATTCGCTCTACGCGGGGCTGCCCTTGAAGCTGTCCCAGAAACTCCAGCGGGTACAGAATGCTGCAGTGAGGCTCCTCATGGGGTCTCTGCCATGGGAGCATATTCACCCAGTGCTTTTCAAGCTGCACTGGCTCCCGGTGGAGTACAGGGTCAGATTTAAGGTGCTGCTTTTGACCTTTAAAGCCCTTCACGGCCTAGGACCCTCGTACCTACAGGACCGCCTCTCCCGGTATGCCCCACGGAGAGCCTCAAGGTCCATAAATAACAACACCCTAGTGGTCCCAGGCCCTAAGGAAGTTAGATTGGCTTCAACCAGAGCCAGGGCCTTTTCAATTCTGGCCCCGGCCTGGTGGAACACTCTGCCTCATGAGACCAGGGCCCTGCAGGATCTGATTTCTTTCCGCAGGGCCTGTAAGACAGAGTTGTTCCGCCTGGCCTTTGGCTTGGAGCCAATTTGATTCCCTCCCTCCCTCTCTTTCTTTTTTCTTTTTCTTCTCCTCCTGCGATGAGGCTACATTTTAATATTTTAATGTTTCAATATTTTAATGTTGTATTTTAATTTTGTTTTTAAGTTGTAATCATTCAACTTGTTTTTATTATTGCTTGTAAGCCGCTTTGACCTGGGGAGGGCGGGGTATAAATAAAAATTATTGTTGTTGTTGTTGTTGTTATTTATTATTATTATTATTATTATTATTATTATTATTATTATTGGGGGTGCGGCACCTAATCCACCCTGTGCTGCCCCCGCCCTGGATTTGTTCCTAAAGCAGTTTTTGTGGAGGGGGCTAACAGTTTTTAAAATACAGTCAAAATAGATTGGGAGAGGGTGGGTATGGGATAGGATCTGCCAACTTACGGCTTTAAGAAGAAAGATCCAATCCTTGACAGCGCTGCAAAATCTGCCAGGGATTGTTTAGCTGTGATTCCTGCATTGCAGGGGGTTGGGCTTGATGTCCCTTCAGGTCCCTTCCAATTCTACAATTCTATAAAAATTCAAGGGGAATGCAATTTCAAAGTAAAACTACGTTTCAGCTCACATTTTGGTGTGCGAAGAGAGAATTGGGGAAATTTGCTTTAAAATGGAGAATAGATGCATTTCTCTCCCCCCCCTCCAACTTGTGAGTCAGCATGCATAGGATTACCCTATCAGTGACCACAGTTTCTCACCATGACCTATCCCTCAGGGTTGGTGTGAGATCAGAAAAAATGGGGGAGAGCCCAGTGTGCTACTGAGCAATTGGGAAGAGGAGAATAAATAAATGAATAAATATTGAATATTGAATATAAATGAATGAATATTCCCTAACAACAACCCCACCACCACCACACACACATTCTCTTTGCTCCAAGATCCCCATTTCCTGGAATGGTTTCCCATTCCTTGCCTGTAATTCTCCAGCACTTACACAAGAAAGCTCAATCTGTATGAAAACAGCAGCTTCTATGTTCAACAGAATGGAAAGACTCATTCCATTATCCATTAATCTCCTCCAATCCTCAAAGCTTTCTTTATCTGATAAGACAGAAGCAGGAGACTAGGAAGCTTGTCTGTAGTTTTGTTATTGTTTTTCATATATATATATTTCTCCCAAAGAAGCAACTCGCAAACCAATCTCCCAGCCCCCTACTGATACCACAAGGAAGGATTGTCGCTCTGTAGCAGAGCACATTCTTTGCATGCAGGTCGAAGGTTCAATCTTAGGCTTCTTCAGGTAGGACTGGGAGAGACCCCGTCTAAAATCCTGGAGCACTTACTGCCTGTGTAGACAATATTAAGCTAGGTGGTCCAATGATCTGCCTTGTATAAAGCACCTTATTATGTTCCTAATTTTGGGGAGGGGAATGTAGGTATACTGAGGCATTATTGTTAAGAGATCTTTAGGGATCCTTCAGTGCTTTAAGCCTGGTGGGATATGAGGGGGTGCCCTTTAGGCCTGGTGTAATAAGAATTTTAAGGTCTTAGATATATAATAAATGTTCATAAATGTACCAAGCAAACACGTACATAAATCTATAAACCACATGTCTGAAGCAGCACAGGAAGACAGTCCTGAAACCATTTTGACTCCCAAGCTGACCAAATGTTTCTCTACAAGGAGGGAGGAGGTGGAAAAAACCTTCCTTGTTACAGGAATTTAGTAATCACCATTTCAAAGGGTGACAAGACTACCAGGAAAGGCAATCAGATAAGGCATTATCAGATAACCTGGCAGACAGAAAAAAACAACAACATTCAAATTTCTGTTGTAGACCACCTTTTCTGTGATGTAGGTATGATGTTTGTGGGGGGTGGTCTTGGGTTACACTCCTTCTGTGATGTATGTATGATGTATGGAGGGGTGGTCTTGAGCTCCAGGGCAGGGAATTTAAAATGTCTATATAAGGACAGGCACACCTTGGTTCTGTGTCCTCCTCCTTTCCTGCGTGAGAGGGGAGCACCCTGTTGTAACCGTTCAGTAAAGATCAGGCTTACTAGCTGCTTTGCTTCTCAATATTCTCTGGTTGGCCTCTGTTATTTTCTCCTACCAGTAGGGAACCCATGTAATGACTTTATACGTGCTCTTGGATACCCCATAAGGGGAAAAGGGCAGATTTTTATTGTTTACAACAGAGGCATGGAGAGTCACCTAGCAATGAAGAATTCCTCTCCATTCTTTGCTGAAGAGTGACAGTCTGTGGCTGAATCGCATGCCCAGAAGTCTAGAGCAGGCACAGGCAAACTCCGGCCCTCCAGATGTTCGGGACTGCAATTCCCATCATCCCTGACCACTGGTCCTGTTACCTAGGGATGATGGGAATTGTAGTCCTAAACATCTGGAGGGCCGGAGTTTGCCTATGTCTAGTCTAGAGAGTTGCTTCCCACCAGATTCAATTAAATTCCTTACTTGCCTGTACTTTCTGAATTTGGTTGATTTGGTTAATGGTGATCAAATGAGGCACAGGAGAACCAAGTATGCTTCCTTGAGCTCCCTGGGGAGAAGGGTGGGATATAAATGCAATAAATAATTGCAGTTCCTCCAAATGGTTATATTAATAAATATAATCATTTCCCCAGTGTTTGCTCTCATTAGTCTTCTTTGTTGGTGTGGAGGCAAACATGTCTCTCTGCAAGACTACTTAAACCTTCAGAACAGTGCTGGAACAACACCTCAAGGTTCCTGCTTGCCACTGATTCTGCTAATCAGTGCTGATCTAGCACAGGGTGGTCCAACTTTTCATACCAAGTGTGTCACAAGATAGGGTTGCCATATCTTGAAGAGCAAAAAATAGGACATCCCAAGCTGCTGCCAGCCTGAGCCAGGGAAGAGGCATGCGGCTGCAGTGTGCAAGCCCAAAACCCCAAGACCAAGTGCAAGCCCCAAACCCCCAGATATTTCCTTTAAAATGTAAAAATCTGCCTGGATGGGCATGTTGGCCACCCAAAAGAGGACATGTCCGGGCTTTCCTGGATGTATGGCAGCCCTACCACAATAGTATATAGACCCTGAACCCATGGTCCACACACTGCCTTGTTTTACAGGGGGTGCAAAAAGACACAATAGGAATCTAGGACCCTGTTGGAGCCCTCACGCCTCCTTCCCAAAGCCCAGTGCCTTGCTTATCCAGCTTTGGGGAGACAGCATGAGGTCTGTGGGGGAGGGGTCATATGTTGTTGAGGGCCACCCAAAAAGGTCTTATGGGCCACATGCAGCCCTAGGGCCTTGCATTGGACCACCCTGATCTAGAAAATCATTTATGTATCCTCCATGAACTGTCCTAGGTCCTGAACATTTTGATGAGTTAGCCATACATCATGCCTAGCCAAAATGCATGTACCCAACTTGGAATAAGTATGAGCACATTTCCCCCATTCAGCTCTATTAACATTTCATAGATTCACTCTGCTCAGTGTTCCAACATTCACTCTATTTTAAATGTTCAAGCTTTGAGTGCCATTGCTTATGTAGCCAAATGTACCATCTGCACACAAGAAGCAGTTCTTAACAGGTTTTCAGAAGTACAAAAATCATTAATGGAAAAAATAAACCTGAATAAATAATTCTCAGTTAGGACTGGGCATGCGCAGTGGTCATGAAACATTGGGGGGATAAAAAGCAGGAGTGTGGTGGGGAGAATGAGGTGGGATGAATGGAATCCTATAGCAGGCATGCCACACTGCAGCTTCCCAGGTCCCACTTCTTTCAGTTCTTGGAAAAATTCTCAAAATAATAGTCAAATTATATCATGCAGAATTTAACGCAATTTCTTATTTCTTTTCTCCCCCTCCTGTATGTAACCATTGACTGCCAGGTTTGGGATAGATGTAAAGTTGCATCATTGCCCATAGATTGCTGTGGTATAAAACTGTGTTCTTCAAGTTTGGGTTCCCTGAAGTGGTTGGATTACAAGTTCTACCATCCCTAACCAGCTTGCTCAGTGGTTAGGCATGATATGAGTTGAAGTCTAACAATATCTGGAGACCCAAGGTTGAAGGATTTTGTCCAGCCCCTCTGCCTTTAGCACCACCTCCTATTCAGCACCACCAAGTCCTCCCTGATGAGTCTCTGTGCTCCACAGAATGGGCACACTCAGAGGATGACCTCCAAACCATCCTAAATATCTTCACAGAATCTTACAAAAAGCTTGGTCTAGCGCTCAACATCCCAAAAACCAAAGTTCTGCACCAATAAGCACAAAACAACCCCTCCGGTGTAACGTTGGAAAATGTTGGTCACTTCTCCTAATAATAATAAATTTTATTTATACCCTGCCCTCGCAGGCTCAGAGTGGTTAATATCATATAAATATATAATATGCATAAAACAAGCAAGCAATTGATTAAAATGTATCCCATAATTAATTCTAATAAATTAAAATTAAAACTAGACAAATGACAATCAGTTAAAACTGAAAGCGGTTAATACTCGCCAGGACCAACTGTTTCCATTGATATTATAAGGATCTGTGAGTGGGCTGGGAAACCTCATTCATGCTTGTTCTTATACAAAGAGAAAATGAGTCAGACTGAACCCTGACCAAAGGCCTGGTAGAACAGCTCTGTCTTGCAGGCCCTGCAGAAGGATGTCAAATCCCTGCGGAAGGATGTCAAATGTCTAAGCAATGATTCTTCAGCATCAACTTCGTTGAACTTGTCATGTTGTTTGGATACCTGATTATTGTCTACCAAAGCAACTATTCTATTCTGAAATTAAAAATGGAAAGCCTAATGCTAGTGGTCAACAAATGGGGTTTAAAGACTCTCTCAAGGCAAATCTAAAAAAATGTAGTAAAAGTACTGATAACTGGGAAACACTGCCCTGCAAGAGCTCCAATTGGAGAACAGCCTTTACCAATGGTGTTGTGGACTCTGAAGAAGCTTGAACTCAGGACAAAAGGGAGAAACGTGTGAAGAGGAAGGCATGCTTGGCAAACTCTCACTTTGATCAACTCCTGCCCAGAAACCTATGTCCCCACTGTGGAAGGACCTGTGGATCCAGAATTGGCCTCCACAGTCACCTATAGGCACACTGTTAAGACTGTGTTCATGGAGGACAATCTTACTTGGCTATGAGTGGTAGAAGAAGAAGAAGAAGAAGAAGAAGAAGAAGAAGAAGAAGAAGAAGAAGAAAGTTCAATCACATACTCCAGCCAGGCAAAATTATTCTAGGAGGGGGAACAGGGCTGCTGAGGAGTATAGCTTGGGAGAATTGTTGGTGTGAGCCATTTGACTCCAGAGGGCAGAGTCCCAAGAGCCAGACAGAAAGATTCAGAGGACCACATGCCTGTTGTAGTACATTCTGGATATAAGCAGGAGCATGATGTATTCCTCTGAGAGACTTGGAGGGAAAGTGGCCAAGTGACAAAAGAGGATTTGTACATGATTCCACTTGCATTCTAATTTCCTAAAAATTGATCAAGGGACAGGCAGACAGATCTGGCAAAATGGAGACGAGCTTCACCTTCCCTGGGTAATGAGATGCAATGGAACAATAAAAACAAACAAACAGCTTTGGGTGTTTACAGCAAATGTTTATGGGGGAGTGCACGCACCAGAGGTGCTCGGCAGAACATCTGGAGCATTGGAGAAAGGATGGGCTTTCACAGATGTGCCACATTCAGGCAGGCTATAAAATCTCTAGTAATGAAAATTGGAAAGGAGGCTTCTGTGCAAATTGTAAATTTATAGATATTAATTGTGTGTGTGTGTGTGTGTTTCATTCTTGCACTCTCCTGTGCATTGTGAATCGATGTTTGCATGAAAATGGGCCAGTGGGGTGTAATGGTTGGTGTTTCAGTTACCAATCTCTAGTATGCTAGTTATGCAAGGCAATCCACTCTGGATGAGCTTCCAGGCATGTGAAAGTGATGCACAGAAGTGGCTCTCCATGCTTGGACCCTCCCCCATTCTGCAGCAGAAAAGAGAGACAAAAGTGTAGCATCCTATTCTAATAGCGCACTGCAGCCATATCAGCATCATTTATTCAATGCAATATTATACCACTTTAGCAGTCATGGCTCCCACCCCCCAAAGAATCCTGGGAACTGTAGTTTGTTAAGGGTGATGAGAGTTGCTAGGAAACCCCCTATTCTCCTCACAGAGATACAGCTCCCATAGTGATTTAACAATCAATCTTCTCAGAGACCAGGAAATTCTAGCTGGAATAGTGGTCTCCTAATAGCACTAACAGAATTAGTGTGGCAGTGTTTTAAACTTATTGTTTAGGTGTGGCCTACATTTGCCCTCTAGCTGTACTATTCCCTGGTGGTTTGCAGGTTCCACGTCACCTGCAAGATTCATATACTTTTGGTTGTATCTAAGTAAGATCTACTTAGAGTAGATCCACTGAAATTTATGTACTCGAATGAGTCTTGCATGTCAATTTCAATGGGTTTACTCTGTGTAGGACTAACATTGGACACAACCTTTTGTCACTGCTTGCTTTAAATTAATTTAATTTGGAAGCAAACTTGATGGAGACTAAGCTCAAACAATTTCTAGATGCAATTGCTATGACTTTAGGTGCATTTATTTCTAAAGCAGGTGTGGGGAGCCTGTGACCCTCTAGATCACCGGTTCTCAACCTGTGGGTCCCCAGATGTTGTTGGACTACAACTCCCATCATCCCTGAGCTCTGGCCTTGCTAGCTAGGGGTGATGGGAGTCGTAGTTCAACAGCATCTGGTGACCCACAGGTTGAGAAAGGCTGTTCTAGATGTTGCTGGACTACTACTTTAAACATCTCCAGCTGTTGGCCCTGTTGCCTAGGGCTGGTGGGAGTTGGGGTCCAACAATAGTTAGATGACTACAGGATGCACAACCATTTTCCTAAGCCTGATGGCTCCACTGTTGGAGGCAGCATGCTTCGAAATACCAGTTGCTGGAAACCCCAGAAAAGTAGAGTGCTGCTCCACTCGGGTCCTGGTTTGGGGCTCCCATAGGCATCTAGTTGGCCACTGTGAGAACAGGGATGCTGGACTAGATACCAACCTTTTGGGCCCCAGGGACACATTTGCAAAGCAGACAAACCATTGTGGACACAACACACACACACACACACACACACAGTGCAACCTATGGTACTGGCTACTGTATCATACTGCTACAGCGAAGGCCACTGCCCTAAGATGTGCACATTTACTCATTTTCCCTCTGTAAAATATTGTTACAAAATTTGGATACCAGGCATACGCAATCTCTGTCAAGCTGTGGCAAGATTCTAGGGAGGTTCTAGGCGCCCTCCCTCCTCCAAGAACCTTGACTATTTCATCATGTTGTAACTACTTGAATTCAACCCACAAAACTGGACTGGACAGTGTTGTGTGAACAGGTCTCTTGGCTAGGTTCTTCCCAAGACTTTACAGAATCTATCCAGAGCTGGTGATGAGATAGGGCTGGGGTGGCGAACCTTCAGCCCAAAGGCCTAATTAGAACTGACAAGGACTGTGAGGCCATTTCCCCCAACCATGCCCATCCACCTAACACCTAATGTCAGATGCAATATCAGGTGTGGGACAGGTAAAGATGTGACTGTGTAATATCGGTCCCAATAAGCTTATTGGTGCCAAGAGCATAGCTTCAAATGAGTTCCTCTCAGCACCATTCAGCTGATGGGCATTTATACATAGCCTGCAAATGGATGGTCTCCATTTCAGTTGCTAGAAAATGCAGGATGGAAGAGTGCAGTTGTGTTCATGACTTGCTTGCAGGCTTCCCATAGGCATCTGACTGTGTACTGGGAGAATAGAATGCTAGACTGATGCTGAGAGTGCACCTCCTCAGAAGATCTTCTCAGAGCCAATCATCTGATAGGCACCAGCCAAGCAGACCCTTGATGTCCTCATCTGATGTCATAATGATATCAAGTGATCTACAGGTTGGGGACTGGCCAACCTGACAAAGTTGGCCTGTAGAGTGTGGTGGTGAGATCAAGTTTCTGAATCCTGAGCCAGGCCATGAATTGGACATTTGTGGCCCTCTGGCTGTTGTTATTGCACTACAACTCCCATAATTCTTGACCATGCTAGCTAAGGTTGCTTGGATTTGGAGTCCAGACACATCTGGAAGAGGACTCCAGCTCCACCACCACACTTCATGGGATTCAACACTGGAAGTCAACCAAATATTCCCCTGAAAGTGGGTAATTTGCAGTGGAGCTCTGCTGTTATTGCACTTTGCACTAGTTGGATATCTGAGTCTTTTTTTTAACACCAGCTAAATCAAAGCACTTTTTAAAAAGTTAATTAACTCAACCCAGCAGTACCCTCCAAGGTAGGTCAGTATCATTAGCCATACAGTGTAGACTGGGAAAGCTGAGGAGCACTGAATGTTAAAAGCAAACCTACGATTCCTTCAGCAGCAGGTGCCTCTGACAGGCATGAAGAGAAGGTCATGTTCCAACTCCAGTAAGCTTAGCATGAGTTCTGTTAACTGAATTCACTGGAGCCGGCGGCAGTGGTGAAGGAAAATTTAACCAATCTGCCATTCAGCTGTGTCCTAGGAAGACACAAAACCCATTTTATGGATTCCAGTTTTTAGCTCCAATACAAGCTTCTAGTGCAAGCTTCCCAAGCCTGGTGCCCCTTCCCAGGGCCAAACAGAGAAGTCTGGAGGGCCATATTTGACCCACCAACCCAAGGATCCCCACCCCTGGAATTTATGAATAGGATATTGGCTGAAGAAAATGGTCATGTTTCAAGACTTGTAGAGAGGTCAAAATTCTGGAATGACTTGCTTGTCTAATTAAGATATCTCTTTTTGCCCCTCTTTCTCCCCATGAGATTTCTTCCCCCCTCTCTCTCTTCCTTTGTCAGGTTCAATTTGTAGCATTTGTAATTCAGGGAGCAAATTGATTTTTGAAAACACTTGGTCCCTCTCCAGTCTGCCTTAGATAAGACCTTGCATTAATTATGCACCAATATTGATGTTTTAGGGAGGGATTGTCAGGGAAGGTCTAATGTCAGTGTATTCAGATATTGGTGCTTCCTTTAAAAAAGGATGGCCTTTGAGAATGTGCTCTTGGAAAATGCACCACACATTCCATCCAGGCTGCTTTTAGCCCTGTGCACTACAGGATTCTCTTCCCCCACCTCCCAAAGGAGGCAAACTGTTGTCCCAAATATGGATGGATGAATCAGTCTAGTTTTAGGTTCATGCCCAGTTCATGTGTGTTCTGTTGTAAATCTGTTCCATTCTGTTTTTGCATTATTATTATTAATTATACAATGTGTTTTATAGTTGTTTTTAGTTTGTATTCTTGTATCTTATCACACTGCTTTGATAGTTTTTGGATGTAAAGCAGTTGATAAGTCTGTAAAAGAAATCCCTATTTAAATTCATATTTAAATACAGTGGTACCTCTGGTTACGTACTTACCGGTAATTCGTTCCAGAGGTCCGTTCTTAACCTGAAACTGTTCTTAACCTGAAGCACCACTTTAGCTAATGGTGCCTTCCGCTGCCGCCGCGCAATTTCTGTTCTCATCCTGAAGCAAAGTTCTTAACCCGAGGTAATATTTCTGAGTTAGCGGAGTCTGTAACCTGAAGCGTCTGTAACGTGAAGCGTATGTAACCCGAGGTACTACTGTACATGTTTTGTTCAATGGATGCATTTCCAAACACATTTTAGTGTGAACTAATTTTTTAAAATGTTTTTTGGTTTATCTTTTGAGCAGAGAGCTGCATCACAAAATGCGGAGCAGGCTGAAATAATGAAGGATAGTTGTGACCTTATATTTGTATAAATTGCAAGGGGCATGAATGATTGCTGAGTTCCCTTGAAAATGTAGGGGGAAAAGAACTCTGCTCCATCCCACGTCACTCTCACTGGGACCCGGGGAGGAGAAAAACTGGCACTGCCACCCCCAGCACCTGAGTGGGGCTTTCCCCATGGTGATGGTGTGCATTTGGCAAGGGCCCCTTGGGAAATCTTACAAGATATTGATGTAGCAAAAGATGCCTTTACAGTGTAGAAAATGTAGAATCTTACTTTTAAAATGGAGTTGCAATAATTAGCTCTATGCAGTCTTGATATTGTTTTAAACCTTTTAACACTAAGGTTTATTACTCCACTGAATCATTTTGGGCCTGATTCATAAGAATAAGTCAGTACTGCTTCTGAAGTTAATTAATCTTCCTTTTTCCGTGTGTGTGTGTGTGTGTGTGTGTGTTCTGATGTGAAAGTTGAAAGAACTTTAGAAGGAAGTTAGGTTTCTAAACGAAAAAAAAGCATACCAAAATACAGTATAAGCAAAATAAGTTTGAGGGAAACAGTTACATAATAGGCGCTAGTCACAAAAATAATACAGTACAGTTTCAGCAGTAGTGCACTGTTTCAAACACTAAATTTTGTAAGGTCATGGAGAATAATATTCTGCTGCATATTTGTTTCTAAATACAACCTGAAGTGCTAGTTTTGACTTATAAAGCCTGAAATAGCTTGTGACCACATTTCTTGGAGGAACACCTTCCTTCATATAATCTTGCAAGAGAACTAACATCTTCCATAAGGGCCTTTCTTGCTGTACTTTTTAGGAATGTTCGAGGTCCTTCAACAGAAACTTAAACTGTATGTGAGCGTTTAGAAAAAGATGCTGTGATTACTAAGACTCAACATGGGTTTCTCAAAAACAAGTCATGTGGCAAACCTCATTTCTTCTTTTTTGATAGTTGCAAGCTTAGTAGATCAGGGGAATGTTGTGGACATAGTGCATCTTGATTTCAGTAAGGCTTTTGACAAAGTCTCCCATGATATTCTTGTGCAGAAGCTGGTAATATGCACAGGACAAGATAACTGTAAATGGTTGACTGACCGAAGTCAAACGCTTCCTTGTCATCCTGGAAAAATGTGATAAGTGGGATGCTCCAGGTTTCAGTCCTGGACCCACTGTTGTTCAGCGACTCAATAAATGACTTGGATGAAGGAATTGAGGGGATGCTCATCAAATTTAGAGAATACCAAACTGGGAGGAGTAGCTTATGCTGCTGAAGACAGAATCTGAATTCAAGATGACTTTAATAGATTGGAGAACCCATATTGACACATTTTCCAAGATAATGCCTACTCACATTATAAAGAGCTTCTAACACATCTAAAGAGCTTATAAAACCCAACAGACTGAAAATGACACAGGAAGAAATAGACAAGAAAGCCTTCACCCTGGTGTGGCTCCCCTTTATCACATACAAATCCATATGGCTTACCTGACCCAACAATCCCTCCCCCCTCACAAACGCAAACAAACATCACTGCAGCCAAGTACAGACAACCAGCCACACCCTGGGCCCCCACAATCCCTCTCACTACTAAGGAAATGTAACAAGAGAACAGGAAGAGAACCTATCCAGTTGACACTGACACAAACCCCACACAAACACTATATAAAAGAATATGTCTCACAAACCCACCCCTCCTCTCTCCCTCTCTTCTTCTGCAACCTTATACTGTGTATACAACACAATGTCTCTGATCCAATGTAACTGATCTGTAGAAAAGACTTAACAACCTGAAAAAAGAGATAATGCACGTACTTTTGTAAATCAATAAAAGCTTTAATAAAAATTATGTGCTAAAAGGTAAAGAAAAATTCACTCACATTGCTGAAAAGTGGTAAATAAATGTCCCAACGATCAATTCATTGGAGTATCTGGGGTTAGAACAGCCTTCCCCAAACAAGTTGCCCTCCGATGTTTGATACAGCAACTCCTATCATCCTTGACAGTTATGCTGGCTGGGGCTAGTGGGAGTTGTAGTCCTAAAATCTGAAGTGCATCAGGTTGAAGAAGACTGGGCTATCAAAGAGATAGGGAATCTGTGGCCCTCCATATTTAGTTGTATTTCGACTTCCATAAGCCCTGGTCAGCATGGTCAAGGACCAGGAATGATGGGATGCATAGTTTAGCAGCAGCCAGAAGGTTAAAGGTTCTCAGTCCCTGACCCCATAGATCTATACACAGCTGCCCCCCCAGATGGTGAGTTGCCAAAGCTACATGTTGGAGCATCTCATTGGACAGTCATATGATCCCAGGTACAGGAGAAGACAAATCCACCCAGACTGATCATTGGCTTTCCTCTACAAATGGCTACAAAGGCTTCCTGCTCAGGCAGAGATTTTGCTTTGACAATTCTCTGCTAGCTTTTTGAGTTATTTTCTGGTTCAGATTATTGGCTTTGTCCCTCTCATCCCCGACTCCTGGCTTCCACTCAACAGCTGCCTTTGTGGTTCCACTTTCGCAAATCCTGTGACAATTCTGACCGCACCTTTCTAGTAAACAGCCACATGGCTGCCACCCACCCACAGATGAAGCACGTTCTTTTGCCTGCTAGCAGAGACGGTAACATTACAGCTCCCTATGTTTAAGGCAAAGGAAGAAGAAGGCAATTTGATTGTGGTGCTCTGTGTACCAGTTGCGATTCCAAGTTTAATTCCATTTAATTTAGCAAAGTGATGCTAATGAGATTTCGCTGAAAGGGAAGATTTGATGGAAGAGCTGCAGCCCCAAATAGCAGCGACTGAAGCAAACACCAAAGGTCCTTGAGACAACATTAAACACACAGAATCCTCAGGGGGAGCTTTCAAATGGGATTATTATGGAACTGTGTCCATATTAAACTGTTTTTTTTTTAAAGAAAGAAAGAAAGAAAGAAAGAAAGAAAGAAAGAAAGAAAGAAAGAAACTGGAGAAGATACACTCAGCTGAAAAGATCAGGGAATGGTTCCTCTCCCCTAGGAAAAGAGGTTTTTAAACCGTTGGGGACTTGTAGCTTAGACAAAAAAGTGTCACAGAACCCACCTAAATTTTATACACTTGTTGTGAGTTGTGAAGTGCAGCAGAGGCTAATCCATTTGGGCAAATGGAACACTGCCCCACCAACCTTGGCCTGCCCTCAGCCAGCTCCCACCTGCCTCCCTGCCTGCCTTCTTGCTTACATCCAGGCCAAGGCATAACTCTGCCTGCCAACTCCTCTTCCTCAATCTCAGTATTTCCCCTTGTGGAATGGGGATGGAGGCAAAACAAAATTTGATTGGCTCTGGAGCCACCTGCTGTTGGGCTCTCTGCCTCACTATATCCAATGGGCACCAGCCACTCCTGATGTGTCAATAGGGCAGGAGCGTAGTGACTCCTATTGCTGCCTGGGGTGAGTGCACAGGGGATGGACGGGGTGTGCTGGGGAGGAGCCCACCACTTCCACCCTTGGGCCGGGCCTAACCCAGAGTGCAGCAGCTGCTAACTTGGGGCCTCCTTAAGGAGATGGAGCAGCTGCCACTGCTGCCCTAATCCCGAATGAGGGAGCCTGTCATGGGGGTGCCTGGTTGCACCCACTCAAGAGTAAAGAATTCAAGTTTAATAATTCTTTGACTTGGAATATAAAACTGCATTTGCTCCAATGGCAGCAAAAAAGAGACTGGGAAGAACAGGAGCATAAAAGTGGGCTGTGCAGTAGTGGTTTATGAAGTGGGGCAGAGCCACTGGACTGTTCTCCCAATACTGGTACAGCTGCTTACCTGGGTGGGACAGGGACAAAGTGGTAGTGAAGTGAGAGCTCTGTGCATGGGCACAGCCAAGATTTTTGTGGGGGTGGGACATGCCTTTTGTTGGAAGGGGTAGGCCTTTTGTTGGGGGGGGGGAGAACCTCAGTTTGCTATGTATTTTTATTGATTTTTATTGATATGGGGGCAGTTGCCCCTCCCTGCCCCCCTTGGCTATGCCCATGGCTCTGGGGGCACACCAGTAGAGCCAGACTGTTGCTCCCACTGATGCACTTGCAGAATTTCAGCCTCAGTTCCACACTGCTGAGGAGCAATGACCCCAACGTTGGAAGGAGGTGGCTCTGCAGCTCCATTCCACCACACACACTGGTATGTAAACCATATATCATAAAGACACCACGGTATCCACTGTGCCATATTTCCAAAAGGAAACACAAGCCTTGGGTGAGTGCTTGGAACCCCTGGCATTTCACACCACTCAGAGACTGGGGGATGCTTGAGTGAGAATCCCTTTTTGTTTTGTTTTCCTTAACCAAAGCTACTTTCCCAACGCTTTGTAATTCCTTGACTTTCCGTTCATGAATAGATTGATTTTCCCCCAAACTATGACATTGCCTAAAGACAATGAGAGATTTCACAACACATGATTTATGTACTGCAATAGCAGGAGAACTTTTTCATGTAAAAAAAGAAAAACCTCATAAAAAAGTCAACAACCTCCAGCTGCAATGCTTGATCTCCTGATGAATCAAAATGGTAGCTGGGTGTCTCTTAAACTAACTGCAGATTAAACAATTGAAGTTAGTCCGAGAGTGTAAATGCAAGCGAAAAGCTCAAAGCAGTTCAATCAACGTCAGTGATTGGATTCTTATCAGGACAAAGAGAAAGAGAGAGAGAACGTGCTGTCTCCATTGGTTGCTGAGCATAAACAAGAATGAGACAAAAGCATTGCCAAATGTAGTTCGCTAGCTTGCATTGTATGGTATAACAGCAATTTTAAATAAGGCAAACAAATTTGTGTTCCCAGCAGAGCTTGTGATACTGGGGAAAGTTAATACCAAGTGGCTAAAACAGAAAACATCACACAGATAACTCTAGATGTGGGCTGCAAAGAGCACTGGAAATTCATGCTCCAGGGCTACCCCTTGGCTCCTGTAAAGCTTCCTGAATGCAAATAGCTCTGGTGGGGTTTGACCTGTAAACAAGACTTTGAATAACTTGTGCTAACAAGCATCAAAATTTGGCACCAATAGCCCATATTCAATCTCCGCCAAGCAAAGTTTAATTTTGCAACCTGTATACATTATGTAAAATAAGTAAATTTGCATATAGATGCTTATTTTCTGTAATTTATTCCATTTCCACTAGTCAAGGAGAAGGGCACAGAAGCTTTTCCACCCATAACCCCCTCCCCACCTGCAGAGATCCTGCTCAGCCAGACCTAGGACTGTGCTGAATTTTCACAATGGGAAAGTACCTGCTCAGAAATGATGCCAGGGGAAAAGGAAATATCTCTCCGTTCCTCGGTCCTTGCTCACTTCATTTGCCGTTGTTTGGGCATTACCTGTTTAGCCACTCTGGAGATACTGCGGCACATTTTTAAATTTTAAAAGAGTTCCTGTTCCTGTTTCGTACAATTCCAGACAACGGAGGATCATGTAGTCAGTGTGATAACAAAATTACACTAACTCGCCAATAAAATTTGGTTGCGCGTCGAGGTCCCCAAGACACCCCCCCCCCAAAGAAAAACACAATTGACACTTAATTTTTGTTTAAGGTTTTTGGCATAATTTTGGCCACAACTTTATTCAAATTACAGCAAAGTGAGTGGTTGCTTAGGCATTGGTAGCACTAACTGCCCCCACACGGGGACAGCTCTGACATTCACACCCCCGTGAAGTCAGCAAGGGTAAGTCACCTGGGGAGAGAGACGGGACTGGGAACCATGCCTCACCTCTCCCCAGAATGCTCCCAGGGGCTTGCGTGGCCCTAGCCCCTTGCTAGGGGGTTTCGGACAAAAGCATGGGGAGCTCCTGGGTTGCTTTAACGGAAAACCTTTGAAGCAGCAGCTGCAGCAGCATTTGGGGGGGCAGGCACAGCCGAATCCATACCCCTCCACCAACCAATTCCAAGACCAATGCCTAACCGCAAACCTTACAAGTTGTGACGATTTGCTACGCAGTAGGCAAAAACCAAGTGGCACACACTAATCAGCCAAATGGACAAAATTCCTACCAGGCCCCTGCCCCAAAGCAGACGACCCCACGACAGGCATAGCAAGGTCAAGCAAACAGCCTAAAATTAGGGAAGGGAGGGTGGGTGATCCGAAGTAAGCAGCGAAAAGAGGAAGTTCCTCGCTGCAAGCATTGTATTTAACAAATAGGGCTGTCAATCAACAAATGGCAGCATCTAGATTTCCCCAGTAACAGCCCACCCCTGCTTAAAGGATGGCCAAACCATTTGCCTAGTAACAGTGAGGTGTCTTGTCAGCCCCGCCCGCAACCTGTGCTCTCCATGAGGGAGAACACACTTTACATGACAAATCCAGCTCAGAGCAAGGGCAGGGCCTTCACTTTAGAAGGGCTAGCACTTTTGATCCTGTTCAAAGTTCCAATGCTGCCCTTTCTCTTCTTCAGCCTGCGGAAGTCTTGTAATAAAAATCCTTCATAAATGTAGCCTCGAGAAGAGGAGGTTAAGGGGTGATATGATAGCCATGTTCAAATATATAAAAGGATGTCACATAGAGGAGGGAGAAAGGTTGTTTTCTGCTGCTCCAGAGAAGCGGACACGGAGCAATGGCTCCAAACTACAAGAAAAAAGATTCCACCTAAACATTAGGAAGAACTTCCTGACAGTAAGAGCTGTTCGACAGTGGAATTTGCTGCCAAGGAGTGTGGTGGAGTCTCCTTATTTGGAGGTCTTTAAGCAGAGGCTTGACAGCCATATGTCAGGAGTGCTCTGATGGTGTTTCCTGCTTGGCAGGGGGTTGGACTCGATGGCCCTTGTGGTCTCTTCCAACTCTATGATTCTATGATTCTATGATTCTATGTACCAAGCAAACATGTACATAAATATATAAACCACATGTCTGAAGCAGCACAGGAAGACAGTCCTGAAACCATTTTAACTCTCCCAAACTGACCAAATGTTTCTCTGCAAGGAAAGATGAAATGGGGAAAAAACCTTCCCATTGTCTCAGGAATTAAGTAATTACTATCTCAAAGGCATAGCTGTCAACATTTTCCTTTTTTTAAGGGAAATTCCCTTATTCCAAATAGGATTCCTCGTAAGAAAAGGGAAAAGTTGATAGCTGTGCTCAAAGGAATGGCCAGACTACCAGAAAAGGCAATCAGATAAGGCATTATCAGATAACCTGGAAGATGGGAAAAACAACAACATTCAAATGTCTGTTGTACACCACCTTTTCTGTGATGTATGTATGATGTATGGAGGGGTGGTCTTGAGCTCCAGGGCAGGGAATTTCAAAATGGCTATATAACAGCAAGCACATATGCTTCGTGGTCCTCCTCCTCTCTCCTGCGTGTGGGGGGAGCACCCTGTTGCAACAGCTTTAATAAAGATCAGACTTACTAACTGCTTTGCTTCTCAGTATTCTCTGGTTGGCCTCTGTTATTTTCTCCTACCAATGGAGAACCTACAAAGGACTCTATAAGGGCTCTTGTGTACCCCATAAGGGAATAAGGGCAGATTTTGTTTATAACAGTCTACTCTACCCTTGTAGATGATGATTCACCTCAAGCCACTCAGTGCTTTTAAAACACTCCTGCAGATCACCAAGTGCCCCCTTCCTTCCTTGAATTGTTCATTTACCATGTTAAAAATGCGCCCCCAGTCTCAGAAAACCATGTCAGGGGCTCCAGTCCTTGTCATGACAAGTGGGGTGCTGCACAAGGTATTGTATGGACATTTTTTATGTTTTAATTCTGTTTTGAAGAAAGTTCTGCCAGTAAAAGTTTGAATAATATTTCTGTGGGTCTGGACAAGGCTTCATTTCCAAAGCAGTCAGTGCTTATGCTTCCAATCGCTTCAAACTGCACACTATTTAATATCTGCAACAATGATATGCATTTGTTATGGATGTCTTAACCAGTGCTTTCTTCCTAGAAAAATATGTGTTGGTATTCACCATGAAATTGTTACAGTAAGTGCTAGACTTCAACAACAAAAAGAGGGGCTAGTAGTGTGTGCCCTTGAGTACCCCCTGAAAAAAGGGTCTTGACCCTTAACCCTATGCCCACAAGAAGCTCTCACACAAAGAAAGAAAGTTTGGTATGTTATCTGAAACACGAGAGACAGAATATCGTATATAAAAATACTGCCGGGGGAGGAGCATATAATGCAAGGATAGTGAGGACATGTCCTCCCAATATTTCTCGGATGAAAATAGGGACGTTTCTCACCCCCCCCACACACACACACAACTGACCCTCCTTGACCCCCTCCCCAATTTTTCTTCTCCATCTGCAAAGCAGTTCCTCCCAGAACTTCACCAGTGGGACACATCCTTCGCTGCCCTGAGAGGATCCCTTAAGTCTGATTTTATTTTATTCTTTGGTAGATTTACAAAAAGAAAACACATACCAATAAGTACTTTTTTTAGAAACGGACAAGAATAGGCATGGCTAAACAAAGTATTTTGTGATTGTGACACACACACACACACACACACAGACACTGGCATCAGCTTTGGTTGCAGGAGTCAGACCATTGGTCCATCTAGAAGATCAGTATTGTCTGCATTGACTGGCTGTGGCTCCCCAGGGCTTTAAGTAGGAGTTTTTCCCATTCCCACCCAGAGGTCTCAGCAATTTGTTGTTCCCATCAGTTTTGTTTACAGCACCCAATAGGAACTTCTTCTGCCAGCAGCCCAGCATCACAAATGCACAGTCACAACTTTAGATGTAGAGAGCAAGATCCTGAACTCTAAAATAACACGACAAGAGATTGAACAAGCCATTCAGAACATGCAATTGGGCAAATCTCCAGGGCCAGATGGGCTCACCTCCAAGTACTATAAGATATTGAAAGACTATTTGATACAACCATTGTTGGAGGTTAGCAATGAAATTTTGGAGGGGAAGAAGGCGCCGGAATCGTGGAAAGAAGCTTTTATCACATTGATACCAAAATCGGAAACTGAAAAGACTCAACTTAAGAACTACCGCCCCATCTCTCTTCTAAATGTGGATTACAAAATATTTGCAGACATTTTAGCAAGTTGATTTAAAAAAGTTCTGAATCAGGTAATTCATTAAGATCAGGCAGGCTTTCTCCCAGGCAGACATTTGTTTGCTAATACAAGGAACATAATTGATATTTTGGAACTTTTGCAAACAAATATCAACACAAAAGCAGTCTTAATTTTTATAGATGCGGAGAAGGCCTTTGATAATATTTCTTGGAAATTTATGAAGGGAAATTTGGAAGGGATGGGGGTGGGACGGAGTTTTGGGAATGGGATTGATGCAATTTATTCAGAACAAAAGGCTAAACTGATAGTCAACAATGTGATTACAGAAGAGTTCAAAATTGAAAAAGGAACACGACAAGGCTGCCCGATTTCCCCATTGTTATTTATTTCTGTCCTGGAGGTGCTCTTGAACATGATCAGAGGGGACTGGTTGGTGGAAGGTATTCAGGTCGGAGCGAAGCAATATAAACTTAAAGCGTTTGCAGATGACCTAGTTCTGACCCTACAGGAGCCAGAATCTAGTACAAAAAAAGTATTACAACTGATTCAAGAGTTTGGTCGGGTAGCGGGATTTAAGTTAAACAAGCAGAAAACCAAGGTATTGGGGAAAAATTTGACAGTTACAGAGTCAGAACAGTTTCAGAAAGAGACAGAGTTGAATGTGGTTAAAAAAGTAAAATACCTAGGGGTAAACATAACAGCAAAAAATCTGAGTCTATTCAAAGATAATTATGAGAAATGCTGGGCAGAAATTAAGAGAGACTTAGAAAGTTGGACAAGATTGAAACTTTCCTTGTTAGGCCGAATCGCTGCTGTAAAGATGAATGTATTGCCGAAAATGCTTTTTTTATTTCAAACATTACAGATTGTGGACAAAACAGAGTGTTTCCGAAAGTGGCAGAGAGATATTTCCAAATTTGTCTGGCAGGGCAAAAAGCCCAGAATTAAGTTTAAGATATTAACTGACGCGAAAGAAAGAGGGGGCTTTGCCCTGCCAGACTTAAGGCTGTATTATGAATCAGCAGCTTTTTGCTGGTTGAAAGATTGGCTGCTTCTCGAGGACACTGATGTTTTAGATTTGGAAGGTTTTGACAATGCGTTTGGCTGGCATGCATATTTATGGTATGACAAGGTCAAGATTAATAAGAATTTCAAGAACCATATTGTCAGAAAAGCAGTGTTTAATGTCTGGACAAAATACAAAGACTTATTGGAAAATAAAACTCCAAGGTGGCTGTCAGGGAACTGCCATCGGAGAGACAGGTGGTGGACAGGCTCCAGGAGAATAGGAGAGAACCTGCAGCAGAAGAGGGAACCAGCAGGGGGAGTGCAGGAGTCACAGCGGAGGGGAGGCTCTGGGATGCTTCCAGTGAGAGTAGTGGAGAGGTAACGGGACCCCCGTTGGGAACTCCCACCCTTCGCCGGAAACTGTCACGCAGAGAGTCACGAAGGCGCATGTCCGTCAAACAGCTTTTATGTTGGCGTAAATTCCGTAGACGCCCACTGTCAGATTCTACCAGCGACTGACGGAGTCATGCTTTGGGGGCTCCGTTAGTGCATCGGTTTGGATGACCAGCCAAACCCCAGAGGGATCAAGCTTTTACGCACAAGCAGCTCATTATCCCATCATAATGGCTTTCACCACTGGAAGCTAAGGCCCGGAAAAGACCCAATATGGAGGCCAAATGGCCGAAGTATTGGGAAATCTTAGAAAAAGATGGAGATAACTGGAAATTGCAGAGTCAGGAGAAAATGAAAGACAAAGTGCGGGACTGGTTACACTATGCTCAGATTAAAGAAGTTTTTAAACTTGATAGAAAGTTAGGATTCCAGGTGAAAAAATCGAAGCTAGAAACCGAACTGTTAGAGCCTAAGACTAAGGTACTTTCAAGAATGTATAACTTGCTGTTAAAATGGAACACACAAGATGAAATGGTTAAATCGGCTATGATAAAGTTGGCACAGGACATTGGGTATAATATCATGTTTGAGGACTGGGAAAAGTTGTGGACTACTGGGCTGAATTTCACTGCATGCAATGCTCTGAAAGAAAATGTAATGAAAATGATATATAGATGGTACATGACCCCAGTCAAAATTGCAAAAATATACCACTTGTCTGATAATAAGTGTTGGAAGTGTAAGGAAAATGAAGGAACGTTCTTTCACCTTTGGTGGACTTGCCCCAAGGTGAAGGCTTTCTGGGAAATGATATATAATGAACTGAAAAAGGTATTTAAGTATACCTTCCTTAAGAAACCAGAGGCCTTCCTTTTGGGTATTGTTGGCCAAGGATCGAACATTTTTTATGTACGCAACAACAGCAGCAAGGATACTCGTCACCAAGCACTGGAAAACCCAAGATCTACCCACACTGGAAGAATGGCAGATGCAACTGATAGACTACATGGAACTGGCCGAGATGACTGGCAGAATCCGAGACCTGGGAGAGGAGACGGTGGAAGAAGATTGGAAGAAATTTAAGGACTATTTGCAAAAATATTGTAAACTGTATGAATGTTAAGGAGGATGTTTGATCATAAACAATTTGGCACCATCGAATTAGATGAAGTGAATTATGAAGATAAGTTAAATTCATGGAAAAATCATTTTTTTAGATAATGATTAGGCTAAGCTAAATGTTTTAAAGAGTGAAATGAATATATCTAAAATTTAAGATATAACATTGGAAAACTAGATTCTAAGGTGGGGACAAGGTGATAAATTGCTTGCCTAATGTTTTTTATAATTTTGGAACGTAGGAGCGGGAGATGTGAGGAAGTCCAAAGAGGATAAGAAAATATGTTATAAAATGTGATATTTTTGTATGCTTTGTTTTTTGTGTTGTAATTAAAAAACTCTTAATAAATATTATATAAAAAAAAAGATGTAGAGGGCAAGAGTTGCAGCAGAATCTGCCTCAACTGCATTCTGCCCCAGATTTTGCAGTGCTCTGGATTTTGCACCTCTATACTTCCTGAATGGTTTCTGGATCGGAGCCTGTTGAAATGGAACCTGGTTAGATTCTGGAGAAATGTTTTCAATTTTTCAAGGGATGAGGGAGACTGAGCTGCTAATCTTGGGGGAAGAAAATGGGTCCCAGAAAAAGAAATTTAGCAGATAAGTTTTTACTAATTCTTTGTCCGTTTTTTTTTTTTTTTTTTTTTTAAGTTGCAAGTTCATCCAGTGGTTAAATGATAAATTGGCCTGTTATGCTACTGCACAATTATGCACATATTAAAAAATAAAAGTGGGCTGTAATGAAAGAAACCATTCAGAACCTTTATTTCAGATTCCATTAAAAACCTGAGTCAGTGAACTCAGGTCCCACCACCACCTGTGAAACACAGACACACAACCCTGTAATGAAAGCACACTTGACGCAGACACCTAATAGCACAATTAATACATTGCATAATTTATTTTTCAATCTTTCTCTTTCTCTCTCTCTCTCTCTCTCTCTCTCTCTCACACACACACACACACACACAGAGTGTGCATCTGATGCAGATGAATCACAAATCCAAAGATGATTAAGCAGCATGGATGTCATGCACATGACTTCCCACAGCCAGGATGAGGATTCTGAGTGAGGGGGGGGGCAGTTAGAGGAGGGAGAAAGAGACTGGCCTCTTTTCCAGCCAGGTGAAGGCAGTGAGCCACACACACAACCTCCTTCTCTGGAGGAGAAGAGACTTTAAGTTATCATGACAGCGAAAGTGGCCAGGATGAGGGCCAGTTCTCTGAGGAATAGCCTCTACAGTGGTACCTCGGGTTACAGACGCTTCAGGTTACAGACTCCGCTAACCCAGAAATAGTACCTCAGGTTAAGAACTTTGCTTCAGGATGAGAACAGAAATCGTGCAGCGGCCGCAGGAGGCCTCATTAGCTAAAGTGGTACCTCTGGTTAAGAACAGTTTCAGGTTAAGAAGGGACCTCCGGAACGAATTAAGTTCTTAACCTGAGGTACCACTGTAGTTGTAACACAAGGGAGGGAGGGCTCTTCATCAGAGGAAGGGGTGGGAGGTGATCCTGAGAGTCCCCGGGCTTGCAGACGAACAATGGTCAGAGAAAGGCAATCAATCAAAGAAGAAGCGGGGGTGGGGGCGCTGTCGTCTTTCCTGTTGGAGATACCCTTTGAACTCAGATGCCTCACCGTCATCTCTAACATAAAAATATACATAGATGTGTCCCTTTTAAAAAGAAAAATAATCAAATTTTAAAGGTATGGAACATAAAATGCGCATTGGCCTACTTGCCTGTAATTTGGCAGGATTTTATCAACTTTCAGGGAATGACTATGTATGCAAATCTCATCCACGTCTGTTAAAAAACCGGGTAGGAGTTATAGCCATTTTAACATTTCCCAATAGACTGATCCTGGACTGAAATGGGCAGCCACAAAACACCTCAGACCAAGGCAGTCTGCTTGCCAAAGCACTAAACTGGGGTTTGAATTGTATCTTGTGGTCATTGCACACCCCTAATAAATATATATTCTTATTTTAGATGAATGGCATGTGTGCAGCATTTTCCGAGGTACACTCTACAATTAAAATTCCCTTCTAGCATTAAAGTGGAGTGGAACTATGAGAGTTTCAGAATACTAGTGGAACAATTATGGAATGGAATTGCTTGGTGTTGCTGATTATTGTGCCCCATACATTTTGTACCAAGCCAATGGTTCAAACATGCCAACACTCTTTCCCCCAATTAATGGCCGTCCAGATGTCCAAGAGAAGCCCACGGCCTTGTTTCATCTCACCTTGTTTAGGGGCAGCACCTGTTGCTTATCCCTGGCATCTGATCTACCCTTACTCTGAACATTGAGATGCTCTTTCTTTCTCTCTTTTTACCAGCTCTCTTGGCTAACTGCCATGCATAGGCCTACTCTCCTCTCGAGTGTGCCTAGTCATTACTTTCAACAGCCTCCTAAGCTAGAGGTCACTAATGCATTGTGAAGACATAGCCATTGTCTTTTAACATGCTTGATCTTAGTCACAGAAGTCTAAGAAATGAGTCCTACACAGCCACTTCCCTCTTCCCACATATTGCAGATACCTCACTTTTGTTGATGTTCAACGACTCACAGCATGTGAAGCATTCAGCACAGTTCTTGTGCAGGAGAATATGGTGGCCTTGGTATACACTGGAGCTGTGGGAGGCCCCAGCTAGAACTCGCAGAATATAAGCAGGCCTGTCCAGACTTGTACCAGCTGTGTTTGAGGCAGGCATTCCTTCTTTACTCCTGCAAACAATTGCCATTACTACCAGAGTAGGACTTATCTCACCTTTTTATAATGTGCTATCCCAGTGTTTGCAGTCGAATCGCCTGCTAATAGGCCCAGTTAACACTGCTTGCAATTTGTCTCTCAGTCTGGCAAACTTCTATTTCATCTCTGCATATCAGAAATAATAAGCAGGAGCCAATGCTTTTGCCAAATGAATGTGTCAATTGCATTCTGTTGCAGACTGTGCAGGTCAGGAATTTATAAAGAGGATAGTTCTAATTAACACAAACTCTAGGGTTTGCTGATAAAACTAGTTATAGGCCACCTTTGAGGGCATTGCACACCGAAGATGTCTGTTGTGCTCCAGTGGGTGCCCTCAGCATGCGCACCGCCTTGCCCCCGCAATTGAGAGGTCCAGGTCTGCTTGATGTCAGCACACCATGCATGCACACTCCACAGCATGTGTGCATGACATCAGCACATACCGCTGTGTGCTTGTGGCTTGCGTGCATGCCCTGTGATGTGCTGGCATCACTTGTACATGTCTTGGGGCATGCGGTTGTGTCGTGCAGGTGCCCTGTGGCTTGCACACGGGACACGAGTACACCCTGTGGTGTGCATGAGCAGCAGCCACTTTCAACAGAAATATAGACCTACTGTCCTAGAGAAACCCATTTGACAGATAAAGAATTATAGCTGCATATGTATGTGCTTCATTTATCTCAAGCTATGCTAGCAGGACTCATTACAATGCAAAGATGCCCGGAAGTCCATCCCATTATTGAGGAACGCATCCAGGAAATGAATAGAAAGTCCTCCACCCTGCCCCACCTCACTGCCAACAACCTTAGCCAGATGCATATACCTTGTAGCTGATATACATTTCTACATCCTCCCCTGTGAAAGTGGGCTTTTTTAGTATGGAAAGCAGACCAAGCTTCTCTCAGCAGGGTGCTTGTATTAGCAATTCATGAAAAGTTGCATAAAAAGAGGAATACATCAAGACAATCATTCAAAGCCTCAGTAAGACACCAGAGGGGACCAGATACTTTGCGGGTGGGGGGGGGGAGGGAGAGATGCTGGTTATTTTTCAAGAAGGGAAAAGAGGAGATGGGAAATAAATTGAAGGAGGAAGCAACAGAGTGAGGACAGGTCTTGGAGAGAAGGCCAAGAGACTAATGAGCTGAGATACAACTGTGAAGGAGAAATAAATGGACACACACACACACACACACACACACACACATTCTTGCCCCTTAATTGTTCCATGGGCTACTCTGCCCTGCATGCAACAACTTCTACCTGGAAAGCTGGTAGAAGAAATAGGGGGAGAGAAAAGAAGAGTAGGACTTGGCACATCAAAGGTACCTTTACAGATTTGGTACTTTTGCTCTGCTGGACTTATCTGGAGATGCCAAGGCTTGAGGCTGCATGCAAAGCAGATGCTTGACCACTGAGTTCCAGTGCTTACCTACCAGGTTCAACTAAACCTCTAGATATCTCTCTCTTGTGTATTGATTATGGGTAGGATTCAGCATAATGCACAAACCTCTGGAACAAACCTCTCTCTCTTCCTTCTGCTTGCTGTTCCAATGATTCTCCCAACACTCCAGAGCAGATCTGAGGAAGGTTCAAGCGAATAAGGCAGGGAAGGAGAGTGGGGAAACAGCAAGAGTTCTTGTGCTGCCTTATGCTAGCAAAACAGGGTAAATGAATCCAGCTATATTTGAAACCATCCTTGAATATCTATTATCAAATAGGATTGGTGGTGGTGGTGATTATGGCGTGAGGTTGCATGCACGTAATCCTGTGGATTGGTAAAGCAAGATGTCATTGGATTACAATTCCCATCATCTCTAGCCATTGCCCATGCTGACTGGGACTGATGTGGATTGGAGTACAACAATTGCAAGGCCACATTCCTGATTTTTGATTATATTATTATTATTATTATTATTATTATTATTATTATTATTATTATTATTATTACCATTCCTCAATCTCCCACCACACTCTCAAAGAAGCAAAGCCTAAAAATGCACCGGAATGTCAGGATGCAAACAGAAGAAGAAGAAGAAGAATAGTTTGGATTTGATATCCCGCCTTTCACTCCCTTTAAGGAGTATCAAAGCGGCTAATATTATCCTTTCCCTTCCTCCCCCACAACAAACACTCTGTGAGGTGAGTGGGGCTGAGAGACTTCAGAGAAGAGTGATTGACCCAAGGTCACCCAGCAGCTGCATGTGGAGGAGCGGAGACGTGAACCCAGTACCCCAGATTACGAGACTACCGCTCTTAACCACTACACCACACTGGCTCCACAGAATAGAGGCGAACTGCTTATATCTAGCAAGGAGGAGGAAGTGAAGAAAGATACAGGAAGAGAAGGAAGAGAATAGTGAGAACAAACAAAGAGTAAGGGGCAGAAGGAGGGAGAGAGAGAGGAAAGAAAAGAAGAAGATGCCTGAAGCTGATCAAAGTAGCTTTTAAGTAAAGATTATACTCCAGAGATTGTGGGGAGTGTAGTTAATAGGAAGAAAGATAGACATGTCCCCTTCCAGGATCTGCATTATTGCTGTGATGTAGCCCATCAGGGGGTAACAGCAGTAAGGAATGAGTGAAAGAGATACAGGGAAGAAGATGATTGGGGGTAAGGTTAAAAGGGAGAAAGAAAGCGAAAGAACGGAAAATCTCTGAGGAATGAGGAGCCACTTATAGCAGAGGCTTTCATCCAGGAGCCTTCCACCCCGCAGTGCTCTATGGGCTGTTCAGAGGTGGACTGCACATCCAGCTATGAACACAGCCATACCTGATATAGGGGAAAGCTCAAAGAGGCCCTTGATATTCCATGTTCCAAGTTTCAAATCTTTTACTTTGGTGGTGGGCACTGCACAAAATTATTTTTCCCTGTTGTGGAAATAATTTAGAACCCAATGCACACACACAAGGGTTGCTTGTTAATATATAGAATCACAGAATTATAGAATCATAGAATTGTAGAGTTGGGACTCCAAGGGTTATCATCCAACCCCCTGTAATGCAGGAATCTCAGCTACAGCATTCATGGCAGATGGCCATCCTAACTCTTCTTTAAAACCCCCAAGGAAGGAGAGTCCACAACCTCCTGAAGGAGTCCATTCCACTCTTTTACAGCTCTTACTGTCAGAAAGTTGTTACTGATGTTAAGTCGGAATCTCCTTTTTTGTAACTTGAAGCCATTGGTACGTGCCCTACCCTCCAGAGCAAGAGAAAACAAGCTTGCTCCCTCTTCCATTCCCTTAAAATATTTGAAGATGGCTATCATATCTTCTCTCAGTCTCCTCTTTTCCAGGCTAAGCATACCTAGCACCTTCAACCATTCTGCATAAAGCTTGATGATTTGGACAGTTACACAGCAATGCTGTGTTTGCCGGATCCAAAGTAGGTATCCCTGAGTTCAGTGAGACTGACACCTACTGTAGGTAAATGCATATAGAACTGTGATGTTCAGAAGATGTTCAGACGGTCCTTTGGCCATTTGAATTACTGGTGCTGTGGCCCTTGAGCTGGGGTGGAGGACATAGGCACCGACTCCATGGGGCCTGAGGGGGCCCGAGCCCCCTCAAAAATTCGTTTGGGGGGGCTCTGCCCCCCCAATAATTTAAGAAAATTATTAGTTATATTATGCTTTGTAAAATCACAAAATTATGTTGGTATTTTTTATTTTCCTTGTTTGACGATAGTTACCTTTTAAAATACATTCAGTAATGAGTTAAAACAAATAATTATTACGGTAGTAAAAGAGGCGGCGCGAGTAGTTTTGCTCAGTGCGTGCGACTGGCCCAGCCCCTCTTTCCTTTTCCTCTCTTCTGCTCTCCCGCCGGGCGCCTGAGGGAGAGTTACTTAGCGGTTCTGAGGAGCCGCTGTTGTTTCGGCAGGGGAAAAACCGCCGCCCGCGAACTGCCGAGCTCCCTCTCTCTCTCTCTCTCTCTCTCTCTCTCTGGCCAAGAAGGAGAAGAAGCCCTTCAGCCAGTCTATGGCCAAGGGGCGGAGGTTCATCTACAACCCCAACAGCGGCGAGTTCCTGGGGCGAACGGCCAAGAGCTGGGGTGAGGAGGGCGAGCGAGCGAGCGCGCGTGCGCGGGGAAGGGAGGGGAGGGGGCGGCCGGCACGAGGGGCGGTGGGAGGCGAGGCGCGGCAGGCACTTGCCTTGCCCACCACGCATCTCTCTCCTTCTCGGTCTCTCTCCCTCCCTCAGCTGGCGAGGGGGTCACGAGGCGGGCGGCGGCAGCAGCAACGGGCCGGGAGCGGCTCTTAGAAAACTTCCCAGGGCAGGACCCCGGTATGGGCCCCCCCCCAATATTTTTTATAAGTCGGCGCCCCTGGTGGAGGATATCTTACAGCTCAAGGGCTGCATTCCCTCACAGGGAACAGAAGGAGGAGGAGGAGGAGGAGGAGGAGGAGGAGGAGGAGGAGGTGGTTTGGATTTGATATCCTGCTTTATCACTACCCGAAGGAGTCTCAAAGCGGCTAACATTCTCCTTTTCCCTTCCTCCCCCACAACAAACACTCTGTGAGGTGAGTGAGGCTGAGAGACTTCAGAGAAATGTGACTAGCCCAAGGTCACCCAGCAGCTGCATGGGGAGGAGCGGGAAAGCGAACCCGGTTCACCAGATTACAAGTCCACCGCTCTTAACCACTACACCACCTTGTGCCAGTGGTAGGTGAGGCCAGAGGCAAAAATGGGTATGGCACTTTTGTACAGTACTTTCCAGCCATGAAAATGTCAGAGGTTACTAAAAGCAAGACACATTATCATGGTTCAAGAAGGTGCTCGAGGAGGTAAAATTACTTGAGAAGGATCCAGAGCAGGGGTGTGGCCTAGAGAATGCCCCAAGGGCCACATGAAGAGGTCTAAGCGTCCCGCAGCTGCTCTACTAAATGCTTTTAGCCTGCATTGTGCTTTTCTCTCTAAAGTAGGGTTGCCAGAACCAGCTGGGTTAAAGAAAACCTTATGAATTCCCATTAATGTTTGTCTCCACAAAGATCTATAGGAAGTTATGCTGGTGGATGGGTCTTCTCCTCCATGACAGAAAAGTGCACTGGGCAGAATCGAAACTCCAGCTACAGCTGGATCTCCGCCACTGCATAAGGTGGTATGTCATAAAATATAAGAATAGCCTTGTTGAATCAGGCCAAAGGTCCACCTAATTCAGGGTGCTCTTTCCCAGGTACACCGGCACCCAGGAGGTCCAAAAATGAAGCATGAAGGCACTAACCATCCCCTGCTGTTTCAGCTCCTAGCTAGAATTCAGATATATACTACCCGTACATTTGGAAGTTCCATTCTGCAGTGGCAGGTAGTAGCTGTGTTTGCATATTCTCTTCCCTGTATGGACATAGTTTCAGATGACATAGAGCATATCCCCCAAAGAGGAGAAATAATGTATTGTGGAGATGATTTTCCAACCCTCAGCTGTGCGGCATTTTATTGTTTCTTAAACAAAAGTTATTGCTTTAAGAAAATCCACTCCTGACCTTCCCTGACACTATTTTTGAAGTGCCTCTCACTCTGGTTCATTCGTGCATGCAACAGAAAATTCCTTGCTGTTCAATTGAACTGCTTCTTAATAGCTTTTGGAATGCAAACATCCATTGCTTTCATTTCAATTTAATCTGCCAATTTTTCCCCTTAAATCCTTATCACACTTTATCAAACAGCGTATCTGTGCGAAATGGCTGTCCTTCCCTACCCCTCAGGCAGCTGCAAAATTGAAATCTGAGCAAGCGTGCCACTTGCTTCCTGTTTTAATTATTTGAACATTCCTTCCTTCCTTCCTTCCTTCCTTCCTTCCTTCCTTCCTTCCTTCCTTCCTTCCTCTCTCTCTCTCTCTCTCTCTCTCTCTCCCTCTCTCTGTGTGTGTTTGTGTGTGTGTGACACCTGTATTATTATGACGTGTGTGTATGCATGTTCTAGCTGGAGAAATGATCCCACACTGGGCTGAATAATTTTTTTGTCTCAAGCAAAATAGAAAAATGGTTCTAATGCACTGGATTAAAGAATATGTGCTTGGAAAACTTACAGTCTCTCTGGCACTCGAAAGCAAATGCCAGGAGGGGACAACAAACAACCACTCCTCCTGAAATGAAATGGGATTTCCAAATACATGTGTCATAAATAAAATTATGTTTCATCTTCCATAGCTGCTCATTAAAGCAACATAAAGCTGGTTTTCAGTAGGTGTTGTGATCCAGTGTAACATCTGCCACCAAGGAAAGGTGATAGGAAACACTGGAACAACCAGGGTCAGTAGAAAAGACATGTTTTCTTTTGGAGCAAGTGGAAGCTCCTTAGCTCTGTGATTATCCTCCATGGAGTCTGTCATCCATGGAGTCCAGTGGGAGAAGTGTCACCTCAAGGTGCAGGGGACAAATTGTGGGACAGCAGAGGAGGTGGTAGAACTACCTCCTCTGGCTGTTGTAGTATTCCTGTGCATATGTGGATTGCGTGCCAAGTCCCCATGCCCTGTAGTTCCCCACTGATTAATAAACACACCAGCATAAATGTTTTGGATTATGGGCTAAAACAGGCCACAACTTTATTGGTTACAGATGTGAGCGGTTTGGCCTAGGCATTGGATGAAACTAGGCTATATCTTTATTCTGCCTGTCTGCAGGGAGTCGAACTAAGGGTAAACCATGAGAAGGGGAAGCCCTATGACTTACATCAAATAGGGGCACCCCGATGGGTTCTCGTTGTGGCAGTGGCATGGCCCTAGTCCATGCCCAGGCTTCAGACAGAATCCATAACACCAGATCCCTTTAACAGGATACCCTTATCGAAGAGGGGCAGGTGGAGGCTTCAACCTCCCCTCCCTTAAACAAAGGCTTACCCAATGCCTAACCACCACTCAAGCCCAAATGGCTCACCACCAACACCCTCACACCTGCAACCAACCTCTAATGCCCTTTACAATGCTTTCCAGCCAAATATCATTTTCCAGATCGGAAAGATGTACGCCTTCATTACGGAACAAGTCCTCCTGGTCAAACGTGATAGCGGGATGCTGGCCATTCAATTGTTGCACCTTTTTTTGCAACCACACAATTAGCTTTCTTCCTGGCCCTGTTGACGGCCATTGGGTCAGGGCAATCACTCTAGCAATGCCTCTCCAATAGCTAAGAATAAATTAAGGCCACAAGCCTATCAAAGCGCTCCTTGATATTCCAGGTCAGGTCAATCCCGTTCCTTAAGTCGTTCTTGCCCAGCTGAACAACCAATACATCAGGTGGGTCGTGTTGCACCGCATTAGATGTCACAATGGGCATGAATTCATGCCACTTCATACCACGTTCCAGGGCCATGACATCACTGGTAAGAAAGCATTTATTTTCCAGCTTTTCTATTGCTTTGGTTGCCACATCCTCTGCATTAAGCAGCCCAAAAGGGGACTGTGCCTCCCCCCCCCAAAAAAAGTTCTGTATTTCTTCCTCTGGTCCTGAATTATGAATTATGAATTATGACTCCTGAGCAGTTTGTGCTGTTCAGCCTGTACTGTTCCTTGCCTGAATAAAGATATATATTTTCACTTAAAGATAAGAACCTCTACTTGTGTTACTTGCAAGGAACATAGTGTTAAAGCAGGCTCCTGAATCCCCTGAGCACCAGACAGGTAGTGATGAAGGGTTCAGTCCTGCTTAGTTTGACTGTGCACATGTTTCCCCAGCTGGGAACAGTGCAGTCAAAGCTGCTTCTGATCTGACACCCCACCCCCTGATATTCCCACATCTCTCTGGGAGCCCCAATTTGGTTCAGCATTCAGCCAAATCCAGTGCACAGCCCCAAAACAATCAGGATCCTGCCATGGAGATAAAGCTCATCAGTAGGACAGCTGAATTTATCTGAACGGGACTTCTTCAATTACTTTGAGCAGCTTTTTCAATAATCACGACCTTTCGACAGAACAAGGGCAAACCTTTGCAATCCTGTTGATTCTGGACCCACTCCTTTTTATCCTGTCCAAAAATCCATTTGAGAAAAAGGAACCTGATAATAGACTTTAATGGACATCTGCTTTACTGGACCATGCTAAGATTTATTTTCTTTTTTAAAAAAAACAGTTTGGCCATACACCAATTGAGTTTGTGCAGTCCATTTGTGCATGCATTTGCATACAGATCTTTGCTGCCTTTCCCACTTTCCTACATGGATTTTTTCGTGTGGTGGGTGGAGACTTCAATTTCAGCCAATGAACAATTCATTCCCATTTCTCTACTATCAGTCATAGAACAATGCCCTTTTCCTGGTGACATCCTGGATGCTCCCACATTTTGTCCATAAACAAAGCATCCCTCTTGGCAAGGGCCAGAATGGAGAAGACAAAGCACAAAGATCAATACTTCTTCCAATGCTCTCAGAGGCTGGGAGGTGATTCCATTTAGGGATGAATGGAGCAATCAGTTCCCTGTCCATATTATTTATGCATGTTTCCATTCAGAAATGGGATTATCATTATTATTATTATTTATTACTTATACCTCTCCTATCTGGCTGGGCCTCCCCAGCCACTCTGGGCGGCTTCCAACAGAATATTAAAAACACGATAAACCATCAAACATTAAAAACTTCCCTAAACAGGGCTGCCTTCGGATGTTTTCTAAAAGTCAGGTAGTTGTTTATTTCCTTGACATTTGATGGGAGGGTATTCCACAGGGCGGGCGCCACTACCGAGAAGGCCCTCTGTCTGGTTCCCTGTAACCTCACTTCTCGCAGTGACGGAACTGCCAGAAGGCCCTCAGTGCTGGACCTCAGTGTGGAGGTGGATGGGGGTGGAGACGCTCCTTCAGGTATACTGGGCCAAGGCCATTTAGGGCTTTAAAGGTGGATGGGGGTGGAGACGCTCCTTCAGGTATACTGGGCCGAGACCATTTAGGGCTTTAAAGGTCAGCACCAACACTTTGAATTGTGCTCGGAAACACACTGGGAGCCAATGAAGATCTTTCAGGACCAGTGTTATATGGTCTCGGCGGCCACTCCCAGTCACCAGTTTAGCTGCCGCTTTCTGGATTAGTTGTAGTTTCTGGGTCACCATCAAAGGTAGGCCCACATAGAGCACATTACAGTAGTCCAAGCGGGAGATAACCAGAGCATGCACCACTCTGGCAAGACAGTCTGCGGGCAGGTAGGGTCTCAGCCTGCATACCAGATGGAGCTGGTAGAGAGCTGCCCTGGACACAGAATTGACCTGTGCCTCCATGGACAGCTGTAAGTCCAAAATGACTCCTAGGCTGCACACCTGGTCCTTCAGGGGCATAGTTACCTCATTCAGGACCAGGGAGTCCTCCATATCTGCCCGCCCCCCTGTCCCCCAAAACATTCTCTGTTACACATGCCAGGGATAGTTCAGTTGGTTAGAACATGGTACTGATAATGCCAAGGTTTCAGGTTCATTCCCTGTAAGGAACACCTGAATTGCAGGGTGTTGGACTAGTTGATCCTCAGGGTCTCTTCCAACTCTACAATTATATGATTCCATGAAATCTGATCCTTCCTATTTCTGCAACAATCCTTGATAACCCCCCCCGCCCCCAAATTAAAAACTGAAAAAAGAATCCTGCTAGATCATGTGTTTTTATAGATTTTTAAAATTGATCTGACTCCAGTATGTATGCCACCTTGCTGTATTTTTAATGGAAGTGCAGTCTAGAAATATTTGAATCTAGTTAACCATCCTGTTAGAAACTGTGGTCCAAGCAAAGGCATATGAAAAGCCCACGTGGGTCATGAGCACAAGAGCACTCTCACTACTTGCGATTCCCAACAGCTGATATTCAGAGGGGTATACTGCCTCCAACAGTGGATGTGCAGAAGCATAGGGTGCTCCATTGGGTCCACCTAATGCAGTATTGTCTGCACTGACTAGCAGTGGCTCTCAGGCAGGAGTCTTTCCTCAGAACTACTTTGTAGATGATAGGGATTGTTTTGCAAGCAAGACTTTTTGCAAGCAAACCAGATGCTCTATCACTGAACTGTAGACCACAACATGCCTAGCAGCTATTGATACCCTTCTTTGTCTAATCTTGTATCAAAGCAATCCAAGCTGATGACTTTTATTTTAAAAGGCATGAAAACCTGCATTTTTTTTTTTGTTATGCATTCCCCATAAAATATGCAGTTTTGTCCTGAAGTTTGAATTTTACATGCAATTTTGGTATGTGCTTGGGCTGAAAACACTGCAAAATTCAGAAAAATATAAACCCAAAGGAAAGCTTCTAAACCACACGTTAGTCTAGGAAGTGCAAATTGGGCTGGCTAATTTTGAAGGTTGGATAATTTTGAAAGGTTGTCTAAGATTGAGAGGTGATCCTTCAGCTTCCCTAATTCCATGGGGGTTGGAATGGGCCCCCAGAAGGCCCTATAAAATGACCCTACAACAACAACACATTCTTCTATGGAGTGTCGGGGTGTTTTGGGAGGGAGATGAGAGCCCCCAAGAACTGCATTATGCTTGGCTGTCCAGCTGTCTCCCATCATCACGTGACTCAAAATTCCATTGCACCAGAGCAGCCCAGGAGAGTCAGAGACAAGGATATTCAGGACAGCAGTGGAGGTGTCCAGCACAGAGTTTCAGGCAGCACAGCAGAAAAAGTTGTTGTTTCAGCATCAGCTGGATTCTAACTAAGCAGCTTTATAACTGGTTCTGATGCTTCATCCTCCCTTAGCCTGTTGTCAAGCTGGGGGTGGGAGGTGGGGAGAAATGCCTTGACATCTAATCTTCACATGTAACACCTGCCCTGGCTCCTGTTCCCAAACACAACAGCAGATGCTTTTCCTTGTATGTAAGGAAGTGGTATTATTATTATTATTATTATTATTATTAGTCAGAGTCACCCGTGGTCCCAGCTCATAAGAGACCAAAGTCCAGTCCGGCTTATGTACAAAAGCTTTTATTGAAGAACATTCTTAGCTTCACATCCGAGCTCCGTGACTCTACGTCTGTTACGCTTAGACCGCTGAAGTCCCCTCTGAGTCAGTCCCGCCTCTACACCAGTTTAAGAGGCTTGTACTGGTCCACCTCTTCCTCTCTTTCCTTTTCCGCAGGGTCTTTCTGCCCCCCTGTGTTCTCTCCCTTCGGGACTCCCCAGAGGCTGAATCCTCTGGCGCCTCCTCCCCCCTCCTTCGCGCTTTGGGACCAGGCTCCTCCCCAGGACTCTCTTCACTTCCGCGCGCCTCCCATTTTGAACTTGGCGCGCGTACGTTGCTCCTGACCTTCCCTTCGACAGTTACACTGCCGTCGATACTACTTTCCTCCCCTTCCGGCAGGACGTCTTGCCCTGATCTCCTTCCCCTCTCTGCTTCCTGTTCTGCTCCTTCTGACACACTGGTCACTCCACCCCCTTCACTCCGTTCCGGCGGAGCAGCCGGTCCCGATCTCCAACTCCCACTGGGGGTTCCCCCTTCGTTTCCCTGCTCCTGACTGCTTCCCCCTCTAGCTCCCCTTGGCTTGACCAGAGGGGCTCCCTTTTGGGAGTCCTCCGATTCACTGGACGGACTCATGGACAATCTTGGGTCATTGTCGTCCTCTTCCTCGTCACCCTGGAATCCTTCCCCCTCGCTCTCTGTCTCCTCCCTCATCTGCGCCTCTCTCCCTGAACCCCTGACATCATTATTATTATTATTATTATTATTATTATTATTATTATTATTATTATTTTATCAGAGTTAGGTACAAATTCAGCAGCAGGAAAGGAGCTCTCACAAGGGTTGATGGCAAAGAGGCCCATCTAGCAGCAAGGGTCAAGGTTCACAAGTCCAAGATCAGGAGGCAGGAAGTTGTTCCCACAAGTTTCCATGCCCAGCCACTGAGCTGAAACCAGAGGCAGAGTGTGGTCCTCATGAATGAAAATCTCTGTTCCTGCAGGAAACTCTGTAAGCAGGCACTAAATCTAGGTGGCTGTATCAAATATTTTGGTCCAGTGGTAATTAAGACCATTGCTTGTTACAATGTTAATCAATGAACTGGAGTTAAATAAACTGGAGCAGTGAAGTGGGCAATTATTCAGGGGGTAAAAACACAAAGGGATTGTGAAAAGCTACATAAATGATATCTCCAGAATGGTGTGAATGTGCAAAGAAATAGCAAATGTGGTCCAGTGTATGTAAAAGTTATGTATATTATGGCAAAAATAAATAAATAAATCCTAAATTCACAGATACAATGAAAAGGAAAGCTTTTTAGGAGTCATGGTGGACAGCTTGATGAAAACATCAAACTAGTGTGCAGCATTTGCAAAAAATGAAACAAAAGATAAAGAAGAAGAAGAAGGGGGAGGGGGAGAAATTTGGATTTGATATCCCGCTTTATCACTACCTGAAGGAGTCTCGAAGTGGCTAACATTCTCCTTTCCCTTCCTCCCCCACAACAAACACTCTGTGAGGTGAGTGGGGCTGAGAGACTTCAGAGAAGTGTGACTAGCCCAAGGTCACCCAGCAGCTGCATGTGTCGGAGCGGGGACATGAACCCGGTTCATCAGATTAAAAGTCTACCGCTCTTAACCACTATACCACACTGTTAAAATGTTTCAGCCAAAGGCAAATGGCCTCCCCAAATTTATCCAACTGAATGAAATTCAAGGCAGATTTGGATAAATTGACAAGGAACATCTGGGAATGTGTTCTTGGTATTTTTTCTGCCATAAACCATCCATCACTTGGTAGAGGTGATGCCCAACATTTTAGACTGATGAGTTTATAGGGTGCTTGGTTAGAATTTGAGGGCATAATTATTCTGGTCAAAATATATCTCTGTCTCTGATCTATCTAACTCTCCATCCCCAACTCATACATACTATAGGTTGCATCCAATGTTAGTCATACTTACACCAGACTGAAATTAATGGACTTGACTAACTTAGGCCTGAAAATCTACTTGAGTAGACCCGTTGAACTGAATGAATCTAAGTTAGTCATGCCCTTGGAGTTCAGTTGGTTTGCTCTGAGCATGACTAATATTGGCTACAACCCAACGAGTTTACTCTGACTAAAGCTTAGTTGGAAACACAAAATTGAATACAGGTGAAGAATTTTCCAGTGTTGAACATCAATGGGAGGGGCAGAGGTGGCCACTAGATGTTACATCAATTGATTTTCACACTTTGAGGGAAACACAGGAACGTTTCTGCAATTCCAGGCTCCACTGACCATTTTCACATGGTTGAGATGCTGCTTGGCATCAGCTCCTGTTGGCTGACCTCCCTCTGGAACACCTGTGAAATTTTGATAACTTCCCCCATTGCCAACCCTGCCCATTAAATATACAACTTCACCGAGTAGGGGCCAAAGTTTAACTTGCTCTAATCAACTATAAAATGAACCCAGAGATGGCACTCATGCTGCAAAGGCCCAGGTCTTTTTTATGCTGATCATTAACTGCTGCGGTGTTATTTCTTCCTAGAGATGTGTTATTAATGAGCACTGAAATTACTGATTTCAATTAACTGTGTTGCACTTATATTGAAATACAGTTGGGGCCACTCTTGGGAAATATAAATAAGGAGAGTTCAGATGAGATTCCAAAAGGAAGATTACGGAGGCTGCAGTGCCTCCTGTAGGTTCTCCCATTATTGGTTTTTTCTACCTTTTTCACTATTTTACTAAAGTTCACACCAAATCAAAGGCAAATTTGAAGGTCTTCTACAGGCAAAACATCTGCCGAAATATTGAGGAAAATATTTTAATTTCTATAGGATGCATGGTAATTATTATATACAGGCCCAGCTGCAAAGGTTGCCTTCAGTTAAATTATATTCAGGATAGATCCTGTTAGTTATATCCATTCATTTCAATGGGTCTACTCAGACTATTACAAGCACCCACCTCCTCCATGTTTCTTCCCCTCCAGAAAACATTTAACATTACCTTTGTTTTTTTTCATGCGCTAGTGTGTTGACCCTCCTGGCTTGCCATACCAGGAATTGCTGTAGCTTTCACGCAGGCGGTTCCAGGCATGGCATGGCAGGAGGCCCAATACACTGCTCTTTTAATTAAATATTTTTTAAAAAAAATAAATGCATGGCACCAGCACACCAATGTTCTCTGGTTGCCTCTGGACTCACCTGTACCAGGGACCCAAATATGACACAATATCCTCCAAAGAGGATGATCAGAACCTTACCATTCCCACTCCAAAAAGACTGTGGAACTCCATAGTATTGGAGGCTGGTCCAAAATAACAACAGCCTTAGCAGGCTCAGCAATTTAGGGATTCAACACCCCCAGATGGGGCCCCCACTTCAGCTGCATACTCTCCACTGTCACCCCCAGAACCAGCAATGGATCCATGCTGAAACCCAGCACTGCAAATCATTTTCAAACCCTTGAAAATTCAGTCTTTGGTGAATTTCAGTTTGAGCTATATTGGATCAGCACCTCTCAAATGAATGCAAGGATCTGAATGAAACCTTGGGTTTTTCACGCCCCTAATGTTGCCCTGTAATTCTTGGCAAAATAATAGAATTGTAGAGTTGGAAGGGTCATCTCGTCCAACCCCTTGCAATACAGGAATCACTGCTAAAGAATCCAACCTCTGTTTGAAAACCTCAAATGAATGAGAGTCCATCATCAGAAAGTTCATAACAGTGGTAGTACAGAATGCTAGTCCTACTCAGAGTAGATCCAATAAAGTTAATCAACAGGGCAATTCATATCATGGCAATTCATTTCAATGGGTCTACTCTGCATAGAATTTAGTGGGATGCAACTCATTGATGATAAAAAAGATCAAAATGCATTTAATAATGAATATTTCTAAATAAGATGTTTTCAGAAACTTGTATTTTGAGATAAAATGTGTTCAAAAACACAGTTTTAATACATATTTGAACGCAGATGTTCACACATTTGAAAAATAACATATTAATGAAGAAACCGAGGAGAGCTGACAGGTTTCGGCTCATGCAATTCTGTCACAATCAAGAAAAAGTGACAAGGAACAGAAATGTACTGGTTTGTTTACCTCTGCACGTAAGCAGTCCAAGGCCTCCCCTTCATTGTCCCCACTCAAGAGGAGCAGGAAGCCAGAATGCCCTCTGAATCAAGGTCTGATGAGTTTCCAACTGCCTACCAGATCCTCACAGATTAACCCATGCAATCCATGTTTCAAGCGAGCTGGTCGCAAACTTTGGAGTGAGGAGCTTGGCATGCTCTGGGGGTGGGCCCCCACTGCCCTAACACCAACCTGCAAGTGGGGCAGGGCCCAGACCTGTTTCTTCCCCCCCCCAAGAAAAAAATATTTATTAGTTTTCCGGTTACATACTCCACATACACATAATGTGTTGCATTTTACATTTATACTTGCTCCTAAGTGCTGACTTCCCTCCTTCCTTCTTCTGGTTTTTTATATCACATATAATTTTATTGCATTATTTTCATCCATTTTGTATATTGTTATTCATTTTCCATATTTGTCCATAGTATATCCATAAACAAATAAATCCTCCTGTTTATACAATTCTTGTTGTCTGTCTGTATTCATTTACAACTACTGTTAGTTATATTAATCTCCTTATACATTTTGCTTATTATTTTCATTATCCATCACTTTTCTTAATCTTTCCCGATATGAGGTTTATATCCAATTCTACTGGTTTCACTATTTCATCTTATCTTACCTATATACGACATAATTTTTTCCCATTCTTTTTGAAATGCCCAGACCTGATTTTAGTGGCAGCTTTCCTCACAGGCTTTCTCTCCTGCTGCCACTGCTTTGGTGATAGTGGTGAAGCCACTCACCATCCACCAGCAGGTCACACTACAGCGGTGGACAGACAGTACCACTTTTGAATGAGTGTAAAGCTCAGCTCCCATCCATAATGGCCAACTGGTATATTAAAAGGGTAAAGGGACCCCTGGCCATTAGGTCCAGTCGTGGCCGACTCTGGGGTTGCGGCGCTCATCTCGCTTTATTGGCTGAGGGAGCCGGGCGTACAGCTTCCCGGTCATGTGGCCAGCATGACTAAGCCGCTTCTGGTGAACCAAAGCAGTGCACGGAAACGCCGTTTACCTTCCCGCCAGAGCGATACCTATTTATCTACTTGCACTTTGACCTGCTTTCGAACTGCTAGGTTGGCAGGAGCAGGGACCAAGCAACAGGAGCTCACCCCGTCACAGGGATTCGAACCACCGACCTTCTGATTGGCAAGTCCTAGGCTCTGTGGTTTAACCCACAGCACCACCCACGTCCCTATAATGGCCCTATAATGGCCAACTGGTATGTTAAGCTACCCCTAATACAATGTTCTGGGCCCACACAGTGGCGGAGCTTTATGCTCTGGCACTGGGGGGGGGGTGAGCAGGCGGGGACATGGCTGGTGCGCATCCTGGGGGCGTGGCACACCATCCCAGATTGAGCCAACCCAATGAAACTGGCTAGGCTATGTTTGGGTGAACTAATGAAGGGGGCACCTGAGAATGATATATTTGTGCTTTTCACCACCACAATCTGTTGTGTATTGAGTCAAAGGATTTTATATCTGTATTATTATTGTCTGTATTTGCATTAGGGTAAAGTAACTGCCTTTTGGTTCCAGAGGGTACAGCTACTATTGGTTCATTTAAGCTGCTGTTTTGGATCCTCTGTCTTATTGGTTGCCTCCAAAAGGCAGGACTGTGATTGCCTGATATTGTTCCCTCCAAAATGTATCCTTTCTAGCTAGTTCCCTGTCCCTGTAAATGTAGCTCTCCCCTCCTCAAGTTTCAGTCTTGTTGCGTTAATAAAGAAGCGTTACTAGAGAACTGTCTCCAGCATATTATGTCAAGAGAGCTGAAATCACAAACCCCACGTCACAACAACTGGCGACGAGGATGGGATCCGGAATGCTGAGGAGCGGTTAAACGCAGCCCTGCCTCAGAGTCCGGATTGTAGCTAAGAACAAGACTCACTGGCCAGCTGAGAAGACGACCCTGCACACAGGACAATGGAGAGTCCAAGGGTATTGGAGCCCTTCCAGCCATCAGAGCCCCACACGTGGGAAGACTACGTCAAACGCTTCGAGTTCTTCGCAGTGGCTCAAGGGATCACCGATGCCAGCAAAAGAAGGGCCACATTCCTGAGCTACTGTGGGCCTGAGACCTTCAAGCTGGCCAAGGCATTGCTTGCCCCAGCGAAGCTAAGTGAGACATCTCTCAAAATTATTCTTGCCTGCCTAACAAGCCATTTAGCGCCTACTGAGACCAAGATGGCCCGGCGGATGGAGTTTCATAAGAGGCAGCAGCGTGCTGGGGAGTCTGTATCTGCATTTCTAGCTGAACTGTGGAAGCTCGCTCAGCACTGCGACTTCCAAGATCTGGAAGAGACTCTCCTGGATCGGTTTGTCGGTGGTCTGTGCAGCAAGAAAGCCAGAAGACGCATCGTGGCTAAAGAAGAGGTTACCCTTGCTTCAGCCTTGAAGGAGGCCACCGCCATGGAGAATTATGAAAGAGAGGAGCTTGATGCCAGCCGCAGGGCCCCTAAGCCACAGATAGAAGTTGCGCATGCCATGGATGAGCTAGAGGCTACTTCGAGCCAGAGCCCAGTCCGTGGGGTCGAGTCAGTGCGTCAGGCCTGCACAGTGCACAAAGATCACCGAGGCAGGTGCCCTGGTTGTGGCGGAAACCATGAGCGGAAGAGTTGTTGTTTCCGGGATGCTATGTGCTGGACGTGCGGGAAGACAGGTCACATCGCCAGGGTCTGTAGATCGGCGGCGTTGGGAGCGACAGGAGCACCTAGACTGGAGCATCGCGGACCGCCCACAGCAACCCACGTTCTAAAGGACTGCCACTACGTAACGGAGATCAACGGGAGGGTCGTGCAGTTTCCAGCGCAAGGCAAGGCACACGTCAAGGTGAAGATTGAGGGTCAGCTGTGCGACATGGAGGTGGACTCCGGATCTGGATTCACTATCGTGTCGGACCAGACCGCGAGGACATTCTTCCCCAGGGGTAAGTTGCCCCCTCTGGAGCCCTTCCCGGCAACTTTGCAGTCATACTCAGCCCGCATCCATGTCATGGGAATGTGTGCCGTGAGAGTACAGTTCCGGGAGAAACAGGCGGTACTCAAACTGGTGATTGCGAAGGGCAGTCGCCCCAGTCTCCTGGGCACTGACTGGTTTCCCGCCCTGGGACTGAGTATATCAGGGCTTAATTCAATCCAAACCTGCCCCGAGATGAGCGAGGCATTATACAAAGAATTTGCTGGTCTCTTTAATGGAAAACTGGGTTGTTATAAAGGGCCCCCAGTTGACTTCGAATTGGACCCTGGGGTGGCCCCAATCCGACTCAAACCAAGGCAAGTGCCATTTGCACTGCAACCCAAGATCGAAGCAGAGCTGGATAAATTGGTCAAGCAGGGAGTTCTCTCACCCGTGGACTCCGCTAAGTGGGAGACTCCAATCGTCACGCCCCTTAAAGCAAATGGGGAAGTCAGGATCTGTGCTGATTACAAATGTACTATCAATAAGGCACTCAGGGGAAATTCATACCCCATTCCAGTCGTATCACATCTGTTGGCTAAACTGGCTGGGGGCAAGGTGTTCGCCAAACTTGACCTGGCACAAGCTTACCAACAGCTGCCAGTAAACCCACAATCAGCGGAAGCACAGACTATTGTCACACATAAAGGGGCGTTCAGAGTTAACAGATTACAATTTGGAGTTTGTGTGGCCCCAGGGATTTTTCAAGGGCTCATGGAACGCCTGTTAAGAGGTCTGCCGTGGGTCTTGCCATTTTTTGATGACGTTTTGATTGCTGGAAAAGACCCACAGGAACTGGTTGCGCGTGTCCGTGCAGTGTTGCTCAAGTTCAAGGAGGTGGGGTTGCAACTAATAAAGGAAAAATGCAGTTTTGGGGTGCCAACTGTGGAATTCTTGGGGTTTAAAATTGATGCATCAGGCATCCACCCCACAGATGCTAAGGTTAAGACCATAATCGAGGCACCACGACCACAGAACAAGAAGGAGTTGCAGTCATTCCTGGGACTTATTAACTTTTATCATTTGTTCTTACCCCAGAAAGCTTCGGTAGCTGAACCATTACATAGACTGTTGCAGAAAAAGAATGTGTGGCGATGGGGGCAGGAGCAGCAGAAGGCTTTTGACTCCTTGCGAGGAATGCTGAGTAGCAAGAGCGTCCTTGCTCATTATGATGAATCGAAGCCGCTGGTCCTGGCATGTGATGCCTCTCAATACGGCCTGGGGGCGGTGCTGAGTCATAGGGAACCGGATGGGTCGGAAAAGCCCATCTCTTTCTATTCCCTTACGTTGTCGCCCACGGAGCGCAACTATGCTCAAATTGACAAAGAGGCGCTTGCAATTGTGGCAGGAATCAAAAAGTTCCATGATTATGTGTACGGTCGTCATTTCTCCATTGAAACGGACCACAAACCACTGTTGGGGTTGTTCAACCCGAACAAACAAACGCCACAAATTCTCTCCCCCAGAATGTTGCGTTTGTCTATATTCCTGAACGGGTTCCAGTACACCTTGACCCATATGCCGGGGAAACGGTTGTGCCACGCTGATGCGCTAAGTCGATTGCCCCTTCCAGCAGAGCACATAATGATGCTGGAAACACTTCCGGGGGCTCCTGTAACGGCTACTGATATTGCTGAGAAAACGAGGAAAGATGCTGTTCTCTCCCGTGTGCTCACTTGGGTGGGGAGGGGGTGGGGAGGGGGTGGCCAGGTGGTCCGCATGAAGACAAATTCAGGCCTTATGTGACAAGGCAGCATAAGGGTTGTCTCCTGTGGGGAGATAGGGTGATCATCCCAGCACCACTGAGAAACAGGGTTCTTGAGACGCTTCACATGGGACACCCGGGAATGGTCAGGATGAAGTCCCTAGCCCGATGTTATGTGTGGTGGCCTGGAATGGACCAGAACATAGAGCAATGGGTACGAACATGCAAGGCATGCCAAGAGGTGCGGCCAGAAGTGGCCAGAGCACCAGTTCACTGGTGGGAGCAGTCCAGATCTCCCTGGAGCCGGCTGCACTTAGATTTTGCTGGGCCATTCCAGGGGAAGGTCTTTTTGGTTATCGTCGATACATATTCCAAATGGTTAGAAGTGGCGATGGTCCCTAGCATGGCATCAGCTGCCGTAATCAAGGTGTTGAGGCAGCTGTTTGCAACCCACGGGTTACCTGAGACCATTGTATCAGATAATGGGGCAGCTTTTGTATCCCAAGAATTCAAGGCATTCTTGGCTGATAACTTCATAAGAGGGGTCACATCCGCGCCCTTTCACCCATCCTCGAATGGGCAGGCGGAGCGCATGGTAAGAACAGCCAAAGAATCCATTGCGCGCTTAATGGAGGGTAACTGGTCAGCTCGCATCGCGCGAATGTTATTTTTGCAGCATGTGACGCCATGTACTGCGACGGGCAAGTCACCAGCTGAGCTGCTCTTGGGTAGAAGATTGGTAACGGTGCTGGATTATGTCCACCCAGATAAAATGCCAAACCGTAATTCAAGAGCAAACCCCCAGGCTGAGACTGACACAACAAGGTATTTCGCCCCTGAAGATCTGGTCTGGGTGAGGAACTATTCACGAGGTTCGCGGTGGGTGGCTGGTGTGGTCACCCGGGCTAGTGGACCTGTGTCCTATTATGTGACCTTGGAAAATGGGCAAGTTTGGAAGAGACATATAGATCAGCTGAGGCGCCGGGCGCTCAGCAGGGAGGAGTCTGATAATTCATCCCTGGCTAACGACGCAGAGCTGCAAGACCAGAGTGAAAATGGCCCAGAGGTGCAATCACCAGGGGCTTCAGCAAATGAACCAGGGTCTGCTAGTCCTCAGGATGACGAGGTACAGGTAGGGGACCCTGAGATGTCTGGGACTCCATCTGTTCCTGACGAAACCCCTATAGCAGCCCCCCTACCACAGGTGACACCCAATCCAGAACCGGCAACACCTGTTGTCAGGAGATCAAGTAGAAGTTGTAGGACCCCACAGTACCTGAGAGATTACGTCTGCTGTGCTCACTAGGGGGGGGAGGGGTGTTGTGTATTGAGTCAAAGGATTTTATATCTGTATTATTATTGTCTGTATTTGCATTAGGGTAAAGTAACTGCCTTTTGGTTCCAGAGGGTACAGCTACTATTGGTTCATTTAAGCTGCTGTATTTGGATCCTCTGTCTTATTGGTTGCCTCCAAAAGGCAGGACTGTGATTGCCTGATATTGTTCCCTCCAAAATGTATCCTTTCTAGCTAGTTCCCTGTCCCTATAAATGTAGCTCTCCCCTCCTCAAGTTTCAGTCTTGTTGCGTTAATAAAGAAGCGTTACTAGAGAACTGTCTCCAGCATATTATGTCAAGAGAGCTGAAATCACAAACCCCATGTCACAACACAATCTACCTACATTTCCCATCTAGTCCAGCATCTTATTCTCACTGCCCAGATGCATCTGGGAAGTCTACAATTCTCTGTTTGTGGATCCCAATAATTGCATACTGTCTCCAGCTGCAGAGGTAGGAAAGAGCCATCATGGCTAGTCGCCACTAGTTAGAACAAAGGAAGAGTTTCCTTTCTCACAGAGGTCAACCATGTACACATGGGGAAATCACAAGCAGATAGCCTCATGTACCACAGCTTTATCCTCCTGTGTTGTGGCTACTGCCTCACCCTGAAAACTATTGCTAGGCATTTCTCATTTGCCTTTTTCCTGGAGAGCTGTCCTTGTAGCTTTACAATATGGGTTTCTCCATTGCCGACCTCCTTCGACTCTTTCAAATTCAGCTTGTGTCTCTGCTAAGGGACATGGAGCGATAAGAAGCTAAAAGCTGCGTTGACAATCCAAGCACATTAATAAGTCTGACATCTCTCTTCTCCTGCCTCCCTTTCTAAGCAACTGAGCGAAATGTAGGAAATGTTGTTTATCACAGTTGCTTTTAGGGGGCTTATGCAGGGGAAGTGGCAGCAGCCCTGAGTGAACACCCCCACCCCACCCTTGCTTTGACAAAGCAAGTGCCAAGTTTTCCAGCCCGGAGGATGCTTATTACAGAACATGTTGTTTGCCTCGTGCTTTTTCATTTAAGGGAAGGTAAAGCTTCAAATCGCTCTCTGGGGATTTTCATTTTGCTCTCTGGACCCACAAAGTCTGGGATGAGAACTGATAAAAACCCCAAGCCAAACCCCTAATTTCTAATTACTGAAAATGATCATGCATAAATTGACTTGGTGACTATATTATTTCAGTTGAGAGAGAAAGAGAGAGTGCATATATCTATTATATCTACCTATCTTTATAGATTTCGTTCAGTCATATGGCACTTTGGAGGTCAGCTACTTGAAGCACTTGCTTTGTGCAGGAAATCAAGAGTTAGATGATTCCACAAGATGATTATCCACCTTCTCCTTGAAGGCATCCAGTGATGAGGAGCCTGCCTGCCTTCCAGGTACGAGGCAGCCAACACAGTGCCCTCCAGATGTTGTTGGACTCCAGGTTCCATCAGCCTTAGCCATCATCACCACGGGTTAAGGATGAAGGGAGCTGGAGTCCACCTGGTCCTTTTAGATCACTTAGACCATCTGGGGAAATTCAGCCCATGGCACCACACTTCAGAATAGCATGGTAAGCTGAAAATGGGCATTTTCTTCTGTTGCCTCTGAAATGTGAAATGCCCTTCCCTCTGCCATACGTGAAGCAACAACCATCAGTTGTTTCAGTTGTCTTGTGAAGACTTGTCTTTTTGTTCAGGCTTTCCCTGACGCATAAGATTGGACCTTGTTTTATAGGTTAGAATCCTATGAATTTTTAAAATTCATTTTTGTATGCTTTTGTGCTTTTTATATTGCTGTTTTATTGGTTTTGGTTTTGTCTTTATGATATATTGTTTGTTAGACTGTGTTTGAAGCACTGAACAATTTCTAAATGCTTTAAAGTAAAGAGGGGAAAAATAAAACATATCAGAAAGAATGCTCAATAATGGCCAACACTGTGTAACTTGCCTGCATAATTTCTACAAACAAATCAGGATGATTGCTCAATAAACAGATCACCTCTCATAACAAATGATGGAATGGTTGCTACCCAATAGGTGTCTCATGATATTTTCCCAAGCACTTCACAGAATATTGCAATTCCAAATTGCAAATTCCCAAATAGAGAAAAGAAAAACCACAGCTTCCAAACAATGGAACATGGAAGTTTTGAGTGCTGGGAAAACATGATATCCCCCCTAGTGATAGCTACTCATTTGTTTTCTTATCACCTTGAAAGTCACTCAGAAGTGGGAGAGCTAGCAGATCTGCCAATGCTGCGCCAACTTTTGGTGCATATTGGACCTGATGTAGTGCAAAGAGTACTATGTGACTTTTCTCAGCATTCTTCAGCAATGGGATATGTGTGTGTAGCAAATCTGCAGGCTTTAAAAGGCTCTATAATTACTCTCCAAGGTCTCTGTTATGTGCAAAACTGTCATTAGCTCCCAGTGGCACAATTGCCTTTTATTGAGACTATTCAGCTCTCAAAGCCCTGGATTACTATCTTATTGCCAATGAATGGAACAGAAAGAGCTACCTACCTTTTTTTATTAGTACAGTGTGCTAAGTTCTAGAAGCCTAACTTGAGTCCATATGTAAAATTGTTCAAAGGTTGCTTAGAATTAGCAGTGGGTGGTGTCAACACACCCAAGAATCCCGTGTCCTACTAGCCCTCATCTGGTGCCACAACCTGAGTCCTAGGAGTGTCAGCCATACACAGCACAAATTTAAGACCTTGAAGAACAGGCAGGGTCTCCTGGAACCAAAGCCAATCAGTGAGAGCCATTTTTTCATGGGGGCCTCAAGCTCAAAGAAGGTCTCAAATTTTGTTTTTGTTTTTTTTAATGATATTTATTAAAGTTTCCATTAAAACACATAAACACACAAACATACACAAACAAAATACAGGTATAATTTCAATCCCCTTTTTTTTCTTAAACCTTATTTCCCCGACTTCCTCACACCTCCCCCTTCTGTATTATAATTTCATTATTATCCGCTCAACAAGTTCTTATCTTATTTCTCAACCTTAACTTAATAATTTGTTTAAATCATGCTATTATTTTCCTTTTCTTCTTTCTTCCATTCCTCAATTTATTTTTAAAAACCTTATACCTATTTAATTTAAAAAACCCAATTTTAACTTAATCTTAAACCTTTTTCCTAAAGTTGACCCAAGTTTCCCTTCCACGATTTTCCCACATTCCATAAAAATTGCAATATATATATATATATATAAAAAGATCTTAACAAATTATATTTTAACACCCTTTGGATTCTCAAATCCCACCCTCCCTTTCCCGGTTTTGATCCCCAAACCAATGTCCATAGGTCCATCTATTCTCAACCTGGATCCCAAACTTCCGAGGCTTTTAGACCTCTCTCAGTTTCTCTCTGCCGGTTTTTTTGACAGTCCTTTATATTCAACACCAACTCTCGAAGAAGCTCTATCCCAATAATGTACATTTTTCTTCCAAGCAGGCCTCTGTATTTAAAGGTGGAGCTCAAATTTTGTTTCTTAAATCCTTTAAATCCATATGTCCCAAAAGCTCCAACTTCCATCTTGATCAAATAGAAGGTCTCAAATTTTGATACTGATCAGTTTGTTGTAGGCTTGCCATATATCAGGAAAATTCAAATCTCAACTTTGCAGGTGCCAGAAATTTTACTTTTTGAAATATGGCAACCCTAGTTTGTCGGCATTTGATAACTTTTGCAACTTGTTGTAATGCACATCAGAGCAAAATAGAAAGGGCTAGGAAATCATTTGTTAAATAAGAAATAAATAAAATTATGTCTCACTCTGTCTTTAGCGCCTTGCTTTGTTTTGTAGTCTTGTCATTTTTATTCATATTATGCCTAAGGGTTTCAAAAGCTAGAAGTGGCCTGGATCTCTCTGAACCATCTAAGAGGTCCTGTCTGGAACCCATGTTGAGTTCCAGGAGTCCTCTAGTGAAAGACCTGCTGAAGAACCTGCGGAGTTGTCGAAGGAGGACAGCTGTCAAAGGTGTCACCCCTCAGTCCTCAAGAACACCCAAAAGTCCAGGTCTGGGCCAAAGAGTGACAATATAGCATATATCTACAAACCCAGGGCCATTGTGTGGTTCATGAATAAGGAGCATACTCAGAAATAAGAAATACAGTGGTGCCTCGCAAGACGAAATTAATCCGTTCCGTGAGGCTCTTCGTATAGCGGTTTCTTCGTCTTGCGAAGCAAGCCCATTGACAGCTTAGCGGATTAGCGCTATTAGCGGTTTAGCTGCTTTTAGCGATCAGCTGTTAAGCGGCTTATCAGCGGATCAGCTGATAAGCGGCTTAACGGCTTAGGAAAAGGGGGGGAAGGGGGGAAAACCCGCAGGAACTCGCAAGACATTTTCATCTTGCGAAGCAAGCCCATAGGGAAATTTGTTTTGCGAAGCGCCTCCAAAACGGAAAACCCTTTCGTCTAGCGGGTTTTCCATCTTGCGAGGCGTTCGTCTTGCGGGGCACCACTGTATATGGAACTCCTTTTCTACCTGTAGTTGTGGTTAGGGAGTCATTTAGGAAGCTACGTTGTATAAGGTCTCTACCGTGACCCTTCCAGTTGCTGGAAACAGCATAGGACTTTTGAGAGTTGAGGCTGATTATAGGTTCCCTTCCTTGCTGAGCTCCTTGTGATAGTGACATTTGACTTCTATCTGACCTTGCCTCTGGGTCATGTGTTGGACTGATTCTCTGTGCTTATATTATAATACAGTCATACCTCGGGTTACAGATGCTTCAGGTTGTGCGTTTTTGGGTTGCGCACCGCGCCAAAACCGGAAGTACCAGAACGGTTTACTTCTGGGTTTTGGCACTCACGCATGCACAGAAGCACTAAATCACGCTTTGCACATGCACAGAAGTGCCGAATCGCAACCCACGCATGCGCACACGTGGCACTGCAGGTTGCGAATGCTGTGTGTTGCAAATGTGCCTCCTGCATGGATCACGTTTGCAACCCGAGCGTCCGCTGTATTGTAATATTTGGACAGTGTCATACCTCCAGCCTTGCTCTTTGTTTTGCTAAGAGGCTTATATCACCAGGGACTGAGAACCGAGCTTGAAGCAACAAATCATTAGACCAAGCTTCTCACTCCTCCCCATTCTCCTAACTACTGAAGAATTTGGGAGAGAGTCATGATGGAGCTTACTCTCCAGATCCAAAGGGCAATGACTAACATTATTCAGAGCTGGAAAGGCTTCCTTTTATCAGGAAAACCTGGGGCCCTGAGGCTGGGCTCTGTTCTCATCAGCCCTAATCAGTATCACCAATCATCTGGTGTGATGTGAATTGCACAAGAAGTTGCCTTTACACTGAGCCAGACTATTGGTCTTCCTAGCTCAGTCTTGTCTACACTGACTGGCAGAAACACTTCTGATTTTCAGGCAAAAGTTTTTCCCCAGCCCTATCTGGAGAGTCTGGGGACCAAACCTGGAACTTCCTTCATGCAAAGCAAATGCTCTTCCACTGAATCGTGGCTCTTCCTGTCTGGAATTCAACAACATTCCTCATCCAGGGAACTCTGGGAATTGTAGTTCTGTGAGGGGAATGCAGGTCTCCTGATAACTCTCAACACCCTTAACAGACCACAGTTTCCAGAGTTCTTTGGGGGAAGTTATTACCGGTTAAAGTGGTATGATACTGATTTAAATGTATAGTGCAGATGGGGCCTTTATAACACCCAAAGTATTCACAAGTGGACATCTGGATGGCAGAGGTGAAGCGAGAGGCCAGCCATAAACAGAATGAGGGCTACTAATATGGTCACAGCTGGCCACTTTAAGGGAAAACTATGTAGCACAATTACAAGCAAAGGACGTAGTCAATTCTCTTCCAAGCTAGAATATGGCTTTCATCCACTATGTATTATAGCCTGCAAGCAGAAGAGTGCAGGTTCCATGTTAATTGCTTTCTGACCTCCTGCAGGTAATTGCATAACAATATGCAGGGAATTGCTACAAGAACTCAGTGAAACCTGCCAACCATTTTTCTTTGCCGAACAGTAGTTTGATATTTTTTTCTTTAACAAAAGAAAAACCTAATCATTAGCACTCCATCTTATCCAATGTTTCTTTCCCCAAGAACGCTGATTGCCCAGTTGGCAGGGCAATGTTTGTTTGGTTTGGTTTGGCTTTTTGTTTTGTTTTGTTTCCCTACTAACACCATCGCTAATGCTGTCAACTTCTTTTGAAGTGGTTCTAACGTGTTTAAAATTGTCATTTTATGGAGATACAAACAGCTGGTTGTGAGTCAAAAGGCAGGGATATTCAGGTGACCTTGACTATTCAATCATAGGTGAACTTGATAATTTTGTTAAAGGTAACCTGAGCAATGTGTAAAGTTCCTTCCTTATTAAGAAAATTGGTGGTGGTGGTGGTGGTGGTGTCTTTTTAAAAAAGTGCCTTTGAGCATGAGTCTTTGCATCATGAAACACTGCTCCTTTGAGTGCCTAGAAACTTAAAAGCCCTGCTGGGTCACACGGAAGGTACAAAAGCCACAGCTCAGCAGTAGATCATGTGTTTTGCATGCATAGAATAATATAATGGGACAAGCTTGCTCCACCATCCACATGACAATCCTTCAGATTTTTGAAGATAGCCTTTTAGTCTTGTCTTCTCCAAGCTAAACATACTGAACTCCCTTAATCATTTCTCATAAGGCTTATTTTCCAAATAGCTTATCATCCTGGTCACCCTCCTCTGCACACATTCCAGCTTGTCAATATCCTTTTTAAACGGCAGTGCCCAGAACTGGACCAGATGGGTTCTGATCATAGTATAGATTGGTACTATTACTATTACTTCCTTTGATCTGGACACTAGGATTCTGTTGATGCAGCCTAGAATAGCATTAGTCTTGTTTGTTTGTTTGCTTGCTTGCTTGCTTGCTTGCTTTGTTTTTGCTGCTGCATCATACTGTTGACTCATGTTAAGCTTGTGGCTTACTAAAACATCAGGATGTAGCAATCCCTGGCATCTTCATGTGGAGCTAGGAGAGACCCGTGTCTGAAACCCTGGAGAGTCACTTCCTGTTAGTGTTAATACTGAGCTAGAGGAACCAACGGACTTACTCTGAATAAGGCACCTTCCTATGTTGCTGTCTAGTTTAGGCTCCTGTTTCCATCAGCACCAAACCCAGTGGTGGCACCTGACATAATGCCAAGAAAGGGATGGAAAGGCCAGGACAGATTCTGAACAGCAAGCTTTGTCCCACCTGCCAGATTGCTGAAGAGGAAATAAGGTCCTACTTCAATTTAACTCTCCCATCCTAAGCAAAATTTCTCTGAAACTCTATTGTTGACATTCAAAGCAACCATACAGCGGTACCTCGGGTTAAGTACTTAATTTGTTCCGGAGGTCCGTTCTTAACCTGAAACTGATCTTAACCTGAAGCACCACTTTAGCTAATGGGGCCTCCTGCTGCTGCCGTGCCTCCGGAGCACGATTTCTGTTCTCATCCTGAAGCAAAGTTCTTAACCTGAGGTACTATATTTCTGGGTTAGCGGAGTCTGTAACCTGAAGTGTATGTAACCTGAAGCGTATGTAACTCGAGTTACATACACTGTACTTACTTTAGCTGAAATACTGCACAGCTGCCCCACTTTAAAATGGACATCCCAGATTGACAGAAACTGCCCCAGTTTCTAATCCCAATCCCAGATGTCCCATTTTGGCTTCTGTGCTCTGCCTCTAACTGCCAGTTTTGGGGTAGCATGTGCGAGAAACTGCTGTCATGCTCATGTTGAGGCATCTAATCATAAGCCTGCATTTTTATCAAAGCTTCTATATGTTTAATCAGGGCTTGCATTTTAAAAATGAGCTTAAAAAAAAGGATTTTCAAATGTTTCATGCCAGGCAAAAGACCAGCTGCCTAAAAGAACCTTGGCAAGATGTTTTTCCTCCTAAGACAAGAAGGGCCCCATTGATTTATAGTAGAAAAACAATTCTCAAAGTCATAAAAAGGGAGAATTACATATGCTGCCCCAAGGCTGAGAAAACACCATTAGGAATGGGGAAAGATAATACTAATGTGCCTCCCAGTAAAATGAGCCAGATCTTCTTTCTAAGGTTAAAAGGCCAGGAGCAATGGGGAGAAACATTTAGCTGGAAAGAGAACATTTTTGGGGGAAGTCCTTTTCTAAAGCTGTTTCTTAAACTAAGAGAGTTAAAAAAGGTTAAAATGTGTTAAATGTTGGAAAGGCAACTGGCTTGGCAGAAGAAGCAGCTTCTTCCTATTTTATTTTGAGGCTGGAGAGGAGGGGGAAAGGGGGAGGTGCAAACTGAAGAGGCTTCTTTTAAAAGCTGTGTTTTATTGAGTTCCTTCCTTTTTACTTTGAAAAGCTTTATTCTTTTAAGAGGCTACCTATGATAAATGTATGAAATATATTAGCTTAAATATATTGGCTTAAATGTAATTATGCAAAGGATTTAAGGAATGCTAGATTCTTATTTCATATGGTTGTAAGAGTTGTATTTATCCTGAAATTAAGTCAGCCACCAGCCCCCCCCCCCTTGCCAGACAGAAGACGCCATCCGGGCAGTCTTGATATATAGTTGTCAGGCATTTTGTTTAGAAACATTAAATGAAGGAAATCTTTCAATGTTGATGTGAAACTCAAGATCCTTGACATCTGTTGAACATAAAATGTAAGATTAAACCATCTGTTTTAGAAGGCAATAGGGCAAGAAGGGCAAGAGGTGAGCTGGTAATTAAGATTCCATGTAAGATATATTATTACTTATTTGTCATTTATATATAGCTCTTTGTCTCCCATATAAGGGCAAGGAAATGGGTGTATCTTTTGTGGGTGTATCTTTTGTGATTGGCTCTAGCAAACAGCCAATAGGAATTTCAACCAGGCTGATTGGACAGAGGCAGCCACAGGAGGAGCAAAGGGGGCTGGATTAAGGGAATATAAGTGCTGGCCAGAATGGCAGGAGAGCAGGCCAGAGCTTGGTAACCACGTACCACTGAGCCTCTTATTTATTTGTCTGACAAATAAATTACTATTTTAATTTCTCTATTGCTGCGTTGAATATTTCATTCCAGCTAAGCGTTAACCACAAGCAGGGTGCTACATTTTATGGTGCCCTGTGACTCGGATAAGTGGTCTGCTGGAACGCAGCCCCTTCGCCCTACTGGGCAGGGTACAAGAGAGAGGACAACTGCTTACCCAAAGCGCGCACTGGTAATTTTTTCCAGGGGGAACGCAGAAGACTCGTCTGTCTGATACCCTGCTCACTGGCGGCGACGGACCGGGGGAAACAGGGAACCAACCAAGGGTAAGTGCACAAAGGGATTTTTGGCCCTCCAATTAATTGGGAGGAAGAGAAGTCTTGATCAAACTTCTGCGTCTCAGTAAGGGGAAACTGAGTACGCTAGGTGGTTGGGTACATCAGATGGTGATCTGGTGTAGGGAAAGGGAAGGATTGGGAGGTAGAGTGTGGTGAAGTATCCAGCGCATTGTATGTGTGAGAAAGTACAGAGCAATCTGTAGCTGACCCGAGTGTGGAGTGGGCAGTACTTCGGTTCCTAGTAAGGCGACTTCACTAGGCAAGGAAACCCACGAAGCGCGTCTGTGAGTGACTGAGTGGATACTTCACAGGGCCATACAATGGGAGTTGGGGGTTCAAAGGGGGAAAATACACCTCTTGAGTGTATGTTAAATAATTTTAAGAAAGCCTTCTCAGGGGCATATGGTGTCAAAATGACGCCAGAGCGCTTGAGAACGTTATGTGAACTAGAATGGCCAAAACAAATTACTGGATGGCCATCCCAGGGAACCTTTGATATAAATTTAGTAAGCAAACTTTGGACTGATATCGCCAAAGAAACTGGAGGGTGCCCAGAACAATTTCCATATATAGATTCCTGGCTGAGCACATTAAATAAAAATCCTCCATGGATAAGGGAATGCAAAGTCAAACGATGCAAATTATTGGCTGTAAAAGCCGAAGCTAGGAAAGGAATCTTGCCAAATAAACTCAAACCCATTTTTGAGGGGCCAGAGGAAGAGGTGCTTCCACCTCCACCCTATGCTCCACATCGAAGGGAGCTTAATCCAAACACTCCACCAGTTGTAACCCCAAGGCAAGAAACTGGAATGAATAATGGGAGTGGAGTCACAGAGTTTGATTCCTTGATAGATTATGATAAATATCTTCAGGAGGCATTGGAGTCCTATAATAAAGCCCAAGCAGAAGTGGTTATTCCACCTGTGACTCCTAATAGACCTCCATCTACAGTCTCCTTTAGTGGAACAACTGATTGCCCACCCCAAACCCCTGTACATCCAAGTCCCAGAGAAATGTTACAGAAGTTACAGGGAGACCTTGCTCGGTCAGCAAGCAATACAGCCAGGCGTATAAAGCTGCTAAAAGAACGCCTTGCGACAGATACCATCCCCTATGATTTGAGGCCCCTAGAGCAAAGTGAAGAGAAAGGTCACGTAGTAGCCCCTCTTAGAAGAGTATTTGATGCACTTGAGGAGCCTGCGCTGGTTAATGGGCAACCCGGACCACGGCCACCTCGAACTTCGACCCTGCAATATATTCCATTCACAACTACAGATCTGATGAATTGGAAAACACACACCCCATCTTTTGCAGAAAAACCTCAGGCTATGATGGACTTGGTGACTTCAATAGTAAATACTCATAGCCCTACTTGGACAGATTGTCGCCAGCTCCTAAATACTCTGTTCACCACTGAGGAAAGGAGAGACATAATTGAAAAGGCACAGATATATTTGCGTGAGCAGGCCAGAGCGGGAAATATTTATAATGTTGACCGTCATCTCCAAGATAACTTTCCCTTGGAAGATCCTAATTGGGATCCAAACAATGCAATTCACCTGGCCAGACTCACCACCTACCGCCAGACACTTGTGCAAGGTATCCGCAGGGCATGCCAGAAGCCCACTAATATGTCTAAAGTTTCAGAAGTAGAACAAAAACCAAATGAGAGTCCGGGAGACTTTTTAGAGAGGCTGCAAGAAGCCTATCGTATATGGACTCCTTTTGACCCTGAAGCCCCTGAAAACAGCAGAATGATTACTGCTACATTTGTGGCCCAGTGCGCTTCTGACATTCGTAAGAAAATTCAGAAATCAGAAGGATGGGAAGGGATGCTGATGAGCCAAATTATGGCCATTGCACGCCGAGTTTATCGGAATAGGGATGAGGCTGAGAAACAAGAGAAGAAGAAGTGGCAGAAGGAAAAGATGGTAATGCTAGCCACAGCAGTGAAGCAAGACCACCGCCCCTTAAATGGAGGGCGAGGGCGAGGAAGGAATCCACCACTGGGAAGGAATCAATGTGCAAATTGCAAGAAGGAGGGTCATTGGAAGCGGGAGTGTCCTGAACCCCTGAGGTTGGAAGAAGTGCGCCCAGGCCCAGGCCCAGGCCCAGGCTCCGGCCCAAGAAACCAGGGACGGGGACGGGGAATGATCCGAGATGGAAGATATCAGAGACCAGGACAGGGACGGAGTAGAGACAATTTCATTGGACTGGCAGAAGAGGATTTTACCCAAGACTAGGAACGACCGGACTCCATAAAGTTAGGCTTCCAGGAGCCCACGGTCACGATTCAATTAGGGAGCCATTTAATAGATTTTATGATTGATACTGGGGCTGAATACTCAGTACTCCCAGAACTATTGCAGAAAAAGGCATCCAAAAGTGTAGTCATTAAAAGTGCCACTGGACAGTCAGCCAAGAGGTCTTTCCTCCAACCTTTGGAATGCCAGATTGGGGGACATCGTTTAACCCATCAGTTTTTGTATATACCTGAGTGTCCAATACCTCTCTTAGGTAGAGATATGCTGTCCAAATTGCAGGCCCAAATCACTTTCACTCCTCGAGGTCCAGAAATGAAACTGCCATCAAAAGCAGCAGGAATAATTACCCTCTCAGTACCTAAGGAACAATCATGGCGCCTAATGTCAGCCTTGCAAGTCCAACCCACATTGGATACAGAATTAAACAAGCTCCTCCGAACTCTACAGGTGCCACCAGGAGTATGGGCTGAAAATAGCCCACCAGGAATGGCTAAGAATATAGCTCCAATTGTAGTAACCCTAAAACCTATGGCTACCCCTGTATCTGTAAAGCAATATCCCTTACCCCGGCGAGCAGCGGAGGGCATCCAGAAACATTTGGACCGCCTATTAAAATATGGTCTGCTTAAGCCTTGCCAATCAGAATGGAACACACCCCTTTTGCCTGTTCGAAAACCTGGGACAGATGAATACAGGCCAGTGCAGGACTTGAGGCTCGTAAACCAGGCTATCGAGACCTTGCACCCAAATGTACCAAACCCATATACCTTGCTGAGTTTGATCCCACCAGAAGCAACATTTTTTACTGTATTGGACTTGAAAGATGCATTCTTCTGTTGCCGGCTGGCACCACAGAGCCAACCTATATTTGCCTTCCAGTGGGAAGACCCTTTGACAGGAACAAAAGGCCAGCTAACCTGGACAAGATTGCCCCAAGGATTCAAAAATTCCCCAACTTTATTTGGCACTGCCTTGGCGAGGGATCTAACAAGTTACCCCTCAATACCGGGAGAAAAGGTGGTTCTGCAATATGTGGATGATCTTATACTAGCTGCAAAGGATTTTGATACCTGTAAAGAAGGGACAGAGGAACTGCTCCACTTGCTCTGGGAAGCTGGCTACCGAGTTTCCCAGAAAAAGGCACAGTTATGTTTAGAAAAGGTCAAATATTTGGGCTTTGACATCTCACACCAACAACGAGCATTGAGACCAGAGAGGAAAGAAGCTATTTGCCTTATCAAGGAACCTACCACAAGAAAACAACTTAGGGGATTCCTGGGAACAGCAGGGTTTTGTAGACTATGGATACCTGATTTCAGTAGTCTGGCCAAGCCCTTACATGAAAGCACTCGAGGTGCAGAAAAGGACCCATTCGTATGGGGACCTGAGCAGAAACAAGCCTTTTTAGTTATCAAACAGCGACTTATGGAGGCACCAGCCCTTGGATTGCCTAATTCGGAAAAACCCTTTCAGCTGTATGTACATGAACAGAATGGGATTGCAGCGGCAGTCCTGACCCAGAGATTAGGAAGTTGGAACCGTCCAGTAGCTTATTTGTCTAAACAATTGGACTCAGTAGCAAAAGGATGGCCTCCATGCCTAAGGGCAGTAGCGGCCACTGCGAGCCTTGTCAAAGAAGCTGATAAATTTACCTTTGGCCAGACGATGTATGTGAATGTACCTCATGCTGTTTTGACACTCATGGAATATAAGGGTAGTTATTGGCTAACGAACCCAAGGATGGCTAGATACCAAGGCCTATTGTGTGAAAATCCCAGGATTCATCTACGAGTAGTGAATATGCTCAATCCAGCGACTTTGCTGCCCCTACCAGAGGTAGATGATGAGGAATCACATGATTGTCTCCAAGTAATGGATGAGGTTTATTCCAGTAGACCTGATCTGAAAGATGAGCCATTAAAAAATCCAGATGTTGTATATTATACTGATGGTAGCAGTTACCTGCATGAAGGTGCCAGACGAGCAGGATATGCTGTGGTCACCAATGAGGAAGTTGTGGAAGCTGAAGCTTTGCCTGCTGGCACCTCAGCACAAAAGGCTGAACTTATAGGTTTAACTAGAGCTCTGCAATTGGCAGCCGGATGTAAGGCAAACATCTATACTGATTCAAAATATGCCTTCTTAACCCTGCATGCACATGGAGCTCTATGGAAAGAAAGAGGTCTAATCGGAGCCCACGGGAAGGCCTTGAAATATGGACCTGAAGTAGAAATCCTGTTAGAAGCAGTATGGGCTCCAGAACAGATTGCTGTAATGCACTGCAAAGGTCATGGACGAGGAAGGGATCCAATAACCAGAGGAAATCATGCTGCTGACAAAGCAGCCCGAGAGGCAGCCCAAAAGCCTGTGGGAGGATTTATAGCAGCCCTCATACCAGAGGTAGTTCCAGAAGAAGTTAAACCTCACTATACCCCAGAAGAGAGGAAGTGGGCTGAACAGGAAAGAGCGGTTGTGAGGGACGGTTGGATGATCCTGCCGGACAATAGGATTTATGTACCTCATCATCTAGCAGGCACAATTGTAAGAAATTATCATGAATCTACTCACCTTGGCGGTACTGCAACTAGAGAGAGTCTCAGTCGGAAGTTGTATATTATTAATCTATCACAATTAGCAACTTGCATTTCACAGAAATGTGTTCTTTGTGCTAAAAACAATCCCAGGCAGGGACCGGTACAACCTCCTGGAATTCAGCATGTGGGATACGTCCCCATGGAAAGCCTAATTGTGGACTTCACAGAGCTGGTCCCTTCTAAGGGATTCAAGTATCTCCTTGTGTTTGTAGATACTCTTACCGGATGGGTTGAAGCTTTTCCCACCCGAACTGAAAAGGCACGAGAGGTAACTAAAAGACTCCTCACTGAATTGATCCCAAGGTTTGGATTACCTAGATGCATTGGAAGTGATAATGGGCCAGCGTTCATTGATCAAGTAGTACAAGATGTATGTCGAGTCCTACAAGTAAAATGGAGACTGCATACAGCATATAGGCCTCAGAGTTCAGGGAAAACTGAAAGAATGAATCGGACTCTGAAAACCCAATTGGCAAAATTAACCCAGGAAACGGGATTGGGATGGGTAGATGTGTTACCCATAACACTGTTTCGTGTTCGGTGTGCACCCACAAAAAGACTTAAGTTGTCACCTTTTGAGCTCCTGTATGGGAGACCGCCCTCCTTTGTTCAGGATATTCCAGCTGACCTTAAACAAATAGGAGACCATGTGACACAGGAACAAGTGCAATCTCTCTCCCGTGTTTTTGTTTCTCTTAACAGGTGGGCCCTCGAGCGCACGCCGTGCAGCATTGCCGAGCCGATTCATCAGTTCCAGGCTGGCGATAGCGTATGGGTGAAAGAGTGGAAACGCGATCCACTTGCACCTAAGTGGCGTGGACCTTACACCGTCTTGCTCTCTACTCCAACAGCGGTGAAGGTAGCTGAGGTGACCCCCTGGATTCATCACTCTCGTTTGAAGAAGTCTGAAGGCAGTTGGACGTGCAAAGGTGACCCCTCTAATCCTTTAAAACTAACTCTCTCCAAAAACCCCTGTATCTAGCCCTACCGGGAACGGGCTAGGTCACGGGCAACATTTGACGACCGGCCTGCTGCAGCCACAACCTGGAAGCTGGCTGACCTGCGCACGCCTGAAGCTTGAGGAGCGTCTGAACCAGCGACTGTGAACGGAAAGATTCTCTAATACAATTGATTGACTGCCCCCCCCTTGTGGAACAATTATCAGAGATATTACTCATTGGGGATCCTCGGGATATATGTTTTGGTCTTGGTGGTTCCCCATTTCTGTCACTGGGGGAATTATATTGGGGCTAATAATTATTTGCTATCACAATAAGGTAATCTTTTGTGGAAGGAATGCATATACTAGACATCAACATGATTTTATTAATCCTGATCCCTTGGGAAGGGGAAGGGTCCTTGAATCTGACCAAATTGGCTAAATATGGATTCAGCCATGACCACAATATGTGGGTAGGTTTAGCTGAAATGGTAGCTAATGTTGCAAATAGGACCAATTGCCTTGTTTGCTCTCTTGGGCCAGATGATTCAGAGGGAGGTATGCCGTTATTACCGATACCATTAGATGCTATTGGTATGGTAAGCGAAATGCCACACCAAACTGAAATACAGAATTTCCCCGGATGGAACTCAACTAAACCATTACGAGTTATACCTGTACAAGGGGAATTCTGTGTACATAAATCATCAGATGCAGCTGATTCTCCCATGATAGGCTCTTCTCATTGTCACTATACTTGGGATTATAAGAAGAATAGTCATACCTGGGCACACGGTACTACCTATCGAACTCGGAATGCCTTGCCCTGTGCACCTCCTTTTATTCACGCATGGAAAGTGGTGTGGAACATAACTGTGACAGAAAAAGGCAATTTAACATACTGCACTGTGAACTCTCTACCCCTTTTGGTATTTCGCCTTCTGTATTCCCCGTACCAAAAACCTCAGACCCGATGGTTGTGGTGGATATGTGGAGAATGGGCATACAAGAAACTCCCTTCCAAATGGAGTGGGACTTGTTTCTTGGGTTGGGTATTACCACCAATGTGGATTATGCCCACTAGTTCGGCCAGGCGAACACGAAGGAATGCTGATATTTCTCATATAGCAGGAGGAAGTACCCAAAGTTGGAGCGGTACTGATGATTGGCCGCCAGAGCGCATTATAGCCTATTATGATCCTGCCTCCTGGAATCCTGGTGAGCTCATACAAGGGGCACGGGATCCTATTTATAATCTAAATAGAATAATTCGATTGCAAGCAGTAGTGGAACTTGTAACCAATGCAACGGCCCAGAGTTTGAGACTTATTGCACAACAGTTGGATGAAAGTAGAGCCGCCATTTTGCAGCTGAAAATGGGAATGGATTATGTACTTGCCAGGCAGGGAGGCCTATGTGGAGTCTTGAACTTGACAGGGAATGCCTGTTGCTTTAACATTTCTGATAATGGTGAGGCAATCCGTGTGTTGGCCACAAAGATGGAGAATATAGCACATGTCCCAGTACAAACATGGGAAGGATGGGATATGGGATGGCTCACCAATTGGTTACCTAATGTCACAGGACTCAAAGGGATACTATTGTCTTGCTTGTTTTTCTTGACAGTAGTAGTATTGGTTTTATGTATGATGCCATGTATCATTTCATGTTTTAGAAGTACAATTAGCAAGATGGTTTCAAATGAAACTCTACCTCATATCATGGCCCTATACAGAGCTTTACCTCAGGAATATGATGAAGGTCAAGCTATCAAGGACACTTGGGATGAAGGTCCTTGAGCTTGAAAGGGGGGAATGAGGCATCTAATCATAAGCCTGCATTTTTATCAAAGCTTCTATATGTTTAATCAGGGCTTGCATTTTAAAAATGAGCTTAAAAAAAAGGATTTTCAAATGTTTCATGCCAGGCAAAAGACCAGCTGCCTAAAAGAACCTTGGCAAGATGTTTTTCCTCCTAAGACAAGAAGGGCCCCATTGATTTATAGTAGAAAAACAATTCTCAAAGTCATAAAAAGGGAGAATTACATATGCTGCCCCAAGGCTGAGAAAACACCATTAGGAATGGGGAAAGATAATACTAATGTGCCTCCCAGTAAAATGAGCCAGATCTTCTTTCTAAGGTTAAAAGGCCAGGAGCAATGGGGAGAAACATTTAGCTGGAAAGAGAACATTTTTGGGGGAAGTCCTTTTCTAAAGCTGTTTCTTAAACTAAGAGAGTTAAAAAAGGTTAAAATGTGTTAAATGTTGGAAAGGCAACTGGCTTGGCAGAAGAAGCAGCTTCTTCCTATTTTATTTTGAGGCTGGAGAGGAGGGGGAAAGGGGGAGGTGCAAACTGAAGAGGCTTCTTTTAAAAGCTGTGTTTTATTGAGTTCCTTCCTTTTTACTTTGAAAAGCTTTATTCTTTTAAGAGGCTACCTATGATAAATGTATGAAATATATTAGCTTAAATATATTGGCTTAAATGTAATTATGCAAAGGATTTAAGGAATGCTAGATTCTTATTTCATATGGTTGTAAGAGTTGTATTTATCCTGAAATTAAGTCAGCCACCAGCCCCCCCCCCTTGCCAGACAGAAGACGCCATCCGGGCAGTCTTGATATATAGTTGTCAGGCATTTTGTTTAGAAACATTAAATGAAGGAAATCTTTCAATGTTGATGTGAAACTCAAGATCCTTGACATCTGTTGAACATAAAATGTAAGATTAAACCATCTGTTTTAGAAGGCAATAGGGCAAGAAGGGCAAGAGGTGAGCTGGTAATTAAGATTCCATGTAAGATATATTATTACTTATTTGTCATTTATATATAGCTCTTTGTCTCCCATATAAGGGCAAGGAAATGGGTGTATCTTTTGTGGGTGTATCTTTTGTGATTGGCTCTAGCAAACAGCCAATAGGAATTTCAACCAGGCTGATTGGACAGAGGCAGCCACAGGAGGAGCAAAGGGGGCTGGATTAAGGGAATATAAGTGCTGGCCAGAATGGCAGGAGAGCAGGCCAGAGCTTGGTAACCACGTACCACTGAGCCTCTTATTTATTTGTCTGACAAATAAATTACTATTTTAATTTCTCTATTGCTGCGTTGAATATTTCATTCCAGCTAAGCGTTAACCACAAGCAGGGTGCTACATTTTGTGTAAGGATCAAGGATCAACACCAACACTTTTATTGCAGGGGTTGGGAACCCTAGAGCCAGGGGGCAAATGCAGCCCTGTAGGCCTCTCCTTAGGCCACAGACCATCCCCAGCTACACTCTCTCTCTCCAGGCCACAAACTCTTCACTGAATGTTTTTCTTTCCCTGTCCAGAATGTGTCCTTGAACTCTGATAGTGTTTCTTGCTTACCTGGATTGAAGACAGAGAGTGGGGGTAGAAACTAACCTACTGTACAAAGGTAAAATTAATATTTGTTGCTCTGTCGGCTTTTCCCTTTGGCCCACCATGTATTGGTGGCTCCTGGAATGTGCCCAGAAGTGAAATTCCTCAGAATGAAAACTGCTTCCCACTCCTGACCTAGCCTCATAGAAACACCTCCAAAATGCAAAATTGCAAGACGTCAAAGACTGTGTCGGTTGAAAATTTGCAACATAATTGATTTCTCTATAAATCATTCAGCTCTTATGATTTATTAATCCTTCTTTTAATTTTAAAATATTCCTAAATAAGAGTGACCCGACAACACCTTTTGTCTGTAAGATTGACAGTGTGGTAGAGCACAAGCTTATCCATCACTTACTCATTTCTGGGGATGGGGGAGGAAATCTGCAAACCACATTTTTGAATGTGCATCATTAAGAATGTAAAAGCCCTACATGTGGTCCATATACTCCAGAATCCTGTTCTCACACTAGCCAACAGGATATCATTATGGAAAGCCCAGAAGCAGGGTATAAATGCAACAGCCCCACTTATGATTACCAATTGCATACTGCCTCAGGCACTGGAGACAGGACATTCCCATAAAGGCTAATAGTCATTCCTGGCCTTATGAGTCTGTTGATCCCTCTTTTAAAGCCATCCAAGTTGGTGGTCATCTGTAATTCTCATGGGAGTGAATTCCAGGCTTTCATTATGAATGGTGGTGACTGGCAGCTTGCAGACCTAATAGGATGATCTGTGGTCAAGGAGGAGTCAGGGACTGGCTGGATGAGGAAGAGTGGTGGCAACCAGTGGTCCAGGAGGAACCTGTGGGGACTTTGGTGGGACAGGGAGGAATCATCAGCAGAGAATGAGGGTGAAGGGGAGAGGCTTAAGGTAGCCACAGATGCTGACAGAGCAGGGGCTGTGTCTCCTGCTCTGCAATGCAGTCCTGATTTGGCTCCTTCCCCTCCCTCCCTCTCAGCACAGGAACCAAGAGTCGAGAAAAAGCTGGAACAATTAAGAAAAGTAGAGTCACAGTGAGGAGGGTGGTATAAACAAGAGGATGAAAGGGACAGGAACTTTAACTTCTGCAACTGACGTGCTTATCTGATGGATGTGCCATGCGCTGACTCCTTGGTTACTGAGCAATAAAGTTAATTACTGCAAGCACTGTGCCTGGTTCTGCTCACAGCATCAGACAACAGACGGAAGGGGTTTTTTGGCAGCCTGACAGGAGGTCCTGTAGGTTGGGCCTATAAGGACACATGGGCTGGGCCAGGTGGTTCCGGCTTTCTTGCCATTCATAACTCTCAGCATCCCTAAACCATTTGCCATGCTGGCTGGGACTAGTGAGAGTAGTAGTTCAAAACATTAGGAGAGCACCATGTTGAGGGAAGATTGATTTATGGTACATTTTCAGGGCATCAGTGTGTGTGTGTGTGTGTGTGTGTGTGTGTGTGTGTGTGTGTGTCCACACGTCCACAGTAGATTAATATTTGAGCTAGAACTCAAGTCAGAAGTAGATTTAGGTGTGCATGACCAGCTTTCCCACATTGGGTGCCAAGTCAAGAGGGTGCCACAGTGACGAGGTGAGAGGCAAGGGGGCCAAATTTTGGAGTCACACAAAATACTGCTGAAACCTTAAAGCCCAAAGTCTGCCACTGTTCAAGTCTTATGAGAGAAGACTGAAGGTGACTTAGGTGTGTAATTAAGAGACAATATGATAATCATCAAATATTTGAATGGCAACTGCCACATAGATGATGGAGTACATTTGTTTCCTGTTGCTCCAGAAGGTAGAACTCAAACAAATAGATTCAAATTGTAAGAAAGGAGATTAGGCTAAACATTATGGAAAAAACTTCCTGGTGGTCCAGGGAGGCTCACCTGGCACCTTCGTTATATATCTTTAGGCTCCAGGCAAGAACTTGCCTCTTCTTCCAAGCCTTTGTGTAATAAAACATTCTATGGCCTTTTAAGGGGACGCGGGTGGCACTGTGGTTTAAACCACTGTGCCGCTTGGGCTTGCTGATAGGAAGGTCGGTGGTGTGAGTCCCTGTGATGGGGTGAGCTCCCGCTGTTCGGTCCCAGTTCCTGCCAACCTAGCAGTTCAAAAGCACACCAAAAAAAGTGCAGTAGATAAATAGGTACCACTCCGGCGGGAAGGTAAACGGCATTTCCATGCGCTGCTCTGGTTTCGCCAGAAGCGGCTTAGTCATGCTGGCCACATGACCCGGAAAAACTGTCGGTGGAAGCGGAAAAATGCCAGCTCCCTCGGCCTGTAAAGCGAGATGAGCGCCGCAACCCCAAAGTCATTCGTGGCTGGACTTAACTGTCATGAGTCCCTTTATCCTTTACCTTTACCTATGGCCTTTTAAACTGGGGGCGGGTGACGGGGCGGGTATTGTTTTTATCTGTTACTATGTGTTTCTATATTATAAATTGTCGTGAGATCCTCAGATGAAAGGCTGCATAAGAAATGTAATAAAACACAAACAAATAAATTGTTCAACAGTTGAACAGACGGTTTTACTAGGTAGTGAGCTCTGCTTGGTTAGAGGTTTTTAAGCAGCTGCTGGATAGCCACACCTATCAGGGATTCTGTACCAGCAGATTACCTGCATTTTCAGGAACCAAATGACCTTTGACCACCCTTCTATGATTCAAGCCAGATAAAGTCATGGCATCACAACTGGTAGCCTCACTCTTAATCTCTGGTGCATGGTGGAATGAGTTGTATAATTTAAACCTTGAACTTATTGCCTCTAAATTGGGGTTTGATAGCTGTTTCAATTGGGAAAGGGTGGTAGTTCTGTATTAGAGAACGCGCTGGCATGCAGACAGTTCCAGGTTGATCCTTTGCTAAGGGACACAGGCTCCATACCTGAAGCTCTGGGAAGTTGCTGGCAGCCAGAGCAGGCAATACTGAGGAAGGTAGACCAATGGTCTGATTCAGTATAAGGCAGTTTCCTACATTCCTACTTTGCATCGATCTTGAAGCACAAATATTATGGAAGTGAAAGAAAAAGAATTGTGGAACATAGAACATTATTTATGTCAGTTTCTGATTCTTTGTCCATCAGTGAGCATTTTTTATTCTGACTGGCAATGGCTCCAGGTCTCCAGCAGAAAGTCTGCTTTACTTCTGAACAGGTTTTGCCATTAGGAGGTCTGTCCATGCTGTTTCTCTGTGATTTCCACCTGTTGGCTCTGGTCCTGTCTTCTGGAGCAATGGTTAACAATTCTGCTTCATCATTTGTATGAGTCTTTGAAGTCTGCTATTATGCCTCTCCATAGGGTTTTCTCTAACTAAATTTGACTCAAAGTAGACCCATTGAAATTAAAGTGTCTAAGTCCATTATTTCCAATGGATATACTCTGAGTAGGACTGGCATTGGATGACAAACATCAGGTTTTCTTTGAAACATGTAGCCGGGCCCATTAACAGTGATCCCTGGTGTGGGAATGGAGGTATCAATATGTAGAAAAGACATTTTCTACCCACAAAATTCCTCTACCAATGCATCTGTTCATTGATGATAAACTGATCTTATTTGTTTAATTTATGAATGGCTTCTTATCAAACATTTCTAAGTGATCAGCAATAATCACATCGGCATTAAAAAATATTATATATTAAAACTCAAACCCTGTGCTGAGATTTAAAAACCCTTCAATTAAAAGGCTTGTTGCCAATGCAGGTTCTTCAAAAAGACAATAGAGATGGTGCCTGTCTGATATGTAACAGGGACATAATGGAGAGAGAGGGGGGGGGGAGAGGGATGGAGGGAGGGAGAGAGAAGGAGTTCCAATGGATAGGTGCTGTCACCCTAAAGGCCCAATACTTGCATCATACAGAATGAAGCTCCTGATGAGATGATATCTGTAGGAGGCCCTCTCCTGCAGAGAGCACTGACTGGATGAATACATAATTAGTGAGATTCTCTTTGAGCCATCCTAGCCCCATGCTGCATGGGGCTTTGGACACCAGTAGTAGCATGATGAACCTGGCCTGGTACCTAATTGGCAGCCATTATATGAACTTGTATGTACCATTGCAGCAATATTGCTTTCTGCAGGGCTTTGCTGGTGAACACGTTCCCTTGCACATTGGCAAAAACATAACACAGATGCCTTTCAAACTTCAAAGCGTTTTCATCTTTAAAATAACAGCAATTGTTAGTCATTTAGTGTAATGACATTTTAATAATTGAGGTTCATTCTGGACACAGAAATGCAGTGTATCCACTGGAGATGAGTGAACTCTCCAACAGTTGCCTTGGATCTGTGTTTGTGTGTGTGTGTGTGTGTGTGTGTGTGTGTGGTCGCTCATAACTCCTGAAATTAATAAAAGTTAGAATTAATTGCAAGTCAGCAATGGTCTTAAAATGCTGTTAATTTATGCTTTGTACATGTTTCTAGTGGTGGGGATTGGTGAATGATTTGATAAGTGCACTGTTTGATGGTTTTAAAATAACTCTAATAACTGTTGGTATGCTTGAAAGCTGCTTTTGAAATGCAGAACTGGCAGGAGTTTGCAGCAAGAAGGAAGCAGGTGGCCTGGATAATTGCAGATGGGTCGGGGATTGCTAGAAAAGAATGGGTTAAAACTGTCAGTGTGTTGTGATCCACTTTGGCTGATCCATTCTAAATCTCTTTGCTAACCCTTTCGTTACTTATTTTACAAGAATGCTATAATCTTCTTCTTTCTTCTGCACATCTGGGGCATATGTCTTTTGCAGGCGGGGCATAATGTTATGTGTCTGGGTGCCCATACAGGGCCACATTAAATCCCTGTGACTAGAGTTCTGCACGCCTGGCAGGAGGGGTGCCAACTTACATAAAACATTGGGGGAGGACAGGTAAGACCCACCCTACATAATCAATCACATGATATGGCACATGCCCACCCTTTGAATGGCGAGGCCCATCAACTGGGAGGGGGGGCATGAAGGAACCTCGGCCCCTAGGGAATGGCTCCTATGCTTTGCATGCAGAAGGTCCCAGGTTCCGTCCCTGGCCTCTCCAGGAAGGAACAGGAGAAATCCAGCCTGACACCCTGGAGAGCCAGTGGCTGTCACTGTAGACAATACCAAACTTGATGGACCAATGTTTGGACTTAGAATCATAGAATTGAAGAATTGGAAGGGATCACAAGGGTCGTACAGTCTAACACCCTTCGATGCAGAAATATTTTGCCCAATGTGGGGCTCAAAATCACAACTTTTAAGATATTCTCATTCTCTACCAACTGTGCTTACTTACAACCATTGTTTTCTGTGATTCTAGAAGATGGGGAGCTGTGGTGGGAGATGGCTGGGAGCCCTTCTGGCACTCCAGAGGGCAGTGGTGATGGGTGGGAGGGAATTTTAAATGACCTTCTTCTTTTTTATGTGCACTTTTTGTGCCCTCAAAGTTTGTTATCCCCTGTGCCCCAGATGAACTTTCTCACAATGAACTGCATCCACTGCACAGGCTGACAGGAAACAGACAGTGCTTATGCCCCACTTTTTTCCATCATGGTACCCAAAGCAACAGGGACGCGGGTGGCGCTGTGGGTTAAACCACAGAGCCTAGGACTTGCTGATCAGAAGGTTAGTGGTTCAAATCCCTGTGACAGGGTGAGCTCCCGTTGCTCGGTCCCTGCTCCTGCCAACCTAACAGTTCGAAAGCACAAAGTGCAAGTAGATAAATAGGTACCGCTCCGGCGGGAAGGTAAACGGTGTTTCCATGCGCTGCTCTGGTTCTCCAGAAGCGGCTTAGTCATGCTGGCCACATGACCCGGAAGCTGTACGCCAGCTCCCTTGGCCTATAGAGCGAGATGAGCGCCACAACCCCAGAGTCAGTGACGACTGGACCTAATGGTCAGGGGTCCCTTTACCTTTACCTGCCCAAAGCAACATGCATATGGGTCTCCTTCAGTCACCCAGACGTGCTTAGATTCAAGCAGCATGATGACCTCCTGTGCCTTCAGACCATCCCATGGAACTAAGGTACATGATTGATGATGTGATGATCAGAGAGCGGGGGGGGGGGGGGCTGTTGCAGCCTCTATCACTCAGCTCCCATCCCCGGGCAATGAAAACAGAGTGCACATGGCCAGGCGGCCATTAGGGGAATCCCCCCTGGCCTCCGGGACATCTGGCTCAAGTTCATGCTAGCCGCTGCATCTCAAATGGACCAATCAGTGGCCTCCCCGGGGGGGGGGGGGTGCCTCGCTGGCTGAGAGGGCATTGGCTGCATGCGTGCCCTCACAGCTGGTGAGGCATAAAAGCATGCAGCATTGTCCTGCCTCAGTGCAGTCGTCAGAGAAGCAAAACCCTCCATTCCCCACCTCCCTTGTTATTAACCTTTCATATTTTTCCAGGTCAATTTCATTGCGTTTTAAAAATGTTTTCTGTTTCTCAGGTTGCTGCTTTAGCAATGTTCCATTCCTTTCATTCACTGTTTTTAACCTTATTTTGCTTCCCAGGTACAGTGGTACCTTGGGTTAAGTACTTAATTCGTTCCGGAGGTCCGTTCTTAATCTGAAACTGTTCTTAAACTGAAGCACCACTTTAGCTAATGAGGCCTGCCACCGCGCCGCCGGAGCACGATTTCTGTTCTCATCCTGAAGCAAAGTTCTTAACCCGAGGTAATATTTCTGGGTTAGCGGAGTCTGTAACCTGAAGCGTAGGTAACCTGAAGCATATGAAACCCAAGGTACCACTGTATTGCTATGGTTGCAAATGGTTGCCATATTTGGTGGCAGGGAGGAATTTTCCTGTAGACAAATTGGCTGGTCTGAAGGTTTTGCCTTCCCCATAGCAAAATGTCTCAATTTTGGGTGGTTAAGGCATAGGGTGGAATCCTAGTCTCTGAGCATTGGGTTACCCAGTATGGAATCAGTAGAAGCCAGCCTGGGGCACACGGGCCACAGGGATTCTAACAGCAGCCTCAGGACAGTCAACTCAGTATATCAGTGCCTTGGGGAGACATAATTCTGGAATGACCCTGCAGCAGTTCGAGTCATCCAGCAGGAGGCTAGAATGGATATACAGTGGTACCTCGGGTTACATACGCTTCAGGTAACATACGCTTCAGATTACAGACTCTGCTAACCCAGAAATAGTACTTCAGGTTAAGAACTTTGCTTCAGGATGAGAACAGAAATTGTGCTCCAGTGGTGCAGGGGCAGCAGGAGGCCCCATTAGCTAAAGTGGTGCTTCAGGTTAAGAACAGTTTCAGGTTAAGAACAGACCTCTGGAACGAATTAAGTACTTAACCCGAGGTACCACTGTACACCCAATGCCTGAGCCAAAATTCCACCTGCATCAGTAATCAATAAAGTGGTGTCCATTTTTAATCCAGATTGTTGTCTGCCTATATAACATATAGACACTGTCTGTCTATATGACCCAAGGGTGGGCGGCACTGCAACTGGGGCCCCAATAGGGGGTAATGCATTGCTTTCATGTAATGCAAGTTATCTTATTTCTAGGCTGCTGACATCTTGAACTATGGTACATAGCTGATGTTAAGGCAGGGGGAAATTGAACAGTGGCCCTGCGTATTTTATTGAATCATAGAATCATAGAGTTGGAAGAGACCACAAGGGCCATCGAGTCCAACCCCCTGCCAAGCAGGAAACACCATCAGAGCACTCCTGACATATGGTTGTCAAGCCTCTGCTTAAAGACCTCCAAAGAAGGAGACTCCCACACTCCTTGGCAGCAAATTCCACTGTCGAACAGCTCTTACTGTCAGGAAGTTCTTCCTAATGTTTAGGTGGAATCTTTTTTCTTGTAGTTTGGAACCATTGCTCCGTGTCCGCTTCTCTGGAGCAGCAGAAAACACCCTTTCTCCCTCCTCTATATGACATCCTTTTATATATTTGAACATGGCTATCATATCACCCCTTAACCTCCTCTTCTCCAGGCTAAACATGCCCAGCTCCCTTAGCCGTTCCTCAAAAGGCATTGTTTCCAGACCTTTGACCATTTTGGTTGCCCTCCTCTGGACATGTTCCAGTTTGTCAGTGTCCTTCTTGAACTGTGGTGCCCAGAACTGGACACAGTACTCCAGGTGAGGTCTGACCAGAGCAGAATACAGTGGCACTATTACTTCCCTTGATCTAGATGCTATACTCCTATTGATGCAGCCCAGAATTGCATTGGCTTTTTTAGCTGCCGCGTCACACTGTTGGCTCATGTCAAGTTTGTGGTCAACCAAGACTCCTAGATCCTTTTCACATGTACTGCTTTCAAGCCAGGTGTCACCCATCTTGTATTTGTGCCTCTCATTTTTTTTGCCCAAGTGCAATACTTTACATTTCTCCCTGTTAAAATTCATCTTGTTTCTTTTGGCCCAGTTCTCTAATCTGTCAAGGTCATTTTGAAGTGTGATCCTGTCCTCTGGGGTGTTAGCCACCCCTCCCAGTTTGGTGTCATCTGCAAATTTGATCAGGATGCCCTTGAGTCCATCATCCAAGTTGTTGATAAAGATGTTGAATAAGACCGGGCCCAAGACAGAACCCTGTGGCACCCCACTAGCCACTCTTCTCCAGGATGAAGAGGAACCATTGATGAGCACCCTTTGGGTTCGGTCAGTCAGCCAGTTACAAATCCACTGAGTGGTAGCATAGCCAAGTCCGCATTTTACCAGCTTCTTTACAAGAATATCATGGGGCACCTTGTCAAATGCCTTGCTGAAATCAAGGTAGGCTACATCCACTGTGTTCCCTTCATCTACCAGGGTTGTAATTCTGTCAAAAAACGAGATCAGGTTAGTCTGACATGACTTATTTTTCAGAAATCCATGCTGACTATTGGTGATCACAGTATTCCTTTCTAGGTGCTCACAGACTGTTTGCTTAATGATCTGCTCCAGAATCTTCCCTGGTATTGATGTCAGACTGACTGGGCGGTAATTATTTGGGTCCTCTCTTTTCCCCTTTTTGAAAATAGGGACAACATTTGCCCTCCTCCAGTATGCCGGGACTTCGCCTGTTCTCCAGGAATTCTGAAAGATGACTGCCAGTGGTTCTGAGATCACATCTGCCAGTTCTTTTAATACTCTTGGATGCAGTTCATCTGGCCCTGGAGACTTGAATACATCTAAACTAGCCAAGTATTCTTGTACTATCTCCTTAGTTATTCTGGGCTGTGTTTCCTCTGCTGAATCATTTGCTCCAAATTCTTCAGGTTGGGCATTGTTTTCTTTATGGGAGAAGACTGAGGCAAAGAAGGCATTGAGGAGTTCAGCCCTTTCTGTGTCCCCTGTTTGCATTTCACCATCTTCTCCTCTGAGTGACCCCACTTAAAACTGTAAAAAAGTGAAGAAATGTTTTACAATTACCAAAATCTCTCCTGTAATCCATAGTGGTGTGATTAATAGATATGAAGTGGCCCGTGTGTGTTTTTGCTCAGGGTAGAAACACCTCCCATTTGCAAATTATCGTACACTGATTTCTTTTTCTTCTTCTGCCCACCCCTTTTCTTCAGATGTATTTGCAGAATATGAAATTTTAGTTGCAAATAAAGGGGGTGGATAACGAGAGGTTGTAAGTAAATGATATGTCTCCTTCATGCACCCAGCACTGAAAATCCTTCCAGATCTACTTATGTAGTCAATATGCTTCCTGCAGGATGGACATTGTTGCAACATTGTGTTCAGCTTCATTGGATGGGCCCTGGTGCTGCTTTCTGATAATGACAAGAAATGCCAGTCCTCCAACCTCCTGAGTCATCTCAGAAGGACACTATGATCAACGGTGTTGGAAGGCAGTGAGAGATCAAGAAGAACCAAACTTCCCCCTGATCTCTCCTTTAAAAAAGGTAACCAGTCAGGGGTGACTAAGGCTGCTTTGTGAAAAATAGTTCCACTGATACATGTATTTAGGGTTGTTTTGCCCCTAAAATATGCATTTTTTACACATTAATTTGTTGGAAAGTTTCAGAAAATTTAGAGACGTGTGAATCTCAAAGGCTAACTGCATTTTGGTTTGCTCATTAGCTCAGTAAGCGTGAACTTGGATGAGTGTGGTCCCCATCCCTATACAAAGAGCTCCCTCCCTTGTGGATGTTGTTAGCATCACTAACTGCAGTGGTGGCTGGTATACTTCAGGACTGGTGGGGCAGAAGAGCATGCAACCAACAGTAAGTGGCAACAGAGTCAATAACAGGCAGAGCCAACTAATCACAGTTTTACCCCCACCCTCCTCTCTGCAAGGGGCAACACTGAGACTAAAAGGAAGGAAGCTGACAGGCTGAGCCACCCCCAGGCAGAGGTGAAGCTAGCTGCTCTGGCACCCAGAGCAGCACACATGCTGTGCACCCGGGTGCAGGGCAAGCATCCCAGGGGGGCGCCACCCATGGCGAGCAACGAGCATGTCGGGGGGGCGCTGCCCACGGAAAGCATCCTAGGGCGGTGGCGCGGTGATGTCACGCCTCCTCAGGGATGACACCCAGGGTGTTCCGCCCCCACCCTTCCTCCTCCAGTGCCCCCAGGACTGGCTGTTGTTAGAAGGAAGGCTGAGGGCAGTCTGACATTGGTGAAGAACCAGAGGTTGCAAATTGCTCATATGATTCAGCCTCTCCTCCCATCAGACATCCTTTTTTATGAGTGTATCCCTTTCCAGCTGAAATGCAAGAATTCCTTTCCAGTACAGAAGTGCCTTGAAATAAATGACTTCCTTTTAACAGCTCCGATCACTCCTCCCCTCTCATAGGGACAGTTGGACAGGAGATTCATTTATATGGAAACACTGTCACTAGGTTTACCTTATTCTATGTCAAGAGTAAAAAAAGATATTACATTTAGAAGGAAGAAAGGCAAGAAAGGAAAGGAGGCGGTAAAGAATGTGTAGGCTCCGTAAACAGTGAAATCTCCAATCAACAGGAAAATGGGGCAAACTTCTTCTTTATTATTGTTCTCTTTCTTCTTCTTTGTTGTTCCAGGTGGAGAGATTGCATTCAACATTTTTCTGTTGTCCAGACCTTTAATGCCCTTTACTATTCTTTTTCACCCTGGGATGATGTGTGGTTCAAAATAACAGTGGCATCAGAATTTTTGAATTAGGTGCTTCAAAAGGAAAAAAAAGAAGAAATCTATATCCGAATTAGCGAATGACACACCAAGTTATGGAACTGGGACATAAAAAGCTGCTTTATGCCTATTCACACAGTTGGTCCATCAAGCTCAGTGTTGTCTACACTAGCAGTGACTTTCCAGGCCTGGAGATGACAGAGAATGAACTACATCAGGGGTCAGCAAACCTTGTGGTGGGCCGGACTATTTTTTTTGGGGGGGGGAATGAAAGAATTCCTATGCCCCACAAATAACCCAGAGATGCATTTTAAATAAAAGGGCACCTTCTACTCATGTAATAACACCAGGCAGGCCCCACAAATAATCCAGAGGTGCATTTTAAATAAAGGGCACATTCTACTCATGTAAAAACACGCTGATTCCTGGACCATCCACTGGCCAGATCCAGCCCCCGGGCCTTAGTTTGCCTACCCATGAATTAGATGATCTACCACTAAGCTCTTGCCCTTTCCCTAACCATCAGGGCCAGCAGGCCCATGAGGTTTGGTGAGAAAGCTACTTCAAGAAGTAGGCTGGGGACAGATGGGAGGAGCAGCAGATCTGGGGAGGCCCAGGAAGGCTCCACTTGCAACTTCTTGTTGCCCACCAGCATTGCCTCCTCCACACCCCCACCTGCTCGACTATTGACTCCTTTCTTCCTCCCCACCGTCACCACACCAGGGGTTCTGCAGGCTGCCTCCAGTAGCCTCAGGTGGCAGAAGGTGGGGGGGGGGAGGTACTTCAGATCCAGGCCCTGAACTGATTTGGGGGCCAGCTCTAATCTTTAATTAGAGTTTTAAATCCTAATTAAGCATGCAGTTGGGGTGGGGTGGGGAAGAAGACACTCTGTCTTCTCCTCCACTTCCACTTCCACTTCCACTTCCACTTCCACTTCCACTGCAGAAAGCAGGACTGAACCTTCCACTCACCAACTGGTGAGGGTTGAGTTCAGTAGATAGATAGATAGATAGATAGATAGATAGATAGATAGATAGATTCTTTATTGTCATTACACAAGTGCAACATTGCACAAGTGCAACGAAATTGGATGCCATCCCTTAAAAACAACAAAAGCAAAACAGCAACAACAACCAAACAAACCACATTCCAGCCACACCCACACCCACACCCATCAAACTCCCAGGTCACACTATCGAGTTACTGCATTTAAGAAGGCCACAGCTCTTGGATAGAAACTATTTTTCAGTCTGTTTGTCCTTGACTTGATGTTTCTGTATCTCCTGCCAGAAGGCAGTAGTACAAACAGACTGTATCCCGGGTGAGATACATCCTGCAGGATGTTGTTTGCTTTCCTAAGACAACGGGAACCGTACAGTTCTTCCAAAGATGGGAGGGGATGACCAATAATCCTTTGGGCTGTGGTTATGACCTTCTGGAGCACCTTCCTCTTCCTAGCTGTACAGCTGGAGAACCAGGCACAAATACAGTATGTAAGAACGCTCTCTATGGAACCTCGGTAGAAGGACACCAGCAGTCTCTCACTCAGATTGTTCTTCTTTAAAAGTCTGAGGAAATAAATTCTCTGCTGGGCCTTCTTCACCAGAGCAGTGGTATTTGCGCTCCAAGTCATGCCCTGATCGATAGTCACTCCCAAAAACCTGAATTCCGCCACCCTCTCCACCCGTTCCCCGTTGATATACAAGGGCTGAATGTCCGCCTTTTTTTTCCTGTAATCCACCACCAATTCCTTGGTCTTAGCCGTATTAAGAGCCAGATTGTTCTCTCCACACCAAGCACAAAGCCGCTCCACCTCGTCCCGATAGGCGGACTCATCCCCTCCTGAAATGAGCCCCACCACCGTAGTGTCATCAGCAAACTTGATGATTTTGTTGCTGGAATAAATGGCTGTACAATCATACGTATAGAGAGTATAGAGCAGGGGACTCAACACACAACCCTGTGGTGAGCCGGTGTTAAGATCATATAACAGATAGGTTCACCTGGTCCTGAGGTGTATGGGGCCTTATATGTTCGTATCAACACCTTGAATTTAAGCCAGTAGCAGATTGGCAGCCAGTGCAAATTGTGCAAGCAGGGTTTTTAGATACTGACAGTAGTTTGCTCCCATAAGCAACCTAGATGCAACCTGCAGATCAACCCGAAAGGTAGTCTGACACAGGGCACATTGCAGTGATCCAACTGAAGTTACCAATGTATGAACAACTCAAAGCTCAACTCAAACTGTGGTCTGGGGAAACCCAGCTTGATGGGCAGGGTATAAATAATAAATTGTTGTTGTTGCCAAACTATCCAGCTTTCATATAGTTTAAAATATTTGATCATTTCTGAAAATAGCAACTCTTTCTAACTCTTCTCCCTTAGCCACACAGCTTCCTTGGTCCATCTGTATGAATTAACTTTAGCACAGCATCCAACATTAAGGGGACTAAAGTTTCTCAGAAGGCAATATTCAGCAGGAGTGGGGACCTGCCTCGGAATGACTAGTCATGTTGGACTAGTTGCTGTGTGGCTCTCCTTTATCAAATACACAGGCCAACAAGACAATGACCGTTCCCCTTCTCCCAACATATGAATCAATATGGCTAACTTAATCCAGCAATACTCTCACGTGCAAAATCAAAAGCGAAGCTGACAAAAAACGAAACAAAACACCACTCATATACAGTGGTACCTCGGGTTAAGTACTTAATTCGTTCCGGAGGTCCATTCTTAACCTGAAACTGTACTTAACCTGAAGCACCACTTTAGCTAATGGGGCCTCCTGCTGCCGCTGCACCACCAGAGCACGATTTCTGTTCTCATCCTGAAGCAAAGTTCTTAACCTGAAGCACTATTTCTGGGTCTGTAACCTGAAGCGTATGTAACCTGAAGCGTATATAACACAAGGTACCACTGTATACTATGTAAAGAATAGAAGTTTACTCTTTCACCCACCCCTTCTCCTTCTTTATTTCATTCCTTCTATCTCCCCACTTCTTTTCCCCTCAACCCCACAGCACTTACAACAAAAATGTATCACATTGACTGTAATTGACCTGTATGAAAGAATCTAAGGTTTGGAAATAGAGACACTGTATGTACTCTTGTTACTTATGGAAAATGTTTTGATAAAAACATATTTTTAAAAACACACACATACACATATACAATACAAATGGGGTGGATAATTTTGAGGCCGTTTCTGCTCAGCCCTTGATGCAAACCTTTTCCATATTTGAGCAGTAGATTCCACTCTCTCCCCAAATGTACTTTCCTTCTGCTGATTGCTGACACTAGATTCCCCTTCTCTAGCCCTTCCCCGGTCCCAAACTTTTCTTGCTGTGTTGTTCTAATGGCTGGGTACCTGTGGCCATCTCCAGCTGTGGACAATGTAATCATTCTCATTTCCTAAAAAGCCAGTGGCTGGTTTGGCCTGTGGCTCCAAGATAGTGTAAATAATTTAACCACATCCATAATTCAAAGCCAAATAATTTTCATATAATGGTACCAGTCAGAACATATCCTAAGACTAAATCCCTCAACTTGCTTTTTATTGCTTCCCTGTTTGCCAGGCATACACCACACAACTTCACTTTGCCAGTCCTTGATCCAAGGACGTTTGTCTCTCTTGTTATGTTCAGAGTTAAGATTTGTGAACTCATAATTTTGGATATAATGGAGATGTAAAAGATTTGGATTAATATAAAAGATGCAGGAGGGAAAAGTTAATATAATATTATATATATAACATATATAGAGAGAGAGAGATTAGATATAGATATAGATATAGATTAGATATAGATATAGATATAGATATAGATATAGATATAGATGTTGTGATACTGCCGGGGAGACGGGGTCATCAGGCAGGCACTGGCCGGCAGCTGGACGATCACCGGTCTCCCTTGGAACAGCATCAATCAGCGACATGAGCCTCAGATACATTTAGAGACCCGTGCCCGCTCTATCAGTAGAGTGTGTAAATCTTCTCACAGCAGAAGAGACAGACAGAGCAATGTGTAAACAGTATATTACAGCATTTTATTCAGCAGCAGGAACGAAGGAAAAAACATGTCTGCTTCCCTTTGTGTCCAGCAAAACAGCAGCAATACAAAAGCTATATACAAACGGAAGTTCCCAGCAAGTGCTGGAAGTAAACAGGCATGTGACACACAACAGTCATGCCTATACCCTTTTAAGGTGGAACGGAACTATATCCTAACTATATATATGTGTGTGTGTGTGTGTGTGTGTGTGTGTGTGTATGATTTCTGAACTCATATGCCCAAGGTCTGAATTAAAGGAAGCTTAAGAGATGTGTGTTGTAGCCAACTAAATAATACTTAGAATCGATCCATTGAAATTAATAGACTAATTTGTTTGTTGATTTCTTTGGGTCTGCTTCAAATATTTTTAGTAGGACACAACCATATGTTATTGGATATCCTGGCATCTTTTTTCAATTTCTTTTTTAAAAAGTGCTGGGTTGAAGATTGGATCAAGGCTATGGACTGGCATAGGAGGAAACAATTTGGGGATTTGCTGGACTATGACTGCCATCAGTCACAACTAGCATGGCAAATGGTCAAGGATGATGGGAGCTATAATCCAACAACATCTGGAGGGCCACAGGTTACCCAGCCCTAATGTAACCCTTTCCCCCATATCATTTCCTAATTGAAATCACCGACTAGGTGGTGGGAAAGTATCATAAATCCCCAGGAAAAAATGGGGTGCATAAAATGTCACACACACACACACACACACACACACACACACACACACCAGCAAAGACCCCAAGATCAGAAGGGCAGAAGATCACTCTTCACTAACAATCACTGAGGTAATCCTCAACTATTGTTAGCGAGGAGTGATCCTCTACCACTCCAATTCTGGGGTACAAAACAGAGAACTCTGCATACTATTGCATTAGGAAGGCAGGTATCAGACCCTCCAAGTGTTCCTGTTTTCCAGGACATCCCTAAGTAAGTAAAGCCATCCCAGTTTCTCATGTGATCCTGGAATGTCCCGCTTTTCCTAAGGATGTCCCTATTTTCATTGGAGAAATGTTGGAGGGTATGGAGTTATCCAACATCTCATCAAGGTGAGACATCACCTTGCCAACAAAGGTCCGTATAGTTAAAGCCATGGTTTCCCCAGTAGTGATGTATAGGAGAGAGAGCTAGACCATCAAGAAGGCTGATCGCCGAAGAATTGATGCTTTTGAATTATGGTGCTGGAGGAGACTCTTGAGAGTCCCATGGACTGCAAGAAGATCAAACCTCTCCATTCTGAAGGAAATCAGCCCTGAGTGCTCACTGGAAGGACAGATCGTGAAGCTGAGGCTCCAGTACTTTGGCCACCTCATGAGAAGAGAAGACTCCCTGGAAAAGACCCTGATGTTGGGAAAGATGGAGGGCACAAGGAGAAGGGGACGACAGAGGACGAGATGGTTGGACAGTGTTCTGGAAGCCACAAACATGAGTCTGACCAAACTGTGGGAGGCAGTGGAAGACAGGAGTGCCTGGTCCATGGGGTCACGAAGAGTCGGACACGACTAAACGACTAAACAACAACAACAACATGGAGTTATCCAACCCCCAAGCCAAAGCAATCCTGTATAGGGAAGTTTTGTAAAAAATATGTTTAATGTTTTATTATGTTTTTATATACAGTGGTACCTTGGTTCTCAAACGCCTTGTTACTCAAACAACTTGGAACCCAAACACTGCAAACATGGAAGTAAGTATTCCCGCAAACTCTTTTTGGAAGCCAAACATGCTCCGTTTTGAGTGTTACACTGAGATCTATCTGGTTTTGCTGTTTATTTTGCATTTTTGTGACTCCTTTTTTGTTTTTGTGACTGTGTGGAACACATTTCAGCTACTGATTGATTGTGTGACTGCAGTACATTGTTTATTGCTTTCATTTTATGGATCAATGGTCTCGTTAGATAGTAAAATTCATGTTAAACTGCTGTTTTAGGAGTTGTTTTTAAAAGTCTGGAATGGATTAATCCATTTTGCATTACTTTCTGTGGGAAAGCACACCTTGGTTTTGGAACACTTTGGTTTTGGAACAGACTTCCAGAATGGATTAAGTTTGAGAACCAAGGTACCACTGTATGTTGGCAGCTGCCTAGAGTGCTGGGGGAACCCAATAAGATGTGTGGGATATAAATAGTAAGATTATCATTTTGGAATGGGACATCCTTATTTTCATCAGAGAAATGTTGGAGGGTATGAGATATGTGAAAACAAGATCCAGTTATGAACCCCTCCCCACAATCACTGTGATTGGAACACCCTGTGATTAAATCTAGAGCTGTCTGTCAAAATGAAAGTTTTCTGCATCTCTTCCTTTCCTGAACACTGGGTATTTCCCCAATCAGCTTTCTTAGGGTGGGGTAGGGTCAGGATGGGTAGCTATGCGAGTTTTTAGGCAGCCAATGTTACAGTGGTAAGTTTAATAATAATAATAATAATAATAATAATAATAATTTATTTGTACCCTGCCCATCTGGCTGGGTTCCTCAGCCACTCTGGGCCGCTTCCAACAAAGACCAAAAATACACTAAGATGTCACACATTAGAAACTTCCCTGAACAGGGCTGCCTTCAGATGTCTTCTGAATGTCAGGTATTTGTTTATCTCTTTGACATCTGATGGGAGGGCCTTCCACAGGGCGGGCGCCACTACCGAGAAGGCCCTCTGCCTCGTTCCCTGTAGCAAAGCTTCTCGCAATGAGGGAACCGCCAGAAGGCCCTCGGCGCTGGACCTCAGCATCCGGGCAGAACCATGGGGGTGGAGACGCTCCTTCAGGTATACTGGGACGAGGCCATGTAGGGCTTTAAAGGTTTAGGGAACTCTTGCTCTTCAATACCTTCTTAGTGGCTTGATCCAATTCATAAACACAAGAATCTTCCACAGGACCCCCCCCCACACACACACACATTTACCTTGCAATTCACTGTACACACAGATCTGGTGCACACACTTATTAAACACACAAGAGGTGTCTTTTTTTATTCATGGGAATGCAGAAACATAAAGGAACACATATAAATATACAAACTGAAAATTACATTGGTACTAGAAGGAAACATATTTGTATTTATTGTTTCTCTGATGCTTTGCAAGCCCACCCCCCGCAGAAGCGCACACAATGCACATGATAACTGTGTAAAAAATGTGCCATGCGCAATCATGTTAGTACTTAAAGCAATTTCGTTTTTTTGAAAGCCTGTTGGTATTCCCACTGCTTGTATCAATCACTGGGATTTTTTTCAGTGTGACATGTTTTATTTTGAAATCACCAGCCACCATCCTGTTTCCTGTACAATAGCACTGCCTGAGGGGTTGTGAAAACATCCTTTTGCTCTCTAATTGCTGCCTTTCCAAATACCTCTTGCCCATACCTCCAGGCATAGACAGTGTGGGAAATTTTCCCCTGCATTATGAATCCTGAGACCTTTAAATAAAGCAGAAGAAATTTTGCCTCAGAAAGGTGTAAGTACCTATCCAGAGACTGTGAATGCTTCGCTTTCATTGGGGTTTGGCTCTTCATGGGATATTTGGTGTTGCAAAAGTGGGCACTTTTTGAAAATGGAGATTCCCAACAGTCAGCTAGAGAGTTTATCAGAAAGAAAGATTTTTGTTGTGGAACAAGTGAGTAGGAGAGTCCTTTTATACCAGCTGGTTGTTTCTTTGAAAATGGAACAGAAAGCCACCAAAGGAAACAAACCCTGGTAAGAATGCCTCATTCTCCCATTCATCTGAAGAAAAGCTCTTGTGAGCATTCAGAATTAATCTTCCAAAACAGCTGCTCTGCTTTTTACCAGCACAGAGCTAAGTGACAATGTTTCAATACATCGTTAATATTTTGCCTTCGTTCTTCTTATTTTTGCTGTGAGTTTCACTCATACACCCTCGAGTATCAGGCTACCTCAGGCTTTTGCACTCACAGCCGAACATGGGATGCCGAAATGCCTTCACTGAAGGGCATTAGCACAGTGGCAAAAACATCTGTTCCGCATGCAGAATGTCCCGGGTTCAATCATTAGCATCTGCAGGTAGGGCTGGGAATGCACCTTTGTGAAGTCCTGATGAACTTCTGCCAGTCATTCTAGAACAGGGGTAGCAAATGGGGTGCCCTCCAGATTCTGTTGGACTCCAGTTCTCATCAGCTCCAGCCTGTATGGACAATGTTCAGGAACAATTGCAGCCCAATAACATGGGGGGGGGCACCAAATTAGTTACACTTCTAGACTAAGTGTAACTAACTTTGCGCCCCGCCCCAATATGTTGTGGGACTCCAGATATCTTCCATGGCGAGCTAGATGGACCAATGGTCTGATAAGGCGCTGCGTACATTCCTAAAAAAAGCATTGTGGGGTTTTTTTTTTGAAGGTGATCCAGAGTCAAGAAATCCTGCCCTTAGTGGTGAGCTATAAAACTGCAGCCTTCCAGGGAAAGAACCTTCTAGCTGTGACTTGGCACCACACACCCTACTGGTTATTGGAGCCCCCTGGGCAGGCAGGAGTGTAAAGGATTCCCTTTCCAGCTGAGCCTTGCTCAAGCAACCAGTCTACCTTAGCTGTAGTGTTCCTCTCATTTTTTCCCTCACACCTTTTGTTTTGCACTCTGATCCTGATTGTTCTGCAGACTGGACTCTTTGCTTGTTCCCTGTTTCTGTTTTCTGTTTTAATTGTTCTCTCTCTCTCTCTCTCTCTCTCTCTCTCTCTCTCTGTGTGTGTGTGTGTGTGTGTGTGTGTGTGAATGGAATGCAGTCGCTAGTTTATGCAACAGAAGCACTCCAAACTGCAACATTTTATTGCAGCTGCCTGTGTAATGCAGAGCACTGTATAATTCAGTCAGTGTCTCCCCCCCCTCCCCAGAACAGGGAGGGGACTCTGTTCAGCCATTTTAGTTGTAAGATGGAGTCTATATTTCTTTTTATTCAGTGTACCATATCCTCACTTCCTGCTGTCAAATAGACATCTTGTTGCCAGGGGCAAAGGGAGAGTGAAGGAGAAATGAGAGGTGATTGACAGAGCTACCCCAGAAGGAAACGAAGGGAGAATCTGTCTGCACTCCTCTCTTCTTAAGACGCTATCCATTTGGGAGTCGCTTGGCAGAGATCTGGTTGTCGCTGGTGGAAGCTGCTTCTGCAGTTAATAATTCTTTGTTTTGAGCTGGATCAATTATTGATGTGACATTAGGAAAATGAACACTCAACGGGGGGCTTGCCAAATCATTGAGACAGTTTCTGTTTGCTTCAGTGCTGCCCTTTACAAACACGGCAACTCCCATCAAGCTAAACTCCACATTTCTCAAGCCTTTCTTCGCTGAAAGATAGCAGTGCTGCTCACTGCGAACAAGTCCCATCATGCTACAAACCACTTCCCCCTCAAGTCCTAACTGAAAGGTAGCAGTGCTGATAACTTCAGAGTGGGGCAAAGAGAAAAAAAGCTTAAAGCAGCTCAACTTCAGTCCTAAAGGAAATCATTTGTTGTTGTTTTTCAAACTGGATGCACTCATGCCATTTTTTCGCCAAATTGCTAATTCAGTAATGAAACATTTGTGCAAGTCAATAGTGAGTTTGCATGGCCTGCATAAATCTGCCTGTATACTTTCCACATGTGTTTCGTCCCATATAAGCACACTTAATGCGTGGGTCAGACTATTTTATGTCTGTGCCCAGCTAAAACTCTCTCCCCCTAGGGGTATGGGTTTCAACATCAGTTGTGGGATCCTGCAAGGTCCAGGACTGTCCCCAATGTCCTCTAACATTTTTATGAACCCACTGGGCACAACCATCAGGATATTTGGGGCCTGGTAGTCATGTCTGCACTGAACTGAAATCTGATGGTGGTAATGGGCTAATACACTGAAGGTGACTCCTGACCATAGCTGTCAACTTTTCCCTTTTCTTGCCAGGAATCCTATTCGGAATAAGGGAATTTCCCTTTTAAAAAAGGGAAACGTTGACAGCTATGCTCCTGAAAGCATAGATGAGCTGTCAGTGGGCATTTCTTATGTCCAGGAATGATGTGGCTGTCCTGTTCTGGAAAGAGATATACTTCCCTGAAAGAGCAGCTACGTAGGCTGTGTGAGTTATTAGATGCATCATTGTCACTGGAGACCTAGGAGATGCCTGTGGAATTGACTTCCTATTTCAGGTCTGGCTGATAACTACAGCCAGCTCTAGACTGAGATTGCCTGGCTGTAGCTTTGCGTGCTCTAGTAAACTCCCATCTGTACTACCGTAATGCCCTCCAAGTGGGGCTTCACTTGGAGACAGTCTAATAACTGCGTTTAGTGTTGGGTGACGTTGCTAGAGTTGCAAAGGTAAAGGGGACCCCTGACTGTTAGGTCCAGTCGTGGCTGACTTTGGGGTTGCAATGCTCATCTAGCTTTATTGGCCGAGGGAGTCGGCGTACAGCTTCCAAGTCATGTGGCCAGCATGACTAAGCCGCTTCTGGTGAACCAGAGCAGCACACGGAAATACCGTTTACCTTCCCGCCGGAGCGGTACCTATTTATCTACTTGCACTTTGACGTGCTTTCGAACTGCTAGGTTGGCAGGAGCAGGGACGGAGCAACGGGAGCTCACCCCATCGCGGGGATTCGAACCGCCAACCTTCTGATTGGCAAGTCCTAGGCTCTGTGGTTTAAACCACAGCGCCACGCGCGTCCCTTTTTTGCTAGAGTTGTAGAAGATTCAATAGGGAGCCATATTACACTTATTTTTGGTGATCTGCACTGGCTGGCTACAGATTATTGGGTTCTGTTTAAGGCAGTGATGACAGGAGTCATCATCCACCAACATCTGGAGAGCCAGATTTAAAGAGCTACTGTTAGAATATAAAGTCATAAGTGACTTAAGACCTGGATATTTGATAGAGCATCTCTCTCCATTGACTTGTTTACACATCACTGAACATGCCCTTGGGAAGGCCCCAGGCAACGGTGACAGTGGGGTCGGCTTGAGCAAGGAGGGGCAAGTGCTCACTGGTTGGCTCTAGCCTGGCAAGAGGAGGAGCGCCGTCACCTCCACCGCGGCCGCCCCAGACTCCCCTCCCTGAGCACCGGCAGGGAGAATGACGGAGCTCCAGTCCACGCTGCTACTGCGGAGACAGCTGCCATATCAGTCAGTCAGGGCAACACAAAATGTTTAGGGATATGCGTACCCCTGCGTACCCACCAGAAAAAAAGCACTGGACTTAGTCAATAGAAAGTCATTAACACATAAACATGATAATAATAAGAATACTGCTACCAATAGTGGTTTACATTTCTACTTCATGACCTTTAGAGGATAAATCATTTCCCACACCCCCTTTAAGTTTTGTTACATGAATTTGTAGAGCCTTATTAAGAAATTTGGACGTTCTAAAGGATATACACTTCTCTACAATAAAAAACAGTTATTTGCAAGAGATGACCTTTCCTTCTGTGATCTTAACAATGGGTGGATGTAAATGTTTCTAAGATCGTTGTGAAATTGATGTAATTGTGGCATAGGGCAATTGTGGCAGGTGCTACATCTGGGAGAGTTGTGCTAAATATGTGGTGTCCACTGACATTGCCTCTGGTTTCCAAAAGTGACCAATAAAGTTGGCGATCATAAGGGGATGGCAGCATCACTGATGATTTCCAAGGCCTTGGGAGATCTAATTAGTCTAGTGCTTTATTTTATTCGTTAGATTAATGTTTGCATTGCTTTGTTTTGTTCTGAAACACTTTGGGACCTTTCAGTGAAAAGTGGTCAATATCATCACTAGCATCAAGAACAAATTCATTGTGCTAAGTTGCTAGCTACTAGCCTTGACAACATCCAGGTAAATTCCAGAGAAAATTTTAATTACAAATTGCAATTAAAATTAAAATTATTATTATTATTATTATTATTATTATTATTATTATTATTTCAAACAAATTATTTGCTTAATAGTCTCTCACACTGACTGTCTTGATCTTTTCAATTTATTTTGCTTTGGGTTTCTTTGGAGCAAAAACATACATTGATGAATCTGTCAGTTTCTCATTTTCCCAGTCTTAAGTTCACATTTCTGCAGCAATTTGTGATGTACCTAATGAAAATCTGTGAACATTTCAGTATGAATTTCTCCTAATAAATGTGTTTGTAATCAATATTGACTGTCATAGTACTTTTGCAAGGCATTTTCCCTAACATAATGCGTTTTTGTATGTTATTTTCATGAATATATGCATTTTATGCAGACTTCCCCCTAATATGCCGTTTCCCCTCTACACAGAGAACTACAAGGTAAAAATTTGGTGGTGTGATTATAAGGATAATTGTGTTCAGGTTCATGTATTAGTTGGTGCCAATCAGTACATATTCATTAAAACAAAAGCAAGATAGAATTTCTGCCCCACCTCTAAGTGTATAGTGCTGTTCTAGAGGGCCCAAAAGGGGGGAGGTCCAGTAAAGATCAGGTGATTCTTTGAGCAGAAAAATTGTTAATCTAGACATAGTGTTTCTCAAGAATTTCCTCCCTCAATACATAATTATGTTCTCCACCTGATTCAGGTTACAGCTACAACTCCTTTGGGAGACAACTTGTTTGCACTTGCCATCCAACAAGGCAGAAGGAATAATATGTAAGGCTAATTGGAGAAAAGTTCTAGGCAAAGAGGAAGAATGTCAATTTTTTAACGCTATCTACATCTTTGATGTCCCTTTTGAAAAAGACAATATGACTGAGAGAATTTAAAGTCTTGCAACAGCCTCATATTATCTACAGATTGGCCTTCATATAACCTGTCCCTAAATTCTTTTTATGCTTAGGCAGTCCCAAAATACTAAAGGGAAATTTCACACCTGTGACAAACTGTGGATAATACCATTTTGATTTTTCATTGTACTTGTGGGGGCAGAGGGGAGACTGTTGTACAGTGGTACCTTGGGTTACAGACGCTTCAGATTACAGGCACTTCAGGTTACAGACTCTGCTAACCCAGAAATAGTACCTCGGGTTAAGAACTTTGCTTCAGGATGAAGTGGCAATGGGAGGCCCCATTAGCTAAAGTGATGCTTCAGGTTAAGAACAGTTTCAGGTTAAGAACGAATTAAGTTCTTAACCCGAGGTACCACTGTACTAATCATTTCTCTGAAGTTGTGTGTGTGTGTGTGTGTGTGTGTGTGTGTGTGCGCGCTTTTATGCCTTCTAGGGCTGTGCAGTCAAGTCCTGAACCAAACCAGGCCATTTTGTGGGGTGAATCAAGGCATCACTCAAATTTAGACAGCCCCAGATCACTGTGGGTCAGGTGGTCCAAAGAGATCCAGTTCTGTTTAGGAGAAGAGTGGTAGACAGAAAGGAGAGAGAGGCAGTGAGTGTGGAGAAGAAGAAACTCTGACTTTGAGGGACCGCCTGGCTGCATTTTCCTGGGATAAGGGAGAAGTGGGATGGGGTTGGATTCCTTTGGAAGCATGGCATGGGCTTTCTCTCCCAGCTTCTCCTTCTTCCCACTTAATGTCCAGCCCCATGAAGCAGCCTGTCCACTGCTCCCTGAGCTGCTCTTTGGGGCTGGGGGGGAACCCGGGATTCCCCCGCCAGCCCCGACAAGCTCCTGAGCAGCTTTGGGGTAGCCCGCGAAGCCTCCGCAGGGCAGCGGGATGAAGGCTCCCCGCTGCCCTGCAGAGGCTTTGTGGGCTACCCCAGAAGCCAGAACAGCTAGAGAGAGCGCTGCGCAGCACTCCCTCTAGCTGTTTTAGCTTCTGCCTTAGTGGCGCAAAAAGTCCCCAAGAGCCACACACACACTCCACGTGGTTCATGAAAGGGAGCGTTGAGCAGAGCCTGGGATGCATGCAGACTCTGCTCAGCGCTCCCTTGAAATAAAAAAAAATTTCTTGAATTCCCCCTCTAAAAACTAGGTGTGCCCTGTGGTCAGGTGCGCCTTATGGAGTGAAAAATACGGTAGTCCTTGGGTAGTTTGCACTACTAAGAAGGCCTTCCATGACATTTGCACTGTTTGGTTCTACACAGGAGGGCAGGTTAGAAATCTAAATAACAACAGCAATAAGCATTGGAAAGGTGATTCAGTGAGTGATCACAGCAAGCTTTATCCGTTGTGAAAGTAAATGCCAATGGAATCAGCATTTGGGCTATGCAGCAATAATGTATCTTGCTTGGCTGAGTAGCTCTTAAATTATTGATCCCATTTGTCTGGGGACTTGGTTCTCTCCCCCCACCCTGGTTGCCTTTCTGGCATCAGAAGGGCTTTGCAGCCAGTTCACAGACTCTGGTGCAATGAAATTTACGAATGTGTAAAGCCGCATTGGTCAGGCTCTGCAAATAATGGATGATGATGTGGGGAGTTGGCGTCTCGTTTCTTCAGTTCCTACATCTCATTTCCTTCCCGTCAGCTACTCTCTTGACAGCATCAGCACTGCACAATTGACAGCTTCTGAAGGCATCATTTCTGACAATCCTATCTGGAGCTTGAATGGAGGCCATGATATACAAAAGTCAAAAGAGGGTTAGAGGGAAACTTGGCATACCAACAGCTCTGGATGATATCCACTTTGCTCTGGGTTTTTCAATCTCTATCTCTTGCCTCAAGCACGAAGCGTATGACTTGCCAATGACCTCCTGTGTGCCATAGCCAACTGCCTTTGGTGTGTCCATCACCCTCAGCAGCATCCAGACTCTTGCCCTCAACAGTTCTGAGCAAAAGTACAGCTGAGGGCTTAGAATCTGCGTTTGGCCTATTTCCCCATAAAGCTTTCTATTTGTTTGGGATCTGGACGAAAAAGGCTCCCCACAATGATGGAGATGATGTCTAAATTGGCCAGCCTTCTCCGTTTCAGAGCTGTTCGTTTTATCTCCTTTATATGAAAGGTGGGAAGCCTCTTCCAGCTTGAGGGCCGAATTGTCGGTATCCTTCGGGGGTCAAGATGCCAGCTGGATAGCCCCCAACTGGATCATGCCCTTCCAGCCGTGACGAACCCCCGATCTCTGATGCGACGTAAATCAGCGACTTCAAATACCTGAGCACGCTATATTAGCAGAGCATACTGCGCAAACAGAACAGGCTTGTGAAAACATACTAACAGCTAAAGATTTATTAAGCATAAATCAGGACAAAGAAAACATGTCGTCTCCCTTTCTTCTCCTCAGAGACAGAGTAAAGCAAAAGCTATACACACAATGGAAGTTCCCAGCAAGCTGTGCTGGTATGTAAACAGACATGTGACATGCAACAGTTCCATGTCTGCAACTAAAGGTGGAATGTAATTTTCCAACACGAATTCCCTTCTGGGCAACCTTCTGAGAGCCACATGTCTGGTGGGACCAGCCGTAAAAGTAGGTAGAGTAATGAATGCAAATTTCCTCCCTTTATGCAGCAGGCTGGTTTCTATAAATACTCACATACCCTTCTCCATCCTCCATCAGGGCAAGCTAGAAGCAGTTATCTGAGTTGAATGACACATTCCAGGCAGGTGGAAAAATTCAAGGAGGGTGCAAATGAGGATCAGTAGGGAGTGTGGATGAGGGTGGGGTTTGGCGTAATAAGGGCCAGATAGACTTGGAAGGTCTTTCCCGGCCTTTGAGCCTGAGGTTTCCTGCCTCTGCCTTATACGAATTGGATGTAGGCTGAAATTTAATGTCACTTTGCTCTGTACCATAGAGCTTATCTGAGAGCTCTGCTGGATTTATTTGGACAACTTATTTCTGTATCTTTATTCATAGTGGCCAGCCAGATGCCCTTGGGAAACCCAGGGAAGGGACACTCGGGCTCACCAGAGAGCCAGTGTGGTGTAGTGGTTAAGAGCGGTAGTCTCGTAATCTGGTGAACCGGGTTCTTGTCTCCGCTCCTCCACATGCAGCTGCTGGGTGACCTTGGGCCAGTCACACTTCTTTGAAGTCTCTCAGCCTCACTCACCTCGCAGAGTGTTTGTTGTGGGGGAGGAAGGGAAAGGAGAATGTTAGCTGCTTTGAGACTCCTTAGGGTAGTGATAAAGTGGGATATCAAATCCAAACTCTTCTTCTTCACCCACACTTCCACTCAGCCTGTATTCTCACTGTATTGTGTACCAATTAATCCCCACCCAGTCCAAGGCTGAGATCTTTTCTTGTCATTCTGAGGCTATGCCTTGCAAAAATCCCATCTTACCTGCTGAATTGGATCCTATCAGATGTACAGAAAATTTGAATAGAGATTTTTCTTAACCAAACTTAAGTTCAGCAGGTAGAATGGGTTTTCACAAAGCACAGCAATGGAACAATGAGAAAAGCTCTTGGACCCAGGGGAATTAATCAGTACACAATACGACCAAACTACAGATCAAGTGAAAGTGTGGATGAGCCCTGAGTGCCCCTCCCTGGGCTTCCCAGAGGCATCTGGCTGGCCAACATTAATAGAGGTACAGAAATAGATGGTCCAAACAATTAAATGCAGTAGGTTTCTTATTTCTTCAGAGGATACTTTTTATATTTCTTTTTATGTATTTAATCAAAAAGATAATCAGTAACATTGAAATAAAGCAGAAACAATACAATTGCATTAAAATTAAATGGACACACGCAAAAACAAACAAAAAGAGGAGACAATTCTGGGTTGTCGCATTCACAATCCCTGGGAGAAACAATAATTATTATTGATACATGAAGATAAATGTTTTATGTTTTCCCCAACCTGACTTCCAAATGTGGTGAAATCTGTGCATAATGTCTAGCTTTATAGATGCTTATGCTTGACATTCATTCTTTTCTTTTCATTTCATTTTCTTTCATGCATTTAAACCTTCCCACAATAGCTAAGAAAAGCCAATAAGGTAAACAAAGCAATTCAAAACATCTGGCCTCTCTGTCTTTTCTCAAGCTGATGGACTTGGATCATAAACCTTGGAGAAGGCTCTATTCTCCAGTCCCATTCATGCACATGGAAAAGGGTTCTTTAGATCTTCCCTCCCTCCACCATAACTAATCTCCATTTACTCCGCCCCTTTCAATCTCCCCTTTTGCTTCAATGGGATTTTTGAATTCATCCTAATCCAGAATGAACTCATCCTAATCCAGAAAACTTTGCTTTTAATGAAAGTGGGCAAGGGGGGGGGAGGCTTTGGAAGGGGTCTCCAGTGCTGCACATTTCACCAATCCAAACCCCTTTGATAGAATGGAATCTCTTTAGCTTCTTGGTTGATTTTTTAATGGTGACAGATGTACTGATCGCCTTTCAGTCATCTGTCATTTTCACTATCACCCACAGTTTACCTCTGGAATCAGTTTAGGGAAGAAGTGAGTCTTTTAATTAAAACAGTCTGTTGTGATGAATCTGTTATTACAAAGTCTTACCTATGTAAAACATTAATAATACAAATTTCATTTGTTTATGTCAGCGTTGAGCATTAATTTTTAATGGTGCAATGTATGAGTTATGAAAGGCATTAATGCAAAACAAATCACCAACTGAGCGAGGGAAGGAAAATCCATTTATTTCTTTTTTTTTTCTTTTTTAGGGCAGGCAGCAGGAATGAAATATTATTGCGATTCAATCTAGGAAAATTGCATTTATTTATTTATTTTAGAGGGATTGAATGCTTTCTTGAAGGAAAAAAAATTTTTTTTTTAAACAATCCAGCGAAAGCTGTGGTTTTATCAACCTGCTTAATATCAGTGCTAAATTGCAATAAGGATTGTATTCCATTTCGACCAATCAGAGCGCTCGCTGTGACCTCCAAGGAAATGCTTTACATGATTACACTGTCATCAGCGTCGAACACTCAAGGGGGGAAGAGATCCAATATTCTTAGCAGATGTAAGAATGCAATATACTTGGCTCACAAGATAACCATGTCGGTTTCCTAGTGCTGCCTCAGAAAGACAGTTCAAGGTCAACTTGACCTGATCCACACAAAAGACTGGCCAGGTGGCTGTTGGGAGAGAAATGCAGAAAGAAGAAAAGTGTCTTGGGAGGTTGCAAACTCGATTTTGCTACAGGTATTTTAAAAAGAAGCTTGTATACAGAAGGTCCCAAGTTCAATCCTTGGCACCTCCAAATAGTTTCATTCATTTGATTTGAGATACCACTTACTTTTTCAAAGGTAAGTTGGGCAAACTCTCCTGCCTGAAATCCTGGAGAGCTCCTACTAATCTGTGTAGACAGAATCGAGCCAGACGGACCAATGGTCTGGCAATTTCAGGCAAGTTCCTGTGCTCTGCAGCAATCGACTCATGCTCATCCCTGCTCCCAGGTGTGCAATGCAGTATATTGGGGGTGGGAGGAGAGAGGCAGAAGTCTAGGAGGCTTTGTTTCTTTCTTTCTTTGTTTGTTTGTTATTCAGCTCTTGTTTAATGTTGCCAGACTATTTCTGGTCTTTCGTCCTCAATGAACATCTGACACATTGAGCAATGTCCATCCCAACCATGAAACGCCCGCTTCTCTGTCTCTCTCCTGCTTCATTCTGTCTCCCTCCTTACCAGCTTGAGGAACTGCTGACTTTAGCAATAAAGCTGAAAATTTAATATCATGCTACAAGGCTCGACAACAAACCATCACCAGGTTCTATCAATACAGCTGCTCTCAGATCTACCGGCAATGCAAGGCAGAGAGAAAACAAGATGAATTTTTTCTGATATGAATTCTACAATATTGGATTTTCTCCTGCCCGCACCCAGAGCCCTTTGTACACATTCCAGCTTTTCCTTCCACATGGTACAGCAGCTCCATTTGCTGAGTGACAGGGCAGATGCCACTGGGTGGTGCGTCTCTGAGAAAATGCTAGGCTTCTGCTCAGAGACATCTTTCTCTTATGGGCTGGCACCCTTCCCCATCAAAACAGACAGTATCCATCACCACACACTTTATAGTATACACAGCATACCCCCCAACATTCTCTGATGAAAATAGGGATGTCCCATTCCATAATGATAATTTTACAATTTATACTCCACACATCTTACTGGGCTGCCCCAGACACTCTGGGCAGCTTCCAACATATATAAAAACATAACAAATAATTAAACATTTTTTTAAAAAAAAACCTTCCCCATACAGGATTGCCTGGGAGCTTGGGAGTTGTATAACTCCATACCCTCCAACATTTCTTTGATGAAAATAGGGACATCTGAAGGAAAAGTGGAACATTCCAGGATCAAATCAGAAACCGGGACAGCTTCTCTAAATCAGGGAAAATAGAGACACTTGGAGGGTCTGGTATACAGTAGTATGATCAGGCCTTTTGTGCATTTAATTTGCACAGTTTCAACTATATGTGCTTGAAGGCCAGCTGGCTGAAATCCCGCAAGTTAAATACGGAGCTGGCACAATGAGAGTCCTTGCTCAGGAAGCAAGGCAGAAAGCTTAAAAGCTCTTTTTGCACTGGATTTTCCCAGCACAAAGGGCGCTTTTAAGCTCTCTGCATTGCTTTCCAAGCAAGGCTCTCTCTTCTTGCCAGGTCTGGGGTGCTCCCGAAAGGTCTTGTGGGAACTCAAACATCCCCAGATCTTACAAAAGCATCCTGGGGCTTCTGGAGAATAGCTGTTGCCATCAGAATGTTTACTCAGAATTTCCTGTTTAGCAGGCTAAACATACTCACCTCCCTTAACTATACCTCATAAGGCTTGGTTTTCAGATCCTTTATCATCATGGTCACCCTCTTCTGCACACGTTCCAGCTTGTCAATATCCTTCTTAAATTGTGACCTCCAGAACTGGACACAGTACACCTGGTGTGGTCTGACCAAGGCAGAATGGGGTGGGAATATTACTTCCCTTGATCAGGACACAATACTTCTGTTGATGTAGCCTGGAATACCATTAGCTTTTTTTGCTTCTGCGTCACACTGGTGACTTATGTTATGCTTGTGGTCTACTAACACATGAAGATCCCCCATTTCATATTTGTACAGCTGGCTATTCCTACTTAAGTGTAGAACGTTGCATTTGTCCCTGTTGAAATTCATTTTCTTTGTTTTTATCCAGTTCTCAAATCAGTTTTGGTCATCTTGAATCCCAATTCTGCCTTCAACAGCATTAGCAGACCCTACCAGTCTGATGTTATCTAAAAATTGAATGAGGCTCAGAAAAGAACCCTGCAACACCCCACTTGTCACTTTCCCCCCGGATAATGAGGAACCATTAATGAATATTCTTTGGGTTTGGTCAATTTTTGTTCTTGTTGTTGTTTAGTCGTTTAGTCGTGTCCGACTCTTCGTTACCCCATGGACCAGGGCACGCCAGGCACTCCTGTCTTCCACTGCCTCCCGCAGTTTGGTCAAACTCATGCTGGTAGCTTCAAGAACAGTATCCAACCATCTTGTCCTCTGTCGTCCCCTTCTCCTTGTGCCCTCCATCTTTCCCAACATCAGGGTCTTTTCCAGGGAGTCTTCTCTTCTCAAGAGGTGGCCAAAGTATTGGAGCCTCAGCTTCAGGATCTGTCCTTCCAGTGAGCACTCAGGGCTGATTTCCTTAAGAATGGATAGGTTTGATCTTCTTGCAGTCCATGGGACTCTCAAGAGTCTCCTCCAGCACCATAATTCAAAAGCATCAATTCTTAGGCAATCAGCTCTCACATCCATACATCACTACTGGGAAAACAATAGCTTTAACTATACAGACCTTTTTTTCTTTTCTTTTTTCTTTTTTGGTCAATTAACCAGCTACAAATCCACCTAACAGTTACCTTGCCCAGTCCACATTTAACCCGCTTCTCTGCAAGAATATCATGGGGGTCTTTGTCAAAAGCCTTGCTAAAATCAATATGCACTATGTCCACAGCATCCCCTGGATCCACCAAACTTGTAACTCTATCAAAAAAAAAAAATTATTTGTCTGGCATTACTTGCTTTTGAGAAAGCCATGCTGAGTCTTTGTCATCACAGCATCCTTTTCTAAGTACCCACAGACCAACTAAATTATCTATTATAGGTTCTTTCCTGGTACTGATGTCAAGCTCAATGGTCGGTAGTTATCTGGGTCTTCTCCCCACCCCAACCCCCATCCTTCTGAAGATGTGGACAACATTTGCCCACTTTCAGTCTTCAGGGGCCTCACTTGTTCTCCAAGAGTTCTCGATTATAGACAGAGGCTCTGAAATTGACTCTGCAAGCTCTTTTAGTACCCTCAGGTGCAGTTCATCAGGCCCTGGAGATTTGAATTCATTTAAATTAGCTAGATGTTCCCTTAAGAATTCTTTTACTTTATTGGGCTTCAACTCTCTCCTTGCATTGATTATTCTGTTATCACCATGTTAGGCACTGGTTTGTCAATTCAGACGTTCAGACAATTCAGACCCCAAACCATAATTAGTGCAAATCATGGTTTCTGGTTCTGGATCACTGGCTGATCACACAAATCATGGTCTGTCAATTCAGATGTCAAGCCCAAACACTTAAGTATCCTTATCCATAATTGAATACGATTCTTGAATTCATGCATTCACTGTTGGAAACAGTAAAAAGACCAATGAAGAGCTACGGTACTTAGAAATGTGTTGATTTTAAGTGGTGCCTGAAGAGCAAGGGACTTGTTCTACAGTGAAAATGTCAAGAGACTTTTCTTGCCAACAATAGATGTCTGAGCTTTCAGATTTGCTTCCTCAGACCATAGCAGAAGGGTGACAAGTGGATTTAGTGTGTTAAAGAAGCATGCCCTCTGTGCTGCTATGAGTTCTCTGTTTAATAAGAGCAGCCAAAATGGATTCAAAATTTTGGTGCCAAGAATTTCATTCAGGGAAAATTTGAGAAGGATTTGTTCCTAGAAATGTCCCAATTTTGGGGGGCCAGTGCAGAATCATAGCCAAATACGGTAAGGGACAAGAACTCTTTTTCTAAAGGAAAGTCCTTTTAAAAGCACTTTGTGCTCTGGAGAAGGTAAGTAGTTAATGGTTGGTCTACACAGGGTAATGCACTGTTGAATTCCACCCTGTGGATTTTAACTAGGAAATTTGAACAAATCCCTCTCCCTCTTCCAAGCCAATGGGAGACAGGGACTAGGTGCAGTCCCTCTCAACTGATTGGCAGGGAGCAGAGCAGGAGTCTGGAGCGGAAGAGGAAAAGGGAAGGGGCTAGGATGGAGAACAAGAGGGTGTGAAGGGGGGACTGAAGTGGAAGGATAAGGAAGGTGGAGACACTGGGGAAGAGCAAAATGAGAGAAGAGAAATGACAGAAACCCCTTACAGGCAGAGAGATGGAAGAGGAAACCTTTCTATCAGGAATAGGTATCAGAGGTACAAACAAATATGAAATGGAGGGGAAAGAGTGAAAGAATGAAAGGAAATTCAGAGAGGCACTAAGAGGTCCAATCAAGGCTCTCCAGATGGCTTATCTTCACCCATTAGAAATACAGCCATATTGCCAATGCCTGGGGTGAGTGAAAGAGGGCAGTAAACCAACAGTCTCTGTGGAACACTTGAGAGCTTCTGCCAGTCAATGTAGTCAACACTGAGGTAGATTTATCCATAGTGTGACTAGGTTTCAGGCAGCTTCCTCCATTCCTAGGAGTTGCCCACCACACACACACCAATTATGACCTCAAACCCAACTTACATGACCCAGCCAATGATAGACAAGGCTTACATGTGACTCCATAAATGGCAACTGACTATGATGCACCTTCCATGGGCTGCACTCTCAAACACCTTATCACACTGTGAGGGGCCAGGCCTGGGTCCAGAGACCATTGAGGGAAGGAGGAAGAGGAAGAGGGAGGATGTGAGGGAGGCTCCTCCTCAGATGCCTTGCCTGATGTGGCCCTTGGTGACAATCCACTGATAAAGGAGATTATGTCTTTATTCTTCCAGTTCATCAATATCAGCCTCTTGGCTACGATTAGAGCACGTAAAGACCATTTTTGTTGTCCAGTTGTTAACTTCCATATAGTAGGTATTTAGCTCGGAAGAATATTCTCTGTTGAAAATATTAGGTTTTTCTTTCCTGAACAGTCATATTTATACAATCCAAAATTTAGTATAAACATATGTTTCAGGGATGCACCAGCTCCCTCAGGCCTTGGCCTCGCCCGCCTCCCTTGGTGACAGACGAACGGACAGATGTGTGTGTATAAGCACACATGGCTGCCAGAAACAGCAGCGCTGCAGCCACCGCTTCCTTTTGTAACCGCGCTGCCATTTGGCCAGTTCCCTCACACGCAATGCCCCCCCCCCCAAAGCCAGACATTTTACAAAATTTTAAAAATCCGCCCACAGTGATTTCATCCCTGAAAAAGAGGTCATGTCTGGGTAAATCCGGATGTATGGCAACCCAAGAGTGCTTTGTGTTTTTCCATGCAAATTTTAAAAAACCTTAACAGCGTCATTCAGCTTTCCCAATTCTTGTCTGTGTCCTCTTTTAAAGCTTCCAATATGAGGCTAGCTAGAATTGGCTGAGGGAGCTGAGCATGTTTAGTCTTGAGAAGAAGAGAATGAGAGGTGGCACGGTAGTCATCTTTAAACATCTGAAGGGATCTGACATGGAAGAGAGAGCAAGCTTGTCTTTTGCTACTTTTGCTGCTATGACCTGAACTAATGGATGCAAATGACAAGAAAGGAGATTCCAACTAAACATTGGGAAGAAATTTCTGATGGATTCCAGCAGCATCTGGAGGGTCACAGGATCCCCATCTCTCTTTTAAACATTATAGGCTTCTTTTAAAAGAAAAGATTCCATTTTCATCCCCTATAACATTTAGATAAATTAATTCATTCACACATTACTTTAAAACAGCCTGGTGGAACAAGAAATCATCTCTCAAGAATTTGCCAGACATCAATGCTTTTATTTTACTGGTAGTTTGGCTGACATTTTATTATGTCAGTTCGTTCTTTCCTCTTTTGTTTGCATTGCTATTAGCCAATTCCTTGTCTATTCATTTAGTTTATATTGCTATTAGCACCATTACATTGACACCAGTGAAATACAGACTTGGATAAATTTTAAAGAGAAATACACAATAAAACCCAGGTGATTTTACTATAACTCCATATTTATCTAACCATCATTGGTAGGAAATTATTTCAGCTATGGGCTGGATCACATTCTTGACAACCAGTGATTCTGTACGTGTGAGGGCCCAACCTGCATCCCACAATTGAGATTTGCTGCTTTCAAATTTTGACAAAGCTCCGAGTAGCAAGAGGGTTTTTTTCTCCCAGTTGCTAATAGTGTCAAATGTGCCGCATCATTAAAATGGTGGAGAATATGGAATCAGGTGGTCCTTAACATTTTTCCTGTGTTCTGGTTCCCAGGCTCGATTCCAGGCTTCCAGTTCGTGACTGACTGCTGTCTAATACCACAGCCTCAGCAAGTTATCAGTGAGATAGTATACCTGTGTCTGGAATATATTGCTTTAGACAGTAGGCGGGAGCTTGTATACCCTCCCCACCACCCAAATTCCTTCATACTCCAACATAGAAAAGTAGATGTCAGTAAGGATTCTAACCTAGCATTCACCCAGATATACTAGGATTTTGAGAAAGTGAGGTGGGCGCCAATCACAAAACATCTGCCATGGGGCTCTGTCATAACATAAAATAGCTGTCACATCCAAGACATCAGAAGAAGAGACAGAACCACAAAATGGTAGGGGCAACAAATTATCCCTCCAGACCCAGGTTTAGCATTGCTATCACTCCAGAAATCCTGCAAAATGTGTTATTGTTGTTTAGTCATTTAGTTGTGTCCGACTCTTTGTGACCCCATGGACCAGAGCAAGCCAGGCACTCCTGTCTTCTACTGCCTCCCGCAGTTTGGCCAAACTTATGTTGGCCGCTTCGAGAACACTGTCCAACCATCTTGTCCTCTGTTGTTATATAGAGACTTACCGTATTTTTCGCTCTATAAGACGCACCAGACCATAAGACGCACCTAGTTTTTGGAGGAGGAAAACAAGGGAAAAAAATATTCTGAATCTCAGAAGCCAGAACAACAAGAGGGATCGCTGTGCAGCGAAAGCAGCAATCCCTCTTGCTGTTCAGGCTTCTGAGATAGCTTCGTAGCCTGCATTCGCTCCATAAGACGCACACACATTTCCCTTTACTTTTTAGGAAGGAAAAAGTGAGTCTTGTAGAGCAAAAAATACGGTAATTACCCACCTAGTAACAGCAACTAAGTTGGAATACACCCAGCATTGGACATGCCATTCCCACTGCACCTTAAAAGGCTGGTGAAAATGGGTATGGCAGTTAGCAGTTGTAGAAAAAGTTACAGAGTGTAACAGACAGCTAGGAATTAAATCTAAAACATCATTCTCAGTTACTTGGTCTCTGTTGCTGAATTTGTTTTGTGACAAAAGGGAGTACTCTTCCCTCAGAGCTTCATCACCCATTATGGACAGGTATTATACCTAAACAGCTTTGGTCCTTAGCTTAAATTCTATACATTATCTTTGTTGGCTTTCCATATTGCTGTCTGTATATTTCTTAATTATTGTATAGGTTTTCTCCCCCCCCCCCCCGTGCATTTACAAGTAAGACTGGAATTTAATTAATAGTTGTGCTTATGAGTCTTGTTTATTAATATGTAATTTAAAAAAAACCTCTAAGTTAAAAAAGAAAATAAGAAAATAAGGGAGGAGACACCAGCATCAGGCACCACCATGTTTGTTCCCTGAGAAGCTATTTGCACCTCTGCTCTTTCCAGAACAGAAGGGGGCAAGCATCTGTTCCTAGCATCCAATTAAATGTGAGCATCTTTTAGGGGGCATGTTCATTGTAGAAGCTGAGCCAGTGCAAAACAGGTGACTGAGCAGGAAGAGCAAAGAGTCTCTCATGAACTGTGGATATATGAGAGGATATTTACTGAAACCTTTCCTGGCTTCCATAGGAGAAGCTTATAGGTACTCTGACTCCTGTGGGTGCCACACGGACAATCTCTGTGCCAGTGTCTAGTTTCTAGACATGATCCGTCACATGAATCTCATGTGAATCTGTCATGGTATATCCCTCACAAAAGTCTACTGCCACAGTTATGTAGAATCAAAGGCCTATAGCAAAATGCTGAATACTTCCTCCATGTCAATCCCCTGTCAGTTATCCTTTTTCATACTGTAATTTAGGCCCTTTCTGGCAGCTTTGCATCTATCCCCATCAATATAAATTATACTGCTAGGCTGTCTCCTGAGAGATGTAGTATCAAAATATTTTATTAAAGTCAAGATTAATTACATGGCTTGGCCCATTATTCTTTTTGTTTCCTCCTGTCAAAATACATCACATCATGCTGATGTGGTCAGAATCACAGAAGCACCATCCGAAGCTGAACACTGGGAGATTTGGGACAGATGAAAGGAAAGATTTCATCACACCACATATAGCTAAACTATGGCATTCGCTCCCTTGAGAAGTAGTTATGGCCACCAACTTGGATGGCTTTAAGAGAGGATTTTAAAAATCATGGAGGATCAGTGTATCAGTGACTACTAGTCACCACAGCAATGTTCTCCCTACACTGTTGGGGGCAGCGTTGCTGAGAATCAGAAATAGAAACACTGTTGTTATGCTCATGCCCTGTTTGTGGGCTTCCCAAAGGCATCTGGCTGGCTATCATGGGACCAGAATGCTGGACTAGTTGGTTCATTGGCCTGATCCAGATAGGCTCCTTTTACATCTTCATATTCTTAAAAGAAATCTTAAGGACCTTATCAAGTCAACATTGCCATGCCATTCTAACTGGGTGTTTTCTGAAAATAAACAGTGGTATTTCTATTACTGATAAATGGCCTTGATCAGTGTCAGGGGTTCAGGAGCAGAGACACAGGAGGGGGAGCAAATGGAGAGCGAGGAGGAGGAATCCGAGGGGGGTGTAGGCAGTGACAGTGGTCAGAGGGATTCCATGAGTCTCTCCAGCGAATCGGAAGATTCTCAGAAGGGAGCGCCGATGGCCAGGGCGAGGGGGGTGCCAAGGGGGAAACCCCAGAAGGAAGGGGCCAGCGAGGACTCCCTGGGCAGCAGTTGGAAATCAGGACCAGCTTCCCCACCAGAACGCAGTAGGGGGGAGGAGTCCCAGGAATCGGGACCAGTGTTCTTACCACCAGCGAGAGAAGATGAGTCAGGATTGACCACGCCCACATCGGAGAGTGGGGAAGCGGTCAGGAGGAAGGTTACCGGCTGGGCGCGCGCGCCAAGTTCAAATGTACAGGCGAGCGGCACAGCAGGTAGCCCGGATAGGGAGCCAGGTCCTAAAGCCCGCCGGAAGGAAGGGCAAGACTCAGGGGGGTCAGCGTCAGAAGAGTCCAGGAAGGAGGAAACCCCAGGGGGCAGAAGGACCCAGAGGAGGAAAGAACAGCGCAGGAGGTGGAGCCGGGCTAGGATCTTAAACTGGTGCGGAAGGGGTAGTGATTCAGAGGGGACTTCGCCGATCTAAAGTCAAGACGTAGGGCTGCACGCTCTGGGGTTTGAAATGGAAACTAAACTTCAATAAAGACTTTTGTACATTACATCAACCGGGCGTTGGTCCTCTGTGAGCTGGGACCTAGAGGCAGCTCTGACAATCAGTATAGTCTAAAAATATTTACAACCCACCATTATGAGTCAAACTCCCTCCAACTGGCTTACACAAGCATAAATTTTATATATTTCTCAACAATAATAAAATAGAATACAAAAACCAATAAACCAAGAACATTAATAAAACTAGCAATAATCAATACACATTCAGTGTACTAATAAAACTTACCGTATGAGTTTGTCCACCCCTTTGCCTTGACACTGGAATTCAGATATGAGGCATATGGCAGGGGTTAGGGGGTCGCCTTATTAATTGCAAGGCTTTGCAACAAGCAATGAGTGCTTTCAAGTAACACTAAGTGCATGCAGCCTTGCTGAAGAGGACTATAGGGAATGAATCCCATCACCTTCTTATTGTGCCAGACTACCCTGGTTCCTTGTACTGGAGCCATTAAGTCATCAATTCCCCTTGAGCCAGGCACCAATAGGTTAGGAAACTATCTCTTTGCCAAGCAGGTGCCTCAGGGTTCTCACCAGGTTCTTCTGAATTCCTCGTCCCTGCTCACACTTCCTGCCAATGGCACAAGCCTGTCAATCAGTGAAATCATATTTCCCACAGGCCCTCTTGTTTCAACATTTTGTGTGTGTGTGTGTGTGTGTGTGTGTGTGTGTGTTTTCTAATATACCCCTAATAATAGCCAAATTATAACAATAACAATTAATTCCCAAATTATACAATTATCAAAATGCCAATTAACTTCCAATTAATACATTTTAGTTAAAGTGGCTCCCCGTATGGTGGACTGGATGCATTTCCGATCTTATATCACTGCATTCCATAATCTTAATTAATGTCAGCTACATTTCAGTAATAATAATAATCCCTTAGTCAACAACTACATAATTAATGATTTCCATTTGTGATGTTACAATATATAAATTTATAAAGCTTCAAGTGAGGAACTATTATCTTTATTCTGCCCTGCAGCTGAAAACTGTTATGTCCATGGAGATTCCTTCTGTCCATATATGGTGTTGTCTCTTTTGCTTCCTAGCTGTTGTTTTCTCCCATCGTGGCTTGGGGCAGAACTGAATCTCAAAGTTTCTCAAGGTCTTAACTCTCCGTCCCTTGCTTCAATGTCTTGGAACAGGCTAGAAAACATTCTGTCTCACTAGTAAAACATGTTGCAGGTTTTCTCCATTTTCCCCTCAGCCTAGGAAAAGGTGGGTAGTTTTCAAACACTCAGAAGATTTAATACTCCTTTACAACTCCCATAATCCTTGCAGTGTTCTTATCACAACCCCAAATTCTTTTCCTTCCAGTGAGAGATTTATGGCCCAATTAAACTTTATCTTAAATTACATTCTGTCAGTAGCACACACAAATCTCAATCTCTTTTTCCTTGTCTGTTGTTTTTAAACAGAGGTGAGGGGAATTACTCTGTCTTTCCAACACAGTCATACTTAAGCTTCCCCTTTCCCTCCTTTCTTAATTTCAGAGTTTTCATTTTTGCTTGTTAATATCAATATTACTCCAACATCCCTTCCTCACTTGCAAAAATCATTTTATTATATTCTGGAGAGAGTTGCCGAATCATAAATATATGAAAGCTTAGAATAAACAAATCTTGAGCTTCTGTCTCCCCAACTGACGCTTACGATAAGATAAGAAAATCTTATCTCAATTCAAACCTTTGATCAATGTAGCTGGTATATTCGGTAGTATGTTGTTGCAGCCCTTTTCCATCATGCACCAGTACTTTAAAGCCAATTAAAGATCCAATTAAACAGAGAACCTGTGCTTCTTAATGGCACTGTAGGAGGTGTCAGGTGAAGTGCTTTTGCACTCAGTGCCTCCCTGCCTCCCACATTCCATGCCAGAATGAGAGCCAGGTACTGAGACGAACTGCGAATGAAGCCCATTCCCCTCTGTCATCCTTGTTTTTTGTTTGTCGGTGATCCCCCGCTTTTGTGGGGGCTGCCTCCATTAAGGTAGGTAGGACCGGAAGCCTCTTGATTCAACAGTTTTAAGCAAGCAGAAAAGAAAACAGCCACCAAGCCATAACTGTCAATCTTCCCTTTTTTTGCGGGAAATTCCCTCATTCCAGCGCCGTTTCCCACTGCTTCTGCTGCTATCCCGGATTGTTAGATATTCCGTAGACTGTCCCCGGGACAGGTGAGGCTGCTGATCCCTTATTTTCAAATCTGAAAGTTGACAGCTATGCACCAAGCCAATCATGCTTTCAACAACAAACAAACAAAAATCCTTCTTCTCCCCAATTAAGTGACCTACTAATCTAACATAGGTTGGAATGAGAACAAATAATTATCCAAAACAAAAAAATAAGGTTAAAGATAAAGCTGGTGCTTTAAATTGGGTTTCAAAATGCACTAACAACCACTGCAGCTGCTACAATAATTGTGTCAGTTCCCCATCAGAACTTGGGTGGCCATATTTTGAACCAGCCACATTTTTTAACTTTGAAGGCAGCCCCACATAGATTGCATTACAGCAGTCATGCAAAATTTCAAGGTGGATGTGAAGGCTCCTGTTGAACTGAAATGCTTCAGGAATACAGAAAGAAAGGAAAGATTTTCAGTGAAACCAGCAAAATCACTTGGGGCAGCAAATATGCACATCTTAAAGTTGGCAGTGGTTTAAGAGAAACGTGTAGCTGGATTTGGAGGTTCTTGCTGGACCAAAATATCCCAGGGCTTCCAATGAGGATACTCCTGAAATTGTCCCTTAATACTGGAGATCCAAATTTCCTGGGTCTGTTTTGAAAAGCAGACCAGTGTGCAGTGGCGGAGGAAGAGGGGTGCAAGGGAAGTGCACTGCCCCCAGCAGCATGATCTCAGTGGGGTGCCATCATGGCTGGCCCGCGCTGGGTGCCATGCCCCCAGGACATGCATCACGCCCTTGCGGGCGGTGTGCCATGCCCCCAGGATGCGTGCCATGCCCCAAGGACGCATGCCACGCCCCTGCGGGCACTGCACCATGTCCCTGGGATGCGTGCCAGCCCTGCCCTTGTCTGCTCTCCCCCCCCCCCATGCCGGAGCATGAAGCTCCACCACTGCCAGTGTGCTAGGAATCCTTTAGGCATGTTTTTTCATCCCTGGCAGAGCTGATCTGCAATACAGTAAAAAAATATAGGTTTCATCATGTACACTAGATTTCCATGGGGAAACCTTCTCTGTCTCTAATCAGTTATTTGGAAATGTTCATGTAATGCAGGAGTTTCCTTCAGATGTTTCTGGATTCCAACACACATCATCTCTGACTATTAGCTACACTGACTGGGGCTGATGGGAACTGGAGTCCAACAACATTTGGAGTTTCCAGGTTTTCTATCCTTGCTGTCAGTACTTTTTTCTGGGGAGACACAGGGATACGCATACCCCTAAACATTTGGAGCAGCAGCAGCAGCAGCAGCAGCGGGGTTTTGGATAGTTTAGGTGCCCTGCAGAAAGAGCGCGAAGTATCCTCTTTGTGGGTGGGTTACTTCCCCCCCCACCCCAGCACACTGTATTTAGTTGAGGATTCTAGCTGGGCTTTGGGAGAGGGGCGCAGGGGCGCACTTGAACCGAGAGGAACAGGCGCACCATCCCCACCTCCCTCTCCTCAGTAGCTCGGAGTGGAGTGACTGATGGGACACTGACAGCGGCGTCCTCTCCACACCCCACACCCCCACAGCTTTTCCCTAGCTGGGAGCATGCCTAAGGCTGAATGGAAGCAGCCTGGAGGCTTGGCGGCCTCTCAGGAGATGTTGAGCAGAGGTTCTGAGAGGGCGTGAGGGATGCGTGGCGGTGCCTGTGAGCACTTGACTTAAGAGAGCGACGTGCTGTCTCTCCTCTCTCTCTCCCCGCCCCCATGGACACAAAGTCCCCCCCCCCCCCGCACAGCTTGGCACTAATACAGCTACAGCTGCTGCTGTTTGGATGAAGGTAGCTTCTTCGTAACGCTGAGCCACTGAGGGACCACAGTCTCCCACCCTCTTTTTGGGGGGGGGGATGCTGAGCTAAAGGCAGTGCTTTTTTCCATTTACTGTATTTATTTTCCCCGATTTGAACTATAAAATGGTGATTTTCTTGAGTAAAAATGAGAGTACCCCTAAATTGCTTGCCGTAATGCAATTAGTATTTATGATGTTGAATTCAAACCCATTGTTTGTGTATCAGTTTTTATGGCAGCGGACAGGCACAGCTAAGCAAGAGATTACAGTTAGGGAAACATGATTTGATATGGCAAATATAGAACAAGGAACTGTTATTGGTGCAGATCAGCTCTGCTGTCAGACCCTGGGCAAGATGTGAAGCAAAGGGAAAAGGGCCTGTTTTGTTAAGAGGCACGCCTGTTTCAAACATTTTTTAGATCAGGGCAAAGAGGCTGTAAATGTGTTCATTTTGTTCTTTTTGTAAAGGAAGCTCTGCCTTTATTCTGAAAGGGCTTCTTTAACCCTTAATGACATCAAGAAATACCCAAATCTCATTGGACACATACTGCGATGCAGCTCATCATGCTATTTTATAGTATCAGGGATCATCACATCACACCTCACAGGTGGGCATCTTCATTGTACAGCTTTCGTAGTTCATGGAATATACACTTCTTTATCCTGACCTTTGACTCCCTGACACACATTTTTTTCTAATGTAAGTTGTCTTTACTGATTGGGATATTTTTATACTGTGATGTAAATTGCTTTGCTTGATTGTAATATTGCATTATTCTGTGTTGTAACCTGCCCTGGCTGTTAGGGTGCAGGATAGTAAGAAATCCTATGAAACAGACATAGACAAAACACACTACACAATCCCTAGCTGACTACCAGCACAGCAGGGAACATTTGGTACAGCTATACAGCAATATGGAAATGAACACAAAGTATTTCCACAAAGAATCTAAGACCTGCACGTTCCAGCTATGAAATCTTAAGGATCTAAAGGATATCCCTGTTAACATTAAAACAACACAAAACAATTAAAACTTGCATCGGGTTTATGAATTCACACCATTTAAGAAGTGGGGGAAGAATATGCTAATGGAATGAAAGGACTGTTAGCTATATGACATTCTGTACAACCTTTAGAAATATAAAAAGAGAGGATTCCACTTCACAAAGAAGTCCAAGGGATATAGGCAACAAACATCATAGACTTGGAAGGGACCTGGGAGTTCTCTCCAATCCATTCTTCCCCAAGCTGTACTCCAACTCTCACCAACTCCAGTCAGCACAACCAATGGTCAGGGTGATGGGCTTGGAATCCAAAAACATGAGGTGGATGAAAGGCTCCAATTTGGGAAAGGATGCTTTAATCCAGGTGTGGGGACCCTATGGGCTTCTAGATGTTGCTGAAGTACAACTCCCATCAGTCCTCATGAAGCATGTTCAATCGCCAGGGAAGATGTGAGTAGTAGTTTAGCAACATCTGAATACAAAGCTTTCCCACAACTGCTCTAATTTAAACCCCATGCTCCATGTAGGACTCAGGATGCAACTACAGCATCTCCAACAAATGGCTTCCCAGCCTCTCTTTAAGTAGCTCCAGCACAAGAAAGTCCACCACCTCCCATTACAGTCTAGCAGTCATCGTGGTCAAGCAGCTAATACCATTGGGACATTTCGCCTGAAGTTTAACTGAAATCTACTTCCTGGCCATTTCCATTGATTGGTTCTAGTCCTGCCTAGGGAGAAACAGAGAACAATACCTCTCTATCTCAAATGAGCTCTTCATATATTTGAAGACCACAATAATTTCTTCCCTCAATATCCTCTTTTCCAGGCTAAGCATATCCAGCTCCTTCCCCTGTTCCTAAGAGAACTTTGTTTCCATAATTCACTCTATCTAGGGAGATAGACAGATGAGAAAACTTTTAAAAGCATCAACAGCCTTTGTTAGGGAAAAGTTTTTGTTAGCTTTTGTTAAATTAAAGCACATAATTAGACCACATGGGTCTTCAATTGTTCATCTCCATGGTTCAATCACAAGTACAGTGGAACCTCGGGTTACGTACTTAATTCGTTCCGGAGGTCCGTTCTTAACCTGAAACTGTTCTTAACCTGAAGCACCACTTTAGATAATGGGGCCTCCTGCTGCTGCCACGCCGCCAAAGCACGATTTCTGTTCTCATCCTGAAGCAAAGTTCTTAACCTGAGGTACTATTTCTGGGTTAGCGGAGTCTGTAACCTGAAGCATATGTAACCTGAGGTACCACACTGTACAGTGGACGCTCGGGTTGCAAACATGATCTGTGCGGGATGCAACCCGCAGTGTTCGCAACCTGCGTCTGCGAGTGGCAATTCAGCGCATCTGTGCATGTGCGACCGCTGAAACCTTGAAGTAACCCATTCCGGTACTTCCGGGTTTCGGCGGTCCGCAACCTGAAAAAATGCAACCTGAAGCGGCTGTAACCCGAGATATGACTGTAACTTCAAAACCTTCCATGACAAACATGACTTTCAGACTCCAGTGTGTAACCTGAGGTGGAAGGCAGAGCTGAAAACAGTAAATGTAGTAGCAAGAAGATTGCCTTTAACATTAGTAGCCATGTCATCTGAGTTAGTAGTGGTCAGGAAATAAATGTGGTCCACTAGAGGACCACATTAGCCAATTTCTAATGGATCATCTAACCAAGGCTTCCTCAACCTCGGCCCTCCAGATGTTTTGAGACTACAATTCCCATCATCCCTGACCACTGGTCCTGCTAGCTAGAGATCATGGGAGTTGTAGGCCAAAAATATCTGGGGGGCTGAGGTTGAGGAAGCCTGATCTAACCCATATTTCGGCATTCAAAGAATATGTGGCAGAGATAAAGCATATAGGGCAGGATTTACCTGGGCCCTTGCAATATTTTACTCAAGTTGGCACTACTGCCTCCAATATTCTGCTGTTGAAAATCGTGATGCACATCTTTTGGTGCTGTGCTCTCATAGAAGCCAGCTGACTTGTGCAAGCGTGCAGCACCACTGCAAGTGCTGGATCATGCTCCTCTGCAAACTCGATGGTGGCGGCGCTGGATGGGGAAAATGGGACATTCTGGGATAAAATCAGAAGCTGGGGTGGCTTCTGTAATTCCAGGATATCCCAGGAAAATCAAGCCACTTGAAGGATATGGGTTTCTGGAAGTTGTAGTCCAATAACATTTGGAGGGTACCAGGTTGAGAAAGAAATCTACTCATATATATGTTGTTAACATACCTTCAGACTCGACTACAGCAATGTCAAGCTAGGACAGATTTGTCCATTAATTTGCTGTGATGAGTGCTTCATCAGTGTTTTTTACAGCCCCAGAAGGGATGGCAGATGAAGGAACAGAAGCAACTCCTTGCTGACTAGTTTCTAAAAGCAGTCATTTGAGCCAGGGAAAAGAATGATCAATTAAACATGTAACAAGGGGGAAGAGATAACAGCAGACCCATGAAGCAGGAGCTCTTAAGTAACTTGGCATGTTTCACAGAGACTGAAACCCAAAGCTGAAAAAAGGAGAGCAATTAGAAGCTCCATTGATGCTCATGCATTTGTCATCTTCCTGTTCTCAACGGGTTCCTCCTCATTCGTTAGGGAGTAACGGCATGTAGTTTCAAAGCACACTGAGAAGAATGCATTTATGCTCTCAGTGGCACCGCTGGAGGATTAGCCAAGTAGTTCGTTGCCACTTCCTCGGTTGCTCAGCTGGAGAAGTCTACCAAGTTCTGACAAGATGTCTGGACGTTTATGTTCCCCATGAAAGAAAGTCATTGCCCAGGACTGGCTCTGGAATTATGTGAGCTCCCAGGCACCACAGTATCACTGAGATCTGATCCAATCATGCTACCTTCTTCTCTCCCACTCACTGTGGGCCCAGAGAGGAGGGGGCTCTGGTGGCTGGAGGAAGGCTCTGGCAGCTGTTGCCACCATTACTAAGAAGGTTCTGAGAGATGAAGGATAGGTGGGGAAAGTGAGTTTGCATTGTGCTGTTTGGCATTCTTGTCAAAGCACAATGGAAAATGGACTGGTAGCATCTGACTTGCCCACCAACTCAGTTCAGCTACACAAGAGGTGATGAAACCCAGAACCCAGGGCAGTCCACAACACTGCCAGACCTCTTAGTTTAGTGCAAGGGTAGGGAACCTGTGATCCTTCAGATGTTGTTGCACTGCAACTCCCATCGTCAAGCGCACCAACTCAAGGAGATCAAGTCATCAGCCTGGCCCCCTCAATGTCAAGCGGCCCCAACACACCTGGTGCGTTTGCGATGTCATGTGTCACTGCTTCAGTGCCTAGCTTCACCAGAGTGCTTGACCTCCTCCAGAGGATGCAGCATCACACGAGGTTGTACCAGTTTGTGCAGCATTGGCGGAAGAACTGGGCGATACTTGATTTTCAACATCGTGATATATCAGCAGCTAAATACCTCAATTTGCCCAGCCCTACTGAGCAAGCACCATACAGCTCCAGTTTGCATGAGCTGAAGAGGCATCGGGGCTTTGTTGAACTTCTCGGGGGGAGGGGGGAGGGGGTGTGAGCCCCTATACCACTCAGACTCATGCAAGCCAGAGGGGCACTGGGGCTTTCTTAAACTGCTCAGCCTCACCCCCATTCCCCTCTGGCTCGCATGAGCCAGAAGGGCAGGGGGCTTTCTCAAAGGTGCAGGCAGGCAGGTAGACAGAGCCTTTGCTGTCTGCGGGCAATTTCAGCTGGTATGACATTGCCAGCTCAAATTCCATACCCTCCAACCTTTCTCCAATGATACCCCGCTCATCCGACTGGGTTGCTCCAGCCACTCTGGGCAGCTTCCAACATATATAAAAACATAATAACACATAGGGCTGCCTTCAGATGTCTTCTAAAGATTGTATAGTCACTTATCTCCTTGGTTTGGGGATCAGATAATAAATAAATACAATATGAAGGTCCAAGCAGTATGGTGATTAAAGGAAAGAAGCAAACATTTAGTGGTAAATTAGGGTGCCAAGTGCTTCAGCCATTCCCACCACACTTGCGGCCCCCCCCCCAGCACTTTATTTGCTAGGCTTTTCAGTCTGCTAAGATTTCAAGATGTATAAATCAGGACACAGACACCCCACAAAGGGGGGGGGGGTGAGGGAAGCTTTCCCTGACCTTACATGAGAGCTGTGTATTTTAACTTACATTCTAAAGTTGTGTTTAGAGGTACCCAAGGTGATTTGGTTAATCTCCACACTAGCTATCCAAATGCCCATTGGCCTTAGACGAATAACTTTTAATTAGGACTGAGAGAACTTGGGGGATCCTTTTTGCTAGCAAGCTCTCTCTTTCTTTCCTTAGATCTTTCTAATATTGTAAAATAGAGTCAGCTTAATTGCAATCAATGGATAATGCACTAGGGTGGGGTGGGGATCCTGACATTGAGGCATTCAGCGTAAATGGGAGACCCTAAAGGGGGAAAGTGGGGAAGGAGAGACAAAGAGAGAGGCCCACAAAGGAAGGTGCCAGCAGAGATCCCCCCCCCCCCCCGCTCAGGAAGTCTTTCCCCCTGCTCATGGGCAGCTTACTGGGCACCAGCATGGCCAAGAGCTAATAATAATAATGATATTGATTATTATTATTATTATTATTATTATTATTATTATTATTATTTATGCCCTGCCCATCTGGCTGGGTTTCCCCAGCCACTCTGGGCAGCTTCCAACAAAATATTAAAATACAGTGGTCTGTTGAACATTAAAAACTTCCCTAAAGAGGGCTGCCTTCAAATGTCTTCTAAAAGTCTGGTAGTTGTTCTTCTCTATGACATCTGGTGGGAGGGCGTTCCATAGGGCGGGCGCCACCACCGAGAAGGCCCTCTGCCTGGTTCCCTGTAGCTTTGCTTCTCGCAGTGAGGGAACCGCCAGAAGGCCCTCGGCGCTGGACCTCAGCGTCCGGGCTGAATGATGGGGGTGGAGACGTTCCTTCAGGTATACTGGGCCGAGGCCGTTTAGGGCTTTAAAGGTCAGCAGCAACACTTTGAATTGTGCTCGGAAACGTATTGGGAGCCAATGTAGGTCTTTCAAGACCGGTGTTATGTGGATAAGCTTGGATAAGTCTAGGTAGCAGGCTTGGATTGGCTGCTTGATCATGAGCCCAGTCCCAACATCCAACATGCAGGCACACCATAGAGATAGGAAAAGTAAAGTATGATACTCACACATACACTTCCTTGCTCTGTTTGCAAAAAAAAAAAGTTTGTGCCGATAGCTGCCACAGTCGGCTCAGGAAGGGAAAGTGAGACATTCACGGCTCCAACCAGAAACCGGGATGGGCTTCTGAAATGCGTGATGTCCCGCTAAAATAGAGGCACTTGAAGGGTTTGAAATTGTCTGAAACCAGTATCGTGATCTGAACGCCATACCGGTTTCTGACAATTTATCAATTTACCGCGCAGCTCTAGTTGGGAGACACTGCTAGGACCAGCATGGCCTAGCGGATAGCTGCCCTAGTCTGTGCAGTGTGGGGAGATGCGCGTGTGACGGCATGTGACATGCGTGTGTTGTCACACAAGCATGCCACACGCTGGGCCCCCTCAATCATGGGGGCAACCTGGTGCCTCTGCCCATTATCCCTGCCCACTGGCCAGGCTTGCTGGGTGGCTGGCAAGAGTTGGAGTCCCCAGCACCATGCAGCTAAAGGATATAAAATGCTTACAGCCCGTCTGACTTCACTCCTCAGAGCTCTATTTCCAGATGGTCTCTCTTTTTCAGCCTGAAGGCTGCATCAAAAGGGTGGGTGGGCTCAGAGGCAAAAGTGGGCAGAGCAACAAATGTAAGTTTCCCTTTTGCACATTAGGTGTGTTTTTACACACAAGCAAGAGGTCTTAAGCTTGGGACGCAGGTGGCGCTGTGGGTTAAACCACAGAGCCTAGGACTTGCCAATCAGAAGGTTGGTGGTTTGAATCCGCATGACGGGGTCAGCTCCCGTTGCTCGGTCCCTGCTCCTGCCAACCTAACAGTTCAAAAGCATGTCAAAGTGCAAGTAGATAAATAGGTACCGCTCCTGCAGGAAGGTAAACAGCATTTCCGTGTGCTGCTCTGGTTTGCCAGAAGCGGCTTAGTCATGCTGGCCACATGACCCGGAAGCTGTACACCAGCTCCCTCAGCCAACAAAACAAGATGAGCGTCGCAACCCCAGAGTTGGCCACGACTGGACCTAATGGTCAGGGGTCCCTTTACCTTTACCTTAAGAGGTCTTAAAAGAGTTCATGGACACGTTGCAACCAGGCAAAAATCCTGAATGAAGGTACAAAGCAGGGCTGACTAGTGGTGCTTCCTGGGGAGAGGGAAGGTGGCCAGGGATGGTGTGTGGCCTGTGGAGAACCCAGATAGTCAGACAGAGAAGACTGGAGGGCCACATTTGGTTCCCCAGGGCCTGAGGTTCCCCACCTCATCTACACTCATCTCTTTTCCTGTACTTGCTCCCTCTCTCTCTCCCTTCACAGCTCCTGACACCCCACCTCTTCCTCCATTGTATGTGTTGATGCAATGAGGATAAAAATGGCATTGTTAAATGATACTGAGGCTTCTTTTAAACCCATATGCTAAGTGACATGGATGCATTCATGATCTGAAAGCCCTGTTCAACCAGCATTTGCTGGTAGTGGGGCTTGCAGTGGTGATGGTGGAAATATAAAGCATTACAACTACAAGCTGTTCCGGCTAAGCTTCCCTAAACAGATAATTGGATCTGCATAATTGGCTGCTGCTGGGACTTAAATAATTCAGTGACATAGCAGCCCATTTGTAAGAGGCAGAGTGAGCCATTTACTGTGTCAACACATCGCTTGCTGTACCACTGCTATGGCCACAGACCCCAGAAACCTGCTCTGCCCCATCCTACCAGAGGAGGGCTCCAACAATTTGGAGGGCTATGCAGAGACTATACTCCTGAACCGCTGAAATTTGCTAGAGAAGGAATTATCTTCTTATTCATCTGACATAAACAGCTCAGGACTGCATACTTCAAGGACTGCCTGTCCCCATATGAACTGACCCAGACCCTGCAACCATCATCTTTGTGTGCCCCCCTCCGAAGGCAACAGGAGAACAGGCCTTTTCTGCAGTGGCTTCCTACCTGTAGGGTGTTGTATCCAGGAAGGCTGGCACCATCATTATATACCTTTGGGTGCCAGGCAAAAACATTCTTCTTTACCCATGCCTTTGACTGATTAAACAATCCTTTTCGATGTGTTTGTGAGAGCGGGATTATTGAAGGTTTTCGTTTGCTTGTTTTGTTATTGTGTTGTGTGTTTTGTGTTTTCATTTTGTATTGTTATGTTTAAACCACCCTGTGATCTTTGGATGAAGGGTGATATATATAATTAATTAATTAATTAATTAATTAATTAATAATAACGACAACAATTGTATACAACTCTTTACAGATAAGGCCCTAGGGTCTCATAAATCTATAAAAATATAAAATCAACACATTCAAATAAAGGTCAAACATAATAACAAACATTTTCATCACAATAGGAAAAGACAGCATTTAATTATTTGTCATTTCTGTATAAATGCAACAACAACCACAACATCAATATAACACCTCAAACCTTCCTTGAAACAACAATATAGTCTTCTCAGTGGCAGCAGCTCCCATACTTTGGAACTCCTTTCCCAGAGAAGCTGGACTGGCTCCCTCCTTGTCCTTCCTCTGACAGGCCTTTGGAAACTCTTTTTTTAAGGAAAACTTTATTATATGTATTTTGATAGATTTGTTTTTAATGCTATTACATGTTCATTACTCTCTAATGATTTTTTTAAAAAAATGTTTTGAGCTTGTTGCATTTTATCCAAGTTGTCTTAATTTGTGTTAGCTGCCCATATAATAATAACTGCTGTGTGCAAAGGATTATGACTCAAGGCTGATGCTGATTTAGATTTATTACCTACATTCACCAAAAGGTCTCAGGGCAGGTAAAAGCCATGTAGTAGAAACACAATATTAGCATCAGTTAAAATATTTTACAAGCAAAATAATTGGGTGGGTTCTAAAATATATTATGTCTCAATGGTCAAAGGGAAGGATAAAGAGGTGGGTCTTTAGGATATGATGAAATCTATACAATGAAGGTTCCAGGCACACCTTTGTGGAAAGGGAATTCCACAACTTGGGGGCTGCCACTGCGAAGGCCCTTCCTAGGCCACCACCCTCTGAACGTCCAGAGGTGGCACAGGCCCCTTTACTGATCTCAACACTCAAGAGGGTTTAAAGGGAAGGAGGTGGTTGACAATACTGAGCTAGATAAACCAGTTGCAAGCAAAGTGTGTGCTCTTCTGCCGAGCTATGGTCTTTCTGCTCTATTTTAGAAATAGTAAGCCAGTTGCATTGCATAGCTTGTGGCTGTCACTCAAACATTCCCTGTGAGTACGGTCTTTGGAGCCAGACACACATTGACCTGGGATTTGGTTTCTCAACATCCTGTGCTACCAGCCAGAAATCTTGTCAACTGGTGTTGACACACATACACATACACACAGTTTCATCTGTTTGACTTTTTATCTCTGTGAAATCTCAGCTCCTTTGCTCATAGCCTAAGGCTGTTCACTGGGTAAAAGAAAACATACTTTCCGTCTTAAAAAAACACACAGAAAATACAGTAAGATTATAAGAACAGAGAAAGGAGGAAATCAAAAGGCAAAGAGGATGGCTGTAGAGAGATCTTTTTGATCCCTAAGGTGCTTCTACAGGCCCATCATTAAGGGCTGAATCACACAACCTTGTACAGCATTTGATTTCTCTCAGCATTCAACATCTTGCAGCTGAATGTGTGACTTAAAAATTCACTTATGACCTGCACCCCAGAATTCTAGATTACCTGATCAAGTTTCTGTCCAGGTTATTGGAAAATATTGGGAATACTCCACCGGGTTGTATCCAGCTAAATTCTATTCAGAGTAGGACCCACTGAAATTAATAGATTTAAGTTAGTCATGCTCATTATTTTCAGCAGGTCTACTTTAATAAGCATTGGAAACAGCCCATTTTGTTCCTTATTTCCAGATCTTAGGTTGTATCTAATGCTAGCCTTCCTCAGAACAGACTCATTGAAAATAATGGATATGACTAGCTTAGATCCATTCTTGCCTTTGTGGGCACATACTATGCAAGCGCAGTGCTCCCAGGGGTCACAGAAGAATCCATCTTGAAGAAATTTATACATGGAATTTGGCAGCGCCAACCTGGTCATGCATGCATCAGACAACCTTTTACAGCTAGTGCTGACTGATATACTAATATATTACTAGGTCTTATAATAAAAAGCTCAACTAATTTCATGCATAAAGGTACATACGGTATATTATAGGGATGCGGGTGGCGCTATGGTCTAAACCACAGAGCCAAGGGCTTGCCGATCAGAAGGTCGGCGGTTCGAATCCCCGCGATGGGGTAAGTTCCCGTTGTTCGGTCCCTGCTCCTGCCAACCTAGCAGTTTGAAAGCACATCAAAGTGCAAGTAGATAAATAGGTACCGCTCCAGCGGGAAGGTAAATGGCATTTCCGTGTGCTGCTCTGGTTCGCCGGAAGTGGCTTAGTCATGCTGGCCACATGACCCGGAAGCTGTACGCCGGCTCCCTTGCCCAATAAAGCGAGATGAGCGCCGCAACCCCGGAGTCGTCCGCGACTGCACCTAACGTTCAGGGGTCCCTTTACCT